>NC_136069.1:512868877-514068877 GCF_964261635.1 Lissotriton helveticus
ATGAGACTTCTGGGAAGTGTAGTGCGGAAAGCACACAATCAAGTCCTGTATGGACTCCACGAGTGGGCCCGTCCTCGATCCCATGTACGGCTGCTACTTCACTGCCGTGACCCCCACGTTAACGGGGTGGTGCATACTCTGCGGCTGGACTGCCGCATATAGATTCACGCTCCAAGGTTGTCCACCTTATGAGTAGCACGCGAGCAGCAGCTTTATTTATGTGTAGGTGAGGACGGGGATCCGCTCGTAGACGCCGCTCCGTAATGGATCTGCCCGACGCGTTTCGAAGCTCCATCTGCTTCTCTTCAGGGGCTTTAACGGAAGCGGTGTGCGCACCCCGTCCTCACCTATACATAAACCAAGCTACTGTTCGCGTGCTACTCAAAGGTGGACACCTTCGAGCATTGATTTATACGCGGCCGTCCAGCCGCGGAGTATGCACCACCCCGGCACCCTGGGGGTCACTAAAGTGAAGCAGCAGTCGTACTTGGAATCGAGGACGGGCCCACTTGTGGAGTCCATACAGGACTTGATTGTGTGCTTCCCGGACCACACTTCCCAGAATGCACAGTCTCATTTGAGCCTCCCATCGGTGGGTGTGTTATATATAAAATGGGGAAGTGCGTCGGCGGTTGCGCACACCGCTTCCGTTAAAGCCCCTGAAGAGAAGCAAATGGAGCTTCGAAACGCGTCGGGCAGATCCCTTACGGAGCGGCGTCTACGAGTGGATCCCCGTCCTCACCTATACATAAACCAAGCTACTGTTCGCGTGCTACTCAAAGGTGGACACCTTCGAGCATTGATATATATATATATATATATACATATATATATATTACCTACTGGCGGTCGCCAGTAGGTAGTTATAGTTAGGATTGGCTACCATGGGAAATCCGCAACATTCTATTGAGAATAACTCTGGCGTCGGTTGAGGAATTTGTGTGTAATTTTCCAAAATTCTGGCCAGCTCTGCTGCGCTCCTTCCCTGAAAGTTTCAGGGGGATTCGTGAAGTGGGGGCTGAGAAAAAAGGGGGGGTCCCAAAACGTGTTTTCCCCAAGTCTACAGCCCGAACCGCTGAACGGAATTACGCAAAACTTGGCAAAATTGTAGGGACTGGTATGCAGATGTGCCTTTGCTATGTTTTGTGAAAATTGCTCCAGTGGTTTTTTTGAAAATTAACTTCAAAAACACATATATATCTATAGGCGGGCTCCGAGCGCTCACCGGTACTCGTACCGGGGAGCGCACCCGGCGCGCTATGGGAGTGCGCGAGTGGAAAGCTAATTGGCTGTCGGGTGTCTGTCAACATTCTAAACAGTCCGGAGAGTCCGCCATCTTGTGTCTCGGTAGAATCGAGACACAGGAGGTGAAAAAGAAAAGGAGAAATAATTAAAAGGGGGCAGAGTAGACACCCCTTGGCCCCCTAGGTTTTCTGAGGGGGGCCTAGAAGGACCTTGAAGGGAAAAAAACTGTTTTTTTTGGGGGGTTTTTGCGGGGTAAGCGCTGGGTGCGCTCCCAGGTGCGCGCTCCGGTACGGGCACCCTGAGCACACCACGGGGAAAAACAATGTAAAAAAATAGAGTAAAAAAATAATGTAGAGTGTTTAGAGGTAAGTTAGCTCTGAAAAGAGCTGTTGTGTTAAGTAGGTGTTTTTGTACCTACAAGTAGGTACCAATGCAGAGTCTTATATTCAAGAGGAAAACTTTATTCCCCTCATCTGTAAATTGCACACCATCTCTCCTATAGATGTCTTGCATGTTGTAACGCAAGTTGTTGTGGTAAATGGAACCCATACCATAGTCTCTGAGGTAAGCAGAAACAGATGTATTTACATGTTTCCTTGCTTTCTCAATCTGTGGACAAAATTGGTTGGACCAGTTCCATTTTTGCCTTTGGCATATATTAGAAAATACCAAGGCAGTTTTGGGAAAAAGTGACATCAATTGCCCAAAGATGTCCTTTAAAAGCATTTCCAGACCTACCCCAGTCAAAGTTCCTAAGTCATTTCCACCACAGTGCACAATTATAAGGTCAGGGTGTGGTAAATGCAGAAAGGATTTTACAAATGGTATCAATTGGTGACTCCTCAATCCTCTTTGTCCAATCCATACAATGTCCACATTTAGTAAATCAAGATTGTAAATTCCTCTGTTAGCTGCGTATTTTTGACTCCAGTGGACATAGCTATGACCCACAAACCAGACTTTTGTCATTTTGAAGGTAGATGTGCTACTAGTCAGATGAGTTGTGGAAATGAAATGGCAGTTTGATTATGAAAAAAAGAGTTTGAGAATCAGTGCAGATGAATAACCAGAAATGATTGGAGCTTTGTTAAAAATCTCCACTGAAAATTAGGGTGCATGCTTTTTTTTTTGTAAGAAGTCATTTCAATGGTTGAGAAAAAGTAATTTGAAAAAACATTGCAATTTATTAGCTAGTAGATTGAGAGGTCAAACAGCCTTGATGGATTTTTTTGCAACATAGTATGATGAACTTGTGAACTGTGTCCTGGTTTAAGAGGGAGTTACCATGGTTACTTGGTGAATGAGCATTTGGGGGATGGGTGAATGTTATGTGAGTTTCGAAGTCTTGAAATGTACAACCAATTAAAATGTGCAGTTTGGTTTTGAATTTGTGAGGGAACAATTTTTATTGGCTATGTACAAGAATATGGGTCTGAAATGAGAAAGAATCTGTGCCATTATTGAAAGGCTCCAGTGAAGGAAGCATTGTTCAGATATTCTGCTTAAGAATATCTGTTGACTGTGACTGACACTGTTTGACATCTTCCAAAGCCTTTTTAAAGGTGAGTAATGATTATTTTAAAAAAGATAGAGAGCTTAAAGATTTTTGACAAGTATCACAGTGAGTGTCTGTGTGAATTAAGGAATTATATTTTTACCTTTTTCCATAATGTTTGCTGTGTGTTTATAAGGTAGACTTCTTTATAAATAGTTTTGTATGCTTGGATTCAATGCTGGTTTAGAAATTGTGTAATGGTTTCATTGGACTTGTGAATATGCTCCTTTTTTTGAAGCACCTTGTGAAACCTTTAGCATGGGTGGAAGCAGTGAAAGTATGGAGAGGGACAGGAATAGCAGATAGAAAACCATATGAAATGGTGTGGGAGATGCATAAAGTATTCCAGTGATGGTATCAATTGAGATGGAATATAAGATAAAGAGGGGCATATTTACAAGACTCTTGTGCAATTTTTGACATGGGTGCAAGCAGAAAATGCATGCAGAATAATAAAATTGGCACCCAGACAAGAATATGAAATGCTGTGAGAGATGTTTAAAGCTTTTTTTAATGGCATAAATTGAGATAGAATATACAAAAAAAGAGAGGCATATTTACAAGCTGCGTGCACAATCTTTGACATAGCTGTGTGTTTATAAAGTAGACTCTCACAATGATAACATCTCTCACGGCATTTAATATTCTTGTCTGGGTGCATATTTACAAGCTGCGTGCACAATCTATGACACAGCTGTGTATTTATAAGTTAGACTCTCACAATGTTAACATCTCTCACATTACATAAGGTAAGGTCAAGGGTTGGCCCCATGTGAAAGGATGCATTGCTGGATATTATTTTTTTACTACAATTTTTTACACAGTTTTTCCCTGTGGTGCACTTCAGGGCCTCATTTATGAGGCCATGCGTCACTTTTATGCCACCGGTGCGTCACTTTTAGTGACGCAGCAGTGGTGTAAAAATTGCACCTTGTTGAGTCATATTTACAAAGTGACGCATCTAGGTAGATGCGTCACTTTGTAAACCCCTGTGCCACATTATACCTGCGCCAGGTATAATGTATGCAAAGGAGGCATATTGACACAAAGAAGGGTCTGACAAGTGAGGCAGTGAAATCTATGAGATTTCACTGTGTCACTTTTAGGACGCCGTTGTGTCAAAATCTTGCGCCTGCCTCACAGCAGGCGTAAGACTGATGCACGCCCTTTCACATGGGGCTTTCCCCATGTGAAAGGATGCATTGCTGGAAATAATTTTTTTACTATAATTTGTTACACTGTTTTGCCTTGTGGTGCGCTTGAGGGCCTCATTTATGAGGCCATGCGTCACTTTTACACCGCTGGTGCGTCACTTGTTGTGACGCACCAGTGGTGTAAAAATTGCACCATGTTGAGTCAAATTTACAAAGTGACGCATGTACGTAGATGCGTCACTTTGTAAACCCCTGTGCCACATTATACCTGCACCAGGTATAATGTATGCAAAGGGGGCGTATTGACGCAAGGAAGGGTCGTAGAAGTGACGCAGTGAAATCTATGAGATTTCACTGCGTCACTTTTAGGACACCGTTGCGTCAAAATCTTGCGCTGGCCACACAGCAGGCGTAAGACTGACGCAGGCCCTTTTACATGGGGCTTGCCCCATGTGAAAGGATGCACTGCTGGAAATAATTTTTTTACTACAATTTCTTACACTGTTTTTCCCTGTTGTGCGCTTTAGGGCCTCATTTATGAGGCCATGCGTCACTTTTATGCCGCCGGTGCGTCACTTTTTGTGACGCACTAGTGGTGTAAAAATTGCACCTTGTTGAGTCATATTTACAAAGTGACACATCTAGGTAGATGCGTCACTTTGTAAACCCCTGTGCCACATTATACCTGTGCCACTTATATTGTATGCAAAGGGGGCGTATTGACACAAGGAAAGGTCGTACAAGTGATGCAGTGAAATCTATGAGTTTTCACTGCATCACTTTTAGGACGCCGTTGTGTCAAAATCTTGCGCCTGCCTCACAGCAGGCGTAAGACTGACGCAGGCCCTTTAACATGGGGCTTGCCCCATGTGAAAGGATGCATTGCTGGAAATTATTTTTTTAAATGGCATAAATTGAGATAGAATATACAAAAAAAGAGAGGCATATTTACAAGCTATGTGTGCAATCTTTGACATAGCTGTGTGTTTATAAGGTAGACTTCTTTATAAATTGTGTTTTATGCTTGGATTCAATGCTGGTTTAGAAATTGTGTAATGGTTTCATTGGACTTGTAAATATGCTCCTTTTTTTGAAGCGCCTTGTGCAACATTTAGCATGGGTGGAAGCAGTGAATGTATGGAGAGGGATAGGAATAGCAGATAGAAAACCATATGAAATGGTGTGGGAGGTGCATAAAGTATTTCAGTAATGGTATCAATTGAGATGGAATATAAGATAAAGAGGGGCATATTTACAAGATTCTTGCGCAATTTTTGACATGGGTGCAAGCAGAAAATGCATGCAGAATAATAAAATTGGCACCCAGACAAGAATATGAAATGCTGTGTGAAAAATAAATTGTTTTGTTTAGTAATGAATAGAATTCGTACACTTGATAAGATAAACAATGTGTTCAAATCAAAATGTAAGTGGAGGAGAGTAATTAATCAAACTAATTTCTGTGATGTTTTTTCTGGAGAATGGAAGCATAGTTCAAGTTCTGAGCCATTTTTTACTGAAGAAAGTTACTTTCAAGATAATGATTTGGTGCATGCAGTTGACACCAGTGGTCGAGCATATGAGGTGAAGGACGGTTGTCCGGTTGAAAAAGAAGAGATTGTGTCTAGAAATTGTGTCTACGGAAGAGGTGTTACCAAATGAAGTTTTAGGGAGATGTCCTAAGGCTCCAGTGTATACATGGAATTGTAGTAGTATTTGTAGTGTCCGACAGGAATCAATTGATTTGTTTCGCAATTTCTTACGGACATATACTAAGAAAAGTGTGAAACAAAAAATGAAAATTTTACAAGAGTTAGATCCTTGTAGACTGAGAGAAAAAACAGGTTTTCAAGGGCATTCATTGGCTTGTCTTTCAAGAAAAGTATGTCAGAGTGTTTTTTACCATTTTAGGATGTTAGCAGTGCATCATAATAAAGTGAGAAAATTAGTGAGAAGGTTGTACTATGCAAAAAGTCCAGCACTTAAACTAAAACAGTTAAACAGTGCTCTTTTGCATGGAATTGAATTAGATGTCAAAAACATTTGTAATGAAATTGAGTTTTGTTACTTTGGTGAAAAAGAGGTTAGTGCAGAAATTGATATAGTATTAGAAGGTAATGTAGAAGAGAATGAAGAGATTTTAAGTACAGAACATTTTGAAAATGAAATTATAAAGTTTAAAGTCAATTCAAGTGAAAGGCCTAATTTTTCTTGTGTTTGTTGTCGACGAACACATTATAAGCATCAGACTAGATTAGTTGATTTATATGTAAAAAGCGAAAAGATAAATAATAATGAGTGGAAGGATTTTGCAACTTATTTGTTGGTTGAAAATTGTTTTGATTTGGGCTCTGATCAACGTATTTGTACATATTGCTATAATAAATTAAATGAAAATAAAATGCCTGCTAGAGCTGTTCATAATAATATGGAGTTGGTAGACATTCATTCTGAATTGATGGATTTAAATACCTATGAGTCTATTGTGATTCAATGTGTGCATCCTTTTCAGGATATTGTTCGCTTGGAGCCTAAGACAGGGAAATTGCCTCCTTCATATTTACAGAGAGGATTAAAGGGAAGAGTTGTTTATTTGCCTCTAGAATTTAAGAAAAATATTGATACAATTGGTGTTGAAAAAGTAGAAGAGGAACCTCTGGTTATTCTAGTTAATGGTGTTCCGACAAAAAGTAAGAACATCTGGCAAGAATTAGTGGATGTTAGGAAACTCAAGAAGGCAACGTTGTATATGGTAAAAAATAATCAGTACTATAGAAATGTGTATGTGGGAGAAGAAGAAACAACTGTAGAAGAGGACACTGATGTCTCTGCTGGGCAAATAGAAAAAGTTGATGTCTCTAGAAGTGAAGAAATTTATGAACATTATAGTGTTCATCCATTGCATTCCAAAGAAGTAATGGGGAATGCTATTGACTTGTTTCAGATGAAAAAAGCCGAAGGAAGTCCCATTAGTGTATGGGAAGAAAGTTTGGAAGCTCGTTGTTTTCCACAGTTATTTCCAACAGGTGAAGGTGGACGATATGACGACCAACCTGTTCAAATTCCTGCATCTGAATACCAGACTTCAAGATTATATGCAGAAGATCCAAGGTTTCGTCAATGCATTCCATATTTGTTCCATCTACTGTTTGAGAGTGACTTGTCTGGACTTTCTTATGCAGTAAACAATATACTGAAAAGTGGACCACATCTACAAAATGTTTTGGCAAGGGACTTTATGGATAAAGTCAAACTGCAAGACAGTATTTTGGAATCTCAGTTAATTAATCTCATGGCATGTCAGCGTGGTACTAACGAGTATTGGTACCGTCGTCATGGGGAATTACAATGTATGCTAAAAACTTAGGAACTCCTACATGGTTCCTCACTCTTAACGGTTCTGAGTATGCTTGGGAAGACTTACTTGAATTTCTACGATAGCCAAATAAAAATATTGAAAATATTGAATACAAGACACCTGGAGAACTGTGCTCTTTGGATCCAGTTAATGTATGCAGGTATTTCAATCATAGGTTTGAAGCTATGATGTCTTTTATTACAAACAAAAAAAATCCTCCGCTTGGAGAGGTGTTGGATTTCTTTTGGAGAAAGGAGTATCAAGCAAGAGGTGCTCCTCATATACATATGCTGCTATGGATTAAAGATGCACCTAAATTTGGAACAGATTCAGATGAGAAAGTGATGAGTTTCATTGAGCAGTATTCTACATGTGCTGTTCCAAAAAGTACAGAAGAAAACAATCTAGGACACCAAGTTTTACGCTTTCAAACCCATCGTTGTGGGACATACTGTCGTCGAAAATAAAAATCCAAGGACAAATTCTACACAAAATGTCGTTTTGCATTTCCACGTCCAATAACATTGAAAGGAAGAGTCAACAATTTTATGTCTTCTCTGCGAGATACTGTGAAAAGTAAATCGCCCAAAAATACATACAATCTAAGAAGAAATGAGGAATCCAAATACATAAATGACTACAACCCAGTCATTTTGTCCATGTGGAATGCTAACATGGATATTCAATATGTGGCTGACAAATCTATTGCTGTGGCTCGATATGTGACGTCTTACATCACAAAATCAGAAAAGACGGAAGTGAAGGAAATGTGGGAGGAAATTTCACATGAAAAGAGTCTAAGCAAGAAATTATACAGTTACAGTCTGAAGATGTGGTCACATCGAGAAATTGGAGCATATGAATGTTCTGATCGGTTGTCATCAGCAAGTCTATATGCCAAATCTAGAACCATCATTTGGGTGAGTCTAGGTCTTGCTGCAACACGAAACCGAGTTTTGAAATCTGTACAAGAAATTGAGTATTTGGCGGAGAAAGAACCAGACAGTACAGATATTTTGAAGACAAACATGTTGGATACATACTATCCAAATAGAAGTACTCACCTTGAGAACGCCTGTCTCTATGAAGTTCTGCAAACCTACATTTTTAAAAAGAATGTCACAGAAGACATCAATAAAGGTGTATATGCAGTAATAGGATGTGAAGGCTGTATAGTAAAACAAAGAAAAGGCCATTTGATTAATCATCGAAAATTGAGTTGTGATTCTCCAGACAAAAGGGAATTTTATTACTTAGCTCTTTTACAACTCTTTAAACCTTGGCGTAGAGAAGAGGAACAACTTGGAGATTTTCTTACTTATGAAGATTCGTTCAATGCAACCAAGGATACGATAGAATGTCCTGTTTTTTCAAATTATCTGCAAATGTTGAACGAGGAAATACAGCAAGAAGCTACAATTGCAGCAGAGATTGCTAGAGACAGTTCTCAAGACAGTCAGAGTTCTGCTTCATTGAGTCAGGATCAACTAGCAGGACCAATTATACAAAATGAAGCTGCTACTGCCATGGATGAAGTTGAAAGAGCCATGGAACAAGCTCAGGAGGATGGAGTTGACTTAGAAGATTTGGAAAAAGAACTATACGTTGAGCAGAGACAAATATATGACCAAGTCACAGAACAAATTGAGCATGGTTTATCTCATGAGAAAAAAGAGTGCTCATGTACATCATTTGTACCTATCCGACTGTATGTGAGTGGAGAAGCAGGAACTGGGAAAAGTTTCCTGATTAAAGCGATTGCAACATATTTGCAGAAAACAACGGAGTCATCGCTCTCTTGTGTTGTTACTGCTCCAACTGGGTTGGCAGCACACAACATTAAAGGGATTACTTTACATCGCTTGTTGATGCTGCCAGTGGAGCATGATAACAAATTATAATACCACAAGCTATCTGGAGAAGCTTGTTGTGAAGTTTCAAGAGTCCTAAAGAAAATGAAACTTCTTATCATCGATGAAGTAAGCATGGTATCAAATGTAATGCTTGCTTTTGTGCATTTAAGAATGCAAGAAATTCTTAAAACAGACTATGATGTATTATTTGGAAGCAAACACATCATTGTTTTTGGAGATCTACTGCAACTAACTCCAGTGAAAGGACAGCCAGTGTTTAAAATGCTTACGCATGAAGATACCAGGAAGTTCTTAGGAAGCATTGGAAATGTTAACATATGGTTACATTTCAAATATGCAGAACTACTTCAAAATATGCGACAGGCAAAGGATGAAGATTATAAAAATATTCTACAAGATATAAGAATTGGAAAACTAACTGAGCATGGCAAAGAAGCTTTACATGGACGATTAATTTCAAATTTGTTCCAAAGGAAAATATTCTCCCAGAGCATATTTTTAAGAAAATTCCTGAAAACAAATCTGTCATATGCTTGATGCCAACTCTGCAAGAATGTTCAATCTTCAACACCAAAATGTTAAAGTTGGAAAATCAAGAGATTGTGAAACTGGAAGCTTTTGATAAAATAGAACATGAAGGAGCAACTATTATTTTGTCAGAAAAGTTGAAAACAAAATTGGATTCTTTAGAGAAGACAATATCCAAAACTGCTGGTATGGAAAAGACTCTGTATGCATCTTTAAATTGTCGTATATTTTTACGACGTAATTTACATGTGGAAAGAGGTTTAGTAAATGGAGCAATGGGTCATGTTGTGGATTTTGTGAATTACCAAAATAGAGATGGAATTGAAATTATAAAAATTTTATTTGATGGTATTGAAGAAGTACAACAAATCGTTGTTCTGCTCGTTTTTTGCTAGTGAAAGATTTATATGTCCGCAGAAAACAGTTTCCTGTTTCTTTGGCATATGCAGTAACTATTCATAAATCTCAAGGTTTAAGTGTAGATACTGCTTTGGTGAATATTGGTAATTCTGTGTTCAAGGAGGGCATGGCATATGTTGCTTGATCTCGAGTCTGAACTTTATCTGGATTGTACTTGATTGATTTTGATGAGACAAAGATTAATCCAGATCTAAATTGTGTAAAAGAATATAATAGGTTAAGAAGAGAGTATGCTCCAAATTTACCTCAATATCCTCTGTTTGAAAAATGTGTGGTAGGCCGAAAAAGAAGAAATGAGAAAAATTGTAGTGAAGTTGTAGCAAAAAGAAAAAAAGTAGATGAAACAGTAATTGTAAGCAGACACGAAATGGATTTAGTTAAAGATGTTGTTGGATTTCAGTTTGAAAATAGTTCTGGTGTCAACTGCTATGCTAATGTAGTGGTTAATGTTTTTTTTTTTTTTCTCCAAACTGTAAAAAAACAGATTGCTGAAAATCGAGATCAAACACTTTGTTGTTTAATAAATTCTGTATTAGAGAAATGTAGCAGTGATAGAACAAAAATACACAATGTTTCTGAAATTCGAAAGGTTTTAGACATATGTTCTGGTCTAAATCAATTTACACAGAATATTCAGCAAGATTGTCAGGAATTTTTAATGTATATGCTTGTTGTTTTGCAAGTCGAAGGTGTAGATGTAGAAAATCTTTTTGGCCTTTCTTATAAATGGCAACATGACTGTGACAATTGCTCCTTTTTAAGTAGTACTACAGTAGACACTGAAAGATTTATATATTTGACTTTACCAGACTGCAAATGAGTGTCTTTTAATAATGTAGTTAGAGCAGCAAATCAAAACATGGTCTGTAGTCAATGCAAATCTGCAATGCTATCAACTTTATTTTTAAGAAGATATGGACAGTATGTTATTTTAATGTTCCAACGATGTAGACCTGATGGAACTAAATTGACAACATTAATTAAAAAATTTGTGGCTTCTCAATTATCAATTTCAGGAAGAACCTTTACAACTGCAGCAATTATTTACCATGATGGTCATCAACAACATCAGGACATTACACATGTTATTTAAAATGTCAAAAAGGGTGGAAGCTCAGTAATGATACTCAATTGACTTTCAAACAACGTTTGCCTTCTGACTTACTAAATTCTTACCTAGTGTTCTTACAACCGAAGTTTTAGGGAAGGTAATTGGCCTATGAAGATTGCAGCAGTTAATATAACTTAGTTTGCTCTTCAAAATTACTTTCTGAATGAGAGTGATGAAGATAATAAAATACATGTAGTTCTCATAGAGATAGTATATTTTTATCATATAGTGTATGATGTGAGTATTATACAAATTATTTATAAAAAGTAAGGTAGAGGTGGAAGTAAAACTCTTGTTTCATAATGTAAAAGGTGTTGGAGCTTTTCTTTCAGAAAGTAGGGTAAATGAGACATTAGGAAAACAGTGGACTAATATACATAGAAAAGGACTTTCCATATACTATTTGGCCTCGTGGAAAAGTGGATGGATCAAAAGTGAGTTTAGATATGGTTTTTAAAATTTTACATTATTTAAGAAATTATTCAATGGGTTTTTTAAACACAATCATTTTGATTCTGTTTTTTTTTTGCCCGCTGTTATATGATGAGTACTATTGAAGTCACTGTTTTAAGTGACATTCAATATATTCTGAGAACAGCAAAAATAAACCATTTTACATGATGTTGAAATAATTTAGTAATATCAATTATTATTAAATATATATTATTGTCCCATTTTCTTATGCTCACTCACCTATTTCCACCCTCTATCACTCCTCTTAACTCACCCTCACTGACCCCTTTTCACTCTCCCTCACCTCTCTGCCCATATTCCACTTTCCTCACTTATTCTCATTTCCCACTCCTTCACTGCCTTTTTCCTCTCTCCCATTCACTGCTTTCGAACTGTCAGTCACTCTACTTCACTCCCCTTCCCCTTGTTTTCTTTCTTTGTTTCCTCAATAATTCCCTTTCTCTCACTCACCTTATTACACTTCCCTCACTCCTTCTCTCACTTCCTCTGTCCTCTCACATCCTCACTCCCTTTCTCTCACTCCCTGTCTCTTAGCTTCAGTCTTTCGATCCTGTTATTCTCTCACTCCTCTTCCGTCATCCTTACTCCCTAAAACTCACCCACACTCCCTTACTTCTCTTTCTTTGATCTCTTACTCAGTTTCTTTCTGCCAGTGTTTCCTTCACTGCCTCTATGTTCTCACTCTTTCACTTCTTTTGTCTCAAGCTCATTTGCTTGTATTGTAAAATATATATTATAAATATTCAAAAAAATGTTTGTCTTTCACAGATATAAAATTTAATGGAAATATGATATTAAATTTACATTACTTATAAGGTAAGTTTGATGTACAATATTTATTTTCTATATACTGTTTTCCATAACCTCACTACACTTCTTTGATACTCCCACACCTCTGTTCCCTTATTGCGCTTGCCTCACTTATTCTGAATCCCCACATTTACTCTCTTTTTTCACACTCTTCTCTTACACTCACCTTCTTTCATGCCTTCTCTTTTACTTTCTTTCCTCTCTCTTCTCTTACTTCTTTGTTTTATTTTTTTCCCTTCCTTTACTCTCCTTACTCCACTTCATTAACTCCTTCTCTTACTCCCTCTGTCCTTTTACTTCTACACTCCCCTTCCCTCAATCTCTTTCTGTTAGCCCCATTCTCTCCATCCCCTTAGTCTCTCAATTCTCTTCTGTCATGCTCACTGCCTATAACTCAGCCATACTCCCACAATCACCTTCTTTCAGACCTTCTTCTTTAGTTTGGTTCCTCTATCTTTCCTTGCTTACCTCCTTCACTCTTTTCTCTTCCCTTACTTTCCTATTCCACTGTACTAACTCCTTCTCTTACTCGTTCTGTCCTCTTACTTGTACACTCCTCTTCCCTCATTCTCTCTCTGTTAGCATCATTCTCTCTGTCCTCTTAGTCTCTCACTCCTTTTCTATCATGCTCACTCCGCATAACTCAGCCATACTCCTACACTCACCTTCTTTCAGACCTTTTTCTTTACTTTCCTTCCTCTCTTTTCCCATCCTTCACTCCTTCACTCTTTTCCCTTCCCTTACTCCCCTTACTGCACTTCAGTAACTGCTTCTGTCAATCCCTCTGTCCTCTAACTTACTCATTCCTCTTTTCTTATTCTCTCTGTGTTACCCCCATTCTCTCCATCCACTTAGTCTCTCACTCCTCTTCTATCACGCTCACTCCCTATTAGTCAGCCATACTGTCACACTCATCTTCTTTCAGAACTTCTCCTTTACTTTCCTTCCTCTGTCTTCCCATCGTTCGCTCTTTCACTATTTTCCCTTCCTTTACTCTCCTTACTCCACTTCACTAATTCCTTGTCTTACTCCCTCTGTCTTATTACTTCTACACTCTCCTTACCTCATTCTCTCTCTGTTAGCCTCATTCACTCCGTCTCTTTAGTCTCTCACTCCTCTTCTGTCACGCTCACTCCCTATAACTCAGCCATACTCCCACATTCACCTTTTTTGAAACCTTCTCCTTTACTTCCCTTCCTCTCTCTTCCCATCCTTTGCTGCTTCATTCTTTTGCCTTCCCTTACTCTTCTTATTCCACTTCACTAACTCCTTCTCTCAAACCCTCTGTCCTCTAATTTACTCACTCCCCTTTTCTCACTCTTTCTCTGTTACCCACAAATAATTTCCAGCGATGCATCCTTTCACATGGGGCAAGTCCCATGTGAAAGGTCCTGCGTCAGTCTTACGCCTGCTGTGAGGCAGACGCAAGATTTTGACGCAACGGCGTCCTAAAAGTGACGCAGTGAAATCTCATAGATTTCACTGCGTCACTTCTATGACCTTTCCTTGCGTCAATACGCCCCCTTTGCATACATTATACGTGGCGCAGGTATAATGTGGAACAGGGGTTTACAAAGTGACGCATCTACCTAGATGTGTCACTTTGTAAATATGACTCAACAAGGTGCAATTTTTACACCACTAGTGCACACAAAAAGTGATGCACCGGTGGCATAAAAGTGACGCATGGCCTCATAAATGAGGCCGTGAAGCGCACAACAGGGAAAAACAGTGTAAAAAATTGTAGTAAAAAAAATAATTTCCAGCAGTGCATCCTTTCACATGGGGCAAGCCCCATGTAAAAGGGCCCGCGTCAGTCTTACGCCTGCTGTGTGGCTGGCGCAAGATTTTGACGCAACGGTGTCCTAAAAGTGACGCAGTGAAATATCATAGATTTCACTGCGTCACTTCTACGACCCTTCCTTGCGTCAATACGCCCTCTTTGTATACATTATACATGGTACAGTTATAATGTGGCACAGGGGTTTACAAAGTGACGCATCTACCTACATGCGTCACTTTGTAAATATGACTCAACAAGGTGCAATTTTTACACCACTGGTGGGTCACAACAAGTGACGCACCAGCAGCGTAAAAGGGACGCATGGCCTCATAAATGAGGCCCTCAAGCGCACCACAGGGCAAAACTGTGTAAAAAATGATAGTAAAAAAATAATTTCCAGCAATGCATCCTTTCACATGGGGAAAGCCCCATGTGAAAGGGCCTGCGTCAGTCTTACGCCTGCTGTGAGGCAGGCGCAAGATTTTGACACAACGGCGTCCTAAAAGTGACGCACTGAAATCTCATAGATTTCACTGCGTCACTTGTACGACCCTTCTTTGCGTCAATATGCCTCTTTTGCATACATTATACCTGGCGCAGGTATAATGTGGCACTGAGGTTTACAAAGTGACGCATCTACCTAGATGCGTCACTTTGTAAATATGACTCAACAAGGTGCAATTTTTACACCACTGCTGCGTCACAAAAAGTGACACACCGGCGGCGTAAAAGTGAAGCGCACCACAGGGAAAAACAGTGTAAAAAATAATATCCAGCAATGCATCCTTTCACATGGGGCAAGCCCATGACTTTACCTTAGGTAATGTGAGAGATGTTAACATTGTGAGAGTCTACCTTATAAACACACAGCTATGTCAAAGATTGTGCACGCAGCTTGTAAATATGCCTCTCTTTTTTTTATATTCTATCTCAATTTATGCCATTTAAAAAAAGCTTTAAACATCTCTCACAGCATTTCATATTTTTTAAGAATACAGCTCTTTGATGAGAATTGGAGGTAGTTCTTCTTTTTTCTTTTTTTTCAACAAAAACAAAAATAGGGAATGGGAAACTGCTCAACAGGAGCAAAACAAAAAAAAAATATCCAAATTAGGGCTGGGGACGACAGCGGTGGTTCTCTAATGTTCGAACAATGATCATAATACTTTGTTCCCCGTAACAAATTAGGGCATCACAATGTTTGCATTTGATGGAGGCCTCATTAAAAACAGGCTGAATATTTGGGATCAGCTGCTCTGGTCGCCCCCTCACCGATGCAGTTGCTCCTCCAGTTGAAGTAGAGGCACCATCTCTTGGAACCTCTCGTGCCAGAGCCCTGACACTCTCCCGTGCATAGTTCTGGGGGTGCCTCCTCTGGACGTGCCGAATCATAGTAGAATTACCAAAACTGTACTTCCTTTTGGGGTCTCTTTTGGAAAGTACAGTATGGCAGATCTTGCACTCCACCTTTGGAGCATTATATTTCACTGTCTTCTGAAAGTACACAAAATGGCGGCGATAGTGTACATTAGAGAGAGACAGTGAGAGAAAAAAGGCATGAGATGAAGAAGAGATGTGAAATGCACATTGGAGAAAATAGAGTGGGAGTAGGGAAGTAACTGTAAGTAAACTTACTATGTAACACAGAAATGTTGCACTCTATACTATAAGTCTCACTTTATACCACAATCATTTTGCTACTATCTCATAAATTACAAATAGAATAATAAAAAATGTCTCAAACAATTTATAATTTCTAAATATAAATTTATTCTTCAGAATTTTCATAATTTAGAAGAACTTCTAACATTAACTGATGAGGAATATCCTCATCAGAAGTCTCCATACATGAGTCCTGGAACTCAATATAGTCCAAACATTCGATTAATTCAGCATCCAAGTCTCATCATTAAAATCCCCCATTCCTTCTCCTCTCAAAAAAAGGTCTTCTTCATGGATAGTGTTATCAACAGGATCATTCAAGACCTCAATAAAACTCGCCTCAACAAAAGTCGCAGAAATTTCAAAATTAATATCAACGGTATCCTCATTCAGATACATATTCTTTTCAAATTTCAAGCTGTAAATTGCAGGAAAAAAAATCACTTTAATTTATTGTTTTTGGTAATAGATAATATAAAATTAGCTTGATCAAGTATTAAATTCCCCTTACAAATTAACTACTCACCTTTTAGAAAGCAGTAGAAGAGTTAGTACTGTGTAAATTTTACACCAGAAATAGAACACCAAAAATTCCTCACAAATGTACCTCAAAGAGTACTATCACAAAATGGCTGTGTTTACCTCTCATTTTTCATGTATGTTCATGTAGAAAACCAATGAAACTTCATCACACACAAATTCAAAACCAAAGACACATTTTATTTGGTCTAAATTTCAAAAGCTAATTGGCTCTTGGGTGTCTGTAAACATTCTAAATGGTCAGCATAGTCCTCCATCTTGTAACTCTGAAGAACAGAGACACAAGAGGTGAAAAATAAAAGTGGAAAACGTTGATAGGGGGCCGGGTAGAGACACCCTGCCCCCCTTATGTTTTATCAGGGGGCTTAGGGGGACTCCGAAGGGCAAAAAAAGTTTTAGTTTATTTTTTAAAAATTCGCGGAGTAAGCTCAGGGTGTGCGCACATGGGCGCTTACCGGTACGCGTACCCTGAGCGCACCACGGGGAAAAACTGTAAAAAATTAGAGTGAAAAAAATAATTTACAGCAATGCATCCTTTCACATGGGGCAAGCCCCAGGTGAAAGGGCCTGCGTCAGTCTTACACCTGCTGTGAGGCAGGCGCAAGATTTTGACGCAACGGCGTCCTAAAAGTGACACAGTGAAATGTCATAGATTTCACTGTGTCACTTCTATGACCCTTCCTTGCGTCAATACGTCCCCTTTGCATACATTACACCTGGCGCAGGTATAATGTGGCACAGGGGTTTACAAAGTGACGCATCTACCTAGATGCGTCACTTTGTAAATATGACTCAACAAGGTGCAATTTTTACACCACTGGTGCGTCACAACAAGAGACGCACCAGCGGAGTAAAAGTGACACATGGCCTCATAAATGAGGCCTTCAGTCTTCTACTCATGCGTCATATTTAATGTATGAAGTATTATGTCGCAAGGAGTTACAGATACGTCAGTATTTCTGACGTATCTGTAAGCGCAAAAGTGATGCATTGCTGGAGTGTGTCACAAAAGTGACGCAACTCCAGCAATGCATCCTTTCACATGGGGCCAGCCCCATGTGAAAGGGCCTGGGTCAGTCTTACGCCTGCTGTGAGGCAGACGCAAGATTTTGACGCAATGGTATCCTAAAAGTGACGCAGTGAAATCTCATAGATTTCACTGCGTCACTTCTACGACCCTTTCTTGCATCAATACGCCCCCTTTGCATACATTACACCTGGCGCAGGTATAATGTGGCGCAGGGGTTTACAAAGTGACGTATCTACCTAGATGCGTCACTTTGTAAATATGACTCAACAAGGTGCATTTTTTACAGCACTGGTGCGTCACAAAAAGTGACGCACCGATGGTGTACAAGTGAAGCATGGCCTCAATTTGAATTTGAATTTTAATAAATTTATAGAGCGCACTGTTACCGGGGCGGTTTCCTGGCGCTTAACTCAAGAGGCCTTCAGTCTTCTACTCATGTGTCATATTTAATGTATGGCGCATTATGTCGCAAGGAGTTACAGATACGTCAGTATTTCTGACGTATCTGTGAGCGCAAAAGTGATGGATTGCTGGAGTGTGTCACAAAAGTGACGCAACTCCAGCAATGCATCCTTTCACATGGGGCCAGCCCCATGTGAAAGGTGTGTTATAAACAACTGGGTAGTACCCATATAGCCAAAGGGACCTGGGTGAGTAGTCGTTGAGAACAAAAGGGTCCCAGACTGGAGACAAGAAATCAGTTTTTAAGCTATACAGATATTCAAATATTCAAAATAGCTCGAACAACAAATCTGGAAAATGTAGTGTTTTTATTATCACCACACATATCGCCATTTTATGGTTGTAAGACATGTATCAAAAAGAAAAACATTCCATATATTTCACAAGTCAATGTGCCCATATAAGAAAGAGGAAGGGGAGTGCAGGGTATAGTTAGAGATAGTTGTGATTCACTATTCATTCTTCGTGACATAAACAGCATACATTTAAATTCATGTATATGCTCCACTGTCGGGTGGTCCCCATCTGAGAGGGGCCACACATATTTATGCAATAGTCAAAAAACATTTCATAATCAAGCTCCTAACGGCTGTGCGTATCATGCTGATGGTAGGAGTTGATGAGGTAAGTGACGGTCTACGTTTAGACCCAGAGGTAGGTAGGATGATTGATCCTTACATCGCGGGTCTTCATCAGGATGTGCAGGGGAGGGGGAGGGGAAGGGCTAGAACTCCTAGGGTTAAGAAGAACTAATTTTAGTCAGAATGGTCTCAGAATGAGTCCCACACAGAATCCGTAGCGGAAGGAAACCACTCGGTATGTTTGAAAACACTACAGAATAAAAAAGGGTTAAAATACACTGAGGACTATACAGGGAATAGAGGCCGCGTTTACCTGCCACACTTTGTAAGTCGGGAGGTACCTGATGCGACACAATTATCACGTGAGCAATCTGAGGGGGCAAAGGAGAAATATGGGTGCGGGTCAGTTTGTTGCGCGGCGGAAGATCCTGCATCAACACAGTGGATAATCGTCACATAACATCAATTAAGGCAAAAGAGGCAAGGTGGTTACCTGTTACTTAGGTGAGCATGCCGGAGAATAATTCTTGCAGCTGGCCGAATCTGCAGAAATGGAAAATATTGTGGGGAGCCCAGTCAGCCCTCGTTGGAGCACATTAGGAACAGATAATATACTATGCGTAAACTGCTCGTGAATCTTACCCGTTAAAACAAGTTTCTTGGAATCAAAGGATGGCTCGTTGCTGCGACCGATCACCGCTCCCGTAACCAGGAAGTGAAAACGCGAGTCGGACGCGTTGCACACTAGTTGGCTGGATGGTAGAAAGTGAAGAGATACTACTCTCGGGTGGTTGTTAGGGAGCCTCCATTGTGTACATGGAAACGGAATCGTCATGACAAAGTGGGTGTGTTGTTTAACCAAGGCGGTAAATACCATCACCATATTCTGAATGCTGCTGAATCGGAAATGCACAAACTGTTATTAAAAGATCCCCATACTGCGTGAACCTACACAAACGGTGGTTTAGACGCATGACATTCGGCATTAAAAAGATTCCCATTGCAGGCATATTAGCTCGGGCGGTATCAACGAAAACTCCATTGTTTGCACAAACAAAAAACCCGATCGTCACATTTAAGTGGATATATTCTTCCTTGCCAAGGCGGAAAAATTATATTATATATTTTGTGAAGTCAAAATTGCAATATGTTTGTTGGAAATCCCATTATTGCGTGAACCTACGCACATGGTGGTTTAGACGCATGACATTGGGCAATATTAGATTGCATTACATACACATTTTTTGTGAATAATATTATAGCATGAAACTACCACTAAGTAGTGAAATGCAACATACTGCAGGGGGAAAAAGAAGATTACATACAATTACAGCAAACACGAGTCATAGAATGGCCAATTGGGCAAAACTGCTTTCAGATTCATTCAAGCCATAGCGCACAGTCAAAGAAAAGAATCCATTTCAGGTCCTTAACATTGAGAATGGGTGCTATACTGCCTCCTCTGGGACCCAATTCGACCCGTTCTAGTACAATCCATTTGAGACTTTCAGGTAAATGATCGTTCTTATTGCAATGGTCCACAAAGGGGGCTCCTTGGACCTTGCACCTGACCCGGCTACAGTGTTGTAAGAACCGCATTTTTGCTCTTTGCTGTGTTTGTCCAACATAAATAAGGTCACATGGACAGATTATACAATACACCACGTTGGTGGTGTTGCAGTTTGTTTGTGACTTCAAATATAATGTGGCTCTGGGGTTTAGAAAGTGACGCATCTACCTACATGCGTCACTTTGTAAATATGACTCAACAAGGTGCATTTTTTACAGCACTGGTGCGTCACAAAAAGTGACGCACCGGCGGCGTAAAAGTGACGCATGGCCTCATAAATGAGGCCTTCAGTCTTCTACTCTTACTTTTTCTTTCACTTTCTGTGTTTCTTCACTGCCTCACTCACCTTGTCTCACACTCAGTTGTCTTTATCCAGTCTGTATCTCCACTCTTTCCTAAACATCACTGCTCTTTTCTTACCCTTCCACCCCCGTTCCTTTACTACATTTTCTTCACTTATCCACATTCCCCATGTTCACTCTCCTTCTCCTCACTCTCCTTCCCCCCACTCACCTTCTTTCAGTCCCCCTACTTCACTTTCCTTCCCCTCTCGTTCCTTTCTTTGCTTTCTCACTCATTTTCCTCTCCTCTCTCACTGCACTCCACTTCAGTTACTCTTTTTCATTTTTTAAGAATACTGCTCTTTGATGAGAATTGGGGGTAGTTCTGAAAAGAACTTTTTTTTTTCTTCTTTTTTCCTTTTTTTTAACAAAAATAAAAACAGGGAATGGGAAACTGCTCAACAGGAGCAAAAAAAAAAAATTTAGGGCTGGGGACTGCAGCGGTGGTTCTCTAATGCTCGAACCATGAGCAGAACACTTTGTTCCCCATAACAAAGTAGCTGATCACATTGTCTGCATTTAATTACGGCTTCATTAAAACAGGCTGAATATTAGGGATCAGCTCTTCTGGTCGCCCCCTCACCGATGTAGTTGGTCCTCCGGTTGAAGTAAAGGCACCATCCCTGGGAGCTCTCGTGCCAGAGCCCTGACACTCTCCCGGGCATAGTTCTGGGGATGCCTTCTCTGCACGTGGCGAATCATGGTGGAATTACCAAAACTGTACTTCCTTGTGGGGTCTCCTCTGGAAAGTACAGTATGGCAGATCTTACATTCCACCTTTGGAGCATTTACTTTCTTACGTCCCTTAGGTATGTTAAAAAATGTCCAGATAAAATGCTCCATCATCAGTGATGTCATCAGTGATGTCACTGACCATGTCATGAATGATGTAATATGTGACATCATCAGCAGTGGATTGCGGGCGCGCGGGTTATAGTGAGTCCACTAACTATAACGTGGGAATTTCAATGGTTTTGTATGAGTAAAATGTTCAGCTAACTATAACTGGTGTGAAACCTATGGTTTTTTCAGTGAATATATATATATATTCACTGAAAAGGTTTCAGGGACATTATAGTTAGTTGGACATTCGACTCGTACAAAACTAGAGAAATTTGGCCGTTATAGTTAGTAGAGCTAACTATAACTTGCGCCTTCGCAATGCATTGCTGATGATGTCACATATTACAACACTCATGACATGGTCAGTGACATCAATGATTACATCACTCATGACATCTCAAATTATTTTACTGAGGACATCACTGATGACATCATCCAGTGAATATGTGTTTCTGTAAAGTTTAAATATGTTTTATATATGTTAATGCGAAGGTGTATTGAAGAATGAGTAGGTGTATAAGTGTGTGGGAGGATGATTTAATAGGTGTGTGACTGACTGTATAAGTGAGTGATTAATTGTGTCTTATTGAATGCATGGGTTAGTGACTAAACTGTGTGAATGTCTGTATCAGTCTGTCTGTTGTTGTGAAAGCTGCTGATTGGGTTTGTGAGTAGCTACATGAGTGTCTATTTGGGTTATTTATTGGTTGCATGAGTATCAGTATGGGTCTCTCAGGGTTTTTGTGGGTGGGTGGGGGTGTGTGACTTTCTGCATATATGTGTGAGTGGATGATTCACTGGGTGCATGTGTTCAAGAGTGCATGTGGAAATAGCTCTATGGGAAGATGTGTGTGTGTATATGTGTGTTGGTGAGTGAATGGATATCTCAGTGTGAAAGCCAGTATATGTGAGTGTTGGAGTATATAAATAATTATATTTGAGAGTAAGTGATTGTGAGAGTGGCTGCATAAATGAGTGTGTGCTTGTGTCAGTGATTATATAAGAGAGTGAGTATATGTTAGTATCTATATGAGTAAGTTAGGTAGTGAATGTATAACTGTATAGGTGAGTAAATTGTAGTGTTATTGATTATTTACATGACTGGCTAGGTGTGTGAATAACTCTATGGATGAGTGGCAGTGTGTGAGTGTCTGTATAGGTGTATGAGTGCATGTGATAGTGCTGTATTGATGAGTCACCGCATGTATGAGTAACTATATGGGCGAATGAACGGATGTGTGTGCATACCTAGCAATCAGTCAGTGGGTATGTAGTAACTGCTATTGATTTGTCTATGGTTTCAAAAATGGCAGGCTGTATTTTAAAGTGGGTGTATCAAAGCTTATATTAGGGTATGAGGAGGTGCATATAATTATCACATGGATGATGTCATCAGTGATGCCATTTGAGATATCATCAGTGATATCATCAGTGATGTCACTGACCATGTCATGAGTGATGTAATGTGTGACGTCATCAGCAGTGCATTGCTGGGGCACGAGTTATAGTTAGCTCTACTAACTATAACAGCCGAATTTCTCTGGTTTTGTATGAGTGAAATGTCCAGCTAACTATAACATCCCTGAAACCTATGTTTTTTTCAGTGAATTTCTTAGGTTTTTTAAGTGCTAATTTCCAACTATAACGTCCCTGAAACCTATGTTTTTTTCAGTGAATTTCTAATGTTTTGTAAATGCTAATTTTTAACAATAACATCCCATGTTTTATTTTGTGAATTTCAAAGGTTTTTTAAATCATAATTTCTAATTATAAGGTTCATTAAACTGATGTTTCTTTTAGTGAATTTAAATTATCATCCCATTCTCAACCTGGTGAAAACTGCCGATATCGCCAGTTTTCCAGTGATAGCTTCCACAAAACAATCGCCACGAATGAGAGCGACAACTAACGCTAATGATATGCGTAGTAGGCATTCCTGTGCAAAAATAACATGAAAACACCACTTCCCGATGTTGTCAACGACCAGCCAAATTTGCGATACAATCCAAAAACAGGCAAAAAGCTGCGTTAGCAGTAAGAATTTAACATCTTCCCTCTACTGGTGTAAAGCAGGATGACTACCTACAGTATGAAAGGGAGTCCAGCCCAGAGCCACATCTGAAGACCAACACATGGCATAGAGCTACTGATAATGCAGCTCGGACACCCAAGAAGACCACAACACCCACTGTCCCCACCCCAGGACCACCCCCCCATACCACCGAGGCACAACAAAACAGGACACCGGAACTTCCCACAACGGCATGGCCCCTCAGCCACACAATAGCTGAATGTTGGGAGAAGTGGGAACCAAGTATGTGTGAAGGACGCAAGTCACCCATCTATAACAATGCACACAGTGCCAAGTGTAGCGGGGATGTTCTGGACATACCTCACTATGAAGAGTACAGACCTCTCCACGTGTACATACACTACTGGCGCTTCCTTCAAAATCTACCCATTTGGCGTCGTACGGAGGAGGACACAACCTGTAGAGGGTGTGGGTTAGCAATAGAAACAATCATGCATGTGGTTTGCATTTGCCCCACCTTCAACTCTCAACGCAGGTGTATGCTCAGGTCAGAATGGAATAGGCTGGGAGTCCGGACCTGTAGGCATGCCATCATTGCCACCCTGTCTACGGACAACACTGTTTTAAACATAAAATTTGCTAAATTTATCCAGCAAGCGTATCGCAATTTTAATACAAAGAAAACTGGCTTGGCTTTGCCACCCACCATTTAGATCAAATAATGTACTGTAATAGAATTTCAAACGATTATGAGGGTCGTAACACAAATTGAAATTCTGTGGCATGTATGCTATGGTTTGATTTTATCATTTGAATATAATGGGAGCTGCACGAGAGACGCTAGGTCATGTTATACAAAACAGTTTACATTTTTATTTTTTTATGTC
This sequence comes from Lissotriton helveticus, assembly GCF_964261635.1. NCBI lineage: Eukaryota > Metazoa > Chordata > Amphibia > Caudata > Salamandridae > Lissotriton > Lissotriton helveticus. The sequence goes on from NC_136069.1 coordinate 512,893,138, forward strand.
TTTTGTGCCCGTATGGGTTCTTTGTTTTTAACTATTTTATATACAAAATTGTACACAATGTGATTTGGGGAAAAACTTTTAAAGATATTGTTTTATATCTAAATAAAGATTATTACTTACATACTGGTGCTTGTAGTGTTGTGGAGAGTGGCAGTGGGGAAGATCTTGGTCGTGTAGCTGCGCCCCCCCCAGTAACCGCAGCCAGAAGCGGAGTGGGCTGGTCCAACGTATTCCACTCCAGCTTAGGAGTATAAAAAATATAGGTCGGGGCTCTGGGTGTGATTCAGTTCTGGGAGAGCCAACGTGTCTGCCAGAGCAGCGACCCTCACCCTGCCACGAGGCTGCCGCCATGACCATCGGCCTCCTCGACACAGGCCCCCTGCGAACCCAGCGGCACAGCACCACAGAGTTATGTCTATACAGACTACTGACTTCGATGTACACTGCAGACAGCAGGGCTCACATGTCAGATCGAGTCGCGATTGCAGATTACACAGTCCAGTAGGCAACAGACATTGCTACAAGTGCAGCCCACTCGGACCACCCATCATCGCAGGGTGAGCATACGCTGAGTGCTTCAGGTACCACTAACTCAGCACACCACAAGTTATCGCCACATAGCCTTAGTAAGGCAAAATTCATTAGACAAAAGACATTGCTACCAGTGCGCCCCGCCCGTACCACGCATCATCGCAGGCTCTGCACACACTGAAAGCTTCTGGTGCCACTAACTGTGCAGCTCAAGTGAACTCCACATGGCTGTTGGCCCTTGCTGACCGCTGTCTCCGGCCTACAATGCAGTCAGCAGGGCTGACTCCCATTTGACTTTAAAAGAGAGCATTTGATTGGTTCTTAAGGTTTCCCATTCTAACCGTTGAATGACCCCACCCGTTTTAGTCATTCTCTCTGCAGCTTCACAGGAGAGACACCTATTGTGTTTCTGCAGCTAGTCTGTAAATTTTTTTTTATTTTTTATAAAGCTTTTGAAATGGCTTCTTCCAATCCTCAGCAAGAACATACTTCTGATGAAGAAGACATAGAAAAAACACCTCCCAAAAAGAGACCAGAATCCATTCTGTGGAAATGTTTCACCATCCCAGATGGTGAAAAGATAGTCAACGCAAGGAAGTTCAGTTGTACATTCTGTCCACAGATTTTGTCTGGAGGTAGTGACAAAAAATACTCTTGTGGCACGTCAAGCATGTACAAGCACCTCCAGACATTTTGCATGGGAGCAGATTCGAAGCACACAACAAAATATGCAACAAGGTGACTAGGGAGCTGGTCCCAGCACTTCAGGAGCTTCAATTACATCATCTCGAGGGCCGGACATACGCTGTTGTCCCTTGCTGACCGCTACCTCTGGCCTACACAGCAGTCAGCAGGGCTAACACTTCAGATGGAGTCGCAATTGCAGATGATGCAGTCCAGTAGGCAACAGACATTGCTCCCAGTGCAGCCCATCTGGACGATGCATCATCGCTTGCTGCGCACATGCTGAAAGACTGAGTGATTCAGGTGCCACTATCTCTGTGCAGCTCAACTCAATGCCACGTGCCTGTGGGCCCTTGTTGACAGCTGCCTCTGACCTACACTGCGGTCAGAAGGCCTCACAATTCTAATTCAGTGTTGGTTCATTCATTTCAGAGTCCAATAAGCAACTAACTATAATGTCCCTGAAACCTACATATTTGGACAATGTATTCCATACATATTTCATCTTTTGATCCATACGCCTACACTGCGGTCAGCAGGGCTCACAATTAAAATTCAGTCTTGATTTATTAATTCCAGAGTGAATTGTACTCTATGTCCACGGATTTTGTCAAGAGGAAGTGACAAGAAGCAATCCTTGACATCTGTGCTGACTACTGCCTTTGATCTACACTGTGGACAGCAGGGGTCGTAATTCAGATCCAGTCGGGATTGCAGATGACGCAGTCCAGTAGGTAACAGTCAGTGCTCCCAGTGCGGCCGCCCTGACGACGCATTGTCGCTGGCTGTGCACATGCTGAGTGCTTCAGGTGCCACTAACTCTGTACAGCTCAATTCAATGCCACGTGGCTGTGCACCCTTGCTGACCGCTGCCTCCAGCCTACACTGCGGTCATCAAGGCTCACAATTTAGATCGAGTCGCGATTGCAGATGACGCAGTCCAGTAGACAAAAAGCATTGCTCCCAGTGCGGCCTGATCGGACTATGCATCATCGCTGCATGTACACACACTGAGTGCTTCAGGTGCCACTAACTCAGTGCAGCACAAGACACCACCATGTGGCCTTATTGAGGCAGAATTCATTAGGCAAAAGTACTCCCATTCCTGGCTATTGTTCCTATGGAGCCTAATACAGGTAAGCTGCCTCCATCAGATTTGCAAAGAGGCTTAAAAGGAAGAGTTGTGTATTTACCTTTGGATTTTTTTTTAAATCTTGAAACTATTGCTCTAGAGAAAGAGAAAAATCAACCTGTAGTTATTCTAATTAATGGTGTTCCTACGAGGAGTCGAAAAAGATGGAAAGAATTAGCAGATGTCAGCAAAGTGCAAAAGGCTACGATATATCACAAACAAAAATTTGTACTACGAAAATGTGTATGTGGAAGAAAAAGAAATCAAATGAGTTGATGATAGCAAAATTTCAAATGGCCAAATTGGAAAAGTGGACATCTCCAAAAGTGAAGAAATGTATTAACATTATAGTGTACATCCTTTACATTCAAAGGAAGTTATTGGAAAAACTATTGAATTATTCCAAATGAAGAAAGTAAAGTGAACTCCCATGGGTGTTTGGGAAAGAACTTTGGAAGCTTGCTGTTTTCCACTGATTTTCCCCACTGGAAAAGGTGGACGATATGACAAACGACCACTGCCTCCAGCCTACACTGCGGTCAGCAGAGCTCACAATTCAAGATTAGTACTGATGCAAATTATTTAAGAGACTATAATCGGTTAAGAAGACCAAATGCTCCCAATCTGTGCAGCTCAAGTCAAACCCACATGGCTGTGGGCCTTTGCTGACCACTGCCTCTGGCCTACACTCTGGTCAGCAGGGCTCACTATTCAAATTCAGTCTTGATTCATTAATTTCAGAATCCAGTAGGCAACTAACTATAACATCCCTGAAACCTACATATTTCGATAATGTAGTCCATACATATTTCATATTTTGTTCCATACACCTACACTGCGGTCAGCAGAGCTCACTATTTGAATTCAGTTTTCATTTATTAATTGCAGAGAGAATTATACTCTATGTCCTCGGATTTTGTCAAGAGTAAGTGACAAAAAGCATTCCTCGATGTCTGTGCTGACTACTCCCTTCGATCTGCACTCCGGACAGCAGGATTCACAATTCAGATTGAGTTGCGATTGCAGGTGATGCAGTCCAGTAGGCAACATACATTGCTACCAGTGCGTCCCTCCCAGACCATGGATCATCACTAGCTGCGCACCTGCTGAATATTTCTGATGCCCCTACCTCAGTACACCACAACTGATGGACCCTTTATGATAGAATCTTTTGTGTATCATTTCACATCTGGTGCCCCTACTTTAGTGCAGCACAAGTCATAGACCCTTTCTGATTGAATCTCTGTGTGTGATCCAATAATTACTGTTGTACTTGTTGCCAGCACTTACCATTCCCTGAGGGCTGGCTTACAATCAACCCACATGCATCCAGCACAGACGTCACTGGACATGTGACCCCGGTTATAAAAAGGGGGCAAGCACAAGTGCCCATACCCAGTTCCACTATCTATCTAACTTGTGTTCATTAAGTGTGCATGATGCTGCCCCTGGGTCCTACCACATTACATTGTGGACAGTGCACACAACCATGTTACCTCTGGCAGTGGGGGAAAGTTCAGTTATGCAACTTTGTCTGGGTCATTGTATAACTACATAGGTAGAGACTGGATCATTAGAGTACTGCAAGTAGAGTGTAGAGTGAATTTATAAGTACTTGGGTATTGGTCGAGTGATTGGATAAGTACATATGTTGGCGGAGCCTAACCCCCAAGCACGAACTTGGCTCTAATTGGCTGCCCTCCATGTGCCTAAACCTGAAATTTGGGATTTGCATGGCCCTGTATTGCTACAGCTGCAACACTCCACTGAATGTGCAATAAACATTCATATCCACACAGATATATCATGTCCACGATCTTTCATGTGTGGAAGTATGGATGAATGTAGGGTCAGTGATTCCCCCTACCTTCCATGTTAGCCATGTTGTGGGACTTAGGTCACAGGGTGACATATTCGCTCTTGAGGCCCGTGTCGCGGCAACACTACAAAAGAGACACCTGCATCAGTAGAATCCTCCTACAGCCCAGGACAGAATCACGCCCAGAGCTCCAGAGTCATTGTTCACAGCCTCACGCAGGACTGGCTTACACCAGGCTAGCCCATTCCTCCTACGCTTACAGGGAGGAATGACAACGCTACATGTCCCAGGTCTTCCCTGTAGTGGTCTGCTGATCACAGGTCTAATTGTCAGCATGCAACAGCCACTTCTTCATGGCTGATTTATACCCACACCACACCCATGCCGCACAGGCATCACATAACATGTGACCCTGCCAATAAAAAGGGCCCGGCACACGTGCTGTAGGCCATTTCCATTATTTCCCCTGACTTGAAGTACACAGAGTTGGGGGCACTTTGCCTGACATGGGGCTCCCGCCATGACTTAAGTTCCACTGAGTTAGTGCCACCAGACCTGAGCGGCTGTGCAGCCTCCGATGATGTGTGGCCTCGATACACCATCCTGGCAATCAAGACCGACCTTGAATTGTGAGCTCGGCTGGACCCCGTGTGCGCCAAAGGCAGCTGCCAGTACAGACATATGGAGGTTCCTTCGCCATGTGGTGGGCCCTCTTGGACACATGCCGGTGGCTGATGGGGAGCAGAGAGGTTTGTTTGTGCAGTGGTGGGCAGTCACCTCTGGGCAGTGGGAGTGGATGGTGCGTAGCAGCCTGGGTACGCAGGGGTGGCAGACACCTCTGGGTGGTGGGAGTGGATGTGGTACAGCAGCCTGGGTGTGCAGGGGCAGACAGACACCTCTGGGCAGTGGGAGTAGATGGGGTGCAGCAGCCTGGGTGTGCAGGGCCGGGACAGCGATGAAGGCATGTGCAGTTATATGTATTCTACCATTACTGATTACTGAATCTATACTATGTTTCAGGTGAGTAAGCTTGAGGCCTGCACGATGTCCCAGCACATAGTTAGAGAGACACCGGTGGCGGGAAGGTGGCTGTGAGGGTTTTGTCCTCAGTGTCAGCACTCACTCTCCCTCTCCATCTCTTCCTTTCTCTCTCTTACACTCTTTCTCTTTCTTCCTCCCTCTCTCTCTCTTTCTCTCTCTATTCCTCTCTCTCACACTCTTTCTTCCTTTCTCTCTCTCTCTTCATCTCACTCTTTCTCTCTCTCTCTGTCTTCCTCTCTCACTCTTTCTTTATTTCTCTCGTTCTTCCTCTCTCTCACTCTTTCTCTCTCTCTCTCTCTCCTTTGATGGGCGCATGACGCAAATCTTATCTTGCATTTTGTCTTCAGGCTGTGATTCACAGATAGTCAACCCCCCGAAACGGGCCTCCCGCCACGTTGCGATGACTTGAGTTCCACTGAGTTAGTGCCATCAGAGTTGAGCGGGTGTGCAGCCTGCGATGATGCGTGCCCTCCATACACCATGTTGGCAATCAAGACCCGATTTGAATTGTGAGCTCGGTTGGACCGCGTGTACGCCAAAGGCAGCTGCTGTACCGACATGACTCCTCAGCGCAGTTCAGCAGGATGTTCTGGGGGCTTGTGCAGTGGAATCCTGCGATGGCTGAGGAGGTTGCTTCGGCACATGGTGGGCCCTCTTGGACACACGCCGGTGGCGGAAGGTGAGCAGAGAGGCTTGTTTGTGCACCGGCGGGCAGTCACCTCTGGGCGGTGGGAGTGGATGGTGTGCAGCAGCCTGGGTGCGCAGGGGCGGGCAGATGACTTTGTGCAGCAGGAGTGGGTGGGATGCAGCAGCCTGGGTGAATAGGGGTGGGACAGCGATTTAGGCATGTGCAGTTGTATGTACTCTATTAATATTGATTCTATACTATGTTTCAGATAAGTAAGCTTGAGGGCTGCACTATGTCCAAGCATGTGGTTGGAGACACACCGGTGGCAGAAAGGTGAGCTGTGAGGGTTTTGTCTGCTGTGTCAGCACTCACTCTCCCTCTCCATCTCTTCCTTTCTTTCTCTCACACTCTTTCTCTCACTTGTCTTCTCTCTCACACTGTTTCTCTCTTTCTCTCTCTCTGTTCATCTCTCTCTCAATCTTTCTCTCTTTCTCTCTCTCTTCTTCTCTCTTTCACTCTTTCTGTGTCTTTCTCTCACTCTTTATTTCATTCTCTCTTCCTCTTTCTCTCACTCTTTTTCTCTTTGGGGTCTATTATAATGACTGGTGGATCGCCACTGCCCATATGGCGGTGGCGATCTGCCCGCCATTATACACCACTCTCATGCAATGTTCCCCCCGAATGATTATGATGGGGGGTACCACAGCAGATGGGAAGACTGTCCGCCGCTTTTCCGCCCGGTTGACAAGTCGAATGGGCAGAAAAGGGTTGAATAAGGTGGCCGCCATCCATATCACAATGCCTGCGGGAAGCAGCCTTTCTGTGGCAGTGTTGCCGCCACAGAAAGGCATGGGTCTCCATATGTGGGGGCCTTTTGTGAGCCCCCAGGGTAATGGGGGGTGAGGGGGTGCACATTGGGGTACCTATGGTACCCCCCAGCATTTACATGATGCGGTGCCTGCAACTTTGTGCATGCAAATGCACACAGTGCAGCCACGACATTGTGGCGGGTGGTGCTGTGTGCCCACCACAATGTTGTGGATGGGGTATGCCACCATGGCATCCTAATTGTTGGTGCGGGACCACCGCACCACTGGCGGCCAGTCCCAGCACCACTAGGGTGGCGGGAAAATGAAAGTCCTGTCCCCATCCTAATAGGCCCCGTCCTCTCTCCCTCTCTCCTTTGATGGGCGCATGACACATAATCGTATCTTGCTTTTTGTCTTGCAGGCTGTGATTCACAGATTTTTGAGGGAGGACATGCCATGGCTTTACCTACTTTTATGTTGTTGATTTGTTAAAATAAAATGTTCTATTTGTAAATCCATAGATGACTGTGATTCTCATTTGTCCAACCTCACTTGCATCTTTTTTATTATCATTGTGCAACATCAGCCGATTTGTTACGTTCCAGATTTCAGAAGGTTGCTGTCACATTTGTTTGTCGGAGGCGTCAGGGGGATGCGAGCAAGGGGCAGGTGGCGGGGGGTGTCGTGGCACTGTTGGGTGTCCAAGCTGCATGATCGTTGGCTCCATTGCATCTGTTGACGTTCAGGTGTGACTGTGGGCTGGGCTCCCTTTCATGTTGCAGGTTGTAGTCTGACTTTGCAACAGGTCACAGCAGGTGTAAACTTCCTGGTGCTAACTCAATTTATCACCTGTTTTGTATTCTCTTCACTGATCTTGCTGGTGGTTGGGAAAGTTGTGAAGTGGTGTGTTCGCTGGTTTTTGCACTGGAACGCCTACCCTGCATCTCATTAACGATATTTGCCAAGGTCATCCATGACAATGCTTTTTGAGGTTGCCATCGCTGGTAAACTGGAGATATGTGGTGTTTGCACCAGCTTGTGAATGGTGTGTTAAATTTATCACCATTTTGGGAGCGATAAAGTGCCTTAACTCGGCGATGTGTCCTTGACAATATGCCCCTCGGTGTTTTAAAGACCTGAGAAGTACTCGAGTGCTGCGCTGAGAGTTGCGCACCCAGAGGGTTCACACTAGGGGACCACGCTGTGAGCCACGCACCCTTCGTATTCACAGCAGGGGGCCGGGCTGAGAGCCGCCCACCCTTTGTGTTCACAGTAGGGGGCCGCACTAGGGTTCGACTCCAAACTTTTTTGAAAAATAAAAAGCGGCCACTTTCATTAACCCCTTGGTCCCGGCCAGAATGTTGCCGCAGTGTGGCAAAATTCCACGCATGCACAGATCGGACGGCTCCCGGCAGTCCAATGCACATACACACCATGGCGTCAGACGGCGGGGGGCGTCCGAGACATGCAAGGGATTAATTTATATGCGCCTCGGGGACCCCATCCCCCGAGGCATGCCCACATCTACATGTTTTTTTTTTTCAAAGGGGAGGGTGGCCACTCCCAGGCCACTACTGGCCCTAGGCGCCCCATCCCCCGGGGCCTGGCCTCTCTGTTGGGGACCATGGTGGGAACCCCAATGCCCCACGGTCCCGCCGCTTCCTCACCTCCTGCATTCCTTTTGGGCAATGGGAGCTGCTAACATGCAGCTTCCCTTGCCCAAAAGCAATTCGCCTTTCCTTTATTGAAGCGAGAGGAGGATTTCCTCCTCTCGCTTTAACAAAGCAAGCCTTGTTTTGCTATCACAGGGTGGAAGCAATGCTCCCACCCTGTAATACCAAATGGCAATGTTCTGGGGGGTGGACACCCCGAGACATTGCAGGACCCGTCCCTGGGTGGTGACGGTCCCCAGGGCCATCAGACACTCCAGGAGGGGGCCGCCCGGCCCCCCTCCCTCTATTTTCAAAGCCCCGGGGTGGTAGTGGTCCCCCCCCACTGCGGGAGGGCCCTATTCCTTCCCGCATCTAATTTACATAGCCTGAGGAGGTGGTGGTATGACTATACGATTGCCCCCGGGACCTAGCACACCTGGGGGCTCATTTAAATGAAGTGGGGGAGTCCCCGCTTAATTCTTTAAAAAAAAAATTAATTCAGATTTGCACACCCGCACATTTGGACGTTTAAAAAAAAAATTGGGGGGGGTCCTTGTGGGAGCCCTGAGCAGGCCTAGGGTGTCAGGGTAATTCTACCCTACACCCCTTTCTTCATTTTTCACTTTCTTTCACTGTTTTCTTGTGACTCGGTTCTTCTGAATCCCAAGATGGCTGCCAACACTTCCTGGTTTGAAGTGTTGGCAACCTATTAGAATGAAGCTCGCAGTCAATGCAGTAAATTAGAATGAAGCACGTGGTCAGGAGTGTTTGCGAACCCACCGTGCCCCAGATATCAATATTTCTATTTTTTTATTCTCTCAGCAACTACTGAACGGATTTGCACCATTTTACAAAAGATTACTTTCTGAACCAAGAGCTACCTTTTTGCCAATATTGGTGTAATTACGTTCAGCAGTTCGGGCTGTAGCCTTGGCTAAGGTTTCTTATGGGAAATTAATCTTTTGACTTTAACTTTTTGAATTTCTCAGCAGCTACTGAGGGGATTTACATCATTTAAAAAAAGTTGTTTTCTGAACGAAGAGCTAACTTTTTGCCAAATTTGATGTAATTACGTTCAGCAGTTCCGGTTGTAGCCTTGGCTAAAGTTTCCTATGGAAATGAACATGAAGAAAACACTTTTTGGGACCCCCATGTTTCTCAGCCCTTGCTTGACGAATCACCCTCAAACTTTCAGCTGACCTAGAAAGACCTTTTTTGGGAGAATTTCGTTAAGATTCATCAAAGTTATTAGCAAATCAAAAAATACTTTTCATATGGAAACTAGGTTCTCTAACTATAACTACCTACTGGCAACCGCAAGGTATGTATGTATGTATGGAAGAGAATGGGCAGTTGTGAGGCCATTGGCCTCATACTGGGCGGCATGTATTGCCATTGCTGCGCCCGCCGTAAGGACTCCTGATTCCCGGGGCTGAAACGGTTAGGGGAGCGGAGGAGGCATCTTTATTGAACTTTTTCCAGCAGGAAGATGGATTTTAAATTGCACGATGCACACACTGCACTCCCCGCACTTCCACATGGTGATTATCTTACCCCTGCGCAACACATAAGGGCTTCCATCCACAATGGTTTCTGGGATTCGGAGTTCACATAGACACAGTGAGCTCTCACAGGTGTGTGGACAATCGAGGGGTGGAACGGGCTTGAAACTGTTCAAAAGGAGGCAGGACGCTACAACGTCTGATGGCAAATCCTCCTGGACCTTTTGGGCACTGAGGAAGGCTGAATGAACAGCAGAAATGCATTCGCCATAACATCCAGTTTAATAAAGTGTCTCCAGACGGAATTTCCCCTGCGTGGCCTCTGCACTTTTCTTTGGAATGTGGTTGCTGCATATATATTGTAAATTGTAAATTGATACTTGTATAGCGCACTACTCACCCACAAGGGTCTCAAGGCGCTTGTACGAATACCGCTGTGGAACCCATCCTGGCTTTCCCTGTGAGGTGTCCACTCCTTGGCACCCCCAAGGTGGAGGCCAGGCATCCTTAGCGTTGTGGGGGCCGTTGTGGAGATTAAGCAAGCTATTGCCCAGAGTTGCAGAGTGGGACTCCATGATTGGAATAGGCACCGAGGCGAGAATTATCAGGTCTGTGGAATTTTTGAGCCCAAGACCCGCCGAGGCAGGGAATTGAACCCTGGTCCCGGGCTAGACCTCTGCATCAGGGTCTGCCGCTCTAACCATTGAGCCACACTTCTCCTTGAGTGTACATGCTCACTTAAATACATAGGTAGCACCAAACTACCATTAAGCAAAAGAAGATTGCAAAATATCAGGGCCATCAACAACTGCGACCCCACTTATCCTGTCGCCAAGCATTTTCAAGAAGTCCGTAACAACAATCTAAAAGACTTCTCATACTATGTGATAGATGCCATACCCATGACTAAAAGAGGCGGCGACAGGGATTACCAGCTGAGAAAACTTGAAACACGCTATATCCTTGACATGGATAGCAAGTTTCCAGGAGGGCTAAATAACACTGAGGATTTATACACTTGTTTATAAACTGGCTTGATCTGTCCCTAGATACCGCGCGTCCTTTTACAAAATTAAAAATACTTATTATTTTTAAGCTTACAAATAAATCTGTATAGTTCTATTCATTGTATTTTCCTTGTCCCATATAAGGTTCATCTGTGTTTCTAACTGCAACACGTTTTTTTTAACTAATGGGACGCATAATCATGACGTAAATTGAGGCTGCTAAACCACTTGAACCAGTTAACATGATGGGTTTTTATTACACTACACTACGATGGATTATATGTTTCAGCAAAAACGTTTTTTATTCATTTTAAGTTTAATATGAATAAGACGATGGATGAATTATGATATATTTCAGGTAGCACAAAGCACTTTATTGAAGTTTATTTGGAACTGAGGGCTTATACATTCAGTTATTGTTCATGACGTTTGGCATTAATGCAGTTATGATCCCGTCAAAATAAAGGATTGATCCTGATATTGTTTACATTTAATTACCATCTTCGTATGTTTTAATAGAAAAATAATGCAATTTTTTAAAGACCTTTTTATATAATTTTTTTTTTTATATATTTAAAAACTTTATTACATGGTTCAAATAACATTTTAATTATTTAATGTTGTACTATATTTAAGGTTATTTATTAACCCCTCATCAATTGTGATTATTTCCTTTTGATTTTAAAATGTATTTTTGGCAAGCACATTAAAAACGAATGATAATTACTTTTCTTCCCCAATAGAAGAAAACATAGATTTGATTCATGTAATGAAAGTATGTGAATGTTTCTTTCAATTCTACAACACATCATCAATCAGGTGTCAAAGTTGAGCAATTTAAATGGTCTATCAACAGTGACAGCGTTGTCATGTGATCAAGGTCCTTTGAGGACTGAAACGCGTAATGGCTGACATTAAAATGCAATCGAAAGCATGTAATTATGGGTCCGTGTCTGCTTTGCTGAAAAGGATATTGACAAGAGGCGAAAAGCAGTTCTTTTTATATAATATATATATACATATATATATATATGTCCTGAAATGTAATCCTGCACCTCCAGCTGCTTCCTGAGGAACAAGGACCACAACGAATCCCAAATTAGAGGCAAGATGTTTATTTAGACCAAATTTAACAGCACCACGGTCTGAGGCGTTTCGGGCAGATGCCCTTGATGACAGATGGTCTTGCAAGAATGTGCCATTTTTTTAAATGCTTTAGTGAACACCATGTGACTATGAACATAGAAAACATACTATTTGCTTATCTATGGTTACGAATTTACATCAGAAGGGCATACATGAATTGCTGTCATAATTCAAACAAATCCTTAGCTGATTAAATTCAAAATTGGAAATTAATTCCTGCTTAAATGCTTATGGACAGGGATTTCATCATGTAGTCTAAACAATACCTATGCAAAACAATAAAACAATGCAAATGTAAACAAAGTACCTGCAATATATCGCAAATGCAAACATTCTGACTGTGCAAATTATGCCAAATTAAAATATATATATATATATATATATATATATTACCTACTGGCGTGTCGCCAGTAGGTAGTTATAGTTAGGACCTAGTTTCCATAGGAAATCCGCAACATTCTATTGGGAATAACTTTGGCGCCGGTTGATGAATTTTTGTGAATGTCTCAAAGAAGATGGCCCGCTCCGCTCCGTTCCTTCCCTAAAAGTTTTGGGGGGATTCGTGAAGTGGGGGCTGAGAAAAAAGGGGGGTCCCAAAATGTGTTTTCCCCATGTTATTTTCCATAGGACGATTAGACACGGCTACAGCACGAACGGATGAACGGATTTACAAGAAATTTGGCAAAATGGTAGAGTTTGATTCGCAGATCGCCCTTTTGTTTAAATGGTGTATATCCCTCCAGTAGTTGTTGAGAAAATCGAAATTGAAAAAATTATATATCTATAAGCGCGCACCATATGTGCGCGAGCGGAATTCTGATTTACTGTTAGACGTCTGTCAACATTCCAATCGGTCGAAATCAGGAAGTGTTGGCCACCATTTTTTGTCTGAGGCAGAGGCCAAAAGTGGAAAGCATGAAAAGGGGGGCAGGGTAGAGACTCCCTGACCCCCTAGGTGTTCTCAGGGGGTCCCTGAAGGACCCCTGAATGCCCCCCCAAAAAATATATATATATTTTTTTAAATCGTGAAGTGCGCCCACGGTGCACGCACCTCGAAGCAGAAGTGTGTAAAAAACAATAGTGGGGAACGTGGAAAAGGAGGCAGTGAAGAGACTCCCTGACCCCCTAGGCCTTCTCTGGGGGTCCCTGAAGGACCCCAAAGGGCAAAAAAAACAATTTTAAAAAAAACTAAAATTTGCGAGGTGCGTGCACGTTGCGCGCACCCTACAACCGCCATTTTGTGTAGTTTCAGAAGAGAGTGAAAAACGAAAGCAGAGAACGTGGAAAAGGAGGCAGGGTAGAGTCTCCCTGACCCCCTAGGCCTTCTCAGGGGGTCCCTGAAAAAAAATATTAAAAAATAAATAAATAATTTGCGAGGTGCGCGCACGTTGCACGCACCCTACAGCCGCCATTTTGTGTAGTTTCAGAAGAGAGTGAAAAACAAAAGCAGAGAACGTGGAAAAGGAGGCAGGGTAGAGTCTCCTGGCCCCCTAGGCCTTCTCAGGGGGTCCCTGAAGGACCCCAAAAGGCAAAAAAACATTTTTTTTTTAATTTGCGAGGTGCGCGCACATTGCGCACACCCTACAGCTGCCATTTTGTGTAGTTTCAGAAGAGAGTGAAAAATGAAAGCGGAGAACGTGGAAAAGGAGGCAGGATAGAGTTTCCCTGACACCCTAGGCCTTCTCAGGGGGTCCCTAAAGGACTCCGAAGGGCAAAAAAAAAATTTTTTTTCAAAATACTGCGCGGTGCGCGCACGTTGCGCGCACGTCAGAAAAAACCCAAAAATAAATACATTTAAATAACAAGTTTATGTGTTTAGATGTTGGGTGGCTCTAAAAAGAGCCGTTGTGTTCATTGAGTGTTTTTTGTACCTACAAGTAAGTACCAATGCAGAGTCTAAAGTTTAAAATGAAGTCTCTGTTCCCCTCATCTTTGAAATGTACACCATCTCTCCTATAGATACCTTGCATGTTGTAACGCAGGTTGTTGTGGTAAATAGAACCCATACCATAGTCTCTGAGGAAAGCAGAAATAGACTTATTCACATGTTTCCTTGCTTTCTCAATCTGCGGACAATATTGGTTGGACCAGTTCCATTTTTGCCTTTGGCATATATTAGAATATACCAAGGCAGTTTTTGGAAAAAGCAACATCAATTGCCCAAAGGTGTCCTTTAAAAGCATTTCCAGACCTACCCCAGTCAAAGTGCCTAGGTCATTGCCACCACAGTGCACAATTATGAGGTCAGGGTGTGGGAGATGCATAAAGGATTTTACCGATGGCATCAATTGGTGGCATCTCAATCCTCTCTGGCCAATCCACATAATATCCACATTTGGTAAATCAAGGTTGAGATTTGCTGCATACCTTTCACTCCAGAAAATATAGCTATGTCCTACAATCCATACTCTAAGCATCTTGAAGGCAGATCTGGTTGTACTCAGATGGGCTCTGGAGATGAAATGGCAGTTTGAAAAATAGGAGTTTAGAAAAAAATGTGGTTGAGATTCAGTGCACTTGAAAAACAAGAAATGATTGGTGGTTTCTGATAATTTAACATTGAAAACTAGGGTGCATACTACTGTTTTTTAAAAGGAATAATACTATTGGTTTAGAAAAAGTCATTGAAAAGAACATTGCACACACACTTGCTGCTTTGGTTTGCAACATTGAGAGATGAACTAGTCACCTTTTGAGTTCAGTTAGGTGTTCTATGGAGTGTTACCATGGTAACATGCAGAGATAGCAGTGGGGGAAGGTTGATAGTGCTGAAATGTACAACCAATTAAAATGTTAGTTTGGTTTTGAATTTGTGTGGGAAGAAATTTAATTGGTTATGTACAGGGATATGTGTGAACAATTAGAGGGAATCAGTGCCATTTTGTGGTTGCAGTGTCTGAGGTACATTTCAGAGATTCTGCTTAAAAAAATCTGGTGAATGATTGACACTGTTCTAAATCTTCAAAAGCATTTTTAAAGGTGAGTTATTAATTTGTAAGGGGATATATGTTGTGCACTGTAAGTTAATAATAAAAATGTGTTGCAATGTGGAAGTTACTCACTTTCCCTATCTTTCATTCTCTCTCACTATCTTCCTTTCTCTCCACCACTGTTCATTTTCCTTCCTCTCTTTTACTATAAATCCTTCTGTTTCACTTACTCCTTTATCCTTTTTCTTAATATGCTTTTTTCTATCACTCTCCTTTCCTTACCCTCATACCTTTTATCTCACTGTTATTATCCCTTTCCTTAACTCCTGTTTTCTAACTCCTTCTCTCCATCTGATTTACTTCATTTTGTTTATTTCTTCCCTCTCATTGTCTCCCTCTTTCTCTCTCCCTCATCCTTGCTCTCTTTATACAACACTACTAGCAAGACCCCCTCCTCCCTTCCCTGTAGAAATCATTTGACTGAATTGCAAGGATTTTTGTTATGTGTCTAAGGTCACAGTGTGAGTCTCATCTTTGGATGTAATGCTGGCAAAAAAGTAATGCTGCAAATTGGAAATGTATTTTGAAAATGACTCAGGTTTCTGCACCGTATTGTAGTGCAAATAGATAGGCTTTGTTCTGTCTCTTAAACGTTTTCGTGTGGTAAATGTGTTTTGGTAAAATGTATGGTTTTATACTTTTTGTCCAGGATCACACTGAGTGTCTGTGTAAATTAAAGAATTATATTTGCACCTTTTTCTATATTCTCCCCTGTCTCTCCTCACAGTCTACCTCTCTCTGCTTATACTGTCATTTGTTTTCTGAAATTTCCACTCTTTCCTTATTTTTTCTTGATTTTCTTGAGAGTGCTATTTTTTTAACTGTTTCTTGTGTTCCCTCTGTTGTGGTTGTCTTTACTGTCCCCTAATGTTCCACTTTCATTTTATACTCCCTCTTCTGCTTTCTTAATATTACTCTCTGTTTTATTAGACCTCCTCTTAGCAATGACCCATTTTATATAGTTAGAGTGCTGAATACACTATGGGCAGATTTACAAGCATATTGGGCCTCTTTCTTCATGTTTGGATGTAATACTGGTAAAAAAACTAATGGTGCATATTGGAAATGTATTTTGGAAATGAGTTAGGTTTCTGCATTGTAATGTAGTGCTCATATTCATGGGCTGTGTTCTGTCTCTTAAACGATTTACTGTGTTATATGTGTTTTGTTGAAATGTATGGTTTTAACATTTGTGACTAGGATCACACTGAATGTCTCTGTAAATTAAAGAAATATATTTGCACATTTTTCCATAATGCCATGTGTGTCTACTCATAGTTTCCATCTCTCTGCTTATAGGGTACTCTTTATTTTGATATTGTGTCTCATGTTTTCATTAAATGCTGGTATTGAAATAGTGTTGTAAATTGGAAATGTATTTTCTGTCTGCACTATCCCTCTCCCTCTGGCTGCACCCTATGACTGCACCCTCTCATGTGCATCTTTAGAGGCCTATTATAATATGGCTGCTGGTGTGTATTAGACAGCGCTACCATGTTCCTACTCTATTCAGACACTGTTGCTGTACCTTAAACTTACTTATGAAGTGAACCAATGTTTACATCATATAGTTGTTCTAATTGCTATGTAGTATGTTAGTAGTGGTCTATAACATGTTTTTTCTTCTTCACGATAGATTGTTATTATCTACAGAAAGAAAAAACATCATGCCTACAAAGGATGCCAAAAGAAGAAAATATAAACAGGCTTACTTTTCCAAGAAAACACAATTACAAGATGTATCTAAACAGCATTGTACAGAGAAAAAGAAGAATGCTTCTGGTAAGACAACAAAGGATTTTATAAGGAAATTAACTGAAATAAAAAAAAGTGTGGACAATGTTGAAAAGATAAAAACATTATCTGTAAGAACAAAGAAAAAGCAGATAAAAAGAAGAATGTTGGAAAAGTGTGTGGCGATAAAATTGTCTATAGTAATAGATGAAAAAATCAGTTTGTTCAAATTCGCAAGAGAATGTTTTATAACAGAGTTGTATTAAATTTATTAAAAAATGTAAAGACTTCTAAAAGGAAAACAGCTTTTTATAAGCAAAAAATAAAGAATAGAAAGTATTGTTGATCAGGCTTTTGAATTGAAAAAGAAATTGTTTATTTTAGTAATCAATAGAATTTGTACACTAGACAAGAAGTGTGGCTCAATGGTTAGATCGGCAGACCCTGATACAGAGGTCTAGCCCGGGACCAGGGTTCAATTCCCAGCCTCGGCGGGTCTTGGGCTCAAAATTCCATGGACCTGATAATTCTTGCCTCGGTGCCTATTCCAATCATGGAGTCCCACTCTGCAACTCTGGGCAATAGCTTGCTTAATCTCCACAACGGCCCCCACAACGCTAAGGATGCCTGGCCTCCACCTTGGGGGTGCCCAGGAGTGGACACCTCACAGGGAAAGCCAGGATGGGTTCCACAGCGGTATTCATACAAGCGCCTTGAGACCCTTGCGAGTGAGTAGTGCGCTATACAAGTATCAATTTACATTTTACAAGGCAATCAAACTTTTGAAAGCGAAAAGTAAGTGGAAAAGACTAATTAATAGAACTCATTTTTGCAATGTTTTTTCTGGAGAATGGAAGCATTGTTCAAGTTCTGAGCCATTTTTTAATGAAGAAACTTACTTTCAGACTAATGATGTGTTGCATGCAGTTGACACCAGTGGTCGAGCATATGAGGTGAAGGACGGTTGTCCGATTGAAAAAGAGAAAATTGTCCCAAGAAGTGCAGAAGAGGTGTTAGCTGATGAAGTTTTAGGGAGACGTCCTAAGTCTCCAGTGTACACTTGGAATTGTAGTAGTATTTGTAGTGTACGACAGGATTCAATTTTTTTTTTCTCGCAATTTCTTACGTAAGTATACTATAAAAAGTATTAAACAGAAGATTAAGATGTTGCAAGAATTAGACCCCTGCCGAGTGAGAGAAAAAACGGGTTTGCAAGGTCATTCTCTGGCCTGTCTTTCCAAAAAAGTATGCCAGAGTGTTTTTCACCATTTTAGGATGTTAGCAATGCATCATACTGAAGTGAGGACATTAGTGAGAAGGTTGTATTATGCAAAAAGTCCAGCACTTAAGCTAAAACAGTTAAACAGTGCTCTTTTACATGGATCTGTATTAGATGTAAAGAACATTTGTGAAGAAATTGAGGTTAGTTACTTTTGTGAAAAAGAGGACAGTGCAGAAACTGATACAGTAATAGAAGGAAATGTGGAAGAAAATTTACAAAATTTTAGTACAGACAATTTTGACCAGGAAATTACAAGGTTTAAGGTCATTTCAGGAGAAAGGCCCAATTAGTCTTGTATTTGTTGTAGAAGAATTCATTATAAAAATCAGTCCAGGTTAGTTGATCTATATTTAAAAAGTGAAAAGGAGAATAATAATGAGTGGAAGGAATTTGCAACTTATTTGTTGGTAGAGAATTGTTTTGATTTGGATTCTGATCAACGTATTTGTAAATATTGTTTTAATGAATTAAATGAAAACAAAATGCCAGCTAGAGCTCTACATAATAATCTTGAGTTGGTAAATATTCCTTCTGAACTGATGGATTTAAATACCTATGAGTCTATTCTTGTTCAATGTGTGCATCCATTTCAGGCTATTGTTCGTATGGAGCCTAACACAGGGAAATTGCCTCCTTCTGATTTACAGAGAGGATTAAAGGGAAGAGTTGTATATTTGCCTTTAGATTTAAAGAAAAATATTGAAACAGTTGGTGTTGAAAATGTGGAAGAGGAACCTCTAGTTATTCTAGTTAATGGCGTACCTACGAAGAGTAAGATAATCTGGCAAGAATTAGTGGATGTTAGGAAAGTGAAAAAGGCAACATTGTATTTGGTAAAAAACAATCAATACTACAAAAATGTACATGTAGGAGAAGAGGAAACAACTGTAGAAGAGGACAGTGATTTGTCAGCTGGACAAATTGAAAAAGTGGATGTGTCCAGAAGTGAACACATTTATGAACATTATAGTGTTCATCCACTGCATTCCAAAGAAGTAATGGGGAATGCTATCGAGTTATTCCAAATGAAAGAAGCAAAATGAAGTCCCATTAGTGGAAGAAAGCTTGGAAGCTGGTTGTTTTCCTCAGTTATTTCCAACAGGTCAAGGTGGACGATGTGATGACCGACCTGTGCAGATACCAACATCTGCATACCGGACATCAAGATTATATGCAGAAGATCCAAGGTTTCGCCAATGTATTCCATATTTGTTTCATCTTCTGTTTGAGAGTGACTTGTCTGGACTTTCTTATGCAGTGAACCACATACTAAAAAGTGGAATACATCCGCAAAATCTTTCGGCAAGGGACTTTATGGATGAAGTCCAACAGAAAGTCACTGTTTTGGAATCTCAGCTAATTAATCTCATGGCATGTCAGTGTGGTGCTAACAAGTATTGGTACCATCGTCATGGGGAATTGAAATGTATGCTAAGAAACTTAGGAACTCCTACATGGTTCCTTACTCTAAGCTGTGCTGAGTATGCTTGGGAAGATTTACTTCAATTTCTTCGAGAGGCAAATGCAAACATAGAAAATATAGAATACAAGACACCTGGATAACTGTGCTCTTTGGATCCAGTTAATGTTTGCAGGTATTTCAATCATAGATTTGAAGCTATGATATCTTTTATCACAAACAAAAAAAATCCTCCTCTTGGAGAGGTTCTGGATTTCTTTTGGAGAAAGGAGTATTAAGCAAGAGGTGCTCCTCACATACATATGCTGCTATGGATCAAAGATTCCCCCAAATTTGGAACAGATTCGGATGACACAGTGATGAGTTTTATTGAAGAGTATTCTACATGTGCTGTTCCTAAAAGTACAGAACAAAAGTATTTAAAACATTACGGTTTCATACCCATCGTTGTGGAAAATACTGTAGTCAAAAGTACAAATCAAAGGACAAGTTCTACACAAAATGTCGTTTTGGATCTCCACGACCAGTAATATCAAAAGGATTAGTGAACAATTTTATGTCATCTTTGCGACATTGCGACATACTGTCACAAGAAAATCACCAAAAAATACTTACAACTTAAGGAGAAATGAAGAGTCAAAATACATAAATGACTATAACCCACTCATTTTGTCCATGTGGAATGTTAACATGGATATTCAATATGTTGCAGACAACTCTATTGCTGTGGCTCGCTATGTTACATCTTACATTACGAAATCTGAAAAGACAGAACTAAAGGAAATGTGGGAGGAAATTTCTCATGAAAAGAGCCTAAGTAAGAAATTGTACAGCTACAGTTTGAAGATGTTGTCTCATCGACAAATTGGAGCATATGAATGTTCAGATCGCTTATCATCTGCAAGTCTATATGGCAAATCTGGAACAATCATTTGGGTGAGTTTAGGTCTTGCAAGAACACGAAACCGAGTTTTGAAATCTATACAAGAAATTGAGTATTTAGCAGGGAAAGAACCAAACAGTACAGATATTTTGAAGACAAATATGTAGGATACATACTATCCAAATAGAAGTAATCATCTTGAGAACGTTTGTCTTAATGAAGTACTGCAAAGCTATACTTTTAAGACGAATATTACAGAAGATATCAATAAAGGAGTATATGCTGTGATTGGATCTGAAGGATGTCTGGTGAAACAAAGAAAAGGACATTTGATTAATCATTGAAAACTGAGTTGCGAAACTCGTGACAAAAGGGAATTTTATTATTTAGCTCTTTTGCAAATCTTTAAGCCATGGCGTACAGAAGAGGAACTACTTGGAGATTTTCTCAGTTATGAAGATTCATTCAACGCAATCAAAAATACTATAGAATGTCCTGTTTTACTAATTATCTTGAAATGTTGAATGAGGAAATAAAGCAAGTAGCTACAATTGCAGCAGAGATTGCTAGAGAAAGTTCTCAAGACAGTCAAAGTTTTGCTTCGTTGAGTCAGGATCCACTAGGAGGACCAATTATCCAAAATGAAGCAACCACTGCCATAGATGAGGTGGAAAGAGCAATGGAACATGCTCAGGAGGATGTAATAAACTTAGAAGAATTGGAAAAACAACTAAATGTTGAGCAAAAACAAATATATGATGAAGTGACAGAGCAGATTGAGCATTGTTTACTTCATGAGAAAAAAGAGTGCTCATGTACGTCATTTCAACCTGTCCGACTGTATGTGAGTGGACAAGCAGGAACTGGAAAAGATTTCTAATTAAAGGAATTGCAACTTATCTACAGAAAAGAACAGAGTTGTCACTCTCTTGTGTTGTTACCGCTCCAACTGGGTTGGCAGCGCATAACATTAAAGGAATTACTTTACATCGTTTATTGATGCTGCCAGAGCACGAAAATAAATTAGAATACCACAAGCTATCTGGAGAAGCTTGTTGTGAAGGTTCCAGAGTCCTGAAAAAAATGAAACTTCTCATTATTGATGAAGTAAGCATGGTATCAAATTTAATGCTTGTCTTTGTGCATTTAAGAATGCAACAAATTCTTAGAACAGAGTATGATGTGTTGTTTGGAGGCAAACACATCATCATTTTTGGAGATCTACTACAGCTAACTCCTGTGAAAGGACAACCAGTGTTTAAAACCGTTACACATGAAGGTACCAGAAAGTGCCAGGGAAGCATTGGAAATGTTAATATATGGTTATATTTCAAATATACAGAACTCACTCAAAATATGCGACAGGCAAAGGATGCTGATTATAAAAGTATTCTGCAAGATATAAGAATTGGAAAAGTGAGTGAACATTGCAAAGAAGCTTTACAGGCACGATTTATTTCAAATTTGTTTCCAAAAGTAAATGTTGGTGCAGAGAATATATATAGAAAAATTGCAGAAAATAAATCAGTGATATGCTTGATGTCAACTCTGCAAGAATGTGCAATCTTCAATGAAAAAATTTTAAAGTTAGAAAATTAAGAAATTATAAAATTGGAAGCTATTGATAGAATAGAGCATGAAGGAGCTACTATTATTTTGTCAGAAAAGTTGAACTCAAAATTGGATTCTTTAGACAAATCAATATCTAAAACGGCTGGTTTAGAAAAGAATCTATATGCATGTTTAAATTTTCGGATAACTTTACGACGTAACTTAGATGTGGAAAGAGGTTTAGTAAATGGAGCAATGGGTCATGTTGTTGATTTTGTGAATTACCCAAATAGAGATGACATTGAAATTATGAAAATCAAATTTGACGAAATTGAAGAAGTACAACAATTTTTTCGTTGTTCGATTCGATTATTGCTTGTGAAAGATTTATAAGTCCGCCGAAAACAGTTTCCTGTTTGTTTGGCATATGCAGTGACTATTCATAAATCTCAAGGTTTAAGTGTAGATAGTGCTTTGGTGAATATTGGAAGTACTGTGTTCAAGGAGGGTATGGCATATGTTGCTTTATCTCGAGTCAGAACTTTATCTGGATTATACTTGATTTTGATGAGACAAAGATTAGTGCAGATCTAAATGGTGTGAAAGAGTATAATAGGTTAAGAAGAGAATATGCTCCAAATTTACCTCAATATCCTTTATTTGAAAAGGTTGTGGTAGGTCGAAAAAGAAGATATGAGAAAAATTGTAGTGAGGTTGTAGAGAAAAGAAAAAAACTAGATGAACCAGTAATTGAAAGCAAAAAGAAAAAGGATATTATTATTGAAGAGGTTGTTGGATTTCAGTTTGAAAACAGTTCTGGTGTCAACTGCTATGCTAATGTAGTGGTTAATGTTGTTTTTTTTTCTTCAAACTTTACAACAACAAATTGTTGAAAGTCGGGATCAAAGATTGTGTTGTTTGTTGAATTCTGTCTTTGTGAAATGTAGCAGTGATAAAACAAAAATAGAAAGTGTTTCTGATATTCGAAATGTTTTAGACATATGTTCTGGAGTAAATCAATTTTCGCAGAATATTCAGCAAGATTGTCAGGAATTTCTTATGTATATGCTTGTTGTATTGCAAGATGAAGGTATAGATATTGAAAATACTTTGGGTGTTTCTTATAAATGGCAACATGACTGTGACAATTGTTCGTTTTCAATTAGTACAGAAATAGACACTGAAAGATTTATATATTTGACCTTACCAGACTGCAAATCAGTGACTTTTAATAATCTAGTTAGAGAAGCAAATAAAAACATGGTCTGTACCCAATGTAACTCAGAAATGTCATCAACATTATTTATACAAAGATATGGACTGTATGTAATTTTAATGCTCCAACGATGCAAACCTGATGGAACAAAATTGACAAGTTTAATAAAAAAAATTGTGGCTTCTCAAATATCAATTTCAGGAAGAACTTTTGTAACTGTAGCAATTATTTTCCATGATGGTTCTTCTACAACATCAAGACATTACACAGCTTACTTAAAATGTGCAAAAGGCTGGACTCATTGTAATGATACTCAATTGACTTTTAAACACCGTTTGCCTTTTGACTTACCAAATTCTTACCTAGTGTTTTTACAACCCAAATTTTAGGGAAAACAATATGCCTTGGAAGATTAGTGCTGTAAAAAAAAGGTTAATCTGCTGTTGAGAATTACTTCGTAAGTGAGGGTGATCAAGATAAAAAAAGAACTTGTACTTCTCATAGATGTAGTGTAAGTGTATCACATAGTGAGTGATATGAGTATTACAGGAAATGTTGATCATGAGTGAGGCAGATGTGTTTTAGATTTGTTGTACTTGTTGGAGATGGTGGTGATATGTAGAGGTTTCTTTTAATGGTATACAGCTCCTTGGTAAGATAAAGGATGAGCAGAGTGTGATCGGCATACCAGATATTGAGGTTCTGATAGCATGCTATTTGTTTAATGTTCTATGTTCATGATAAATAGCATCGTTACCATTGTTAGATGGTCCAAAAGATGTGGGTGCTTTTGTTTCTGAAGGTCGGGAGACAGACGCTTAAGAGTATTATTAAGTAATTTCCAAACAAAGGATTTCACAGATACTATTTGGCCATGAGGAATAGTATCTCAAACAAAAAATGACTATTTCGGGTAAATGTTATTAGCATATGTTTGAACATTACTTTATTTAGAGTGTATAAGAAAGAAGTAGTAATGTTTTGTTACTTTGTGATTGTTGTTGACATTCCTTACTTGCGTAAGAAATTGCTGTTCGAAAAAGACATTTAAGATAGGTTTTTTCTAATTGTTACATTGGTAATGAAAATGTTGAATGCCATATGATGAGTTGTATTGAACTCACTGTTTTTAGTGAAATTCAATATATTCTGAGAACAGCAAAATAAAATATATAACATATTGTACAAATTATTTTGTATTTTGTATTTTGAAATATATATTATAACTCAATTGTTTCCTCTCTTCCACAGATATTATATTTATAAGGTAAGTGCGACAAACAAAAAATACTTTTTCATAACTTTCTTACTTCTCATTCTCTCTATCCTTTCTTCACTCTCTCTCTTACTTCTTTACCTTTCCTCATCTTACTCCTCTTCCCTCATTCTACTTACTCCCCTTCATTCACCAATACACTCCTTCGCTCTTACTCTTCCTTCACCCTCACTCATCTTGTCCAACTCCCTCTTTCCTCTGTCTGTCCCTCACTAGTCTTTCCTATCTTCCTCCATCACTACCCTTTTCTTGCTGTATCGATCAGTCTCTTCTCACTGCCCCTCTACTCTATTTCCATAACATCAACCCTCACTCACCTTCACTAACTCCACTTCTCTCACTCCCTCACTCCCTTTTGCTCAATTCTCTTCCTTTATTCCTTACCTTACTCTTCTTTCCTCCATATGTCTCTAAATCTCTTCCTCTGTCTCAGTCACTATAACTGATTTACTCCTTCACACTCCCTCACTCTCCTTCTGTTTGTCTCTTTCAGTGTTTTCCTCTCTCTTCACTACTCTTCCTTTTATTTTCTCTCTCTCTTTCTATAAATATGCTTCTTTTTCAATCACTCCATTTGCCTCAATCTTATATCACTTCCCTCACTGTTACTGCCCTTCATTTAATCTGAGTCTTTTTTCCCCACTTCATGTTCTCCTCACTGTGCACCAATCCCATTCCCTTTCCCTTGCTTCTATTCCCTTACTCACCCTCACTCTTTTTCATTTACTCCATCCAACAATACCCTTCCCTTATTCCCCTTTCCTCATTCCTTTTTGCTAACTCTCATTCCTTTAGTCTGTCACTCCCCTTCACTCCTTTTCTCTCTCTCTCTCTCTGTCTCACTCAGTCTAACTACTTCACTCCCTGTCACTCACGTGCTCTCCCTCTCTTACTCTCTCACTCTTTCCCTTTCTCTCTTCCCTCACCCTTCCTTTCTTTCCCTTTCTGTTTCTTTCACTTCTACTTTCTTTTGTATTGTGAATTATATATTCTAACTCAATTTTTTCTTGTCTTCCACAGATACTATATGTATCATAAAAAGTACTAATAACTTGTCATTATTTAAAAGGTAAGTATGACAAACAAAAAAATACCTTTTCATCACTCTATTATTTCTCGATCTCTCATTCCCTTTCTTCACTCTCTCTTTTACTCACCTTCTTTTTTTCATCTTACTCCCCTTTCCTCATTCTCCTTTTTATTCACCTTTACACTCCTTCTGTCACTATCAGTAGTGTTCCTTCATCCTCACTCACCTTGTCCAACTTTGTCTTTTCCCTCTCTGTCCCTCACTTCTCTTTCCTATCTTCCTCCATTACTACCCTTGTCTTGCTGTATCACTCAATCTCATCTCACTCTCCCCTTACTCTTTTTCCTTCATATCATCCCCCACTCTTTCACTCACTCCACTTCCCTCACTCCCCCTCACTCTCTTTCCCTCACTCCATCTGTCACTCCCTTTCCCTTACTCCTCTTTCCTCATTCACTTTTGCTAACTCCCATTCCTTTAGTCCCACACTCCCCTTCACTCCATTTCTCTCTCACTCTCTCCCTCTTTCTCATTCAATCTAACTGCCTTACTCCCTCTCAGTCACTAGCTCTCCCTCTCTTTCTCTATCACTCTCTCTCTTTCTCTCCCTCACCCTTCCTGTCTTTCTGTTTCCTTCATTCCTACTTTATCCCTCAGTCCTCTTTCCTCTCTCTTAATATCCTTCCTCTCTCTCATTCCCCTTCGTCACCCTCATACCCTTTTTCTCACTGTTACTGCCTTTCACTCACCCTCAGTACTTTTCCCTCAGACACCGTACCTCACTCCCCTTTCCTCACTGCCTCACTGCATCTCACTTATTCTCCTTTGCTTATTCCTTCCCTCACTTTTTTATCCATGTTTCTCTCCCTGTTTCCCTCTGTGTCACTGTCTCACTGGGTCACTCCTTCTCAGTTCCTTACTTTTCCTCTCCCTCTCTCTCACTCTGCCCCTCTCTCTCCCTTAGTCTTAAACTCTTTTTCTCTCTCTTCCTATGAATCCTTTTCTATTCCTCACTTAGGTTCCCTGTCTCTTAATTTTCTTCCTTCTCCCTCACTCATCTTCCCTCTTCCTCTTATTACTTCCCTAACTGTCACTGCTCTTCACTCACCGTCACTCCCTTTCTGCCTCTGCACTTCATCCTATCTGTATTTTTCACCACTTCACTTTCCCGCTCCTTTTTCCTCACTCCCCCTTACTCTGCTTCTCTCACTCCCCTTCCCTCACTCTCCTTCCTTTACTCCTCTTTCATCACACCCTCACTCCATCTCACTTACTCCCCTTCGTTTACTCCCTCACTCACTTTTTTTTCATCCTTGTTTCTCTCCCTGTCTACCTCTGTCTCACTCACTCTAACTGCTTTACTCCTTTTCAGTTAACAGATAGCAAAGAATCTCATTGCAGACGTTTCATCGGAGGTGGACATTGGCGAAAAGTGGCCGGATATTCAGAGCAGTCGATGAAGGAGTTGCTCCTGCAGATGAAGTGCTGGGAACAGCAACGGGAGGGCACGCTACAAGGGTTTGGGTAGATGCCCTTGAATAGTTGTTAGAATGTATACTTTTACATTTTTTACGTATCTAATCAATGTGTGTATACTAAAAGACTAGTGTTTCTTTCGGTCTCTTCTAGATTGCACACTACCACAGATTTTGCAGGTGAACTTTGGTGCATTTACTTTCTTGTGCCCCTCTGGAATGGTGAAAAACTTCCAGATAAAGGACTCCTTGGTCTTCTTACCACGTGGCTGCTCTTCAACAAACTCCACATCTGAGTCAGATGATGAAGTTCCTTTACTCCCCCACTCTCCTTCACTACATTTCTCTCTCCCTCTGTCTCACTCAGTGTAACCGCTTTACTCCATCTCAGTCAGTCACTCTCCCTCTCTTTCTCTCTCACTCTATCTCTCTCTCTCTCTCTCCCTCACTCTTCCTGTTTTTCTCTTTCTGTTTCCTTCACCTCTACTTCATCCCTCAGTCCTCTTTCCTCTCTCTTAATCTCCTTTCTTCTCTCACATTCCCTTTCGTCACCCTCATACCCCTTTTCTCACTGTTACTGCCTTTCACTCACCCTCAGTACTTTTCCCTCAGTCACCTTACCTCACTCCCCTTTCCTCAGTCCCTCACTCCATCTCACTTACTCCCCTTCACTTATCCCTACCCTCACTTTTTTTTCATCCATTTTTCTCTTCTTGTTTCCCTCTGTGTCACTCAGTCTCACTGGCTCACTCCTCAGTTCTTTGCTCTCCCTCTCCCTCTCTCTCACTCTGTCCTTCTCTCTCCCTCATCCTTAAACTCCTATCCTCTCTATTTCTATCACCCCTCTTCTATTCCTCACTCACTTTCCATGTGTCTTAATTTTCTTTTTTCTCCCTCACTCATCTTTCCTCTTCCTCATACTACTTCCCTAACTGTCACTGTTGTTCACTCACTACCTTTCTCCCCCTGCACTTTATTCTAGCTCCTTGGTCTTCTTACCACGTGGCTGCACTTCAACAAACTTCACATCTGAGTCAGATGATGAAGTTCCTTTACTCCCCCACACTCATTTCTCTCTGCCTCTCTCCTGTCTCACTCAGTGTAACCGCCTTACTCCCTCTCAGTCACTCGCTCTCCCTCTCTTTCTCTTTCACTCTATCTCTCTCTCTCCCTCACCCTTCCTGTCTCTCTTTCTTTTTCCTTCACCCCTACTTTATCCCTCAGTCCCTTTTCCTCTCTCTTAATCTCCTTCCTTCTCTCTCATTCCCCTTCCCTCACCCTCATACACCTTCTCTAAGTGTCACTGTCCTTCACTCACCGTCACTACCCTTCCCCACTCCACTTCCTCCTGTCTGTATTTTTCACCCTTTCACTTTCCCGTTCCCTTTTCCTCACTCCCCCTCGCTCTCCTTCTGTCACTCCATTCTTTACTCCCTTCTCTCACTCCCCTTTTCTAAGTTCCTCCATCCCCTCACTCCACTTTTCTCTCCCTCACTCCCCATCTCTCACTTTCCATTACCCCCTTCCCTCACCCTCATACCCCTTCCCTCACCGTGACTCCACTTCTCTTACCTTTACTCTGCTCTACTTCTCCCTTTCCATCTCTTACTCCCCTTCTCTGTCTGTTCCATGCTCCCCTTTTCTCACTCCTCGTCTCTCACTTTTCTTTCCTTACTGCCCTTCCCTTACTCTTTCTCTCCACTTACCTCACTCCCCTACCCTTAGTCCCCTTGTTTCAGTCACTCTTTGACTACCCTTTCCTCACTCACCATACTACCCTTCCCTCACTCATTCCATCAGCCCTTTTCTCCTTTTCACTCAGTCATTTCAGTCATTCATTTATACACTACACTTTCATTCCAAAAAAGTATGACACAGTATATAAAAGATATAGCTCTTCTTTGAGAAGTGAGGTTAGTTCTGATACGTGCTGTGAGATCCTAATGTCGATCAAGTCCACACTTTGCTCACTGAAACATATAATTTCATTGCACTCATTACAAGAAATATGAACTTTGGCAAAATTTGGACGGAGGTCCAGCTGTCTTGTAGTTGGCGATTGTACTGCCTAAGAGGTGCTCGGCACAGCAGGTGGAAGCTCCCTGGCCAGGGCTATAGTTGCTGCACATGCGTAATCGATTGGATGTACGTTCTTCACATGTCTTATCATTGTATAGATGCTAAAGGAGTACTTCTTTTTGGGGTCTCCTGTAGATAAAAAACTGCCACAGATGACACAGGTCACTTTGGGGGCATTACCTTTTTTTGCCCCTCTGGGAATGTAAAAAATTGCCAAATGAAAACGTTTTTCTTCTTGTCCTTTGGAGGCTCCACAAGAAAGGTTTCCACGTCACTATCCGAAGAAGACTGCTGTTCTGCCATGTTGGAATTCTATTGCAGCACAATGTCTGTTCAGGTCCTTCTCCCAACAAAGTAAAGGAGATAATGAGGGACGTGGGTTGGGTGTTTGAAGATTCTAGAACAGAAACTGCAATGAACCAATCAAAAGTGTTGTTTTCAAGTCACATGACTTTACGTGCGCGCAACGAGCGTGCACGCATGCGCGCACGGTCCGCGACCGTCGCTTCAAAATGGCTTTTTGTCCAATTTTCAAAAAAATTTCAAAACGTGAAAAGAAGGCAGGGAAGAGACTCCCTGACCCCCTAGGCTTTCTCAGGGGGTCCCTGAAAGACTCCGATGGGCAAAAAAACCCATTTAAAAAAAATAAAAAAAATCGCGAGGTGCGCGCACGTGACGCGTACCCTCGAGGCAGAAGTCACTCAAAAACAATAGTGGAGAACGTGAAAAGGAGGCAGGGTAGAGACTCCCTGACCCCCTAGGCTTTCTCATGGGGTCCCTTAAGGACTCCAAAGGGTAAAAAAAAAATTTTTAAACAAAAATTTTTTTTTACAGGTGCGCGCACGGTGCGCGCACGTTGAAAAAAATCACAAAAAAAGGTAAATAACAAATGTGAGTGTTTATTGTTGATTGAAGATGTAGACTATGCTGTTCAACTTTAACCAAATCATAAAAGTTAGCTGTGCCATTGCATATTACTGGATACAGTCAATCTATTATAATATACTAAGGCAGTTTATGAAAAATAAATATATAAAAAATATAAAAATTGATTCAGTAATGAGCATGTTAAAAACTTTGGAAATTCACTAAAAAAACATTTGTTTCAGACCAGATATAGTTAGAAATTAGCGTTTAAAAAACCTTGCAAATTCACTGAAAAACATAGTTTTCACACACGTTATAGTTGGGAATTAGCATTTAAAAAAAACCTTAGAATTTCACTGAAAAAACCATAGGTTTCACACACGTTATAGTTAGCTGGACATTTCACTCATACAAAACATTTGAAATTCCCCCGTTGTAGTTAGTTCAGCTAACTATAACTCACGTGACCGCAATGCACTGCTGATGACGTCACATATTACATCACTCATGACATGGGCAGTGACATCACTCATGACATCACTGATGACATCTCCAATGACATCACTGATAACATCATCCTTGTGAAAGAGTGGCAGACCTCCTCTCACCCTAATATAACCTTTGATACACACATTCAAAAATGGAAACTACAACTTTCAAGAAAATGGAGATACCAAAACCAGTTACAACAACCTATTAGGTAATTCTCACATCTACATACACATGCACTCATTTACCAACA
This sequence comes from Lissotriton helveticus, assembly GCF_964261635.1. NCBI lineage: Eukaryota > Metazoa > Chordata > Amphibia > Caudata > Salamandridae > Lissotriton > Lissotriton helveticus. The sequence goes on from NC_136069.1 coordinate 512,923,634, forward strand.
GTTCTATATAGTCACTCATCATGTACTCACTCATTATATGTACTCATACACCTATACATCCTGTTACACACTAATACTCATCCATATAGTTACTCACATACATATTCACACATGCAAATTAACTATCAAACATCTATTTGTTTGCATATACAGCTATACACACACCACTACACTTACTTCTGCAGAAACGTACACATACTTACTCTCTTAAACAATCAATTATAAAAACACATACTAATTCATACAGGTACTCTTCTAAACTCTCACTCTCACATATACTCAATTATATACATCAATACTCACATATACTAGTTTAAAACATATGTAGTTACTCATGAATACACTATTGAGACTGTCATTTACTCACTAACCCACGCATACACACAATCATCCACGCATACAGTCTTGCACACATGCTGTCTTCAAAACACATACAAACAGTGTGTCACTCATTCATGCATCTGTGCGCTAAGTAATATCCCCCACCGAACAATACAGACACTCATACTGATACTCAAAAAAACAACTAATAACCCATATACACACTCATGTAGCTACTCACCAACCCATGCAGCCACTTATAAACAAAGTGAGACACAGATACAGATATTTAAATATTTAAACATTACTCGCTAATATATGTATTCAGTAAGATACACTTAAGTCAGTTAACCAATCAATTTTACAAAAAAAACATCCATTTAGACACGTATTTACCCAATTATTCTACCATCAACCTTTAGATATACATATATAAAAAATATTTATTTTTCAGAAAGATACACATTCACTGGATGATGTCATCAGTGATGTCATTTGAGATGTCATCAGTGATGTCATGAGTGATGTCACTGACCATGTCATGTGTGATGTAATATGTGACGTCATCAGCAGTGCATTGCGGTCGCGCGAGTTATAGTTAGCTGAACTAACTATAACGGGGGAATTTCAAAGATTTTGTATGAGTGAAATGTCCAGCTACGTGTGTGAAACTTATTTTTTTTTCGGTGAATTTCTAAGGTTTTTTAAATGCTAATTCCTAAAAATAACGTATGTGAAACCTATGGTTTTTTCGGCGAATTTCTAAGGTTTTTTAAATGCTAATTCCTAAAAATAAAGTATGTGAAACCTATGGTTTTTTCAGTGAATATATATATATATATATATATATTCAGAGAACCAAACTCAGTGCACAACGCTGAAATCGTCAAGACCTCGCCACTTGTGAAGGCTGTCTGTGGTGAGGGGGGGAGCCTCATAACACTGCCACTATCGCTCTCACATGTCAAGGAAAAACAGCAACCATGGACTGAGACTGGTTTCTCAAGCAGTAGTTTTATTTAGCAGTAATTTTGCAACTCAACGCATTTTGGACCTCGTCCCTTGATCACGAGTGCCATCAGTGAATTTTAATTTCCTTAAATCAACACGTGACTCAGTAGTACATAGATAGTGAAAACAGACTTCAAATCAAACAAACAATACTTATACAGATAATAGAGCCGCTATTGACAGTCGAAAATAAATAACATATTTGACTAATCTTGACCTATAAGTTAATGTGTATTACATAACCAAATTTCACCAATTTATAGACCTAATTTCTGACTTTTGTCGATGAAATAAGAAAAAAGACTAGATGTTATCTCGTTTAACTGCAAGTGTTGTAAATTAGCCATCGCTGTACACCAAATCGTTATGTTTCAAGTAGCGTTCAAGAATAAAGATCATTCACCCTGTTAGAAATAATTCAGCCTTTGAGGGCAACAAGAAATACCTATAAGTGAACATATCATTGCACAAGTGTACATTCTGGTTACACATTCTAGAATCCTATGTCTTATGCTCCATGATTTCCTTTACGCTGTAATGATTTTACACGTTCTCAACATTAATCTGTACACATAAAGTCTTAATAACTCTGTTGTGAGGTCTCAAGCCCAAGTGCGCTACCAATTAGGCCACAGATACTTTCACTCTTTAGCCTTTCTTCTGACAAAACACGGACGGCATTGTCTGTAAAACAAAAATAATAAAAAATCAAAAAAGTAAGTTTCTAAGTCAAAAATAACAACACTAACACCAACGGTGACAACAAAATAACAAGCAGCTTCATGAGGCAAAGGACCAAAAGTTTTTTATACATTATGTACATTCCACACAGGACCATCTTAGATTCTCTTCATTCTCACTAATTTACATTTTGCAGCTGCAACATACTTAATGTCACAGATAAGCTGAAATGCCAGACAACTCAAATTCCTTACTTTTGTCTGGTCTAACCTAAATGTACAGAAAGCTCTTCATCACAATTGTGCCCTATCGGGACTAACGCTCTATATTGTACAATCAGTTTTGACTCAAGACGATGCTGATTTTGTGCTCTGTTTCCTCCCCTTTCATTTAATTTGACTGTATCCAATACACAGAAGCTTAACAGATTGGTGTTTTGACTATGATGAAAATGTTGTGCTATCGGATACTACTTATCTCTGTTTTTAATAGCACAAAGATGTTCAAGTATCCTTTTCTTCGCTTTGTGTATTGTACTGCCTATGTAGGCTTTCTTGCAGGGACAGAAAAGGGCATAAACGGCCTATTCAGTATTGCATGATGTTTGAAAATGGTGTGCAATCTTGCGAAAGTCTGACTTCCTTCATATGTTTACTGTGTTTGCCGGCTTTACAATTCCTACATGTAAAAAATCCCTTTATTCCTGTAGATTTCATAGTTGATGGCTCTACTGCCCTGCATAAGGTATCTTTTAGGGATATAGCCCCCTTGAAGGTGATTGGGGGGAAGCCTCAATGCTGTTCACTATGTCAAGGTCTGTATTTAAGACTGGCCAAAATGTACTTAAACTCTTAGATACCATGTTGGCCTGTCTGTTGTAGTTTGTGATAAATCTGATTTTGACTTGGGATTTCTCTTTGTCATTCTCTTTCGTAATTAACAGGGATGCTCTAGGTATTTTAGCAACTTCAGCTGTGGCCTTATTAATCGCTGATAGTGAGTATCCGCTTTCTAAGAATCTCTTAGCCATCGTTTCCTCTTCTGCATTAAAACTCTCAGATGTACTACAATTCCGTTTCACTCATAACAGTTCTCCCACGGGTATGCTGTTAATTAATGAGCTTGAATGGCAATTTTGTGCGTGTAACAAACTGTTACCTGAAGTTGTGTCCTGAAAAGTGTACTTTCGAGTTTATTCTTCTGAACTGTGAGTCTGAGATCAAGGAACTCACGCTTTTCTTTCGACCATTGGCTGGTGAATTGAAGGTTGACATTGTTCACATTTAATGAGTTAACAAACTCTATGGCCTCGTTCTCTGTACCATCCCAAACACCGAAAATGTTGTCTATGTAGTGTACTCACATGGCCGCCTTCTCTTTGAACATAGATGACTCTCTCACTATTTTCTATTCCCAGTACCCCATATATAGACCTGCAAAGCAAGGAGCAAAGCAGGTCCCCATCGATGTACCAAGGGTCTGTTTATAGATTTTATTGTCAAAGGGAAAGATGTTCTGTGTTAGGCAGGTTGACATCATCTCTAATAACATCTCCGTATAAAAGAGATATGAAATCAATCTTTCATTGAGGAAGTGTCTACATGCTTTTAGGCCTAAATCATGGGGGTTGCATGTATATAAACTTGTGACATCAAGTGACAAAAGCGAGTAATTGCTTTTCCATTGGAGTTTCTCAAGACATCGTAAGAAATCACCCACGTCTTTAACATAAGAGGGGTGTTTCTGTACCAAAGTTTGAAGGAAATGATCTACATATCTTGAGGTGTTCTCAAGACAACTCCCTCTCGAAGAGATTATAGGTCTTCCCAGGGGATTCTCCTGGTCCTTATGAATTTTGGGTAGCAGATATAGTGCTGGGAGTTTTGGGAATTTGCATTCTAAAAATGTGAATTCCTCTTGTTCCAGTAATCCCTTATCCCTGCACTCTGCTAGCTGCCTATTGAAGATGCTCAATGAATGTTCATACTGCATTCTATTACTTCTGCTATATTTGTCATTGTCTGAAAGTTGTTTCATCTCTTCATTATTTGTCTAGACAGGACCACTACGATCCCGCCTTTATCAGATTTTTTAATCACTATTGTGTTGTCATTTTTTAAGTTTTCGATGGCCTTTCTTTGTGCTGGCCTGACATTACTCCACCCCTTACTCCTTTTCTGATTGGACATTTTGAGTAGTTCATGAGTAACTCCTTTTTCAAAAATCTCAATTGCATCATTCTTAATTTGTGGCAAGAATATCGACTGAGGTTTAAAGTTCCTCTTAGCACTTAAACCAAGGGGAACATTTCATTTATTACATTTACAAAAGGTTCACTCTCCACATTTTTTACCTCTGCTAAGATATTCATAGTGTGGAGTAATTCAACTTCGGCTATTTTAATACTACTCTGATTTTCTTTATCTACATCAACATTGTTTATAACTGTTAAGCTTCTGTGTATTGGATACAGTCAAACTAAATGAAAGGGAAGGAAACAGAGTAACAAAATCGTTTTTAACGTATTGTCATCTTTTATTACAGCTCATATAGCTTGTCCCTGCAACTAGGATATTAAACTTAGAATTATATTGTATATTTTAAATGTATTTGTTCTGCAGGAGAATTAAGATTTTTTTCCAACTAGGCTGTTCTGTTACTAGAACAGTTTGATTCATGCAATAGACAGAGCGAGAGTTGATATGAAGCAATGCACAGTGCTGCTGTGGAAGACAATAAATCTAAACACTTTTTAACAACAAATATGGGTGAAAAATAGATATGCCTTGTTTAGATAACTCTTAAAACGTGTTTTTATATAATTGATGCAGATATTAATCACTTAGCAATAATAATGTTTGTTTTGCAAAATTGGCATAAAATTAAAACAAAACAATTAACTTGAAACTACTGCCAGCGTTCCCACAATAAGCAAATACTACCATTACTGTGGAAGGATGTTGTAGAGATGTGTTACTGGATTAAGGTAATCGGACATTGTACAGCGACAGAAAGCAAACGATTCAAACATGCCTCTCACAAATATTAGAGCAATGGTTAATCTGACAACAAGTTGCAAATGGTCTAGTGAGAATGAAATACTTTATTTCTGATATATCAAGAGCCAGGAGTGAAATAGCATTTTTGCAAACCAATTTAAATATTTTGATGGTCCCTTACATTCTCACCTTAATAACTCATGATTGCTGATGCCCTAGGCAATTTATTTCATTGATTAATGTGTTGTGCCAGACTACTCTAGAACCTTTCGAACTGTAATCCTTTGAAGAACAGAACCTGGTAATGTTATAATACCATGCAATTTCATAAGCGTTAAGACATATAACGATTTTAAGATTTGCCCCGGGGAACAGAAACTGACGCAGTCTGAAAAGAAAGAATTACAATCATCAAACCATTTCAGTCTGCAGAACAGTCTGCAGAACAGCAGTCTGTAAACAGAGCACTAAAGAAAAGTCATAAATATCTAGGTCCTCATTTTTTAGCATACATAGAAAGAGGAAACAATGAGGAGAAATAAAGATATTTCTCCTCATTACACCTCACCTCGGGAGATATTTGGGGGCATATTATGAGGACAGGCGATAAAATTATCCCCGCTTTAGCAGCATAAAACTTCCGCTAAAACGGCGATAAGGGGCTTGATAAAATGCTCTATGGAATTCCTTTTTTTTTTTTTTTTATTATTTTTATTTTCTTTTCACCTGGTACAGGGCAACAATACATACAAAATTATTTCACATCATACTGTAATTTGATTTGGATGAACTTGATTTTTACAAAAAGATTAATTAAATACAGAAGTGACAAATAAAGTAAGGTAAATCTATAAAACAGATATCATAATAGAAATACTAACATATACCAGCAAGAACTGCTTGTCAGTCAAAGTTAATTTTTAAGTCGGTCAGTTCAGTCTAGGTCCCCCCAAATTTTCCCAAATTTCCTTAGTGACCGAGTGCCTCTTAGTTCTGCCAGAGTACACTCCATTGTTTTGATTTCAGTGACTAAATACCACCATTCCATAGCATTAGGTATATTAGAGCTAATCCAGGCCCTCGCTAGGATTAATTTAGCACATGAAATTAATATTGATGCCAATGCAGGGCGTGGTTGATTCGTTAAATGTAGACCAAGTAATGCCATAGTCGCTGTTACAGAAGAGCTAAGAATGTTTTTAGCAACCAGAATTTTTCCCACTTCTTCCCAATATTTCCCTAGCTTTGGACAGGAGAACAGCATATGTACCAAATCCACCGCATATTCAGCGCATTTCGGGCATTTGGTTTTATCTCGCAAGGCATTGTTTGTAGACCATTTCAAAAAAATGTCTGGCGTATAATAAAGCATGTAGGTGGTTCTGTATTGTTTGAGTCTTAAACTAGATGACCGTACAGAGTTATGAAAATTAGTGTAAGATTGAATTATGTATTTTCCTGTAAAATTTGTTCCTAGTTTAGAGTTCCATTTTTTAGCAAGTATATCACTGTCGTCCGATCTGAGGCCTGTGAAAAATTTGTAAGTTGAACTGATGATTGATTTCTCTTTCCTAGAATTTAAGCAATCCCAGATACCACCACTCGACACGCTATTGATTTTATTTTTGCGTACTAAAAAATCATAGATTTGTAGGTATTTAAACCTATGTATTTCAGACAGGCCATATAGATGTTTTAAAGTGGGAAAGTCTAACATGCCTTGTGATTTGTACAATTCACCCAAAACTATTATGCCTTTAGACTGCCATCTATGGGATTCCCCGTCGTTGAATATGCTCGGTAGATCAGGATTGCTCCATAGAATCAGTTGAGAATGATATATAGTGGTTTTGCAATGGTCAATAATATCCTTCCATACTCTTATTAAGTCACGTGCAGTCTTGAACTTGACCCGTTTGTAGTAATTTGGGTCTGTTATGTGAAGTAAAAATTGGTTGGCGTCGCCTTTCAACAATAGATGATGGTAAAATAGCGTATCCTCAGTATTTAGTAATGATCGTATACGTCTTATGAATGATGCCCAAAAGTAAAATTTCAGATCAGGAAAATTAAGGCCCCCGGATTCAATCTGATTTTTCAATAGCTTTAATGATCTCCTGGCCTTCTTGTACCCCCAGATGAAGTTGCCAAAAATCCCATCTAATTGGTTAAAAAAGGAACTATTTAGTGTCAAAGGTATAGATCTAAACAAATATAGATATTTGGGTATGATTTTCATTTTGATTAAATTTATTCTACCAATTAGACTTAGTGGAAGTCGATGCCATTTCTTCAAAGTCGAAATGGTAGTTTTCGTTAGCTCGTTATAGTTGATAGCGTTAAGTTCTTTTATATTTGAGGTAATTTTAACTCCAAGGTAGGTTGCAACCTTACAGATTTCTGGTACTGGTGTCAGGGGAGTAAAATTAGCTATTATTTGGGTTTTATGTGTATTCAATTTATATCCTGAGGCTGTGCCGAATTTAAGTGCTTCATGATTGATAGCTCTTAAAGACTCGATTACTTCAGATGAGTAAATAGCAATGTCGTCGGCATATGCTGTAATTTTTAAGCTATGCGTGCCAGTCTTGAATGATGTTATTTTAACTTGAGTATCCAAAGCCTTTAAGAATGGTTCAAGTGATAGGGCGAATAGTAAAGGTGACAAAGGGCACCCTTGACGAGTACCCCTCAAGATTGAGAAACCCGGCGATGTAAGCCCTCCATAGCTAATGTGTGCCGTTGGTTTGTCGTAGAGTGCACGGATCCCATTTAAAAATTCCCCTTTAAAGCCCAAAGATCCCAGTGTGCGCTATAAATAGTCCCAACCCACCCGGTCAAACGCCTTTTCGGCATCAAGCATTATCATAGCAAGAGGAGTGGTCTCTATCTCTGCTATGTCAAATGCTGTTATTGCTGTATTGGCATGAGCTGATGTGTCCCTTCCTGCTATAAACCCATGCTGTTGTATATTTACAATTCTGGGCATTAATGGTGCCAGTCTTATGGCTAAACATTTTGCGAAAATTTTTGCATCTGTGTTAATCAAGGATATGGGTCTATATGAACCCATCTCCTCTTTAGGTTTGCCTTTTTTATGGAAAAATATTATTTTAGCTTTATTCCAAGAACTAGGGGCCAGTCCTGTCCTGACAGTGTGTAAGATCACTTCTAAAAAAGAAGATATTAGTTCATCTAAACATAATTTATAGATTTCCAATGGAATGGTGTCTTCACCTGTGGCTTTCCCTATAGGCAGTGATAATATAGCCTCCTTGAGTTCTTTTCTCGTTATGTCTATGGCCAGAGCGTCTGCTTCAGTTACCGTTAACTGGTTCGTTAGGTTTTCTCTTAGATAATACTCAATTGCATAACTATTGGGTGTACATTCCGGGGTGTACAAAGCTTCGTAATATTTAGCAAATTGTTGTAAGATATCATTTGGTTGACTATATTTCTTGTTGTCAAGTCCTATTATTTGAGTTATTGTGGAATCCGCTCTATCCTCTGCCACTTTAAAGGCTAAAATTTTTCCTATTTTATCTCCACCCTCATAGTTAGAAAATGTATATTTATGTATCTGAGCACTATTTTTTTTTAAAGTTTTTCTTTGGTCTTACATTTTAGCTGACTAAGATTTGCGCAGATTTCCAAAATAGGTAAGTTATTTCTTAAGGCTAGTGCTAGCCGTATCTCTCCAGCAGCAATATCAGATGTCAGAGCTGCGTCGTTTTTGCGTCTTTCAGAGTTCACGAAAAAAAAAAAAAAGGCTCTATGGAATTCCAATTGAAGACCATGTTAGATGTGAAGGACATCTAACATGGGCTTCAATTGGAATTCCATAAAGCATTTTATCAAGCCCATTATCGCCGTTTTAGCGGCAGTTTTATGCTGCTAAAGTGGGGATAATTTTATCGCCTGTCTTGATAATATGCCCCATGGTGCTTTCCCGGGTTTACATGATCTTGTAACTCTGGGTCAGCATCAAAATCCATGGATGTTGCATAGGAAAACCCACTGCAATGGACATGGAGCGCCTCTCAAGTACAGTGTAAGGCAACGCAATGATTTGCGCTTCCTTGCCTTATTCCATATCTATGCGGCGATTCAAGGCCGTGCATAGTGGCTTTGCGTGGCCTCATGTATATGAATTCGAAATGTGTGCTGCTAAAGCATCAGAAAAAGTGATGCTATGATGGCGCAACGGGCTCGTAAATATGCCCCATAGTCTGGAGGGTGAATATAAATGCCTCCTGCTCCTCTTTCAACACAATATGCGATTTCACCTCCTAAACTTCCCCAAAAAATTATTGAATACTTTCTGAGTAGTATAAGCAATATAAATTGCACAGCATTCATCTCCATCTCAACAAACCTTTTTCTGGTTGCTTTCCTCTCCTTTCAAGCAAATAACATTTTGAGCACTTCCGCTGCATGATGACTCAGATTTACATACACTTTGCATTCAATTTACTTTACATTTGTTACGTAAACCCAATGTGAAGTTGTCAGATTGGGTTTACTGTGCAACGCAAACTGTGATTTGCAAAATACAAGCATTAAAGCCTGCATTTTTTGTACTTTTACTGTTACTTTAATTTTCAAAACCAAAATAGGGTATTAGAATATTTCCCAATTAAAAAAATATGTACTATTTTTTTATATTTATTTACATTAAATTATATTAATTTAGTTTTTTACCTATTTTGAATAATTTAATGTAATTAAACATTAGGTCCTAGGTGTCTGTTATTTTGTTAAGGAGGGAGTTACAGTAACTTTGGTTGACAATGTGTGCTGTTCTTTCTACTGTTTTATTTTTATTCATTTACTTTACGATTTTGTGAATAAATAAAAAGTAGTAAACTTAGAAGTGTAAATTATTAAAAATTGTAAATTACCTTTGTGAATCAGGCACAAGTGTTTATTTCCAACCAAATGTATAACCTTTACAATATTTCAATGTGGAATACAATTTTAGTTTTTTTATTATATTTTACCTGATCTACTGTATGATGTGAATTAATCATCAAACAATTTTCAATTGAATGTTTTTAACTAATAGAAACTTACTTTACTTCAAAAAACGGCAATTAAATGCATGTAAAAATGGAACAGATATTTTCTTCAGTAAGCTGTCATGAGTATTTCAATATACATTATATAAATATTCAAAGTTCAACATCAAATATTTTGCTGTGGAGGATGAGGCATTAAAAGGTGAAATAGAGAACGGCCTCCTACGGTCAAAACTGTAAGTAGTCACTGACCGTATTGTTTCTTGGAATGTGGCCTTTTGTACTGAATGTGAAAGGTTGTGGATACGAGCCTGAACATATTCTCAAAACAATCATCGATCCAAAATGACAGGAGGCCTAGATCTTAAACGATAGGAAGCCATGAACTCGATGCATGCAGAAGGCTTCATCAACAGATAAAAAGGAAGCAGTTTAGCTTAATGGAATATTGAAATACTTTGCCCTTACCTGTTTGCGTCTGACTCCTGCCGGGCTGATCTACACAGGGTGACTCAGTGTCCCATGAGCCCCCATGCTTTTTTCACATGCTTAAAGAGCACCAGCGGCCTCCGGTGAATTGTAATCCGCTAACGCTTTCCCTCACCTGTTTGCGCCTAAAGCCTGCTGGGCTGATCTACGCGGGGGGACTCAGTGTCCTGTGAGCCCCGCGCTTTTTTCATGCGGTTAAAGAGAACCACCAGTCCCACAGTGCGGAACGCCAGCGGGGACTTGCCCGAGCCAAGGGCGGGCCCGGGCCCGCCCACACCCGGAGGAGCCTGGAGGAGGCTGGGCTGGGCCCCCTCCTCTAAAAGCTGGGATCTTTGCAAGGTACTGTGTAAACATGTTCTGTTTATCTATAAATGATTGCTCCCAGTTGAGGAATGGTTAAGCGAAAAGAACAAAGTGAGCACATGGCTGTTGGTGTGGTAGGAACCCTAGATGCATTTCTAACAAGGGAAGCGTGTGTACTTACACACAGAATCGAACTAACAGAGCGCCGCTTATCACTGGAAACTCTGACTTGTCAGAAGTGTTCATCCTTAGGGAGTAAAAGTACAGACAATGCCCCAACCCAGCTCCCTTCAACAGCCCATTAGACCATCTTAGAAGGAAAGCAGCAGGCATCATTTTTTCCTTAAAGAGTCTTAACCAGCGACTTCACAGTTCAACTGTTGAACCCATTTTGAAAGTTCTTAAGGCAAAATTAGTGCCCTCTCTTAATTATGGCCATTTAGTTTTTCCCGGCACCTTCAATAAGTTCCTCACAAACCATCAAATTTTGGCTTAGAAAAAGGTCCTAGCTCTCCCTAGGCAGGCCAGGAGAGCAAGAGTAAGGCTGGAGTTGGGTCTCACCAGTCGGGACATTACATGCTCAGGTGATTTAATAAAATACTATATCAGGACTACGGGAGCTCCAGAATTGTCATTAAAAAGACAAATTAAAACGCTCTTCAAAGAGGAGGGTTCACCATGGCAGGTGCACTTGGCAGCAGCCACTAGATTTCTGGACATTGACGTCCAAAATCTGCACAACCCTGTCATCCCAATAATAGCCTGGAGGAAAACAGTGAATACTCAGGCAAAGAGAATATCTTTTGAAAGGGACGTGGAAAGCCTGCATCACCAATTCAATCTTTCCTCACTGGACTCCTCATACATCATGGGAAAACTGCAGCCCTACCTTGAGCAAGCTCTGCCAGTCCTGGCTTTGGGAAGAATCACCTACATGAGACTTCTCGCTCTGCTTATCATGGATTTGAACTCAACTTGGGTGCCGGCAGTACAATTCAGCGGCTTGCAGACTCTGGAACTACGACCGTGAATCTTGGCTCCATCTGTTGTGTTGCTGCCCAAAGTTAGTAAGTGAGCGGCAGCGCTTGGTTCTTCCATCTGTAGGGTGCTTGGCCTACAAAGTTGCAGGGAAGTTTCAGACCTGTGCTTGTCTGCTAAAACACCTCAATTTGCGGCCCGACTAGGGAAATTCACAGACGCAATCCGATGTGCACTGAAACTGAAAAATGAGTCATAAAAGCATTCAGTCGGTCATCAAGCAAGAGAGATTATGATAAAACTTTTCCTCAAGTCCCATGTACAGCACCTTACCATTAGATAGGACAATACTTCCAGTAACTGTCCTTTTTAGGTCTCGCCTGGCGTTCCAGCGCGAAAGCGCTGTCGCCAGCGAGACTTATTGTGATCGTCTTGGCTTCTAAGTGGTACAGTCCGGTGCACGCGCTGCGATTGGGGTCTGTGGACGCGCACGTACCGGCATGCGCACATCTCCTGTCCCGCAGACAAACCAGCATGCAGTTTCGCTTTCGTCCCATCGTTGGAGCGGCCCGCAATGGCGGGTCCGCTCAAGAAATGAAAATTGATACTGTGCCTTCATCGGCACAAATTGAGAATGCTCATGTATCAGTTCTGTTCCTATTGTGAAGTGCTCTGACACCTTTGAGTAAAGTCCGCGCTATATAAAAATGCATAAATAAATAAATCCCCCACTCACCCGGTCTGCGGGAGGAGGATCCTCCTCAACAGCAGCGTATGGCGTCAGGGAAGGTGCTGCGGGCGGAGTTGGACTGTGTGCCAACTGGCCGTATGGCGACTAAACATACGCTCTGGCTGCCTGTAGCGCAAGGGCCAGTCTATGGAGGCTTGCAGGCCCGGGCATGCGCCTTCCAAAAGAGCATCGGTAAACACCCACTGCGGGGAGGAGATGCAGTCATAGAGCATGTGCTAGTGCGTTGGACCCTTGAGCCAATGAACAACCTGCAGAGATGCATCTAGCCAATCCCATGCCAGGCTCTAAAGGCTCGAAGCTAATGAACATTGGAGAAGATCTCGGCAGCCCGCCCTCTCACGAGTACCTAAACCTATCGGTGTGATGTAAACAACGGGGGTTTAGCGCGGACTACGGGGGGGACATCATGAGAGATGTGAAGAGAGAGTGAGGCTTCAGAGCGAGGGTCGGTGTTCTCTCTGCACTGTGACTGAGGCGTGCTTTTGTCCAGTACAATGTCTGTGCACTTGGTGCAATATGCACTTCTGGACGGTGTCCTGTGCAGTGAGATGGGATGGGTGCCTTCTAAACAGCGAGAGCGTTGTATTTGGTTGCTCGTCGTTCAGTGTGAGCCTGTGCACATTAAGGCTTCCATGGTGAGCGAGGTGCGCTTTCTGCACTGTGAGGCATGATGGTGTTGAGTGTGTGTGTGTGTGTGCACACGTGTACTACAGGTTGGCGTCCTGTGCAGTGAGATGGAATGGGTGCCCTGTAAACAGCGAGAGCATTGTATTTGGGTGCTTGTGGTTTACAGTGTGGGCCTGTGCACAGTAAGGCTCCATAGTGATCAAGGTGCGCTTTCTGCACTGTAGGGCATAATAGTGTTGTGTGTCTGCACACGTGTACTCCGGATTTGGAGTCCTGTGCAGTGAGACGAGCACTCTGTAAACAGTGAGCACGTTGTTTGTTCCTGGTACACATGATGAGTCTGTGCGCCGTGAGGCTGAAGTACAGTGAGCAGCCAAAAGGCACTGAGTGTGTGCGGAACTGAACCTCCCTGGCAGGGACTCTCTCCCCTCCTTTGCAGGGGGCTGGACCGAGCAATGCAGGGGGCTTGGAACCTATTTGCATGAAAGCAGGGCGTTGTGTCCCCCTTCTAGTTTGCGAGGCAACTGGCGTTCTGTATCACACAATTTCTGCGTGTAATGACATCTTGGTGTTTACGGTTCATGGGGAGACGTGCGTGTATGCAGACTGTCCTCATGTCTGTGCCGCTCCCAGTCCTGACCTTGTCCATACCCAGCCCTGCCCCATATATGTGCCCCTAACCCAATGCCCGCTCCTGTCCTCATGTCTGTGTCCCTTTAACACTAGCAATGTCTCTACCCCCTGACCACCACTGTCCTCGTTGTTTGTGTCCCTGCCCCAGGTGCTTGTGGCCCTGTCAAAAACACTCTACCCAAACCCTGCCTGCACCACCACTAAAAACATCACCAGTACCAAAACCACCACTATCAATATTACTATTAATACACTATGGTGATAGTAATAATATTAGTAATGCATATAATATAAATGGGAAATTACTATTATTAATTACAATAGATATTCACTTTTAAAAAGCCAATACCATTTACAATACCATTTACAATACTAACAGCTCTAAAACTCGCAGTTGCAAGACCTATTGCATTGCAAATGCTTGTTACTATTGTAATCATTGTAAATGTCTTTTCATTCTTATCTAACTGTGTGAGATTTTAAACAAGTTTTTGTTCATTGATAGGATATTGTAACAATTTTCATTAATTGAACAATAAAGATACATTCATTCATTCCCATTAGATCATCCAGTGATTGTCCTTTCAGAACCTTCCCCAGAGACACTTACCACCTCCCCAATATCCACCAGGGGTTCGGTCCTACAAACACATCTGGATTCCAACAATGAACTGACAGGTAAGAGAAGAAGGGGTGGAAGGCCACAAATTCAAAAGACTGTGAGATCCACTCAAGCTGCAAAATCAAGGGGGAACATAGCTACAGAAACTGGCACAAGTATTCCCCATCCTCCTACCCCACCCCCACGGCTGAATGATGGTGACATGTGGAAAATATAGTTACCACCTTGCAGAATCCTCTCCTACGTAAATTAACCCAGATTGAAGGGAGATTATCTTGTATTGAGGTCAAGGGCGTTAATAACCTGCGTTCTCTTGAGCCTTCACACCATGGGACAGGCCCTGGGACTGTCCTACAACTGCAGGTGGGGAGCCTGTTACTAGAAACCGAGTGACATCACTTACATATTAACTCCAGTTGGTCACATATCTAAACAACCGCTCTGAAACTGGCCCCGCCCTTCACCCTCAAATGCTTCCCTCACAAGATAATGTCCACCTTGAGAAGCTAATGGAAGACATTATGCTAAATTCTCATGTCATAAGTATCTCAAATAGTCTGGTGGTCCCGTTGATGGGGGGGCGGGTGAAGGGAGAATTTTCCTGTAAGTATGTGATTGACTATCTCCAAGCGGTAACAACCCTCTAGAGGGTTTTGATAGTCTGGTCAGCCCAGATCCCGACAACCAAGGGAGCCCAAAATCATTGACGCTCAGAATATGGCACACAAATACTCAACTAAACTAACGTCCTGGTATGTGTCTGGCATTGCCCAAAAGATAGGTAATAATAATCGGCAAAAACTCTGGCAAGCCCAGGATATTTCATGCCTACCGGAGACATGGGCAATGGAATCAATTTTTGTAAATAGTTACAGCTCATTCAGACAGTGGCAACACCATTAGTGTCGGGGAGAGCTAACGGGGGGACTTGTAACGCTAATCTCTAACACACTATTGATAAAAGTAAAGAAGTTCGAATGTCTGAGCACTCATTTGCACCTGTTCTTTCTAGAGGTCACCAGTGAGGGCAACTGGCTTTTAATTAATTACTACAACAATGATTTTGCGGGGAAACATGTACTTAGTGATAGCTGAGCTGACTAGGGTGATATATACATTTACAAGGTTTGATAATAATGGTGCCCTTAATATTATCTGGGTGGGCGATTTTAACATACACCTCTGTAAGCATAATAAGGACTATGTCGGTGGTCTGGAAGACCTTTTGGAGAATCCAATCTATCATTTATTTCACCCATAATGAAGATAGAAATAGCCTAAATACGACGCTATACACCAGGAACATGGTAATAGCTAACATGTCATCCAGGGAAAACTTTTCGGCCAAATTATTATGAATCCACTATTGACTTTATTTTAGCAATTATTCCTTTATATAATAAGGTTACTCACGTAGACAACCTACTTACGAGTTTTAGTGACCATGCCATTCTAACTTTAATGCTCAGCTTGGCCATTAGGGAAGTGAGGCGGCACCAGCAAATAGAAAGCCTAATCCTCCCGAGAAAGAATGGTTTTCAACTAAGGTGGACTCAAATTGACATGGCCAAACTAGTCCCTGGAATCATATTGAATATGTGGGACAACCTCTTTAGCTGCCTAGAACTAGAGTCTTGCCCAGGAGTATTAGTATCACACTTTAGCGATCTCTTAGAGAATGTAAAATTGTCACTCACCCGCTATAAACCAGTGAACAGCATAACAGGTAAGTGCTGGTTCGACTCCCCTGTACAAAAACCGGAAAAGCTCTTTTTAAAGCCCTCAAAGTCCATCCTAGAAACGTGGAGTAAATAAGATCACTACGCAGCGGCTATAAGTCAACAAGAAAGAAAAGAAAAAGGGATATGAGGGAGGAGACCTGGATTGAACTCGAGCATGCAGCTAAGATGGGAAATAGCAGAGAAATTTGGAAGGTAGTTAATGCATCTTGCTTCAAAAATCCTACAGATCCTACATTGGACACTCATGTAGGCAAAGAAGCATGGGTGGTAAATTCCGAAAACATCTTTGCATCCAGCACCTCCTCAGGGCTACTTCTCGAAAATCTAGATTCAGAATCGCAGGGTACCTTGACTTTCTCACTCCTTGAAGTAAAAAGAGGGCTGGCAGCCTATAGTGCTGGGAAGGCTCTGGGCCTGATGGAGTACTGATTGATTTTTTCCAGGAAAATCAAGATATGTGGGTCCCATAGCTAGCTAATGATTTTAATAACATAGCAAAAGCCATCCCCCAGCTTTCCTGGAAAACCAGCGTATTTGTCCTCATTCATAAAAAATGGACAGGGAAGCCCAAAGAACTATAGGCCAATTTCCCTGTTGTACTCAACCTTCAAGCTCATGGGCTGACTCCATCTATTTAGGTTGGAGGGGTGGGCTCAAGGGAAGAACACCTAAATGCAGGGACATAATTTGTTCCAGCAGGGAAAGGGCACCATAGACCAGTGCCTTAATCTATCACTAACCATAGATAAATATACCAGAGTAAAGGGTCTATATATCCTTTATGGACTTGCCAGCAGCATTCGACTGCGTGGGCCACTCCAAGTTCTGGCATTTAATGGAGATGATGGGGATTGAACCAGCTATAATTAACTTAATCCACCAATTATATTCTAATTCCAACGCATGTGTTCGCTATAGCAAAAATGGGGAGCGCCCCCGCCCCTTTAGGATTGCTTGGGGAATTAGGCAGGGATGTGCCCTTGCCCCGTTTCTTTTTTCTATCTATACAAACAGTGCTGAGGCAGCCCTTCTGGGTGCATCTCCATACATCCCTGTGTTTGACACTAACCCCCTACCAATACTGGTCTATACCGATGATGGGGTGTGGATCGCCAGAATGGGGCTAGCCCTTCAACAACTTATAACATCAAATGTGTCTTTAATGGCTTCCTTGGATTTGAAAGTTACCACACAAAATCATTTGTCATCATAGAGAGGGTGGGCAAACATGAGAACACCCACACTTCCATATGGAATCTGGTAAAATTAAAGTGGCAGACTCCTTTCCTTATTTGAGGGTTCTCTTTGTTAAAAATCAACATGGTCAAACCTGGTGGAGGGTAGGGTTTTAAGAATGGAGAGGAGCCTGACAGTTATTACGTTTTCATCTAAATAGCTGGGTACTAGACAAATAGCCCCTATAAAAACATTTATCAAGCTAAGACAAAGTCAGCAGCTTCATAGGAGGCATGAGTCTGGGGTATGGCTTCGAAAGCCCTGCTTCAAATTCTTGAAGACAGATTTTTTTAAGACCTTAGTGTCCCTCCCATCTTTCCATTCTAACTATATCCTACACACTGAACTGAGCTTGGTCTATATCTCAGATACAATTAAATTAGCCCCAATCTTACTATTGATCTCTATCTGGTGCACTGACCCAGTAAATCTATCGCAAAATATAATTAAAAAACGGTCTAAAATTGGAAAACTACAGTAAGATTAGATTGGTGAATTACATGTGTGAGAAGTTGGCCTGGCATATGCTGTCCACTATTCTAGTGGGCACCTTGTACCAGTCCAAACGACCATTATTGATGGTAGGTTAAAGAAAACCTTAATAGCAAGCTAACTAGTGGTAGCTGTGGAGAGCAGCCTTCAGGCTAAGTCTTGGAGGAAGGTAAAGCAGCTTGTTTTACCAGTCTATAATCTTGTGAATGATCAAATGAAAGGAGAACCACACCAGGTATATATATATATATATATATATATATATAAAATGTATGTATTTATTCTAAACACATCCCTCTAGTTCCTTTATGAGGCTAGAGTCAAAAGTACATTCAGTAAACTTATTGAACACACATTAAATTAGCACAATATACGTTGAGCCTTAGGGGTGTACCAAGCCATATAATATGAAAGTGGTATAAGAACCACGACTGGCATAGAGACAAGGCCTAGAGCCTGTATAACCGCTGGGGCCACTAGGAACCATCCAAGGTAGTGACACAGGGGACCCATGGGGGACACGTGCAGTGTCTAAACACAGCAGCGAATCCCCATTAACTTCTATGGGGAAAGTCGCTGTTGGAATTTTAAAGATAAAGGAAACTTAGAAGAGGACTTGGAGCAAACCCCTTTAGAACTAGGAGGTTCTAGAGTCAACACCCACGGGAGCACCGGAGTACTCAAGTTACCTCACCCAGGGAAGCCAGGTGCCTAGGTGTCTTTTGATGTCGGGTTTCACCGTCGTTTTCAATGGCAATCTGCTGCAAAGTGCTGCGTCCAAGTGGAAAGTGTCCGGTGTGATCCAAGCCTGGATCAAAGATGAGAAGAACCTGAAAGCAGAATGTACAGAGTCAGGTTCAATTGCCAGTGACCAGGAAGACGATAGGCGGATGCCCACCAATGGCGGGTGCTTGCAGGTAAAGAAGGTGAAGCTTGACTCTTCAGCCACGAGGTCCAGGAGGCGTGGACGATGACCAGGTTCTGGATTCGAGCTGTCCCACAAAGGATATCGAGTGCTGCGGTTTCAGTTTCCAGATTGGATTCAACAAGCATTGGCAACAGCAACCCATGCAGAAAGCAGAGGTTGGCTTCGGTGCAGACCAGCAAGGTCTGAGGGACTCACCACTTGGTAGGGAGTCAGGGAACAAGCCCAAGGAAAAGTAGAGTTACCTTCGTGGGGACCCACCAGGTGGCGGACCAGGGATTGCAAAGGGGCATCAAGCGGAAATGCAAGAAGTAGGCTCACTAAACAGTTGTGGAGTGTAGGCCCACAATCTTCAGTGCAGATGGTGCTTGGGGCTTGGGCTATAAGTAACCCAATGCACAACTTAAGCTCGGGAAGTTGATGCACTAGCAAATGTGCATAGTGTCCAGGGGTTCTGGTTACACATCACTTGTGAGGGTTGCGGGTATCAGCTTTGCTGGGGACTTGTGTCGGCCTCTGAGAAGTCTGGAAATCCTCTTCCTGTGTCACAGATACTTTTGGGTTCATCAGGAGCTCTTGAAATGTAGACCTGCAAGATGCTTCATTGGTGCCTGCTTGAGCAGGGGATTCACTACTTGACCCCAAGAGAGAATCTTCCATCCTCTAGTCTTTAGCAGAGCATTGAAGTTCCAGGATTCGGTGTCAGAGTTTCGTCCAGGTATAATCTAAAGTCCTGTTGCCAGGGGTCCCTTACTTATACTAAGAAAAGGGGTTGCACATACTCTGGGGACCCACCTATGGGAGGATCTGGAAAGAGGGGTGGTTACAACCATTTCCTTAGTCCAGTTTCACACCAGAGCAGGGGCTGGTAGCCCCTGCAACCAGTATGAACTGGAAAATGTGCCCCCAGTGTAGTCTGCAAAGCACTCTCAGAGTGCCCCCACCCAGTACCAATACACAAAAGCCTGTCTGGGAGTTGGTTACACCTCCCTGTGACGGGAAGCCTTTTGTCCAGGCCTCCCCTGCTGGAGTTTTGTCCAGCAGGAGGAGGTCAGGCCCGTGTCTGTGGGCGCAGCATCCATTCTGTGATGCTAGGGCTCTTTTGAACTATTACCGGTTAGACTAGTGTGTACATGTCTCTCCCTCTAGAAGGGTGGAATACTACCCCCACTGCCATGACTGGCGGGGGGGGAGTAGTATTCCAAAGTGTTTGACACCAAACATGACATGTTTCCATGCAACCATTCCAAAGTTAGCATTTACCGCGAGGTTATAATGCACTTAAGAGTATATTGTCTGGCTGCATCACAGAACAGCCTCAGAGAATAGACTACGAAACCTGCAGAGGGGCCCAGCTCATGCATGGGCACCCTCTCACACAAAACCAAGCACTCTACCTTCAGGATTGATAAAGCCTGCCATAAGAGTGACTGATAGCTTTATATGTGTCAGTGATTAAAGGTAGATATAGGTAACCTATATCTCAGTAAGGGGTGCATGCACCACCTTACCCAGGCCACAGTAGCTGTCCTGTGGTGTCATTTTGGAAGTCTTACCAGGGGTGGCATAATACATGCTTGAGCCCCTGGTAGGCCTCTGGTGTACCTACGCCCTTAGTGCCTGGTGTACCATATACTAGAGACTCACAAGGGTACCACAGTAACCAAACTGGAGTTTACCTCAAGTACATGCAATCATTTTAGAGAGGAAGCAGGTAGGCTGGGGTCCTCGATAGCAGGGCCCCAGTGAGTCTAAAGTCGAAAAACAGAGAAACACCAGCAAAAAGTGGGGGTAACCATAGTAAGCAGATCCTACTCTCCTACAACGTGGTATCAGAGTTTACAGCTATTGGGCTTGTAGAGTTATTTAAGAACCCAACTGCATTCAGGAAGATTATGAAACAGAAGATGATTAACACATGTGTGCTGAGGGCAGATTACAATGGAACAGAAAAGAACCACAATAAACCACAATAAACAGGCAGTCCTCGCATACCATTTAATCCCGCCCCTGACATAGGGATGGTATTTCTACCTAGCTCGCACTAGCATAGCACAGCACAGATATATACTACTGAGATTCCCTATGAACCTGATTCCACTGATGCTAGGATATGTGGAGAGAAGGTTCAAACACTCAGACCTGACTCTGTGTCCTTGCGATAATCACTCTCACCAAACTGATTTGCATCTAGACTTGTTTTGCAGGCTCTACAAGAAATAAAGCAATGGTTACATTCTCCCAATTTTAAAGTGCTATAATTTTAGACAAAGTTGGGTTGCACTTTATTTTTTTAATTCATTGCCTGTCCCTTTGGTCTGCTTGTCGGTAGCAACATTTCTGTGGGCTTGCATAAAAAAGAGAAAGCAGCGGGCTTATAAATGGCGTGGTGTTTTTAACTTAATAACCAAACGAAGATAACATGTAACTATATGTATATTGTATGCGGGTAATAGAACTCCCGGATCTTCCTTCAATTTTATATTTCTAGACTTTTAATAATATCTACTTACGTATCCCATATGTATTTTTAACCCTAATATTGATCTCAAATTTCATTATTAGAGTTGTATGTTGACTACTGGATCCTTTATCTGTGCTTTTATGATTTGTACTTAATGGATCGAATAAAGATTTTACTGATTGATTGATTGAAATCTCATTGTTTCATATGAACTGAAAAAAATGTCGGAGTCTCTTTTTGAGTTTGGATTGCATTTCTACTTAGAATTATTAACAAAAGATAAACTTTATTAAACCTACATGCTAAAACATTGCACGCAAAGAATCTATTGCTATGTAATAATGTACATGTTTCATTCTGTTAGAAATGGGTGTCTCTACTTGGCAGAGGTAGGTACATTTGTCCAAATAGGGGCCCTTGCTTCTAGTCAGGGTAAGGGGGATACACTTCTAAAATAACCCCATCTCATGCCCTTGGTATCTAGGCACAAACAGACAGGCTTTTCTCAGAGGCAGTGTTTATGAACACATACAGTCATACAGTGAAAACACTACAAATGGACACAACACCAACAAATCTTAATCTAATCCAACAAGACCAAATACAATTAAAATCCAACATACAATACTCTTGAAAAATCGTACTTGTGCAAAATAACCTTTAAATTGCAGGTAAATCAATAAAACACAGTTCTTCCCACTCAGTAGCTCCTTCTGGGGCTACTAGGATACTGAATACAACAGAGTCTAACAATTCCAGGCGACCGCATCGATACGGGCCAGCTAAAGCGTTGACACACTCGGACTCAGTACCTTTCTTGTTGCGACCAACACATCGGTGCACGTCGGTCGGGGCGAATGTTGAGGTCACATTGTGAAGCGTAGCGTTGCAACTGGGAGCGTCCTCACGAGGCAGTGCAGGCAGCAGCTCTTTGACGGAGTCGGTGAGACCAGGGCTTGCGTTGAAGGGTGAGACGGTGCTCGTGGCGGTGCTGGCAGGTCACGGTGCGGCAATGGAGCTGGTCGATGTTCAGGTCAGGCATTTACAGAGTCAGTGACATTTTTACAGCATGTAGCAAAGTGTTGTGGAGTGCAGTACCCACAGGACGCGGTGCAAGCAGCGGCTCGTTGACGGAGTCAGTGAGACCAGGTTTATGTTGCGAAGCAAGGCGTTGCTCTTGGCAGTGCTTTCAGAACACAGAATCCTGCGATGGACTCGATGACGGAGTCGGTTACCATTTCCTTCTGCGGGGACGATCAAAGACGATGCCCACAGATGCGGTCAGGTCTTTGCTGTTCCTGAGACCTCTAGAACAGGGGGCAAGCTCAGTTCAAGCCCTTGAAGATATTCCTTTCAAGCAGGGGGACAAAGCAAGCAACAAAGTCCTTTCTTCTTTCCTTGTCAGCAAGTAGACACTGTAGGCCAACCCCAGACAGCAGCCAGGACATGGACAGTATTCCTCCTCAGCTTCTCCTGCTCTTTTCCTTGGCCACATTTCCTCTTGATTTCCCAGGAGCGATCTAAAAGTCTGGGGTCTGGGCCCCTCTTTTTATACACAAACATCCTTTGTTCTCTGAAGGCAGAGAGTATCTGTACCCAGCCAAAACCAGTTCAGTCCTCACTGGTTCAGCTTCCTGGCAGGAGGTGGAGACAGCATTGTTAAAGGCAGACCAGGCACATTCAGGTGAAAGGAAATCTCCTCCCCCTACTCTAAATGCAAACCAGGTCTATTCAGCCCAGCCATGACTTATCAGACCTCTGGAGCCGCCCCCAGCTCCAGCCCGTGTTATCCAAAAGCCATACATGCAATACACAAACCTAGCAGAGGTACATTGGATGGTTAGGCAAGAAAATACCTACTTTCTAAAAGTGGTATTTTCAAACACAGAATGTAAAAATCACCCTCATTAAACAATGCATTATAACATTCTGAGTTCAGGCATACTAAACTTTATTTTTCTACTTCGTTCTCAGGGCCATTTATGTTTATAAGATGTTATAAACAAACTCCCCATTCTGTCCTATGGGAAAAGGTAGCCTTACAATAGTGAAAAACGAAACTGGCGGTATTTTTCTATCAGGACATGCCACACACACCAGGGCATGTCCTACCTTTCACATGCAATGCACTCTGCCCACAGGGGTACCTTGGACCTACCTTAGGGGTGACTAAGATGTAGCCAAGGGAAGGTTTAGGGACTGGAAAGTGTGTGCACTTGCCAAGTTGACATGGAAGTCCCAGACTGCACACAGGCTCTGTAAATGCAGGCCAGTGTTATATTTTACAGGCTGCTTCTGTGGGTGGCACAATCAGTGCTGCAGCCAACTAGCATCATTTGATTAAAAGGCCCTGGGCTCACAGAGTGCACTACACTAGGGTCTGAAAAGTAAATCACATATGCTAATCACTGAATCACTAATTCATAACAACAATTTATAAAGAGAGCACTTGCACTTTGGCACTAAACAGCAGTGGCAAGGGGCCCAAAGCATCTAGACCAGCAAAACAGAGTCCAACATACAGCAAAAACACAGGAGGCAAAGGCAAACATGCAGGGGAGACCCACGCCAATTGTGCCAGGTCTCACACTTTCAATAAGCAGTAGATGAACTCAGGGAGCTACAAAGTGATTTTGCACAACTGAAAGGGAGTTGGTTTGGAGTATCAGTAGCTGTTTAGTTTGAAACCCAGAGAAATGAAAGGAGGGGGCTTTGTGAGGAGCTACATAAGGAAAGGAGAGGAATGTAGACAATGTTCCAATCTGGCACCTTGCAAAGTCACTGAAGGATTTGCTTTATACCAAGACAGCATTGGGCACCTAGAACTAAGTGGCACTGTCGAAAAAGGAAGGAGAGGCACAGGCAGGAACGCTGACCTGATTTATTTAATCCTGGCAATCAGAACAGTTTTATCCTGACTAAATACGCTATTCATGGCAGAGATTCTGCACATAAATGATAGTGCTGTCAGATCTTTATATGTGCTGACTTCTCCACCATGACCACAGAGTCTCACAGTGTAAAATTACTGTTAGTAAAATTAGATTTATAGTTTGTGAATACCAAAAAGATAGTAATCTTACACAAAATGGACGTTTTCCCTCTGTGAATCAGGCCCAAAGTTGTTTGAAAGCACTGTTATGCGACCTTTGGTTTTGCAGTCATGCCTTTAAAATGGTCTTGTGCTTTGTAACCTCCTTTACAATAATAGATTTTGCATGTTGCTAGACTGGTCATTCTTGGGGTGGTCTTTCCCCCAACTTTTTGTCTTATGCCTTCTATTTTTGCTGATTTGTTTTGTTAGCTTTAGGACCTGGAGCACTTTACCACTGCTAACTAATGCTAAAGTGTATGTGCCTCTCCCCTAAACATGATGGCATTTGAGTCTACCAGATTGGCATATTTGTTGTACAGGTACGTCTCTTGCAAAGTGGTATACCATACACACAGTCCTGTGCTTCAAATGCTACTAGTGAGATTGTAGCACTCATGCCACCCACAAAAGAAGCCTTTCAATCCTTTCTCATGCCTGCAGTGGCTGTGTGTAAAGTTTATTGCCACTTAGACTTGGCATTTAAACTACTTTCTCAGCGTTAAACTCCCCTTTTATTGCATATAAGCCATACCTAAAGTAGGCCCTAAGTAACCCTAAGGGTAGGGTGCTATGTAAGGAAAAGGCAGGAAATGTACCTTTATGTTTTGCATGTCCTTGTTGTGACAAACAGCATATCTCATGTTTCACTTCTGCGAAGAATACTCTTCTCATGGGCCAGAACTGGGAATTCATTAATACAATTTTAAGCTATAATACCTGATCAGAGAGGAGTAGCTTTTTCATGTTTGATATGTTTGAGCTGATACTGATCAATCCAGCTTACTGGTGGAGTTGAATTAAACATTACTGTTTTAGAAATGCAACTTTTAGAAAGTGGACATTTCTCTATAATTACTGTTCTTCGTGCTTGACAGTCTGTCTCTAATACACATCTGGAGTGAGTGACAGCTACACTTTGTGCATTCACTCTAGACAGTCACAAACAAAGGAAGGGCTAAGTGTGACAGAGGACTCATTTGCATTCTGATAGCCTTCTTAGGCAGGAAGGGGGGGAGGTTGCTCACACTTACATCTGAATAGGCTGTGTCCTGTCCTCACACAAAGCACTGATTTAACCCTCGGGGTTACCTGGCAGATAGGACTGGGTTGAAAGGGATCCTTGTGTACTTCAGAGAGTTCTTTTGAAGTCACCCCCTATATCAAACGCACGTTTTGGTATAAGTACTGGATCTCTGACCCCTAAAAACAGATACTATTGGATTTGTACTGAAGCTCTCTTAGAAGGATCTCTGAGCTGCTTAAAGAACTCAACTGGATTGCTTTTTGCCATCCCTCCAAGGGCTTGCTGGCTCACCTCCTGTTCTACTGAATTCTTAGGGACACAAAAGATTTACCTACAATCCTCATGGTGCTTTTGGACTCTTTCTTCTGTGACCTCAGAAGTGGATTCTGCAGCTGTTTTCATCAAAGACAAACACATTGCATTGACTGCATGAGAAATTGTGCTGCATCACCCTTCGGCACCTATGCAGCGGCTGCCTAACAACATCGGTGCCACAGCCTATGCGGCTCAACGAGGATGCTCTGCACGGCTCGACAACAACACATTGCCTTCACTTCAGCATAGATGGATGATGACGCAGTGACCCCACTGCATCGGAAAGATTTACGCATCAAGCCCTCAGCAGTGGCCTGAACTTTAGATTTGCCTGGTCCCTCACAAACTCAAGTAACCTTTTGATTGTTAGCGACTTCTCAGCACTATTTTTGGTATCATCCTTTAAAATTCATATCTCAATTTCTACTTACTGGATTTCTGTTGTTCTGGTCTTATTATACTCATAAATGATCTCTATTTTTCTAAACCTGTGCGGAGTCTTTTTGTGGTGTTTTCATTGTGTTACTGTGTGTGTGTGTGTGTGTGTGTGTGTGTGTGTGTGTGTGTGTGTGTGTGTGTGCGCGTGTTTGCCAAGCTACCAGTGGATGAACACAGGTTATCTTATTGTGTATCAAGTTTACCCAGACTAGAGTGGTTGTTCCTGCCTGGCCTGGGTGCATTCCTCATCCAGCCAAAATCCCAATGTTATCACATGTCAAAATATCCTGTCAAAAGAGACTGATCCAGATGTTACAATTTACTGATTCCTGACATCAGATAATGAGAAACATTCAGCCTCAATATAATAAATTTGTAATTAATTCTACCAATTACATTCTCAGTGTGAAGCTTGTTTATAAACACCAGGTTACAAATTACCTTTGAATATGATTGGTAGTTTTTAGACGATGGTCTCTTTAAGATATTTCTATCTGCAAATAATACGTTCTGAAGAAGAGTTGTCTGGAACTCTGAAATTATTAACTGGAGACATTTCTCATCCAGCACCCTCACTAAGAAGGATATTATTATTTCTTAAGTTAATTTAGGGATGAGGGGTCAAGAATATAGAAATTCTAATTAGTTTCAGCAGTCTCAACCCAGAAGCCAGACTCACAGGGTGCATCTATGAAATGTGCAGAAGGTGCTTTGGCACCAGGGCCTGGGCAAGGGGCAGTATTCCACTCCAATTAGTGCCTGGGTTTTATTACAAAACCAGGTAAATTGGGCTCAGTTTCCTTCTCTATGTTCTGACCGATGGTATCCATGAAACAGTGGCTGGGATTCCTGTCACTTGTGGTAGATATAAGTTCCTGAACTGCAGACCAAATATTAAAACTATATATTTTTTTAATTCTGTGCGAGAAAGCCATCTATTCATGGTGACAGACCTCCATCATCCAGGTTGCATTGATGGAAGTGTATATGGCTGCACAAAAACTGTTTATTTTTCAAGTTTATGCAAAAGTCCCTAAAATAATGTATTCTTTCACAGACAATGTTGCTTCAGATCAAGTGTTTTTATAGTCAATAAATATGCATGTGGATTTTCTGATTGTGAATAGTCCTGGACAAAATAGTAATTTCGACAGTAAAATTAGTGCCATTCCTGAATTCGGAGTTTTATATAGCGCGAACTTGACCCAAAGGTATCAGAGCACTCTACATGAGCACCAGCTGCATTACAGATGGACACATTAATTTGTTTTCGGCAAGTGGCATTTACCCTAAATCACAGGATGTTGAGCGTCCCTCGCAAACCTAATTCCTTAGCTTTGAGGATCGACTGCTCTAGCCGTTAGGTTACATCCTCTTCCCTAGTCTTTTGAGACTTCATTTATATGTTTATTTATTTATGTCTATAAAGTGCTACATTCAAATCGTAGGCATCATGGCACTGAGACGTCTTTGAGGCTTACTGACTATAAGTTACCACCAAGTCAAACTTATAATACCTGATGTTAGATCTGGGGGTCTCTAGTTGGCAGAGGTAGGTACCACTGTCCAAATAGGGACCCTTGCTTCTAGTCAGGGCAAGGGAGTCACACGCCAAGATAACCCCTGCTCACCCTCTAGGTAACGTGACGCGAGCAGCCAGGCTAAACTTGGAGGCTATGTAGGTTAAGTGTTTGCGTGCGCACCCAGCAACAACTCCCAAGGCCCACCACAAAGGAAACTCCACACAAGGTTATATAAAAATAGCCTTTGTATTATACCAAAACACGTTAGATAAGAACACACATTTTACAATGTGCCACAGGCTCGGGCAAAATTTACAGGGGATATGTACAAGACGGGGCTACATGGACCACTGTCAGGAATCATCACTTTTTAGGAATAGTAATTAGCACATAGAACACTTTGTAGAACCAAAATAGAAAATGTAGCACAAATTAGCACACAACCAGTAATTACTGGTAAAGGGTAAGTACCTCCTACGCAACCCTAACCACCGTAGGAATATTGCGCAGGGAACCAAGACCTCACTAGCAACACCTGTACTAGGAGAAAAACAACCACCTAAGTATCACCAACATTTAGGGGTATAAGCATAGGAACATTACACATGATGCATTAACATTCAGCGGTGTAGGGAAAGAAAACACATGATGCATCAAAACACATTCAGAGGTGTAAGGAAGGAAGCACATGATGCAGAACCTACATTCAGCGGTGTAAAAACAAGGAAAAACACATGATGCATCAAAACACATTCAGAGGTGCAAACACAAGCAATTGCGCAAAACTCACATGAGCCACAACCTGTGGCAGTCCCTAGGCACTCTGGCCTTGTTGGGGCTAGGTCGCCCTGTGTCCCAGTGTCAGGGCCTAAACGTAGCAGCTGCCCATGAAGTGCTAGGCAGCTGAATCATCACTGATGGGCCAACGCAGATGGGGGAGCCTCACAGGCTCTGGACAACTGATTGTCCCCTCTTGGAGCCTCGCTGGGCTCTCAACACAAATAACTGCCCCATAGCCTCTCTGGGCTCTAAAACAACTGTGTGGGCCCTGGAGCATCGGGGCTCCTAATTAACCAATGCCCCCAGAGCCTTCTCAGGACTCTTCACAAGAAAATGCCGCCTTTTGGAGCCTTGGGACTCGAAGACCAACTTGCCCCGTCGTTGGAGCCTCTTTTAGGCTCGAATTGAAAATGCCCTCACGAGCCTCTCTGGCTCGTCAAACAGGAAATGCGCCAGTCGTTGAAGCCTCACTGGGCTCAGAACATGCAATGCCCACGAGCCTCTCTGGGGCTCTAAACAATAATGGCCACTGTGGGAGTCCCTCCCTGGGGGACTCGATCTCCATGGATGCCCTCTGGGTCATGGGAGCGGCCCTCTGCCAACCGGGGCCGCTCTGAGCACACCCACCTGCCCACGGCACTTCTCTGCGTAGCGGAGCGACCCGGAGCCCGCCCGTACTCACCCGCTGTCTGAGGCGGCGGCTCCTCGCGGCATCAGCTCCTCTCCGCTGGGCTCTTCTGCTTGGCAGTGGCAGGGCTCTCTCCTCGGGAGAGCCTCGCCGGAGGACGGTTCTTTCTTCTTCCCGGCAGGAGCGCGGGGTGGCCTCCCGTCCGCTTCCTGGTTTCTCCAAACTCCTCGGCAGCCAATCACCGCGCAGGTCGCCCGGCGAGCCTCCCGCAGCCTGAACCAATGGCAGCGCGGCTCCCGGGTGACGTCAGCGGTGGTTCCTTCGGCGTCTCCTCGGCTTCTCCGCAGCCCCAGGGCTGCGGCGGTGATTTTCACGGGCAGAACGGAATTTTAAATATAAAGCGAGGTAGGCACTCGCTCGGGGCAATGAAAATGGCCACAGGTGCGGCGTGGGCAGCCGCGAACACGTCACA
The DNA here is from genome assembly GCF_964261635.1 of Lissotriton helveticus. Taxonomy (NCBI): domain Eukaryota; kingdom Metazoa; phylum Chordata; class Amphibia; order Caudata; family Salamandridae; genus Lissotriton; species Lissotriton helveticus. The sequence goes on from NC_136069.1 coordinate 512,953,200, forward strand.
ACACGCAGGGTGGGCACCTGCCTTCCCCCACGCAAAATGTGGGGCAACAGAGCGCTCAAAATCCACCAAAGCACAAACGCTCCCCAGCGCTAAAGGCAATCACCAGCGCTCCCAGGCGCTTAGGGGAAAATAAAGCGCTCCCAGGCGCTGGGAACACAAGCACAGCACTCCCAGGTGCCCTCAGCAGAGCAGAGTTACAGCAAAGTCCTTAGGGAGGCAGGGCATCAGCAGTCCAGAGGCTGGGCAGGGCCCAGGGAGGCAAGCCTTCCCCTGGGCCCAAGCAGCAGCACGCCCCTGGCAGATTCAAGTGTCAGAAACAAGAACAACCTCTGTGGGGACACAGCCCCTTCTTATACTCATAACTCCTTTGTTTAGAGGTGCCGGGTGGGGGTAGACCAGTCGCAGCTGGTCTTGGAGCACCCTTGATGGCCCAACCACCCCTTTCATTCACTGGGGAGGCTAGGGTCATTAGACACACCACAGGGGGGCGGAGCCAGCATTGTGTGGGGAAAAACCCAGCCCATTCAGGACACAGGTACACTCCTCCCACACATCACTCATGCTAATCTCACACTCACCACCGGGCAGACCCATCCAGACTTCCTGGAGCCTGGCATGCCAGCCAGCCCCTGCCAATCACGCTCCAGCACCCTCACTGCACACACACATCAATGTCCAGAAGTAGCACTTCCCTTCTAGACACATACATGCCACATACACCATCTCGCAGCATTCACTCTCACGAGTTCTTACATACTAAACTCGAGCCTGCACTCCCCACGCATCAGGAACTACCAGGGACACACACATTCCCCATGCATTCCTATGGGAGGGCAGGCCAGCCATACTACACGCACGCACGTTACTCTGGGACACAGGGAAAAAGTGCGCAGAGACCCAAAAATCACTAACACAGGTTACAGAAACAGGCTAGGCAAAAGCAAAAAGTTGCGGGGTGAACCTGCCAAAAGGGCCAGGTCCAACACAACCCCCTTCCAGCCAAAACGCAGGGTAGACCAATCACTCCACTGATGGGCTTCCCTGCTTTGGGCGACAAAACACGGACACGGGCCCGCACGGCAGGGACACCCTCCGGTTTTTCGCCACTCTGAACCTACATGGATTTCTCTCAACAAGAACTCTCTGTCCCAACTAGGATACCCCACTAGCACCCTCTAGTGGTCCACGGTCAGGACCAGGCCCTAGGCCATCCAAATGTCACAGGTCCTGACCACTTCACAGAGTGGGGGGCAGTAACCCCTGACACACAGTAGCCATTCTCCACTCTCCCTCTCAGTGTAGTTCCAAACTACCACTGATCCTTCATCCTAGGGTCCGCACCCTCAGGCTGACCAGAGGTCACGGGCAAGAATGCCCTACCCTACCTCTACTTCTGGGGTTCCGCACCCTCCCAGGGAGGCACCCACCAGAACACAACTCTCCCACCAGGTCAGGACCTCACTCCATCAACTGGTCTACCACCTGGGATCTACCTTCCGGCTATATCGGGGTCAGAGGCGAGGACTCCCTCCCTCTGCACCCCCTTCCAGTTAGATGATCACAGGGTGAGTCCCAGTATGTCTCAGGCTAGACAGAGCACACGCCAGCGGCGTATCAGCGACACACTCTCCTCCAGTACTCCCTATCACAGGGTGATTCTCAGTATGTTCCAGGCTAGACAGAGCACACGCCAGCGGCGTATCAGCAACACACTTTCCTCCAGTACTCCCTATCACAGTGGGATTCTCAGTATGTCTCAGGCTAGACAGAGCACACGCCAGCAGCGTATCAGCAACACACTTTCCTCCCAACTGTTCAGGACCCTTATCAAAGATGCTCTTCCCTCCAGGTCAGGCTACCTGAACCTGGCCTCCCCCCTCCTCGGGGAACGACCTCCAGAGGCCCCACAAATGGTCAAGCACTCTAGATGGCCAAATGCCCAGCGAACCAGGACTTCACGGGGAGCACGCATGCCCCACTACGAGGGTGACACATAACTACTGAGTCTTGTGACAGTCTGCCTGGCTCTAATCTCGCGACCTCCTGCCCACCTGGCAGGGCGCAGAGATCCCCCAGGACAGAAGTGGCATCACCATGGTCACTCACTGGTGGCCCAGCCCTTCTGGCTGGACCCTGACCCAATGGTTCCTTCACTGGGGACTCTTTCCCCCTCTCACTCCTCAACCAGGACTTCTGCATCCTCCACTTAGGAGCAGTACTGCCCAATACTAGGACCGCCGGAGTTCTGGTTACAGAAACTCCCCATCCTCTAGACACAGGAAGATCCTCCTCAAATGACCTGTAAGTACAGCCTAGGCCCCTGACCTGGCGCTCCCTTAGGGCACCCTCCAGGCCCTGAGACAGGGTTTCGGGCCAACGTGAGACACACCGTCCCACACTCACTCCGCCTCCACTGAGACGGAACGTGAGCCCCTACACCCCACCATCCTAATGGAACCTAGCTGGGCTACACATGAACCTCTTCACCTACACAGGATCATTCGATACACAAGCCACTACTTTTAGATTCACTCCCTAATGCCTCTGCAAGACATCTAGCACACCGCCAGACATCCACCTTCTTGTCCAGTGCCTCTGCAGGACCTCCTGCACACCACCAGAGGTACACCTCCTATGCAAGCTCCTTAAAAAAAAAAACTCACACCAACTCCTCTAGTTCAACACACCACTCATCCACACACTCCCCCTCCAGACTGGCGAGACAGTTCCTCACTGCCCCTGACTCTCAACCTGTACCCCTCTTACTGAGCACCAGGCACCATACTCTGGGAACTGGGAATGGGACTTCACGCACTGGACATATTTTAGCTGCCACCACTGGATCCTACCATACTGGGGAATCCAGACACACACACACTACACTCAGGGGAAACCCACCCTCCTGAGCGAGCCATTTCTCCTCCACACCCCCTCTCTCTTCTCTATCCACACCTCTGGGGACAGGGACAGGGATTGGACACTGGACCCAGGAAGGAACTCCCTATCTACTGGCGTCCCGCCCTGTCATTTTCTCTCTTCTAGATTTAAACTGAGCGTAGGGGAAACCCTGCGCTGCCTATCGCACAGCTATGGGCAGAAAGCCTCAATGTTAACCCAATATTATTCACAATGAATGTGTCTCATTCCAAATACAAAGGCATGACAAAATGTTACAATTGTGGACAATGTGCCAATGTAATTATGGGCAAGAACTTCACACACCCACACACAGGCAAAAATATCGAACTGAAACACACGTCTGACTGTAATACAGAGAAAGTGGTGTACGCAATAAAATGCCCGTGTGGGCTAGTATATGTGGGAAGAACCAGCAAGAAGGTGAAGACACGTATAATAGAACACAAGAGTAGAGTTAGAAATAAGAACATTAATTCCTCTTTAGCACGACATTGGCTGGAAGCATCTCACACAATCCCGCAACTATGTTACACGATTCTAGAGAGTATTCAATCTAATCCAGGGATAGACCTTAACACTCTACTGGCACGTAGGGAAACCCACTGGATTAAATTACTTGGAACTGTTATGCCAGGAGGTCTAAATGATCATTATGAACTTCTGTGTTACCTATAGTGTATCAGGTAATTAATAGAATGTGAGGGAATGCACCGTTCTTTACCTTTTTAAACTAGTTTCAACTTTGATTATTTTCACACTATCTATTGCACATGGATGTTTACTCATTTTATTTTATTTTATCCTTTAGATTTTTTGCTTTCTTCTCTTTTGATTTCCTAATTTTATTAGCGTTACTCATTCTCCTTCTCTTGCTCTTCAAATTACATTATGGATTCTAGCTGATCAGTCATGGTGTAGTAATCGTATTTTACAGGTTTTGTTGGTTCATTTCTACTGGTGGACCGAGACAGCAAGTCTTTTTTCAGTATCGTTAGACACCGAGTCCGTCTTCTCTGTTGAAGCCCATTTAGATGAGGTTTTACTTAGTTCCGATCACGTGACTTTTTGTCAAGGACCAGAGTAGTGTAGATGGTATGGCGGCATGAAACGCATATCGGTGAGTTACAACAAGTATATTATACTACCGCAGTCTGCTGTAATTAAGCAGTTTAATGTAGTAGGCAGAGTAATGATAGCTAAGTGCATCATTATTATTATTTTTTGAAGGAGTGACGGCGGCGCGGAAGCGAGAACTTGGTCCAGCTTAGGACGGCTGTTTTTACCACTATGAGGACGAAGAACAGAGACTTGTCACGCATACACTTTAGAAGAGTGAGGTAGGAATCTTGTGATCCCACGGATCGTTTTGAGGCTAGTAACTCGGGTAGGATGATGCTTATGTGAGTCGCTTGTGTTTTACAGGTTTTCACGATAGCGCTTTCTGTTACGCTGCTCAGTCAGCATACACAGGGGTCAGTGCAGAGTACAGATCGATTCCCCGGTAAGGATAACTTGCTCACTAGGTTATGGTGTAAGGCATGGCTTTGCTTTAAATCAGGGATTCATTTGCGTACTATGTGCTTTAACATTCATAATGGTTAAGCCATAAGTGTGACTCCTGACAGAAGTTAATATTGTTTATTTGGCTGGGTATTATACTTACTAAGCCAGTAGAGAGGTATTCGCAGTAACTATTGTGATGGTTTTCTCATAGAACACATGTGGTGAGCTCACTGGTGATTATACAACGCAGTCAGAATAAGGTTTTGAGTTTAGGTATTTTTGACCTTTCTTTTACGTTTTTCTATCTTTTTGCACGGATTGGAACTATTGGTGCACACGGTGTCATTCCCCAGAGTTAACACGTAACTGTTGTATGAGCTGTATAAGGCTGCATATTAAATCATTTTAATTTACAACTACTATGTTGCTGTTTTGCTTGTGTTACAGATCCGAATTGGAACCGACAACATTTTCTTCTGGATATTGTATATTATCTTTATGAGTTGGTGATACTTATCCCCTGATGAAGGGTTCAGGTTTGAACCCGAAATGCATTGGGTATCCCGTTAAATCCATGTGTATGACTTGTTAGGAATGTAATGAGTGAACTAGAAACTCATGAATGCTATATATCATTGTATTGACATCGTACATACACACATGACTGAAATTGATACTGCTATGGTATGATTAATCAGATTTATGTTTTGAGAATAAAATGAGAATATGACCAGAGAAAATTTAAATGTTTTATTTTGAATAACATTCATTGTGAATAATATTGGGTTAACATTGAGGCTCTCTGCCCATAGCTGCGCGATAGGCAGCGCAGGGTTTCCCCTACGCTCAGTTTAAATCTATTTGATACCCGAGGGCTTTAGGCACAGGCCTCCACACCTATCAGCACGCTAAATACACACGATAACGAGAATTTGGGTGAAAAAACGACAGGTATAGGTGTGCAGGTGCACAACATAACACATTCATTTTCTCTCTTCTGCCACTAAACATAGAGCGCAGGAACACCATTTGAAAATGACACTCTTGAGAAAAAATAAAATCATAACAATAATCCCCAACATGTATAATTATCTAAAAATGCAGAGTCTTGTAGTGTGGCCTGTTGCCACTGCAGTACAACGCAAACACAAATCCGGATCCTCACCGCCTGCCACCAATGTTAGATCTGGGGGTCTCTAGTTGGCAGAGGTAGGTACCACTGTCCAAATAGGGACCCTTGCTTCTAGTCAGGGCAAGGGAGTCACACGCCAAGATAACCCCTGCTCACCCTCTAGGTAACGTGACGCGAGCAGCCAGGCTAAACTTGGAGGCTATGTAGGTTAAGTGGTTGCGCGTGCACCCAGCAACAACTCCCTAGGCCCACCACAAAGGAAACTCCACACAAGGTTATATAAAAATAGCCTTTGTATTATACCAAAACACGTTAGATAAGAACACACATTTTACAATGTGCCAACAGGCACGGGCAGAATTTACAGGGGATATGTACAAGACGGAGCCACATGGACCACTGTCAGGAATCATCACTTTTTAGGAATAGTAATTAGCACATAGAACACTTTGTAGAACCAAAATAGAAAATGTAGCACAAATTAGCACACAACCAGTAATTACTGGTAAAGGGTAAGTACCTCCTACGCAACCCTAACCACCTTAGGAATATTGCGCAGGGAACCAAGACCTCACTAGCAACACCTGTACTAGGAGAAAAACAACCACCTAAGTATCACCAACATTTAGGGGTATAAGTGGAAAGGCGGGATTTTACCTCTAGAGTCTGCTTACCATTCTCCAGAATCCCGTCACAGGTCGACTGGACCTTTTTACCTGTCATAGAGTGAATTTAGGCAATCTAGTCACAACTAAATAAATCAATTTCAGAATACCCAATTGCTTTCCCCAAAGAACCACTGACTAAAGGCTGACTTTAAAAGGTTTATTACATAACCAAAAATAACTGAAGATACAGGCATCTCAGCAAGAGGTTCAGAAGATAAACAGGTACTAGTACAAACATAATCCTACGGAAAAGTCTCAATCGACTAATGAAAAGAAGGAGAATCAATTCCAGAACCATTAAACTAAACAGGATAGCTATAACTTGTGTTCTGATGCTCATCAGGATAAAAGACATTAATTCAGATTAGTCTGTCCCTACTCTAGGCTAGATGACATCCCTACTCAACAATAGCCCAACCTAACCAATGGTGTCAGCCGTGGAGACTTCCTAAGAAGTTCGCCACCTTCTCTATTTAGACTAAACTTTCCATCACTGCTGCTAAGCTCCTTGCCCATGCGACCGCTCTCTCTAGCTCCTCAGCCATCTGCTCTGCCTCCACCCTCGGGGCACTGTCCCTAATACAAAACCCCACAATGTTGTTGACACGCCTATAGGTACGCCCTCTAGAAGGTGTTAAGTTCTGTAAAATTCCACATGGCGAGGATCCATCTTTGTCCGTTCAGCCGTCCTTGTGTCTCAGGCTCTTCATCCTTTCAAGTTGCTTCTGTAAATTCTTGGTCTACTCCTCCATGTCTGAGTCTAGAATCCTAACATACTCACACAATGGGCCCTTCTACTCTACTATCTACTTGATGAGGCGCCTGCAAAGGAATACACACACATAACTCGCAGTCTATGATTATTGCAACATTTCTAAAGGTCACATCTATCAATGCTGTCTACAGCTCAATGTTTAAACAAGACATTTCTCAACAGGCCTGCACTGTTTCCATTAACTAGGCCTCTGCTTGGGTTTTAGGCCCAACGTTTTACATTAACTTGTTTTCTTAGTTCACTAGACATCAAACCTTAAACAATAAATGCATCTTCTACTTTAAGCAAATCATATATATATATATATATATGTAATTCGTTACGTTTCAGATAAAGCAGATCTCAAGTTCTATTGCATTGTTAAACACACGTTGCATTAGGAGAAGGTTTCATTTTAAAAGCATCTATATATGTCAGCAAGCATGGATTGCACTTTGTAACGTTGGCTCTGCACATATTCTGATACCAATTCACTTTAGCACTTTTCACATCTTGCATCTAACTATGATTAACAGGCCTCTATATATGCGGGTGCTGACTACTTGTACATATGCTGCACCCCTACAAATTTCACTGTAAATGGCGCTCTCTCATAAGCTTAGTAACATTACACATGATGCATTAACATTCAGCGGTGTAGGGAAAGAAAACACATGATGCATCAAAACACATTCAGAGGTGTAAGGAAGGAAGCACATGATGCAGAACCTACATTCAGCGGTGTAAAAACAAGGAAAAACACATGATGCATCAAAACACATTCAGAAGTGCAAACACAAGCAATTGCGCAAAACTCACATGAGCCACAACCTGTGGCAGTCCCTAGGCACTCTGGCCTTGTTGGGGCTAGGACGCCCTGTGTCCCAGTGTCAGGGCCTAAACGTAGCAGCTGCCCACGAAGTGCTAGGCAGCTGAATCATCACTGATGGGCCAACGCAGATGGGGGAGCCTCACAGGCTCTGGACAACTGATTGTCCCCTCTTGGAACCTCGCTGGGCTCTCAACACAAATAACTGCCCCTGAGCCTCTCTGGGCTCTAAAACAACTGTGTGGGCCCTGGAGCCTCGGGGCTCCTAATTAACCAATGCCCCCAGAGCCTTCTCAGGACTCTTCACAAGAAAATGCCGCCTTTTGGAGCCTCGGGGCTCGAAGACCAACTTGCCCCGTCGTTGGAGCCTCTTTTAGGGTCGAATTGAAAATGCCCTCACGAGCCTCTCTGGCTCGTCAAACAGGAAATGCGCCCGTCGTTGGAGCCTCACTGGGCTCAGAACATGCAATGCCCACGAGCCTCTCTGGTGCTCTAAACAATAATGGCCACTGTGGGAGTCCCTCCCTGGGGGACTCGATCTCCCTGGATGCCCTCTGGGTCATGGGAGCGGCCCTCTGCCAACCGGGGCCGCTCTGAGCACACCCACCTGCCCACGGCACTTCTCTGCGTAGCGGAGCGACCCGGAGCCCACCCGCCCTCACCGGCTGTCTGAGGCGGCGGCTCCTCGCAACGTCAGCTCCTCTCCGCTGGGCTCTTCTGCTTGGCAGTGGCAGGGCTCTCTCCTCGGGAGAGCCTCGCCGGAGGACGGTACTTTCTTCTTCCCGGCAGGAGCGCGGGGTGGCCTCCCGTCCGCTTCCTGGTTTCTCCAAACTCCTCGGCAGCCAATCACCGCGCAGGTCGCCCGGCGAGCCTCCCGCAGCCTGAACCAATGGCAGCGCGGCTCCCGGGTGACGTCAGCGGCGTCTCCTCGGCTTCTCCGCGGCCCCAGGGCTGCGGCGGTGATTTTCACGGGCAGAACGGCATTTTAAATATAAAGCGAGGTAGGCACTCGCTCGGGGCAATGAAAACGGCCACAGGTGCGGCGTGGGCAGCCGCGAACACGCCACAACACGCAGGGTGGGCACCTGCCTTCCCCCACGCAAAATGCGGGGCAACAGAGCGCTCAAAATCCACCAAAGCACAAACGATCCCCAGCGCTAAAGGCAATCACCAGCGCTCCCAGGCGCTTAGGGGAAAATAAAGTGCTCCCAGGCGCTGGGAACACAAGCACAGCACTCCCAGGTGCCCTCAGCAGAGCAGAGTTCCAGCAAAGTCCTTAGGGAGGCAGGGCATCAGCAGTCCAGAGGCTGGGCAGGGTCCAGGGAGGCAAGCCTTCCCCTGGGCCCAAGCAGCAGCATGCCCCTGGCAGATTCAAGTGTCAGAAACAAGAGCAACCTCTGTGGGGACACAGCCCCTTCTTATACTCATAACTCCTTTGTTTGGAGGTGCAGGGTGGGGGTAGACCAGTCGCAGCTGGTCTTGGAGCACCCTTGATGGCCCAACCACCCCTTTCATTCACTGGGGAGGCTGGGGTCATTAGACACACCACAGGGGGGCGGAGCCAGCATTGTGTGGGGAAAAACCCAGCCCATTCAGGACACAGGTACACTCCTCCCACACATCACTCATGCTAATCTCACACTCACCACCGGGCAGACCCATCCAGACTTCCTGGAGCCTGGCATGCCAGCCAGCCCCAGCCAATCACGCTCCAGCACCCTCACTGCACACACACATCAATGTCCAGAAGTAGCACTTCCCTTCTAGACACATACATGCCGCATACACCATCTCGCAGCATTCACTCTCACGAGTTCACACATACTAAACTCGAGCCTGCACTCCCCACGCATCAGGAACTACCAGGGACACACACATTCCCCATGCATTCCTATGGGAGGGCAGGCCAGCCATACTACACGCACGCACGTTACTCTGGGACACAGGGAAAAAGTGCGCAGAGACCCAAAAATCACTAACACAGGTTACAGAAACAAGCTAGGCAAAAGCAAAAAGTTGCGGGGTGAACCTGCCAAAAGGGCCAGGTCCAACACCTGCTTTAGGAATAAAGCCATCTTTTTTTTAGTTTCCAAGTTCTAATAGGGATTTTTCTTTCAAAATTCTAAATGGGGAGTGTTCTCTAGTCTAGCTGATGCATCTTAAAAAACCTCAACAACCAATAGTCGCTCAATTAAAACTGAGTATTTTACTAGGGCTAATTTCTCCGAGCACACATTCTTATGTGGGATGTAGAAGAAAAACCTTTCGGTCAAGGGGCAAGTTCTGTCATCATAAGGTGGTTTATGCATAAGGCAGAGCACCTTGAAATTCATTCTTTGATGTACAGGAAGCCAATGTAGCTACGGTAGACCTGGAGGAATAGATTCCTATTTTCTGTTGTTTAAAATCATCCTAGCAGACCAATTTTGTACTAGTTGGAGTTTCTTTATCTGCTAGGCTTGAAAGCCCAGGTAGTTGGTATTTGCAGTAATCCAGCCTCTCAAATATAGGAAGTTATTCATAATCTGAATATGATGTTGATAATCGAAAAGATAAATTATCCATTTTAACACTGACAATTAAAATAATCAAGTCTTGGTGCCAGCCTTAATCTGCTCTTCTACAGCAAAATCTAAATCCATTTTCATCATGACATTCTTCACGGGGGATACAGGAGTACGATTCTGGCCCAAAAAAATGGTCCACAAAACCATTGTTTCATAATGTTGTTGGACAAAGTGTCAGGAGGATGTCTGTCTTTCCTCCGTAAAGGTGCAAATAACAGTGCACTGTTACATTTTGCACTTATAAAAGACACATTTGGAAGTTAGCAGCTTTATTAGCACAGTAATAGAAATCATTTCTGTTTCGACTGCATGTATAAGTGAGGAAAGTCCATTTGTTTCTATTAATATAGCTAAGGGTGCCATACATAAGTTAAGTAAGAGAGGGGATAGCATAGAATCGTATGGGATGCTACATTCTAATAATTTCTTCACTGATAGGTTGGACTCTTAATTCAACCTGGGTGAGCCGATAAGTGACGAAACTGTGGCGCCAATTTAAGGATATATCTGTAGTCGCTGTATTAAGACCTGGTGGTCCAAAGTGTCAAAAGCAGCAGAAAGATCCAATAAAATCACGGCTTCTAGCACACATCATTCGGCATACAACCCATGGTTATTTAAAACAGCTGTAATAACGCTTTGAATGTCACATCCCGCAAGGAAGCCTACTTGGGTTAAATGCAGAAAGTTTTGATTTTCGAAGACTACCCTTTGGAATAGTTCACCAAATTGAAAAACTTGGAACACTAGCATGTAATTGTCCATAAAGTTGGGATCCAATATTACTTCTTTAGGAGAGGGCGGATCTTTGCTTTTCTAGAGGGAGGCATTCATTTATGCTTTAATTAGGGCTTGACAATTTAACGGCATTTCTTTCTGAAATTTGTTTTTTATGCTAGGTGCTTATTTGCATGAAAATAAAAATAAAAACTCCTTGAAGCCACATTTCTGTCTAAAAACTTTATTTAGCAGTTTTGTTATGATACTTTGAAAAACGTTGTGCATAAAGTACATACACACCACGGAATATACATGGCTCACATAAAGCATAATTTGCAAAGCTGATAATTATAATACATAATTACATGCATAATAATGCATAATTATGCATGTATCTCAGGCATGACCAAAACAACGTTTTTTCAGTTAATAAAAGTTGGAAATAGATTTTCTGAGGTGACTATGTGACTAAATATACGCCTGTGGCTGGTGAGTGGGCTTTAAATGGTGGAATAGGCGTTTGAGGATTCCTTCAAACTAACATGATTTATGGGCATTCACAATCCTCTTTCTGACTCCTTCCCACCTGGGAAAAGACTGGAGATATGTTCCAATAAAGAGCAGGGTTTTTAAATGCTTTTCCAGAGGTAGGGCAATTGATCATATTCAGGAAATAGCGATGGTGTAGGACAAGGGATTTCGCAATGGAGAAATGCTTTCCGTGTGAAAAAGGAGTACGAAATAAATAGTTTGTGAACTTCCGCTTGATGTGTTTTATTTTCCTTGGAAAAAATACACAAAAGCGTTTCAGGAATACTCTGAAAAGCATTGCCGAGCGTATTTTCAAAAATAACCTTAAAATGTGCTGTTACTTCCGAATAACGGTACTTTTGCACCGATGCAAAGATAAAGAGACTCATGCCCTTACATTTTCAATGGATTTGGGGGAATAACCTGTTGGGTAGCGTGTAATTTGACATTTCAAAAGGAAGAGAAGCACAAATATTGATTGGTTCTCCTGTTTTGGGCAGCAGATATAAACCCAAGGAAGCATACATCTAAAAAATATGTCTCATAAACAGAGAATGCGTTCCTTTTTTAGGTTTAAAAATTGGATAAGGGTCCGGTCCTAATCTAAAGTGAATGCAGTGGAGCAGTTGAATGCACAAATTCTAATTTTGGGATTCTCCTATTGATTAGTAAATATAAGCACCTCGGGCAAAAAATAAATATGACAAAATCATATAATTTCAATATCTCCACACTTTCTCGAATCTTTGAATGAGTAGAAAAGTGTACTCACTCTAATTAACCTTCTGCAAGACCATAAAGTATAGGACATCTTCCAGACTTTTTGCAAAATATCTCTTGATGTTTCCCTTGCATTTTCTTCATGCAAGAACGGGTGTGGTGAAAGGTAACCACAACATGTATGCCATTAGATTTCCAGAGTGCGGGCACAGTAGGACTTTGTAAGTTTTCAGTGGGTGTGGGATGATCACGGGTCTGATTGTAGTCAATACAGCCAAATTCTGAGCTACATAATCCCACTTGACCCTACGGCTCTCGTTAGAGGGCACCTAATTAGAGCGTAGGGATATAGGGACATTTTCCATCTGATGAAACAGGCCTTTCAGAGAACAGTGAAGAGCATCATGGTCACTAACGTCCCTATTTAGTATTTTAAGATCAACCATATTGCTCCAAAGCTGAAGAGAGATCGAAACATAGTTAATTCTATTTGAGCGTCTGGGGCAATTGAAAGTATGGGCAGCATGGGGGTCTCAAATTATGTAGCCATTACATGTCCTCAGACCATATGATAAGATAAAAGATAGGAAATGGTACGTCAGTGCCTGTCCAATGCTTCACTGGTGTGCATTAAGCATATGAATCCCCCCTCTCTCATCTTCTTCACTGGCAGAAGAATAGCTTTTCATATGCCAAGGTTCATAGGTGGTGTTAAAGTCGCCACCAATGATAGCAGTATCATAGGAATCGTAGGCAGCCCTACGTGAGCTAAGGTCCAGAATCCCCTTAATCTCTTCGCTCTCCCCCAGCCACCCGATTATAAACATTATAAAAATGATTATTCAAATAATAGGTACAAGCATCATCCCTGGTGATGAATATGCCCAAGATATCATGCAAAATTAAAGGCAACATTTGTATTTTAAAGTTAAGAGTTACTTTGGCCCAAATGAGGCCACCCAAAGCACGACCCTTTCCTGTACCGCATGTGATAAGCTAAAAATTCCGACCTATGCAGTGGGTCAAAGGACCAAGGGCCTGATGTAGGTAATTAGTATTACCGATTCGTAAATACCGAATTCTACCGATTCAGTATTTACACATCGGTAAATGCTATGTAGGTATTTTTACCGATGTATTTACCGAATCGGGGAATATTCGGTAATTACCGAATCGGTATTTACCGATTCGGTAATTGCCATTGATTCCTATGGGCCTTGAGGCCCATAGGAACCAATGGCAATTACCGAATCGGTAAATACCGATTCGGTAAAATTACTGAATTGACAAGGGGGACAGGGTGTCACTTTGACACCCTGTTGCACCCCTGATTCAGGCTTGTGTGCCATGTGACACACATACATGCCCTTAGGGCATGTATGTGTGCCACATGGCACAGGTGTACATGCACAGATGTGCATGTACACAGGTATTCGTTATTTAACATCAAATAGTATTTGATGGTAAATAACGAATTCTGAAGGGCCTGTGGCCCTGTTTTCAGTGCCAGCTACATCACAAATTACCGATTCGGTAAATTTACAGATTCAGTAATTTACAGAATCGGTAAATTTACCATTTCTGTAAATTTACCGAATCGGTAATTTTAGTGCCCCCTACATCTGAAACTTCAAATACCGGTCGGTAACGGCTGTAATCGGCCGTTACCGACCGGTATTTGGTGTCCTACATCTGGCCCCAAGTTTCCTGCATGAGACACAGATCGAATTGGTGAAGGAGCCTCCCTCAGTCCGGGTCACCCAACTTAGCCTAGATTCCCGTTATGTTCCAGGAAAAGATGTTAATATTTGGGGAAATACAGAAATAAGGATCACTGTATATGGCCAGGGATGGAGAATCACTATTTAAACATAATGGTTTAAATCAGGTAGAGAATCCTTTCTACTAGTGATAGGGATCTGCGTTTTGCTATTCAGTCAGTCTACCATAGATGTACCTGTTAGGAAATTGATGTGGCATTGTCCCTAGTAGGGTATTTTTATTCGAAGTTCCATGTCTATCTATTTTTCCTGAACTGCCGGGTGAGCTAAATGCACTTAGCTCCCAGAGCAGTTATTAGTGGGGTCAGATATGCATCCATATTCAGGAGTGTGTGGGAGGTTGAAGTTTATCTCTGCTTTCCCTCCCGAGTCTTAACACTTGGTTAAGCATGGCTAGTGGTTGTTCCAAAATCCCATGTGCCTATAGGTGTTTCCTGGACATTCTTGCATCTTGCTGCCAAATAATGGAATTTCCATGATGTTTGCAAGCACCTTCTTAATGAACTCTGTCAAGCTCAAAAGACCTAGATTTTCAGGCCTTAAAAATTTCTGCACATATGACATAGTTATTGTATCATCATTTAGCCGCAGGATAGCATTTTTGCTATTTGCATGTTCAGCACAACTTTTTAATGTTCATCTGCTATAAAAGAAATACATATATTCTGGGCCTTTGAGAATATTTTTACACCCTCCATGGCTACCATTGATATCCCAGCCTCCTCCACACACAGCAGTTGCTATGTCCATAGACATGCGAGGTTACTCAGAACGTGTAAGAGTCCATTTGAACAACTGATTGGCTACCACAGGCACATAATTTTGCTCCAAAAAGTGGTACACAATCAGGAAAATCAGGGACTGAGTACCTCCTTTTTTTTGTTTTGGGAACATATTAAGAACCTCATTTAGACTCTTCTCTTAATGATAAAATAAGATGGAGGACTGAGTGGGCATGTGTTGCAGTGTCCATGGAATACCACTTCGAGGTTCCCTGGAATTTGGAATGACCCCGGAGGGAACTTTGTTATTAAATGGGTGATATTTGGAGCATGAGATAGATGAAGTGAGGCTGACGTCCTTGCAGTTCCAATGAACCAATACGTTGAAGGTACTTTTCAGATGTGCCTGTTCATTAGCAAAGATAGCTACTACATTACCACAACTGATGTGACACGTGTCGTAATGTGGCTGCCTGACCCTGTGTGTGACAGGACAGGCAGCACAGGAAGGGCGTGGGGAGGAGAGGAAGTAGGCGGTAACAAAGCAGTAACGAGGTACACACGTAAGAATAAAGACGTGTCTACTGTACCTCCTCTGGCTCGTGTCTTTATTGGGGTGAATAGCGACAATGGCGACGAGGGTGGGATGCCTGCACTAGATCCCACGTCGCTTCAACACCCCGCTGCTCATGAGCAGCCGAACACTCGAGACTGCAGCCCCCCTGTCGGAGCGGTGCCTGAGCGGCTGAAAACCGCGCTCAATCGCTGACGGGCTGCCTCCTGCCTCCTGCCTCCTGTCCCCAAAGCAGCGCGGTGAAAAGGGAACCGCTGCGCGAAGAGAAACAGAGGGACGTCCTGGTGTCCAATCACACTGCAGCCGGCCACCAAGAAAAAGCGTGAGAGACGCTGCAGACACCCTGCTGAAAAGAAAAAGAGCGCGAAAGACGCTGCGGCCGCACCGAAGCGAGAGAGAGACACGTGGTGGTCACAACCAAGCTGGGTGAGTCCATAAAACGAAGCGACTGCCCAAATTGCTCAAATTGCCTAAAGAAAACGTGTTTCTACACAGAATCTAACTGTTTCAAGCAATACCACGTGTCACTGACGGCGGCCATTTTGAGGTCAGGCGTGGCCCATAGACTTTCACGCACATTTACTGGAGCGGCCATCTTAGAGTCAGGCACCCTGAAATACTTACATAAAGTGGCCCAAATCATACTAAGCTCTCTTTTCTGAGCATGTCAGTGCAACCTAGCTCCTCCAGTGATACCGGAGGAACGCCAGCAACGGTTACACCTGCGACACCAGGAACACAAGCTCCACCTACCAACGCTGCTATAATGAATCACACAGGGCCCCAACCAATCATGGGACTATCATATCTCCGGCCACCAGAGCCATTGGAACTCACCTCTGGCAGCAGCATGGGCCCTAAATGGAAGACGTGGTCCGAAGATTTTGAGGACTATATGACAGGTGCACAAGTCCAGGACCCCAAACAGAAACTAGTTGCCCTACGCAATTTAGTGGGAAAAGACATTGCTCAACTCATCAAAGAACTGCCTAATGCAGCCACTGCTTCATATGATGACGTCAAAGGAATCCTCGACAGGCAATTCCTACACAAATACAACCTTGATTACGAACGATACACGTTCAACCTAGCTACACAAGAAAAAGAAGAACGAATGGGTGACTTCATACTACGCATTCGACGACTAGCCCGACACTGCAATTTTGATGACTTCAACACTGAAGACGCACTGCGACTACGCATAATTGAAGGATGTCAATCCGAGTCACTAAGGCGACGCCTGCTAAAGAAACATTACTCACTAGCGGAAATCGAAGAAATGACACGTATAAACGATCAGGCAGAAGATCATGCCAAGAAAATGGAAGGGAACAAATCAGACAAGAAGGAACAGGCATTTCGCCTTCAAGCAAGAAGCCACAAGGGTCGACCACATCAGACTGATCGAGGGAAATCGAGACAATCGACACATCATCACTCTTCTCACAGATCCAGAGCGAGTCACAGATCAAGGGAATCACGCTCTACCAAATCCACCAAGTCACGCTCCAGCTGTTACCGGTGTGGTCAGGACTATCCACATTCAGGCCAATGCCCAGCCATGGGGCAACGATGTCACCACTGCGGCAGAGACAATCACTTCGAAAGTGTATGCCAAGCCAAGTCGTCAAGACAAAGATCATCACGCTCAAGACAGAGATCTTCCAGGACCCAATCCTCAAAACATCATCATGCACGTGCTGTCAAGGAACAGGAAAGACGCTCCACCAGCTCTTCACGATCCAGTGATCACTCCCTCGAATCACGCCAGTCTCGTCGGTCGAGGTCAACATCCAGTGACTCCGCGACACGCACACCTGTGTCTCAAGATAGTGACGAATACATATGGATGGTCTCAGACCCGGACCGGCTGCGAAAATATAAGAAACTAGATATCCGAATTGGAAGTCACCCAGCCAAATTCGTCCTAGACTCAGGAGCCTCCCTGAATTACATCTGCGCGCTAGAACATCAGAGTATGAAGCCACGCCCGGTGCTAGAACCAGCAGCTGTGAGAATCTTCACGTGGATGTCCAGGAAGCCACTAACATGCCTGGGCCGGTTTCACACTACCCTAACCTTTCGAGATCGAACAATTCCAGCATATATCCATGTGGTAGAAGGTCCAGACATAGCTGACTGTCTACTCAGTTTGCCAACAGCGGAACGGCTCAAACTGGTAGAACTCCTCTACATGACTGAAGATGCACCAGACATTGTGGCGAAATTCCCCAACTTATTCAAAGGACTGGGAAAGCTAAATCACTTCAAAGTCAAATTACACATAGACGACCGTGTCACACCAGTAGCACAACACCATCGGAAAGTACCATTTCATCTGCAACAGGCAGTAGATGATGAACTGCAGGAACTACTTAAAGCCGACATCATTGAACGCACTTCCGGCCCTACGCCATGGATATCACCTGTGGTTGTCGTCCCCAAAAAAGGACAAAACAACAAAGTGCGTCTCTGTGTAGACATGCGTGCAGCCAATGTAGCCATTGAACGTGAACGTCACCCTGGGCCACACATCAGTGACATGATTGCCCGTCTCAATGGAGCCACCGTATTTTCAAAGCTAGACCTTAACAAAGGCTATCACCAACTTGAACTCCATGAACGATCCCGTTACATCACCACGTTCACAACTCACCAAGGCCTCTTCCGCTATAAACGCCTAAACTTTGGCATATCATCTGCCGCTGAAATTTTCCAAGAAACCATCCGACGGGTAATACAAGGCATACCGAATTCCTTCAACTATAGCGATGATCTCCTGGTGTATGGCAAGGATCAGACAGAACATGACACGGCCCTTGACCGAGTGTGCCATGCGCTCCTCAATGCGAACCTCACCCTGAATTCAACCAAATGTGAGTTTCACAAATCACACCTGAAGTTCTATGGACACATCTTTTCCAAGGACGGTATGACACCAGATCCCGAAAAGGTGTCAGCCTTAGCGGACACGCCAACACCTCAAGACGTGAGTGACCTTCGCTCATTCCTCGGCATGGCAAGCTACTGCTCTCGATACATACAGGACTTTGCAACTCTCAGTCATCCACTGCGTGAACTCACCCGTCAAGGTCAGCCATTCGAATGGACAGATGCCTGCCATCACTCTTTCAAGAAAATCAAGAAGGCGGTCAGCTCGGCGATCAATCTGGCCTACTTTGATGCAAAAAAGCGGACAGAACTCACTGTGGATGCCAGTCCGGTTGGCCTCGGTGCCATCCTTGCCCAATACACGGAGGACTCCGACCAGCGTCACATCATTGCATACGCCAGCCGTAGTCTCACTGACACCGAGACTCGGTACTCCCAACCGGAGAAGGAAAGCCTAGCTGTGGTCAGGGCGTGTGAACATTTCCACCTCTTTGTCTACGGCAAGCACTTCACCATTGTCACAGACCATCAGGCTCTCATCACCATCTTCGGCAATCCCAAGGCCAAGATGCCTCCACGCATCGAGCGATGGGGCCTCCGTCTGCAGGACTACATCTATACCATTGTCCACAAGCCTGGGAAATCAGACAACCCTGCTGACTATATGTCACGCCACCCAAAAGCCTCTGCCACTACTCCGCTTTCCATTGCCGAGGAGTATCTACACTTCGTCATTGATGCAGCGTGTCCTCCCACAGTCCCGCTGGACGCCATTCAGGAAGCATCCGCTCATGACCCCGTCGTCCAGGCTGTATCCGAACGCATCCGTAACTGCTCATGGCGCCACGTGCCGGATGACCAAAGCTCTCTCTCTCGGGAGCTTCTTGCATTCCGTCATGTCCAAGATGAACTCTCCATCAGCAGTGACGGTCTCATTTTGAGAGGGGGGAGGATTGTCATTCCTCAGAAACTGAGACAAGGAGTCATCAACCTTGCTCACGAAGGCCATCGTGGGACAAGTGCCACCAAGAAAGCGCTAAGAGAACGGGTTTGGTTTCCGACACTGGACCAAATGGTGGAAGACACTCTCAAGGACTGCACATCATGCCAGCTAGTAAGTCGAGATGACCCGCCCGCTCCACTACAGATGTCTGAACTACCTGAAGGAGTGTGGCAGCAAGTGGCGGTAGACTTCTTTGGACCCCTGAAGTCAGGACAGTACATTCTCGTCATTATGGACGAATACTCCAGATTCCCGTTCGCCCAACTCATACCATCCACCAGAGCAGCTGCAGTAATTCCAATGCTTGATGAAACGTTTGCAGCATGGGGCATTCCTCTACGTGTCAAATCTGATAATGGGCCTCCATTCAACAGTCACGAATTTGCCAACTTCGCGACACATCTGGACTTCAAACATCAAAGAATCACACCACTGTGGCCACAAGCCAATGGCATGGTGGAAAGATTTATGGGAACATTAAAGAAAGCCGTGCAACAAGCGGAGTTGGCCCACAAAGACATTCAACAAGCACTGAATGAAGTGCTGAGAGCGTATCGCACCACGCCCCACAGCACCACAGATCAATGTCCAGCCACCCTTATGTTAGGGAGAGTTCCACGCACCCGGCTACCAACCATAGCCAGTGCGAGCCAGTCAAGACCAACAAACACTGATCATGAAACACTAGTCAATATTGATCACGACAAGAAACTGAAAATGAAGACGTACGCTGATCAGCGGAGACATGCAAAGCACACGGACATCAGAGAAGGAGACTGGGTGGTAGTTCGGAGAGATCGAGGAACCAAAGCAGACAGTCGCTACCTGGCACACCCACTAAAGGTCAGCCGTCGGAAAGGGACAATGATCACGGCTCAAGGCGATCACAAGAAAATAACACGAAACGTATCGCACTTCAAGAAATGCAACCCACCTGGAACAGATGACCACCACCAGTGGGAATCATCTACTGAATCTGAAAGTAGAAGTAGAAGCAGCGACTGTGGCTCATCCAGCCCAGCAAGACAAGACCACCCTGTGCGTCATCGACACACCTCAGACAGATCAGAGAGACCCCGACGACAAGTTCGACGGCCGGAACGCCTCATTGAAGTAATCTAAGGATACAGTAAGACTTTATACAAAAGGGGGAGATGTCGTAATGTGGCTGCCTGACCCTGTGTGTGACAGGACAGGCAGCACAGGAAGGGCGTGGGGAGGAGAGGAAGTAGGCGGTAACAAAGCAGTAACGAGGTACACACGTAAGAATAAAGACGTGTCTACTGTACCTCCTCTGGCTCGTGTCTTTATTGGGGTGAATAGCGACAACACGGAGCCACTAACGCCGAAGGAATATGAGCTAAGGCTTTAGCCGGTTGTGTAACGCATAGCGAGGATGGGTACTTACAGAGGATGGGCGAATCGTCGTGGTTCATAGCTGTGGGTGCAGTGTCAGCCCATGAGTTCTACGGTCAGCTGTCTACCACCCATTTTAGGACCGTGTTTTCTACACACAAACGTAGAGCCAGCTTTCTCTTTACATCGTCAGTCACAAATTAAGTCACAGTGACGTGCTGCGTGCATTCCAGGGCATTGACGCTTTGTGTGTTTCAAGGGGCGCCATCTTTGAATTGTGTGTATTTCATCAGCACTACAGCGTAACAGTAGCAATGCTCAGCAGGGGCCAGTTTGCCTTGAAAAACATCTCACTCACGAAACCAAAGGGGCGTTGGTCCAGATTTTTCACGTCTGTATTTCTCAAATTACGCTGTATTGGATTACATTAACAGGAACACAGAGCACTCTCTCCAATTTGTGTTGGTTGTTTTTCAACCTAAGCCATCATTTAAAGGGTGAAGTTGACACGCTTGCTTGGTTCAGTGATTCGCTCACTCACTCCTAGTGGTGCATACTTATGTGGACAGCGTGTTCAACAACAGTGGCACGCACACTCTGTTAATACATGTAACCAAATAGCAACTTGCATTCGCGTTAGAGCCATATTCCAACAGTGACACACACACTATTTTCACACATGTTACCAAATAGTGTCATGCAAACTTGTGTAAAACCAGTTTATTACATTTGGAGCAACGTACTACATAAGGATCAGTGACATTCAATTTTAATTTGGAGTTACTTCTAACGTGTCAACATCCAGTGATACATACACTTAATTGGAGTAAGATTATTTATACGCAGATCTACCTGTTTCCTGGGTAGGGTAAAACATGCAGTCAGTGAATCCACCACCTCCATTCTTAGAAGCCCCCGGTGGCCCACCCATTACCTGGAAGAAATGGTTTGATGCATTTCAAAGTTACTTGGAAGCCTTTGGATGCATTACTATTTGGGGCTGAACGTAAGAAATACCTTTAATTGCATGCTATTGGTTTCAAAGGCCACTCTGTTTTTAAACACTTACCTGGGGTGGCAGTGGCAGAAGGAGAAGTAGTTGGTGAGTACTTGGAAGCCATAAAGAAATTGAAGACGAGATTTGACGTACAACCGAGTTTTTTTGTTTTCCACCATAAATTATTTATGAGGAAGTATCTTGTGGGTGAGAAAGTGGATACATATGTTCATGGTCTTAGAAGGCTATTGACAGAATATAATTTTGTAAACTTTACAGTCAGTTGGTTCATGACAATTTCATTATTCATGGCTCAAATAAAACCATCCAACAAAAGTTATTATCCTTAGTTGATCATACGTTGCAAGAGGCATAGCGCATTGCTAAAAGTTTAGAAACATCTCAGATTTCTGTAAATGAATAAAAGTGATCATGTAAATGTGAGAAAAGTTAATTTTGCACTTAAGACTCGTCCTTACTTTTTTTGTTTCAGGGTGGCGATATTTTTTTAGGGTGGAGTTTGTTTTACATTAGTTTTTGGTCTATTTTTGGTTTTGGTGAGGGCGTTTACGGAGAGAGCATGGATTTGGAGCACTGCCAACTTTCAATGACCACTGCATTTTAAAGCGGGGGTATAGCATTTGGCGTTTGCAAAGGAAATTCAAGTTTGAGCATGTTTTTTAAGGACGGCACAAATAAATGCAAGGTTATAGCATTCAGTATGCAGCTTTAAGTTTTTCTGTTAGTCGTTTCAAATGTTCTGATCAAAATTGTGTGGTTTAATAATGTTGTTTAAGTGATGAGGTACTTTGAATGTTGAATATACATTATAGAGAGCAGCACGCATTTATAGGTTGATTATGTATATTTTTATAATGTATATTCTGATTTATACTGGAATACACGTGGTTCTCATGTGATTCATTGTTCCTAAAGTCACCCTTGAGGAAGGGCACATTGCCCGAAATGCATTGGCATTACCAGACCGACGTTGAATTATAAGGGAATTTGAACCTCTATGTTTCCTGGAGAGAAGCATATAGAGGCACTTGTGGAAAGATTGGATTATGAAAATGTGTGTCTAATTAATGGATTACTAGTGGAATACATTGGATTAATGAATAGTAGACATTCTGTGAACTACATTAGACTGTTGATACTTATTTTTTCACTGTGCACCCAGGGATGGGGACCTGACATTATCTCGCTCATTCGCAGACTACATTCCTGAGTGGCATGCTTCATATTCCTGGAGCATCATAAAATGTTAAGATCGTTTTATTTTGGAGTGCATGCTACCATTTTGATTCGCAAAAGCCAGGGACAGCAATGGTATAAAGTTCTTAGAACTAAACATAATAGAGGGATGGAGACAGCAAATAAAAGTAAATGTTTTAGCCAAACTAAGGGGTATATTATCAACAACTAGCGATAATTTTTGTCTCTAACTTGTTTAGAGACAAAAATTATCGCCGCACATCGGCGATTTTTATCGCAGATAAACCTTGCTATTAGCAAGGTTTATCGCAAATGCGATAAAAAACGCCTGCAATGCATGAATATCGCTGAAAAGTCAGCGATATTCATGCATTATCGAGCAAATGCTCTTAGCCATGTTATCCACCTCCCATTGGATAACATGGCTAAGAACTGCTCAGGGCAGGTGTTAGCTTTTGGAGATATTCGCCCTTAGCGCAAATATCTCCAAAAGTTGGTAATAGGAGATAGCGATGTTAGCAACTGTTTCCAGTCGCTAACATCTTGGCACGCCCACTTTGCATATCATTAGTGATAAATATCACTGACATGCAAAGTGGGGCCCATGATGGTCGCTATCTCCTATTAGCTGTCGCTAACTGGTGTTAGCGACAGCTTGGTAATAGGGAGATAATTTTATCTCCGCTTTCTTGGCTTTTAAAGCCAAAAAAGCGGAGATAAAACCCCTTGATAATATACCCCTAAGTTTTGCTTCAGATGTGGGAACCCTGCTCATTCTAAAGGAGGGAGAGTCTGTCCAACAGACTTTGTCACATGCAGAATCTGCTATATGGTAGGACACTTTGCTAAGGTGTGTCAGGTCACTAAAAGGAACTCTGGAAAAGGGGTAAATGTGGTCATTGAAGAATCCTGGAAAGAGTCCAACACTTGGCTGAATCAAGATTTCTTTATTCGGTATTTCAACAACACCATAAAAGTACATAATACACACTATAAAACATTTCATTGTGAAGAAGCAGAAATAAACTAATCAAATATACAGTATTCGGCCACATCCATTTTTTCTCCATTTGCAATATCAAAGATCAAATTCATTTAGTAGACCTTAATCTTTCTGCAACCCTCAAAAAATTAATCACACAAAATAATGCCAGGGGGTCTTTTGACTCCTTTAAAAAAACAAGGGCATATCTGGCTGATCTTAAATAAGCTTTTTTAAAAAGATGTATTAAAAAACAGCGTCTGGGTGCTTGATAAAATGGGCATAATAATACAAAGTGAAGAGTGTCCTGTGGAGATCGGTGATCGCAGCCACAGGGACCCTTTGACTCAACCACATTAATGAATCCCGCAGGTTCAGATAAAATATGATGTAGCAAGTTGAGTCTAAAACGCGTTAGTAAAAACCTGTCATGGGGGTTGTATACACGGGAGAGATAGGGCTCCAACCCCCTGGAGGGTTGCACTGTCATATAGGCCTGTACAGTATGCTTACTACTTTCCCTCATTTCTCGTGACCGGGTGGTAAGTTTGGAAAGCTTATCAATTACTCTTGCTTGATCTTGTTTTGTAATACTCTGTGGGTTTGAAAACAAATTTGCAAATCCAATGCTTTCCAAAACCCCTTTCACATATTTTAACCAGGGAATAGATATGCCTTTCTCACTCTCCAAGCAATCTGTAATAATCAACCGCGACAGATTGGCTTCCTGATTAACCCATAATTTTAGCCAGGCCATGAGGGGTCTGTTCCTCACCCTGTCCTCCAGGTACATACAGCCAAGTTCCTCATGTACTATATATGATGGTACAGATTGGGGTACTTTAAGCAACCTCCGTAAATATTTGTTTTCCTTGGTCTGTAAGCTGGTTGCATTACCCATTCCCCATAACTCTGCCCCGTACACAACCTTTGCAACAGTGATCGAATTGTACATGGTCAGCATTTGTTCAGGAGCCCAGGGGCCCAGTCTGCGCCCAAAATTCATAACCGCTCCTGAGCTCGCTGCCAGCTTACTGCCATGTTCGTCGATCAGCGGTTTAAAATTCAGATTTCTATCGAATAAAATGCTCAAATATAAAAAAGTCTGCACTTTTACCAGACTTGTGGCGCCAATTTTATAATTAAAATGTTTGCCTGTATGTTTTGGGCCTAGCTCCATTATATATGATTTTGCCAAGTTGGCAGATAGGTCAAGGCTAGACATGAACTCCACAAATCCGTCAATCAGACGTTGCAGTCCTACTGGCGTTCGGGCCAGCAGGACCGCGTCGTCCGCATAAAGCAGAACTGGAACGGATCTGCTTCCTATTCTGGGCGTATCTGCTTTCAGATTTAATAAAAAACATTCTAGCCCATTAATGTAAATGGAAAATAAGAAGGGTGCAAGTATGCACCCTTGCCTCACCCTGCTTGTACATTTAAAAGGGTCTGTCTGGTCGCCCTCCAGATTATACCTCACTGATGCGGATGTATTCTGGTGAACGTTCCTCAGGATAGAAATAAGGCCGGCATCAACCCCCAGATCAGATAATATTCCCCACAATTTAGATCGATTTACACAATCGAAAGCTGCTGCCAGATCCATAAAGGCTAAGTAAACTTTCTCCTGTCTAGCAACTGTGTATTTCGTGACCAGTAAATATAAGTTTAGACACTGATCTGTCGTGGACCTCCCGGCCCGGAAGCCACACTGGACTTCTGTAAGGATGCTGTTTTCTTCGTCCCATTCCCTTAAGCGGTTCAGGATAGCCCAACCCATTACTTTGGCTGTTACATCAATTAAAGAAATGGGTCTATAGCATTTAGGGCTGTCTCTGCTACCCTTCTTAAAGATTGGTACTATGGTCGCAGTTGACCATGAGCGGGGTAAACCCGATACTATGGCCTCATTTATAACTCTTGCAACTACCGGGTCCCATAGTTCTATGTTACTTAGGAAAAGGTCTGGTGGGATTCCATCGGGGCCAGGGGCTTTATTTCGTGTAAGGCCCTTTATGCCCCCCTCGATCTCTTTTAGGGTAAATTCGATCCTCTCAGCTACGATATCCCTATGTTCATCTTGCTCATCTTCCAGCATGGTCCCTTTGTTGTATAGAGCACTAAAATGTTACACCCATTGTGCTGGGAGTACATTTGTTGCAATGCTGGGGCTATACCCATCTTGAAAACATTTATTAATTATTTGCCTGAACCTGGTGAGATCTCGTTTTTCCGCAGCCTCACGTAGATCTTTCCACGTTTCAGTTTGAAGAGCTAGCTTACGACGCCTTACTTCTTGCTTGTAGTGTGTTCTACAAAGTGCAACCCTTACACCATCTCTTGGTTTCTGTTTAAGGGCAGCTCTAAGCTTTCTCTGGGCCAGAGAGCATCCCCTATCAAAACATCTCTGGTTGTGCTTTTCCTTCCCTTTCCCTGTCACATGCATTAAGCAATCCACTAACCTGCCCATCTCCTCAAATGCCTCAACCACCTGTGGCCCTTTGTACTCTGGGTTTAGGCATACCTCCAATTGCTGTTTCCCTTTGGAGACTAGGGACTTATAAAAACATACACTATCCATTTTAGCCCATTTTAGCCTTCTACCTTGGTCTGTAACCGTCTCCCTAACGTCTTGGGGTCTCATCTTTTTTTCTCTATTCACTTTTGCCACTGCAATGCTTACTGTAAGAGGGTTATGATCGCTAAAGCCACTGCAATCAATGTTAAATCGTAAAACTCTCTCTTTAAGTAAGCGGGAAACAATGACAAAGTCAATATATGAGCTACATCCTCTACCTTTAAAGGTTGGGTTGACCCCACTTTTGGGGTTAAAGGATAAAAGATCCATTGAATGGGACAAATCAAAATTATTCATAGTCCCGTTGAGATTAGCTCCATCTATTGTGTGGTCAAAATGAGCACCCTCCAGTAGATTACACGATGCCCAATTTTCCTTAAATGGAATCAGCCGAGGACATAAATGGCAGTTAAAATCACCTGCAATTAAAAACAAGGGAGCTTGGGCATTTTCCGTCTTTTCAATCTGGATTCCCAGTTGAACCCCCAACTCCTCCCGTTTAGAACCTCCACTATTATAAAAATTAACTATAATCAGATTGAGATCCCTGGTTTTAAACTGAACTGCGAGCATACAGTCTGATTTCCAGTTGAGATCTGTCTAAGTCCCATCTAGAGTCAGATGCGCCCACAGAGCGAGACCTCCTTTCGCTCTACCTGCCCTAGATCTTACAGCCGGAATCGCAAACAATTTATGTCCCTCAAGATTAAAGTTAGTTGGGTCAACTTCCCATGTTTCCTGAACACAGATTACATTACATTTATTTACATAGTGCAACCATTCCTTATTATGAAATTTAGTTGAAAGTCCCGCCACATTTCAAGAGAGCAGATCTACGGTGTTCCACTTATTCAGTTTTACAGATCTCCTGGCAGGCGGACATCCCTCACTAGATTTACCCACAGTTATTATTCCTTTTGGTGAACTACTTCTAGTTTCCCCTTCTAGTATGTTTGACTGTCAGTCACAATCTTCTAACCCTGACAGAGCCCCAAACCTATTTTGTAATCTGATGTTATCTGGTTTGTGATAGTTTGGAGCCACACCTCCTAGAGGAATACCCAACACTTGTTTTGACCACATACAGAAAGAGTTAAAAGACATGGTCTTAGTCGTTGGTGAGGAAGAAGCTGTGACAGGGGATCCATCAGAGTGTGCTGATCCTTACATTTATGTAGTGATGCGGAACAGGACAATCCATTTTTAGTGGATTTTGGAGCCAGGATTACTATGATTACTGTAGAGCTATTGAAGGAGAACTGGTCTGACTGAGCTCTGGAACTCTTGGACCATGCCCCTATCTCACATGAGGGTAGGAGAATTGAGTTGGCAGGGTTTTTAAAAAAAACACAATACTTTTCAGGTACAGGACTATATGTGGGAAAGTCTACGTGGCAATCAAAGGGTTGTCCTTTTTGGGTTGATTCCATCAATGGCTTTTCAAGATGGTTTTGAGACTGGGTGCTAAAAATCAAGTTCTGGTTATTTGTGAAGATCAGATAGAAGAGTCAAGATTCAAATGGCTGTTAGTGTTCTCTGAAGAATAGTTCCCACTAAAGGGTGTTGCCACAATATCAGGGTCAAGGGAGGGTCCATTCTCATTAATCACAAGCTACGCAGCGCCCTGTTCCCAATCAGAGGTGATCTACAGAAGTAGTTGAGAGTGTTGTGTGAGAAAGGGATAATAGAGCCTGTTGAGTCTTCACTTTGGTTGTCTTCACTGGTGGTTGCATGCAAACGGAATGGGTATTTGAGGGTCTTCGAGACCGTCTCCACCACACCCTCACCACCAGACTCCCCGATGCCGGCATACAAGGAACCACCCTTGATTGGCTCCTCTCCTTCCCAAAGAATCAGAATCCTGCCCTTCCCCTCCGAACCCACAGAGATCAACTGCGGAGTACGCCAAGGATCATCCACAGTCCCACACTCTTCAACATCAACAAGACCCCCTCACTGCCATTGTCAAACAGCATGGACTCAGCAAAGTGTCATATACCGACAACACCCAGCTCATACTCTCCCTCATAAAGGAGCCAGACGCCACCTATCTCAGCTTCCAGGAAGGAATGAAAAACATTGTATCCTGGATGAGTAGCAGCTGTCTGAAGCTCAACTCATAGAAGACAGAAGTCCTCATCCTTGGGCACACTCCCTCAGCTTGGGACAACACCTGGTAGCCCACCACCCTCTGCAACCCCTCCACTCCCATGGATCATGCCCGGAACCTTGGCATTATACTCGACTCCTCCCTCACCATGAACCACCAGATCAATGCAGTCGCCTCCACTTGCTCCAACAGCCTCCTCATCTTTCGCAAGGCCTTCAAATGGATCCCCCAATCCAGAAAGATTGTCACCCATGCACTTATAACTAGCAGACTGGACTATGGAAGCACCCTCTATGCCGGGATCAAGAAATCCCTGCTACGCCAACTCCAGACCATTTAGAACACCGCAGACAGACTCATCCTCAGCATCACACTGCATGAACACATCACCCAACACCTGCGAGACCTCCACTGGCTCCCCATTGAGAACGCTCCCCCACTCTGCGCACCTTCAGAAAGAGCCTAAAGACCTGGCTCTTCTGCTGAATTGGAGCTGCATCCCCCACCCCAAGCTCTTTGAGACCCTCACAGGTGAGTAGCACGCTTCATAACTCCCTGATTGATTGATTGATTGATTGTGTGGATTTGTGCAGCCTAAATAAAGCAATTTGAGAGTGTTAGACCTGGCATCTTTGGCGTGGTTTTCCCCTATCTTTTTGCCTCTACCTCCTGTATTTTTGATGCTGTGCTGGATTTAGTTTTTGCTAGTTTAGATGCTTTGGACACTCTGCCACTGCTGATCAGTGCCAGGGTGTACGTGCTCCCTATGTAAATTGTTATTATGATTGGATATACATGATTGGCATATTTGTATCACCATGAAGTCCCTAGTAAAGTGCACTGGGTGTGCCAGGGCTGGTGATGACAAATCCTACATGAGTAGCCCCAAAATGGTGTCTCAGGCCTGCCACCGCAGTACCTGCATGCAGTCTGTGAACTGCCATGTCCTCCTGGCCAGTGTCCCCACTGACCAGGCCTAACCCTTCCCTTTTTGTGCACATTAGTCACCCCTATGGAAGGCCCAAGGTACTCCCCTGGGCAGGGTGCAGTGTATGTGAAAGGTAGAGCATGTACTGGTGCAGGTGACATGCTCTGGTAGTGAATGGCAGCCATTTTCGTTGTTCAATATTGTAAGGCTATCTTGCTCCATAGATTAACATGGGGGATGCTGGCTACAGTGGCTACCAGCATTTCTTCCCATAGGAACAAGATAGGACATAAGAGTCTAGTATCCCTGAACTCAAAATTTAATAACACATCTTTTAGGAAAGGTTGTTTTTAAATCTTGTGTTTGAGAATAGCACTTTTAGAAAGTTGCTGTTCTCTTGTCTGACCCTTCTGTGTGCCTTGGCCTGTTTGTGTATTGACTGTCTGGTTTGAGAGTGACAGGGGCTGGGGATTCCCCAGGAGGCTGGCCGAGTCAGCCCTAGGCTGAATGACTGCATTTGCAACTTGAGTGGTGGGAGGAAGTAGCACCTGGGCCTGAATAGGGCTGTGCCTGCCTTCCACAATGCTGGCTCCACCTCCTGCTGGGCGGCTGATGACCCTGCCCCTCACACTGAAAGGAAAGGAGAAGCCAGGAAAACAAAGTGCTCAGGCAACACCCAGAACTGGTTCAGACCGGGCTCAGGGCCCACTTGCACAAAAAGAACAAAGATTTTTAGGGGTATAAGTACAGGACCCCTGACAACAGAAAATTAGATCATCCTGGAATCAAGAAGGAACCTCTGCCAAGGAGAAAGCTGAAACTGAAGAAGGAAGATTGTCCAGCTGTTGCTCTGCTGGATTGCCCTGCTGTTGCTTTGCTGCCATGTAGAGGGGAAGGACTTTGCTTTGTGCTGTGTCCTCTTGCTTGAAGGAATCTCCAAGAGCCTGAGAAGAGCTGGCTCCCTGTTCTGAAGTCCCAAAAGGACTTCACCCCCAGCTTCCCCTGAGCTCTACTGAGCGAGTTCTGTCATTCCTGGAGTGCTTGGCCCATGTGTGGTGCCTCTGGAAGTTGTACCTGTGTTGGGAAGCTGGAAACTAAGCTTGAGAAACTTTGCTAAAGAAAAGATATCGCATCGCTCGCTGCGGAGTGCATCCCCGACAGTGCGAGAAGATTCCCGCCGCTACGAAGGTCGAGATCATCGCAGCGCCTTTTGCCACTGTCAAAGCCGTTGCATCCTTCATTTGCGGGACGCACCCGATCGGTGCGGGAAGTCTAACATCGCTGCGAGTGTTGTCGCAGAGCCTGTTGTCGCTGGGTGAGATAGCCGCACCGCCTGCTTGCGGACTGCATCACGTCGCTGGTCCGCGCATCGTCGCCCCAGAGATCGCCGCACCTCCAAAGATCGTTGCATCATGCCTTTGCGAGAACAAAATTCCTACAAAACCTACGCACCGGAAACGCATCGAGGAGCTGCGAGAGAGAAGATCCCCGCTGGTCCGCGCATCGTCGCCCCAGAGATCGCCGCACCTCCAAAGATCATCGCATCATGCCTTTGCGAGAACAAAATTCCTACAAAACCTACGCACCGGAATCCATACAAGTGGCCTTCCTCCCCATAAAGACCGGATTCTTCGCAACACGCCTGCTGCTGCAGCGGGGCTGTCGCAAACGCCTTCCCAGGGTCTCAGGAGCAACGCATCGCTTGTTTGCCACCGCACCAGCTTCTGCTTTTGGAACTTTGTCGCAACTAAAGGTACTGTGAGCTAAACGTGACGCAACTGTGAACCTTTCACGTAACTGTGGATTATTTTATCGCAACCTAAAGAATTTTATCGCAACCTTAAGAACTCTTTTGAAACCATATTCTTGAACTGTGAATGTTGGATTTTTGTCGTTTTGGTCTTGTGTAGTTTAGATTAAATATCTTTATTTTTCTAAAACTGTTGTGGAGTCAGTTTGTGGTGTTTTCACTGTGTTACTGTGAGTGTTGGTACCAATACTTTACACATTGCCTCTGGTTAGCCTAGACTGCTCGTGCCAAGCTACCTAGAGGGTGAGCAGGGGTTATCTCAGAGGGTTTCCTCCTTACCCTGACTAGAAGCAAGGGTCCCTATTTGGACAGTGGTACCTACCCCTGCCAACTAGAGACCCCCATTTCTAACAGAGATGAATTTCATCCACTACTGAATATATTGGATTTGTTGGCACTAATGACAGGGGCAAAGCAGTTTAACAAAGTAGACCTTGCTTCAGCATTCCATCAGGTTGTCTTAACATTTGGTTCAAGACATTTTACAGCTTTTGTTTCATGGGTGGGCATGTTCCAGGATTGCAGAATGCCGCTTGGGTTGTCCTTAGCTGATGTGGTATTCTAGAGAGTAATGTACCAACTTTTGAAAGGGGTCAAAGGTGTAGCGGCATTTTAGGATGAAGTACTGATTTTTGCATCATCCATAGAAAAACAGAACAAGATCCTTCACCAAGTTTTGTCTATTTTGCAGGAAAATGGAGAAGTGCTCTATTAGAAATGGGGATCTCTGGTTGGCTAAGGCTTGCACCAAAGCCAGGCAGAGACCACCACTCTAGTAAGGGCTTGGGAGTTACACGTCAACGATAACCCCTGCTCACCCCCTTGGTAGCTTGGCACGAGCAGTTAGGCTTATCCCGGTGGCGATGTGTAAAGCATTTGCACAACACACAGAGTAACAACATACTAGGCACATCACAAAAGGACCTCCACACAAGGTTATATATAAAAATAGCCTTTGTATTATAATAAAACACATTAGATGGTAATCACACAATATACACTGTGCCAACTGGCACAGGCAATATTTACAGAGGATTATTTACACATGACAGTGCCACGTGGGCCACTGTCAGGATCATCACTTGGTAAAGAACAGTAAAATTAAGAATATATCAGGAACTTAAAACACAGACAGTAATCACTGGCAGACACTATACTCAGCGTCAACCCGTAACATAAATTATAACGTGTACAGTATCACGTAAGGCGAGAACTCCATTCTGCACCAACCCCATAAGTCTAAATATAGTAGACCATAATCTCCTAAACATAACTTGCATTAGGAAATACACTGACTAACATAAACTGCAGTAGGGAATTAATCAAACCTAGACCACAGTAGAGTATCAAATAAAACATAAGACAGTAGGTAAAACCTAATAATCATAAAAGTACATCTATAAGCATAAATCAAGGTGCATAAGACATACTATAAACATTACATTTCCTAGCACCTATAAAAATCACACTAGGGCAGGGCAACCTATAAACCTAACAGTCCCCAGGGCCAACTGGCCATCTCTAAGGTGCTCAAATGCCCTCTGTCCAAAGTCAGGGCACTCTGCCAATGCAGCGGCAGTCAAGGGTGCGCACTTGGCGCAAAGCTAAACATTGCAGCTGCCCACTACTTGCTGGGCAGCTGTAAATCTTAACTAGAGGGCCTAAACATAGCAGCTGGCACTAAGTGCTGCGCAGCTGTGCAGGCAAAGGTAGGGGCGAAGGAGTGCGTCTCACTCCTAGATTCAAAAACATGTCCCCTAAAGAAGGAAAAACCTAAACGATGCAGCTGCCCACTACTTGCTGGGCAGCTGGGAAGTAAAAGTGTGGCATGGGCTCTCACTGGCCCTTCAAACAAATATGCCCACAGTTGGAGCCATCTGGCTCTAAAAATAAACAGGTCCCCTGGAGCACACTGGCTCCTGAACTGATCGTGGCCCCCAAAATCATGAAGGAGAATCTTGCCCCAAAATGTGGAGCCACACGGGGCCCTTAACCACTTCGACGCTAATGACAAAGCCAGCTCGTCATGGGCGTTACCTATGCTGCGCTCATGACGAGCAGGCTTTGTCATGAACAAGCCTTTTTCTACTTCTTCAGCGCACAGCGGGAAAACGCGGTAGCGCTGTAGGAGTTAAAATATTGGCCAAAGTGTGGGAGCCACACAGGCTCTAGAAATTATGTTGGCCAGTGTTGGAGCTGCCCTCTAGCAAGCGGGCCGCTCAGGGAACCAGCAACAGCGGTGTGGGCACGAGAGGCGGGCACCGACAATGTGCCCCAACACAACCCCCCTAAACAATAAAGCATGGGCCCCTCTGGGCCCGAGTAAACAATTAGGCAAAACATCGGATCAGCCCTCTGCAAAGCGGGGCTGCTCTGGAGAGAAGCACCAGCAGGGAGCCTTGACTGCACTCCCCCAGCCGTCTTTACTCACCGGCTCTTTTCGGTGGGGAACTCCTCTCTGCGGTGGTCCTCGGCCCTTCGCCCAGTTCCACCCCTTGGGGCCGGGGGCGTCACCAGGGCAGCATGCGGGCTTTGTCCTCATCACAGGAGCCCCAGGTAGAACCCTTCTCCGGCCTCTCTCTATCCGGGAGACCAGCGAGGAGCTGCATGGCTTCCCCCTAGCCCGGGGGAAGTGGAAGGCGAGTCCAACAGGCCCCGCCTACGTCTCAGGGATGACGCTTGTCTTCCGGGTCGCGCTGGGGCGGCCTGGAGCAGAAAGTCAGAAAGCGCGTGGTGGCCTCCCGCTACGGGCAGGAAAATACCATCGGACAATGAGGGCTCCCTCGGATTGAATACATAAAAGCAGGGTGGGCACCTGCGTATTAAAAATAAAGACGCAGGGTGGGCACCTGCTCCAGTAAATAAAAATAAACGGGGTGGGCACCCGCAAAGCACAGAAGGAGGAGGGAATCCCTACATGGGTGATTCCATCTCAGCAACCGTACGCAGCCCAGCGCTACAAGGAGAAGGAAAAGCGCTCCCTAGGGGAAATAGAGCGCTCACCAGGCTCGTATTTTCAAAGTAAAATAAAGCGCTCCCATGCTGCAAAAGGTCCTGGGAGCTGAGAAGAAAGGCAAAAGGGTTCCAGGGCATAGCTGCCTCCAGCGAGGCAGTCCTCCTGGCAAGTCCTACTGGGCAAAATGTGAGGAGCGAGAGAGAGCACCTCACGGAAGAACCACCAGAAGGGGTTACTGGCTGAAGATTACCAGTTTACCCACTTATCATCATCGGTAGCTCTCTCTCACTCTTGAAATGAAGAAGAAAGGAAAGAAACAAAACGTGAAGTCCACACATCAATTCACTCCACAGGGACAAAAAAATCATAATTCCCATTTGTGCACAGGTCTACACACACACACCCCTCGTGAGAAAACAACAAAAAATGTGATTCTCATCAATAAAATTGAGAGGCTCACTAAGCCACTCTGACCTTTATTCTGGGCTGTGAGACAATCAAGCTAAAATTGGTTTATGTTTTAACCAACCTACTATTCAATTGCCAACATGTTTCGTTGCTGTTAATTAGCGCAACTTCATCAGGGCTTGCAGGGGTTTATCCCTTCATTCATTCCTTGGTGTCTTTCAATTCAACACCTTGAGGTGGCAAAGTGCCAACATACCTGCACACCTCATGTCCGGGTCACCGTGTCAATCGATCACGTTTCCATGCGAACACCCACCGCACTGCTAGGGTTCGCTGCCGCGTCCCACCGGCGTTCAAGGAGCATCGATGTGTGGACTTCACGTTTTGTTTCTTTCCTTTCTTCTTCATTTCAAGAGTGAGAGAGAGTTACCGATGATGATAAGTGGGTAAACTGGTAATCATCAGCCAGTAACCCCTTGTGGCGGTTCCTCTGTGAGGTGCTCTCTCTCGCTCCTCATATTTTTTTTCACTGGATGGAATGTGGGGTTTGAAGGTGGTAACTGGTGGGAAGTGTATGGGTTTTTTATAAAAATGGACACAGTGACATTTAGGAATAAATGAAATTCTTATAAAAGGGATACATGAAAAATTGATGTTCCCACAGAGTCACTTTTATACGAGATGTGCCCGGTAGGAGGAGTCTCTTTTTGTATAAATAGACTTTGAGTGGGGGCAGCCTCTTCCTTTTTTTCCCCCTGTGCTCCAAGTGAAGTGAAATCCTACTGGGCCCCAGCAGCAGCACGTCCTGCAGAAATTTGGATCTAAGAACACTAACATTTACATGGGGTCACAGCCCCTATATTTATACCATGAAATCCTTTGTCTCAACAGTGTAGGCAAGGGGAACCAGATACAACTGGTTCAGGAGCACTTTGTTTTGCCCAGCTCCTCTCTCCCATTCACAAGACAATCCAGGGACCTCAGATGCACCATAGGAGGTGGAGCCAGCATTTTGGAGGGAAGGTACAGCCCTTTTCAGGTCCCTCCCATCTACATGCAGATCTCCCTATTCACCACCGGGCAGACTCATCCTGGGTCCTGGAGCCAACCACACCAGCCAGCCCCTGCCACTCACAAGCCAGACAGGCAATTTACATCTCACAGAACACAGAAGTGCCAACTTCTAAAAGTGTCACTTCTCCACTAGACACAATAAATCTGTGCACACCATTGCGCAGCTGTTATTCTCACAAGTTCGCACATACTAAACTTGACCCTGCACTCCCCACATATCAGGAATTACCAGGGGGAACATAACCCCCATGCATTCCTAGGGGAGGGCAGGCCATCTCACCACACGCACTCAGAGTGCGCACGCACTTTACACTGTGCCGCAGAGCTAAAGTGCGCAGAGGCCTAAAATCACTACTACTATGCAAGAGGCTAAAGGCAAAAAGTCTAGGGGTGAATCTGCCAAAAAGGCCCAAGTCCAACATGCTCAAAATGGGGAAGTGCGAATTTCTCAAAGATACGGTTGAATACTTGGCCCATGTGGTGTGGAGGCATGGCATCGAACCAAGACCAGGTTTGGTTGATGCCAGTAACACTCATAGAAATAACAAATCTAAATTCATTTTTGGGCTTCAGTGAGTTTTATGCCATTTTATTCCTGATTATGTCACTCAAGTCAAACTGTTAACTGGTCAGCTAAAGAGAAATCTTTAGTTTGGTTGGGATAGCTAGTTTCAATAGGAATTTGAATGGATTAAGTGCCAGTTAGTAAGCATTAAAGTGCTAAAACCATTCAACCCCAAGCTGACGTGCTGTGTAACTGTTGTTTCCCACAATTATGGATTTAGGGCTGTATTACTCAGAGTGAGGCGGGTGTAAAACATACTATTAGATATGCATCCAGAGCGCTCAGGGATCCTGAGACACATTACTCAAATATCGAGAAGTAATTTTTCACATGTTGTGAGCTATTCAACAGTTTAAGCCTTATACGTGGATGACCAAGTTCACTCTAAAAATTGACCACAAACCGTTGGTTAATATTTTAAGCAGATATAAGGTGAAAGATCAATGCCCTCACATAACTACTAAGTCTACAAATCTTCTGCAGTTTCACTTTGATGTTTTACACGTTCAAGGGGAGAAAAATGCAAGAGCTGATTTTCTATCTAGATGTTCATCCCTTGATAAAGATGATGTGGAGGATGAAAAGGGCAAAGAAAGGTGCTTGATAGCAGCTATTGACTTGAAAAAGATGTGTGTCATTTCTGAAGAAGAATGGAGAATGGCAGTTGGAGCTGATATGGTCATTAAGCGCACTATTAAGTATGTCTCTGAGGGATGGCTTAAAGACAAAACATTGGAAGCAGCATGACATCCATTTTGGAAGGTAGCTGATGATTTGTCAGTGGAGGGTGGTTTTTTGCTCGCTGTGGAGAAATTGGTACCTCCTGTGGGATTTGGGGATAAGCTTATCAAGTTGGCACATGAAGGACATATTGGTGTTAAGTTTCCGAAGCATAGATTGAGACAAAAGTTTTGATGGCCTTCAATGGACAGAGAGATAGATGAATTCATCAGTAGATGTGCCATTTGTGCTACATCAGAGAAACGTTTTGTTCTAAGAAAGCCACCTTTGTAAGCAAATGAATACCCGTCTCGTGCATGGGAGAAAGTTGGGATTGATCTGGTAGGTCTGTTTTATGCCCTTCCTAGCCAGTGTCATTATGCATTGGTTTTAGTCGATTTGTATTCAAAGTGGCCTGAAGTGAAATTCCTGTCAGAACCCAGTGCTAAAACTATAATTACATTTTTGATGAGTGTTTTCCTGAGGGAAGGTCCCCTGCAGTTTTTGTTGTCAGACAATGGTGTCCAATTTGTAAATGAGGAAGTTAAGAGTTTTTTGAGGTAGGCGATGGTAAACACTTGAAGATATCACTGTATGAATCCAAAAGCAATCTTCAAGTGGAGCGTATAAATTGGGTGGTGGTACAGTGTGTTCGGTGGGTGGTTGCTAACAAGCTTTTGGTGGTAAATGCTTTGAGTTCAATTATATGGTTCTATCACACTAGCCAACAAAGTACTACATTAGTATCTCCTTTTGAATTGTTATGGGAAAGGAAACCTTCCCAGCCGCGGTCGGTAGTGGGAGTACCTGCAGGGCGGTGATGTGGGGAGGGGGAGGGGCAGGTGGGGGGTAGTTATGTATGGATTACGGAGCTTTGCAGGTAAGTAAACATATAAATAAATAAAACTAATTTTGTTGTGTGCACTGCATCCCCAAATGCGATGCAGTGCGCGCAACAAAATTTGTTTTATTTATTTAAATGTTTACTTACCTGTAAAGCTCCATAATCCATACATTAAAACCCCCACCCTGCCCCTCCCCCTCCCCACGTCACCGCCCTGCAGATACTCCCATTACCGACGCGGCTGAACCTTCCACCAAGATATGCCTGAGTTGGACGGGATAATTGATAAAATTGTGTGTGTTGTTAAGGACTGTGATGTGACAGTCAAGTGAAATGCTGCAGTGGCAAAGGAAGGTGATGTTATCTGCATCAGGAAGAGAGTTCATGTACAAAAAGGAGGCAGAAGGTTTAGTGGGCCAGTGGTGGTTGATAAGGTCCATGGTAGTGCAGTCAGAAATAATGGTAGCAGTTGTTGGAATGTTAAGAGAGGTATTGGTGGAACTAAGGGAAATGGATAGTCCCATTTGCTCTACTTCACAAGATGGTAATGATGGGGTTTGCAGGAGCCTTCATGTAAGGAGGTTAGCTAGCAGATTCAGATGAGTCTGTAAAGTTATGCATATGTTGTCAAATCTTCCATTATTGCTCAATTTCTCGGCAGCTTCTGTTATTAGCCAATTGAACAGGGCCAGTATTCCTTGAACCGGTATGGGGCTTTAGTTATGTATATTCTGTTATTAAGTTTAGACTCTTAGGTGCATGTTTTCACATGTGCATAATACTTCATCCCGGTAAACTGTTTAGTGTTTGCGTTAAGGGTAGAAATAATGTAGGACTGCTTGGTCATGTATTGCAATGTCCATGGAATGCTGAATGACCCTGGGGGGAATATTGAACGGGTGACAAATGGAGCCTGAGATAGATGATATGAGGCTCTGTTGTTCACAGCTCCGTTGAACCAATAATCTGCACTTGGAAGACACCTTTTGGATGTGCCTGTTCATTACGGAAGTCAGTTACTTCACAAGGTTATTTGGAATTTTACCAATCAATCAGGGGTTTGTTAAAGCGCAACTACTCACCCGTAAGGGTTGGGAGGGGGGGGGGTGCAGGTTCCATTCCATCAAGGAGGGGGTCTGTCGAAGAGCCAGGTTTTGAGGTTTCTTGCGAAGATGGGGAGCGATGTTGTCTGTCTGAGGTGGAGCGGAAGGGCGTTCCATGCTTTGGCAGCGGGGAAGGAGAAGGAGCGGCCTCCTTACTCGCTGCTAAGCATTAGCATGAGTGTGCATGAGTGTGAATTTAGTTCTGATCACAAATAACATTCGCTTGGGTGTTGCATTCTTACTGCCAGGATTTACATACTGTGCCAGCAAGCACAACATATGAAAAAGGTGTCAATAAAATAGAAAAAAATTACCTTGTAAACACTTTGTATGCGCAAGAAGCATCTGTTTCACCGCACAACAGCGCCTCGTTCAAAATGGCATGCAAAATGCAATACATAAACACACAATCCATTTTATAACTAACTTGGCTGTTTTGTTGCTTTATAAAACGTGGATTTTGTATTTAAATGTATGTGTTCCAAATTAAAAGTCAAAGGAGTTTCCTGTGTTGAAGACTACAGTACATTTTTTTGTAATTCTTACACGTAGACATAAATTAACGACTTAAACAATTACACATAATGTGTTTATATCGAGCCGAGATAATGTGTAATTGATTCTGGTTGTTCATTTAATGATTTAGGCAGAAAATAATTAGCACAGTTCCAACCTCAAAACCAGCTCCAAGGGAATAATGACCGCATGGCAGAATGAGAGTGTGAAGAAGCAGAGACTTGTGAGATAAGTAGGTTTCACGTCCTCATCGGAAAACGTATGTTTTTAACTTTGTAGTTAATGGCTTTTTAATATGTCTGTATATGATAGTATTTTAGAGATTACACATTTAGCAGAAAGGTATCAGCAAAGTAATTATTCATTTTTGTTCATTGTTCGCGGTTATGTTGTTTTCTTCACTCAAGCATTTATTTTATTTCCCAATTGGCAGTCAAATCTCCTTAGTTTAAGGGAAGGTGGTCAACATGCGTTCAAGCAGCTTGTCTGTTTGTCCTCTGATCCATAGCATATTTTGATCCCTGCTTCAGCAGCACACATACAAAACAGTGGCATATATGCTCCTTATTCACTCAAAAACCCATTGGAAATATAATTTTGCAAGTACCAACGGGTGGTCATAACGTGGTCACCATTTGTCTGTGATTAAATACTACCAGTGAAGAGGTATGTTTTGTTCTTTTTACAGATGGGATCTGACATTTATGTTTGCGTTTTCTATTTGGACCTCGCGCAATTTCCGCCGCGGTGCAGGAGTTCTGAAGAGTGCGCGGGCCGCGTCGACCAACAGACGTGCCCAGCACTAGCCAGGTAGTGTTCGCGAAGGCCATTGGCCGACGTGCACAGCGAACGGGTTAATTTGTATCTGCAAATTTATATATTTTGTAACTTGTAATGCTGTTAGTTGTAATGCATAGGTTAAAAAAATACATGAGAGTGGCTGTTTCATTTTTTTTAACATTCTTTAGTTCAACGATTGGTGTGCAAAAGGAAAATAGCACTAGATTCATCCTCCCTTGTTTTTAGATAATTGACCAAGTTCGATACATTTATATATAATCTTGTGGTGGAGATGCCTAAATGTCTGCACATCTATTATTATTATTTCAATTTACTCATTCCCAATCTGATGAATTTCCAATTAAGTGGTGCTCTTGTGGCACTATAATACCCACCCACCTTAGGTATAAATGCACTAAGCTGGACAGCAATGCAGTCTAGTACAATTATTCAAACAATGCACCGAAGCACACACAATACTGTATCTGATGTCCAAACAAAATAGTCTCTTTGAGCAGCAATAGTTTCTTTTACAGTCATGGATTGAAGTTCAACAGATGATGGCATGCAAGGTCTTTTTTTATTCCGACAATAAACACAAGAGCAGCAGCCAATACGTGTTTCATCCTCCTGGACTTTTTTAAGGCTGATAAAAGTAACGCGAATAAAATCATCACTGAAGTTCTGCAGGTCAGCAAGGAATTAGTCGCTCTCAAGCCACTTGTTTCAAACTGTCTCCTCACGCCCAAAGAACGTTCGCTAGTTACCATATAGGATGTATGTAACATACTCCGGTATGAAACGATCCACTCCTATCATTTGTTGCCTCGCCAAGTAAATATCATTCTGTTTGTAGGTTACTGAACCATGATAAGTCTGCGTATAACTACTCTGTGCTAGAACCTCATTGAGACCAAATGTCTTGTGTACATTTAGTTAAGCTACTGCACATATATCTGTCTAGGAATGTTAAACTTTGTCATGGTTGCCTCTTTTCAGTAGCAACTGTTTGTTTGTTGGACAACATAAATGTTGGCATGGTGCACCCTCTCAGGATATGTTGCCCTATAGTCCTGCTACCTCACAGTGCCACCATAAGTACCCCTAAACCTAGTAAGGTAACAAATGGTTTGGCCGAACTCCGAACATGACAACTCTGAACCCCAAGCAATCGTGGTAATAGATCTAGAGCCCTTTCACTCAGTCACTTGTGCTCTCTCAGACAAACATACAAGAAACATACAGAGGGGCGTTTTCAATATTTTTTGAACCATTGCGATTCTTGTATAAAATATATGAGCTGGAATGATTAATAGTCAGAAGCAGACAAATGTGATTAGCAATAAAATAAACTGTGAAGAGAATTAATTATTCTACCATCATGTGTATATATGCTGGTAAATAAGTACTGTGTATAGTGTACTCCTAATTATGCATACCCTAACCTAGATGCCTAGGGAAGGTGGTCTGCCAAGAATCCCCTACAGAATGATCTAAATACCCACAATCTTGAATGCAAGGTATTTAGGTCCCCGTCTTTGTCACAGGTTGAACATCCCTCCTTGTGGAGCATAAACAGAATTCAGCTATGCTGAGCCATGGACAATTGCGATGACCTCGCACTGATGTCAGAGTGCTCCTCCAATTAGAATACTGAAATGCACATGTATTTATGACAACAGCATTCATGCTTCCATGTCCAGGCTTCAGCCGAGCTGACATTGTTTATTGTCTCTGTGAAAGCGCTGTTGTCTTATGGTGGAAATAATAAACAACAACATTTGTACAATGTATGTTTATGCCTTGTACTGAATGTTCAAGGTGTTGTGATAGTGTGGATTCAGAGGAACTAATCTTGCACTGTCACGTAAGTAAATGTGGGTCAAAAGTTAGCGTATGGAAAAAGAAGGGAATTTTAGAAATGTGTACATGTAAAATTGCAGTGTTTCTTTCTTGGCCTAACGTAGCCATATGACACCCACTTCTTTGACAAAAGACGACTAAAAGCTATCTTGTTATAAGAAAGTTATCCTTAGCAGTACAACAGCACATGTATAAAAAAGGTGCTACAAAGTCTGAAAAAAAGGCACTCTTACAATTTGAGAACCAAAGCATACAGAAAGCCAGCCTTAAAACTATGAAGGCAAATGTAAAAACACTATTTTTAAAAAGGAATTTGCGATGTTAAAACAGGCTGAATCAATATGTTCCCACCAAATGGAATAAGCCAGTTGTTTATGTACTCTGAGTGGTAGACAAAACATTTCCTTTCCCAGCAGCCGCAGACGATGATCCAAGAAGCACACTTAAGAGCAGGTTTATGGAGCAAATATGTTGCCAACCAATCCCCACAACGGCTGCTGATGGGGGAACCACAGCCATTGAAATGTTTGTAGAACCAAGGTCCAATTGACCAGGATCAGACGCAAGCTAGGAAGGCTCATAGAATGCATTGAGAAGCAATGAAATATGCATTGGTCAGTAATACA
The DNA here is from genome assembly GCF_964261635.1 of Lissotriton helveticus. Taxonomy (NCBI): domain Eukaryota; kingdom Metazoa; phylum Chordata; class Amphibia; order Caudata; family Salamandridae; genus Lissotriton; species Lissotriton helveticus. Next base: position 512,995,949 of record NC_136069.1, read on the forward strand.
AATGGGCGTTTAAGGTGTCCTCCAGCATGTTTTTGTCCATAGGTTTAACCGATCGTGTTCATAGGCACAAGTCCAGGGCACACTCGAAAGTGCACAACAGGCTCAAATGATAAGAACCAATAATCATTCAACTCCTGAAGCAAGAGTACGCAGAAACATTGTACCATACGCTCACAGCACAGGAGCAGATGTGGTAGTGCCTGTTCCCTTCAATCTTGAAATGGGACATCCATTGCAGAGCGGGAAAATGAAAATCGAATTCCCGGCAATCAGGGACAGGACCAACGGAAGACCTCCATAAATTCTTTGAGCATGGAGAGAATAAATGATGAATGACTCCAAGAACTGTTCGGAAGATGCTAACTAAGCCGGAGACTAAACTTTAAAAAAAGTGTGCTACCCCCACAGTATTTGCAAACACAACAGTGATGGACAGAATGTGGATCAATGTCACACATTCACCCCAGTCCAAAGATCTGGGCCCAAATCTTTGGACTGGGTTGAATGTGTGATATTGATCCACATTCTGTCCATCACTGTTGTGTTTTCAACCCCCACAGTATTACACTTACTAAAAATGCAGCGCACCAATTCTCCAAAATGCTGTCGGAAATTAGTGTGTTGAGTAGAGATTGTATTTCAGAATAAGACCATGTGTAACTTGAAGATCAAACGTCTACTTTGCAGATGTTAAGGCCACACCTTTCTGAAAAAATAAGGCGTTCAATTTACCCAGGGCATCAAAATGCACATTTGAAAGCTTTATCGAAGGCCACAGTGTTGCCTCCCTAACTGTACAGGCAGTTGGAAAGAGTACTTGTGTATAACAAGCGACCATAGAAGAAACCGTGACAAGATATGCCCAGTCGCATCCCACATGAACCCTGATCGTTCAACATCAAATAACTCCCATTCAAGAGTAATCTGAATTCCAGATGAATCATGGATGCTGGGTAGTGAGATAAGTTTGCTAAAGAAGCATTGCAAGCACCATGGAGTGAAATCTCCTTGCACTCTAAAGACCCACTTAAAGCATTCTCACAGTCGAACCCACTGTGAAAGATTTTGGTTTCCTTATTCTGACATTCATATCTGAAAGGTAGCTCCTGATACTCCTGTACATACCCTTCCCCTAAAACTTCATATCAGCCCACTTGATGGTGTTCTAAGCAGTGTTAGAAATAAAAGGTCGAAATAGGCAGAGTAATGCACCAGTGGATTATCAGCAACAGTGAATGGTAGTCTCTCTAACTTCTCCATGTGTAACATAAGGTATGTTACATCTTTGTGTGCCATGAGTATTTACTGTATCATCAGTTGGTAAGGTGAAAACTGGCTGGTGGTATTGATATGTCGCCATGGTACGCAACCAGAACAGTGTCTGAAGTGTCCAACCCAATAGCAATATGGACCTAAGTTGTGATTTCCCATGTTGTAATGAGGTTATATTGTGTTGCATGATATCTATTTCTGAGGACACTATGCTATCCAGGAGTACATTATGAAGGGCAAGATTTGAATTTGAATTTAAAGATATTTATATAGCGCACGTTTACCTAGTGGTTTCATGGCGCTGCGGGGTCAATTCAACTTCAACGGCAGGGACAAAGTTGGATTAGGATGAGAAGGCCTGTGAGAACAGAAAAGTTTTCAATCTCCCACGAAACTCCATGTAGGAAACTGATGTTCGAATGGGTAGGGGCAAGGAGTTCCAAAAGGACGGAGCAAGGACAGAGAACTTGCAGCCTCCTGTCCTACTTTTCTTAAATTGGGGTACCACTAAGAGAGAAAGGGATGAGGAGCGTAGTTGCCTACGTAATGTATGTAATGTAATGGTGAATATTAGCTTTGATGAAGGCTGAAGCTGTCCCGGCAAGAGCCTGGAAAGTCAGGCATCCAAGCTTGAAGAGGGCTCTTTCTTTTATCGTGAGCCAATGTAAGGAACAAAGAGACGGAGTGATGTGTTGGGATCTAGGTAAACTAAGAACCAAGCGAGCAGCTTGGTTCTGCACTAGCTGGAGCCGGCGAAGGGCGTAACTGGGAGTACCATTGTACAGTGCATTACCATAGTCAAGGCGGGAGAGAACCATCGCCATGACAATAAGTTTAAGGGCTGAGGAAGAGAAAAAACGTGAAATCTTGCGAATAGTACGCAACACAAAAAAGCAGGAAGAAACCACCGTGCTAACGTGCGAATGAAGAGTGAGGTGTTGATTAAGAGTGATCCCCAAAGTTTTAACAGAAGAAGAGGGAAGAGGAGGGGGACCAAGCGAGGAAGGCCAAAAAACAGAAGACCAAGGGTTAAGTTTACCTCCAGTCAGGACAAGCTCAGTCTTATCAGGGTTGAGTTTCAGATGGTTGGAATTCATCCAATCCCTGATAAAAACCATCACTGACTGGAAGTTGTGAATGGAATAGGGTGAGTTTGACAAAGTAAAAGATGGTCAATCCATTAACAACTACTGCTAGAGCATTTTCTAAATTAGCTCTGTCAATCTCGCACAGTCTTTCAGCAGCTTCCTGCTCATAAACCTTCCATATTTCATTGTATGTTGCATACAAGAAGAGTTGTGACATGGTTTTCAAGGACCTAAGAAGAAGTCCAGTAGTTCTAGGTCATCCAAAAGAAGGGTGAATATTTGTTTGACTTGGGACAGTGCTGAGGTTTTTAGTCAATCAAGGCACAACTTTTCAACACTGTACATTGTTCCCACCCATGAGTTTTCTGTATGCACATAATGCTGGTAAGGCCTATTGATCTTAAAGCCCTCGTTGTTACCCAGAAATCATGTTTGACATCTGTTAGTATCAAACTGACACACTAACCCTCCCTTCCAAATCATGTCTCATGTATTGTATGTTCCATTACAGAGCATAATGTCAAGTAAATGTAAATGTAGTATACTTGTAAAGCGCACAGCTGCCCCAGCAACGGGGCGTCCCGGCGCTGTATAACTCTGGGGAACCCGTCCTGGCTTTCCCTGTGGGATGGTCCCTTGCTGGGAGTCCCCAAGGTGGAGCCAGGCATCCCTGGAATTGGTGGGGCCGTTGTGGAGATGAGGCAAGCTAATGCCCAGAGTTGCCGAGTGGAACTCCTGATTAGAGTAAGCACCGAAGCGAGAATTATCGAGTCCGCTGACCAAGGTCCACAACCCTGCCGCGTCGGGAATTGAACCCTGGTCCCAGGCCGACTTCTGCTCTCGGGCCTGCCGCCTCTAACCAGTGAGCCACACTACTCCACAAGTGTCCTCCTTGTATCTTTTAAACTGCTGTCTGTTTTCAAAAGATGCGATTGTAGGAATGGGTAGGTGTGTTCAAGTCTTTTATCCTAGCTAACCCAAAACAAGACATTTGTTGGACAGTTAAATTCAGGAAAATCATCTGTTGATGTATTAGGCATGCCCTAAATAAATCCTTGTTCCCCTGAACCTGCAAAATTGTTTGTCCTCTAAATTGATTTAACATCAATAGTGTCCCTCTAAAATGCAAAGCTGGGACATAAAAGAAGCAGAATATACCAGCATGGTGTTTATCAGAATATTTGTCTTTGCAGGTGATGGTACACGTTTATAGTAATTAGATACTGGATCAAATGTTTCACAACCAGAAAAATAAGCAAACTTCTAAGCAAATATTTTTGAACTACCCTTTGGTGGTGTATGACAATGTTCCCATTGTGCCAAATAGAAAACAGCACATGGAGTACTTGCATTATGGAGGAAATGATGATTGTAATGTTGAAAATAAACCATATCATCACAATTAGATCTACCTTCATATAGTTCATCAGAAGAATAAACAGTAGAATGCCCTAGATCTTCTAGCATTTCATGTACTGTGTTTACAACCCAATCATCAGAGATAGCACTAGGAGTGACAATGTATTTTAAAGATAGTTTATACTAGAATCTAATTTTTAAAGGTTTAGTGAGGCCATACACATCATACAATACCCTATCCCAAACAATCCCATCGGGAAGTGAAACAGCTAAAATGTTTGCCGGGGAAAGGTCTGTTTGTGCTTCGAGTGATGACGAATGTTGTTTGAGAACTAAATTCACCAGCTGTACAGCAGAGCTTTCAAGGTGATAGTGTCCATGGAGAAGCAGGAAAAATATTGTCGCAAAACCAATCCAAAGGACCAGGAAAAGTAACGCAATTATAATCCAAAGGTGTAAACATGGAGGCACACAGCAAGCCTTTTTCAGCTAAAGATAGAAAGCATGAAGCTTAGCCGAAAGTGTAGAGGTGGTGGTGTAGATGGATCAGATAAATCCGAGAAAAAATCATCAACGTCAATGAAGTAGAGTTCTGGTACCTTCAACAACCAGAACAGGTACAGGAAGATGACCCAAATTCTTTCGCACCCATAATTATCTCCCTGATCAGATCATGAACCTTCGGAAACCCACCAGGCTTTGCTGGTACTACATTCACTTCTCCATTGGTGGTGTGTTTTACTTGGATGTAGCTTTATTCATCCTGGAAGCTGTTCAGTACCTGTAAAACAGCCAGACATTCATTTAGATCAACTGTTGTTTCCTGCATTACTGTACTGGGATTGTCAAGGTCTGGGACCCTCATCTTTACCCAACACAGGATTTCGTAGGGAGTCCAACCACCCAGGGATTTTCTAGACAGATTATTTAGTGCACTTTGGACCCCATGCAGATGATAGGCTCAACTTCAACTTGAGCCTAATACCCTGGCTGGTAAAGAATGCTTAAAGTCCTGTTTTTTCTTCCCATTACCGTTTTTCCCTCAGGGCTGTAGGGGGAGCAATATCACAGAGTCACACCCAAACTTCCCATGACTTCTTTGTTAGACTTGGAGGTTACTGTACACGGAAAGCTGTTTTCGTGTCGACAAAGTAACAGGAATTGGAATGGTGTGCCGGTTTGCAGGCGAGAAGGCGAGAACACGCCCACTGAGCAGAGTGGAGCGAATTGGGCCGCAAGAGTACTGACAGGAGAGCGGATGTCGGCCCATGAGTACTCCCACGTTGGCCAGTATAGTACTAGCGGATCCATGGAGCAGATAGTTTAATATCAGGGGAGCTGAATAGTGCATTGGCTGTGGGCGCTTCAGACTGGAGAACAGGTGATGTCTTGCAGGCCAGTGAAGTCCCACAAAGGCTCTTACTTCTACCCCGGCCAACCCAGCCAGCTAAGGTTTAATGGTAAGAGTGGGGGGAGCAACGAGAGCTGTGAGTGTGGCCACCGTAGCTGGAGGCTGGGGAGCGAGAGCCCTATGCAGTCCACTGAGGCAGCTTGGCTAGTGCCCGGTGCAGCCAACTGATCCACCCAGAGTGCCCAACTAACCAGCTGCCAAAGAAAGAAGAATACCTTGGAACCCAGGGACTGTCGAGGAATTGTATTCTAGCAGTGTTGCCTCACTTTTCCAGCCATCCCCTGCATCTACATGCAGGTAGAGAGAGGCAGAAAAGGAGGGGCTAGTACTAGCAGCCCTAGTAGTGGAATGGGGCAAGCCAGCCACACCAATTGTTTCCTTGACCTATAAATATTCCTTTATGACACCCAACAAAGAATTGAAACTAACTCCAAGTAGAACAGAGAAATGACCGTAGCTGTTCTCATGGATCTAAAGTAGTAAATTTCCTCTGAAGAAATATCAGATAAGGTAGATCGGGTGGCAAAGTACTGAAGGCCTAGAGACCACACATATAGAGCGAGCCGCTACAATAGAAGCGGCCTGGGCATGTCCTGCCGCTAAGCGTGGTAAAGCCCTGCTCCTTCTCCCTCCGCAACATGGCTTATAAGAAATTTAGAACTTGAACAATATATATGAAAAGACTTGGCCCGGAGTACTCCACAAGAACGAGCACATTCAAAGCAGCCCACATAGGAGCGCTATCTGGAAATACTGAAATAACAACATTTGTCCCAAATATTTCAAATATGGGCCATACAAACGAGACAGTTGAACAGATAAAAATACGGGAACAAAACAATGACGGAGTCATTTGAGATGTCATTTGAGATGTCATCAGTGATGTCACTGACCATGTCATGAATGATGTAATATGTGACATCATCAGCAGTGGATTGCGGGCGCGCGAGATATAGTTAGTACAACTAACTATATCGGAGGAATTTCAATGGTTTTGTATGAGTGAAATGTCCAGCTAATTATAACACCCCTAAAATCTGAAGTTTTTTCAGTGAATTTCTAAGGTTTTTTAAATGCTAATTCCTAACTATATCATGCCTGAAACCAATGGTTTTTTCAGTGAATATATATCGTCGGCTAAAATGGGCCAAGCTGTCACTTTCACCTGAGAAACTACTTTCTATATCGCAGTTGTTAGCGGCAGCTGTAGGCAATCTTGATCATCTGGGGAGCGGGGCGGGGGATGTAGCTGCAAGATTCTGCAAATTAACATTGGCTCTCAGTGACCTTTTTATTGTCCCAGGTAGCATAAATGGAAAGAGACCAGCTTCTAGGGCTAGACAAGGTTGGTTTAATCGTACGTGCAGAGAGGCGAAGACTCTGCTAATTGACGCAGTAAAATCAAAATCCCAAATAAGGATCAGGGAGGCTAGAAGGTCATATTCATCTTGCCAAAGAATTGCTAAGAAGTAGTGGGAAGATAACTTCTAGCAGGAACTCCTGACGGCTAGTCGAGGGAGAGATGCCAGAAGTTTCTGAAACTTGGTGGGTAGTAGGAAGCGCCCTGATGACACCTTGAGGACGTGCACTATCACAGCTAAGGCTTGGTCTGATCATTTTCTGGGTCTTTATTGTGCTATTGAAGGCCCACTTAACGATCAATTTACTCTCCCCCCCTATTCTTTGGACAGAGATATGGTTCTTTTTTCTGCCCAAGAGGTTACGAAATTAATTAAAACCCTTACTCCATTAAAAGCAGCAGGCCCGGATGGGCTACCAGGGGATCTTCTTCGCGCACAACCAGGTGACTGGGGGGTGTTGATTGCTGCTCTCCTTAATGCCATCATGGAGGGAGGGTTTGTCCCAGAGTCCTGGAAAGGGGCCGAGGTAGTCCCAATATTTAAAAAGGGAAACCGTGATCTACCGGGAAACTATAGGCCCATAAGCCTGATAGACTCGACCCAGAAGGTGGCGGGAAAAGCAATTTTGGGAAGGATCCTCTCTTGGGTAGACGTACATCATATACTATCCGAGATGCCGGCCGGGTTCCGTACAGGTACAGGAACAATTGAACAAGTTTTCAGACTCCTGTTACTGTATTGGAAGGTGGTGGTATTGGGCAAGGGCAGTCTTTATTTGGCCTTTATAGACCTGAAGACTGCCTTTGACCTTGTTCCCAGGGAGGAACTCTGGAGGGTGCTGTACGGCCTTGGGATGCCTACATACATAGTGGACCTCCTAATGAAATTGCACAAAGCGACCTACGCTCAGGTTAGGTGGGTCTTGAATGGGGAGAAGACTGACAAGATCAAGGTAGAGAGGGGTGTTCGGCAGGGTTGCGTCCTAGCACCCACCCTCTTCTCGCTTTACGTGAACGGGGTGGTAGATTACTTGCTCGAAGAACCAGCAGACGCCCCTACACTTTGCAACGTTAAGATTCCAACTTTGTTGTTTGCTGACGACACCCTTCTCATCTCAAAAACTCCCCAGGGCCTCCAAAAACTCCTGAACCGGTTTCAGGATTTCTGTGTAATGAGAGGTCTTGTTATAAACGTACAAAAAACCAAATATCTAGTAATGCACCCGCCTAAAAAACTGGGCCGTCCTCCTATCCTGAACTCTATTCCCCTAGAAAAAGTTGCAGAATTCGACTACCTGGGAATTCGGCTGAGTGACAGCATGAGTTGGGTACCCCATACCACCAAAATGACATTGGTTCACAAAAGAGTGGGGGGAGCCTTGTTAAAGGAGTACAACTCATCATCGAAACATTGTGTATCCCCAATCATCGATATATACAAGGCCAGAGCGGTACCGGCATCACTTTATGGAGCAGAGTTATGGGGTCTGGGCAGCATGGAGTCCCTGTCTAAAGCAGAGAACAAGTTCATCAAAGATCTATTGGCAGTCCTGATGAGCACCCCGACTGTCCCAATGCTTATGGATGCGGGCTGTAAACCAATTAAAGATCTGGCCCGCCTCCGGCCCCTCCTATTGTAGGCCCGACTGTGGAGGGTCCCGGATCTAAAATCCTATGCAGACGGGCTGGCAGAGGTAATGCATTCGGCTGGCTGGCAAAGGATCAAGTGGCTTAGGGACATTAAACTCCTGCTTGAGGAACTAGGCCTGGCCTCCTGCTGGCTTACCCATTCAGCACCCCCAAAGGAGATTCTGAAAAAAATATATTGGGGTTGGGTGTCCTCAAAACTTATGAGTAATCAACATCACTGCAACTCCACCGCAGCATATTTGAGGATCAAAGATGTTACTGCCTTCGAACCCTTCTTGGATATTATCTCCATTCCAATGGACCGGGCTTTGTACATCAAGTTCAGACTAGGAACTTTACCCCAAGCCGACCTTCTTTCCAGATGGAATTCGAATAAGCAGGTATCACGCTTCTGTGCCCTTTGTTCTGAAACAGTGGCGCATTTTCTTCTTGACTGTCCAGACTATGCGCGCCCGAGATCCTTTTGGCTCAAACCGCTTTGCAATGAGATGGGTATCCGCCAACATTCTGTGGCTCTTCGCATTTTATTGACTAATACTGCCCCCCCTACTGTTTGTGCTGTGTCTAAATTTTTAAAATGGGCCTGGTTGATACGTCTCAAAAGACTGTCTTTATCGATTTAATGCTTCTTTTATATAATAATAACTTATTTATTCTGCTTTTAACATTTAATGTATGAAGTACAGTCTTGAGTTTCCGATATGTTGTTTTTATATTATTGTGTAATGCTTTTATGATATACACATATCGAAATAAAGCTATCAATCAATCATATATATATATATATATATATATATTACCTACTGGCGGTCGCCAGTAGGTATATATAGTTAGGATTTTTTCTCTATGGGATTTTTGAAAATTCTATGTCTAATAACTTTGGCGTTTGTGGACGGAATTGGCTGGAATTTTCTGGAAAATGGAACATTTTGTTTCTGAGCAGCCCCTGGAAATTTGGGGGGGGTTCGTCAAGGGGGGGCTGAGAAAAAAGGGGGGTCCCAAAACGTGTTTTTAACATTGAGTTTTCCATAGGGCGGTTGGCCTCACTTTTAGCCCGAACGGCTGAATGGATTTGCACGAAACTTGGCAAAAATGTAGGGACTGGTAGCCCGATGTGCCTTTTGTAGGTCTCAATATATGTGCTTCAGTGGATTTTGAGAAATTAACGTTCAAAAAAAGATATATATCTGTAACAGCGGACCGGGAAGCGCTCCGGTTCGCGGACTTTTCGCGCAACGGAGCTTTGTGAAGCGAAGCTGATTGGTTCTCCGGCGTCTGTAAACATTCCAAACAGTCCGTAGCGGCCGCCATCTTGTCTCTCGGTAGGATCGAGAGACAAGAGGAGGCCAAAGCGAAGGGGCAAATGACCATAAGGGGGCATAGTAGATCCTTGCTGACCCCCTAGGTTTGATGTGGAGGTTTTAAAAGGGCCCCGCGGGGCAAAAAAAAAAAAAATAATAATAATCGAACGGCTGAATGGATTTGCACGAAACTTGGTAAAATATTAGGGACTGGTAGCCCGATGTGCCTTTGCTAGGTCTCAATATATGTGCTCCAGTGGATTTTGAGAAATTAACGTTCAAAAAAAGATATATATCTGTAACAGCGCTCCGCTTCGCGTAACGGAGGTTTGCGAAGCTGATTGGTCATTCTGTCACTGGGCTATAGTTGGGCTACATCTGGCTGATATTTGGGCTACATTTGTTTTTTTTGTCTCTGGCGGCCATCTTTGGGCTACATTGGGCTACATTGGGCTTCATTGGGCTTCATTGGGCTACATTGGGCTACATTTGGGCTCCAACATATATATAGGCCAATGTAGCCCAATATATATTTTTCAAAGTTAATTTTCGTAAAAACCACTGGAGCATATATCTTGAGACATAGCAAAGGCACATCGGGCTACCAGTCCCTACAATTTTGCCAAGTTTCGTGGAAATCCATTCAGCCGTTCGAGCTAAAAGTGAGTCCAACCGCCCTATGGAAATGAAGGAAATGAATGGGTAATTTGTAATTAGCAAATAGCTCATCGCAAACTAGGAATGGTAAAGAATCGCTATTTATTCCTTAAAGTTCGCTATTTAGGAAATGCAAAAAACTTTGATGATACATATGGCGGTTCATCTCGAACAAGATAAGAAGCATAGGGATAGATTTATGATGACTGGCGCATCACCAGGGATGTGTTAGTCATTCTGTGCCGCTGTTCCGTCACCTATGGTGTGCTGCATTTACAATGCGGCGCATCATGGGGCAAAAACAGCACAGATGCGTGATGTATCTGTGCCGTAAAGGTGGCGCATTGCTGCAGTTGTATCGCAAGTGTGATGAAGCTCCAGCAAGGGTCGGGGGTGCCCCTGTCGCAGGGTTTCTGTTCTCACACAGAACTGTGGACAGAGGATTGGAACCTCGGCGAATTAGGGTGCCCCAAAACTCACGTTAGTAATCAAAAACCCCTTAGCAAGCTAGGTACAGTGTCACATTGGATATAACAAACTCTCAATATTTAGACAATCCAGAATATGAACTTATAGTACCTCAGGATACGTGGAACTCATGAACAGTCGGTCGTTATATATTTCTTAGAAACCAGAACATGGAGTTAAGAAGAACCCATGTGTATTTGAAATGTTTATTTACTAATGCCGTCTTCTCAGGCGTAGTATCTTAGATAATACAAGTACACATATTATCAGTAGCAAAATTACCAGCATAGTTACTAGTACATAAAAAGCGAATGGTGACAGTATGTTAACATGCTGTAAATGAATAAGAGTTATCAACACTTATAAGCAGCCACGGGCCGTGGAGGGAGTTACGGTGGGGCAGGGAGGCGGGGAGGGGGAGGGGCAGGGTGGAGAGGGCTCCACCCTGCCCCTCCCCCTCCCCGCCTCCCTGCCCCACCGCCCCACCGTAACTCCCTCCACGGCCCGCGGCTGCTTATATCTCACCCTCCCTAATACACATATTATATTATTTGCTAAGAAGGTCTGTTTGTGTTGGTTTAGGGCGTGCCCATACTTTAGTGTCTTAGATTTGAAGGAATCACATCAGCATACACCAGCTCTCTCTTCATGTGAACCGCATCAACTGTTGTGTATGTGTGTTCGGCAAAGCAATATAAAACCCGCCTCATGCCCAGAATTGGCAGAAGCTGCACTTATGTTATGAGTATGAAGTCGTGGAGATCAGACCTCATAACAATTCTGTATCGTGTTGTTCTTGAAACTTCAGCACTCGCTGTACAGATATAGTTTAACAAGCAAAGCAGATAGTAGAGCAATAACATATTATTCTCATGTAAACCACGATGAACTACTAGGTTGAAAGCTAAAGCAACAACTAAGTGTCGTGTGCAGAAGTTGCAAAAAAGGAAAAATGGCGTTTAAACCGGTAATGAGCCCATGCTAACTTAACACGGTGTAAAGATATCCAGGACCTAGATGACACCTCCCCATGATCCGGAAACGAACTGAATAAGATAATAGAAGTGCCATCTCATGAGAGCAGATTGTAACTTTATATGTGGACGGTCCGCAAGGTAAAACATTAAAAACTAGGAAAATTTAATGCTAAAGAAAAATAAAACAGCCAAGTACTTTATCGAGTCTTAAGCCAATAGGCAAGCTAAATAATAAAAACTTGACAAATAAGTCAATGAATTGTCAATGAAATGCTAGTACTCAGCATATCAAACATGAAAAAGGTCTATGACATAACTGTGTATGCAAAATAAGCTGCAACAGCCTCCAATAGGAAGTCACCGTCTTCATCCGAAAAGAGTTCAGCCATCCAATTTAAAAGCGGAAAAGAACATACGTGCTCTCCCAGCACCGGATCCTCTATCACCATCAGAGGACAGCTCGGTGGGTTTTCAAGAAAGCTCTGTTCCAAGAAAGACTGTGTTGCCGCCAGTAAATTCCAGGGACCAATTAGTCCATGCATCAATGCCACAGCCATAATCCTTTCGCCAGGACAAACCAACTCGTGAGTAATGATAGGAGTCATCAGCTGATTAAAGTCGACGTCAGGAGAAACCGGTCCGCAGAGACACAAATCAATGGCCCAATCGAAATCACAGGTCAGGCAGTGAAATACAGGCTGGACACAGGTGAAGTAGGAGAATCGAAAAGATAATCCATATGCCGTGCTTAATATCGCCAACGGCATTGTGCCATAATATTCTAGCATGCGATTGCGGAACAGTGTCAGCAGCTGCAGGGCGGGAGCTTGCACAGGAGGGACATCCATATTTAAAAATGTAAAAAAGCACAAGAGCGTCCGCTGGTAATGCAAGTAAAAATGGCAATCCACGAAGCACAGTGGAAAAAATAGAATGAAAGAAAGCAGGGATGACTCCAAAGATTTTCTCAAATGAAGTCACAAGACCACTGGTAACAACTTTAAAAAAGTGCGCCAGGGCCTTTGTGGAGGACGCGTTAAAGATAGTCCGAACCATCTTGCTGAAATGGAAAGGCGAATCACTATTGAAAAGGGTCTGCACCTCTGTACGGGTGTTCGCTATGTGAAGCACGAAAGTTTCACGGGCCGAACTCAAGGCCACCTCTCTCTGAGACAAAAGAGCTCTTATTCTTGCCATGCCGTTGAAATCTGCTCCCAAGGTTGGTATTTGTGGCCAGATTGAAAACTCCCTATGTTCATGTGTGGGAGGAAATAGAACATTTCTGCAGCAAATAACCCGTTCACTTACTGTTACGATAAAAGGAATACTTTTAATTAACCCAGAACAATCTTCATTATTGAGCATCAAATAACTACCATTTTCCAACAACTTGAACATGGGGATGATAGCAGGAACTGGCGTGCCTTGCAACACGCAAGCCATATTTGGTCGGTGTTTGTTGCATGAACCGTGTAACTGTATGTGCCTACACATTAGTGAATGATCTGGCGTCTCAGTGCATTCCTCTCCATTCAGATAAACTTCTTGATCATCTTTGAAACATCTGTATGTGTATGGAAGCGACCAGACCTCATGAAGAAAAGCACTACCTAAAGGTTCATAACGACCTATTGGTATATATTTCATACAATTTGAAAACTTATATAAAGCAAAAGGCCGCGTTATTAAACCGTGGATAAGGCACGTTGCCAAAAAACCCGCAATCCTCTGCTGATGATGTCACTGAGCATGTCATGAATGATGTAATATGTGACATCATCAGCAGTGGATTACGGGTAATAGTATCTCTAGTTTACTCCCCTATAGCTGTCTTTCTTTTAACATAAGTGTCTGTTTCCTTCCCTTATACTTACTGTTTTTGGTTCGCTTCCAGTTCGCGTACCGGCGAGCGAACTGGGAAGCGTACTACGAGAAATAGAGGTTGGCACAGTTCCAAATATTGTACCAATTTTTTAATAACAGGGAGGTAGTTCTGAAAAGAACTTTTTTTTTTATTGTTTTTGTTGTTTTATATTTTTTTTATTATTTTTCTGAACATTTTTTTACTTTTTTTGAATTTTTCTGAACAGTTTTATATTTTTGGGGGTTTTTCTTGCAGGGGGCAATGAAAACGATTCATTGTAAAGGGCTCAACAGGAGCAACAAAACAAAAAAAAAGTATTTATTATTTGGGGCGTTTCGTACAAACTTGCATATGATAGTCAATAGCTCTGTTGATCAGAGTGATGCTTCTTTCTCCGTAGCAAATGAATCCACTGCAATGTACGCAGACATGTTTTACTTCATGAAATCTCGTTTGAATATTTGGCACCATCTCCCTGCCCTCTGGTCCCGTTACTTCCGGTACAACAGATCTTCTGGCCATAATAGGGAGATTATCTAGGTCGTTACGAAACTGTGCAGCACTGTAGTTGTTAGGATGCCACCTAGTCATATGGCGATGCATTGTGTAGTTTCCGAAACTGTATTTTTTGTCGGTCCCTCTGGACAGTCTATCTTGACATATAAGGCAAGTTACGTATCTTGCATTTACTTTTTTCTGACCTTTGGGAATTTTCAAAAATTGCCAAATGAAGTTTTCTTTCCGGTGAGACGTCCTGGGCTCCTCAGGCAAAAAGTGCCTCTCTTCGTGCTCGTCGTCCTGTTCCTCTTCTTCCTCTTCTTGCTGAATTATAACTTGAGCAGGTGGTCCACTCTTCCTTGGAGGTGGTGGAGGTGGTGGGGAAGCACCAGCTGAAGCTACTAAAGAAGCCATTGCTCACTGGTAACAAAGGGTCTTTCTCTCACAATGATGAAAGTCAGAGTGAGGAAAGAAGGAGGGATTTTCATCATTTGGGAAAAACAATAGTTCTCAACCAATGAAAAGTGTTCATTTTAGATTATATGACCTAGTCTTACATCATTAGGAAACCAAAAGTGAAATGAACCAATGAAAAGTGTTATTACCAAGTCGCATGACCTGCTGTGTTTACGTTAAGCGCTTTGCAGGGCCTCCCGCTTTGCTTCCAGAAACCTGTGCTTTGCAACTCGGAAAGCGTACCAGTTCGCTAACGTAGCACGTCATATGACGTATCACGCGACAACGTGAAACGTCATGCGGACGGGAGGCGTCACGATGTTGTTTTCTAACGCGGCAGTTGCGGTAAAGAAACGTTTACCGGCTCGCGGTCTATTTCGCGGCATCAAGGTCAGCTAACGGGAAGCTTCCCGATTCGCGAAGCGGGAACGAAGAAAAAAAAATATTTTAAATTTTTTTTATTAATAAACATATAAAATATATTTTTGGATTTAAAGAAGAATAAATTTTACAGCTACAGATATTAGCTGTTAAAAAACCAATGAAATTCACTGAAAAAACCATAGGTTATAGACCATATATAGTTAGGAATTAGCATTTACAAAACCTTGAAAATTCACTGAAAAAACCATAGGTTATAGACCATATATAGTTAGGAATTAGCATTTAGAAAACCTTATTTTACTCACACAAAACCATTGAAATTCCATATATAGTTAGTTGCACTAACTATATATCGCGCACCCGCAATCCACTGCTGATGATGTCACATATTACATCATTCATGACATGGTCAGTGACATCACTGATGACATCACTGATGACATCTCAAATGACATCACTGATGACATCACTGATGACATCTCATTTGACATCAATGACCACATCACTGATGATATCATTCATGTGACAATACAATGCATCTCCTCACATTTTAATATAACCTCTGTTTCACCCAGTGTTAAATACAGAGTATAATTTTTGAAACCATTGACACACCAATACTAGTTACTACATACGCACTCACTGATTCCTACGTCTACACACACATTCACTCATTCACCCATACAATCATTCATACATACAATCACTCATCTTTACAACACTGTCATATGCACTCATACACCTATACAGACACTCACACTCTGCCACTCATCCATGGAGTTACTCACACACCTAGTCAGTCCTGTAAAGAATCAATCACACTTCCATTTTCTTGTCTATACAGTTAAACATAGAGCACCTTACATTTTCAAACATATACTAACACATACTTACTCTCTTATACAATCATTGATACAAGTACATATTGATCTGCACAGAGTCACACACCTCCCAGCCAGCCACACACACACTCAGTCTCCCATACAAATACTTGGACAATAAATCAATAACCCATATAGTTAATCATATAGCTACTGATCAACACATGCAGCAGTTTACAGAACAACAGACATAATGATGCACAAATTAAGACAGTTTAGTCACTAACCCATGCACTCAGTGAGACACATTTAATCACTCACTTATACATTCAGTCATGCACCTACTAAATCCTTCGTCCAGACACTTATACTTCCACTCATTCTTCAATATGTAAGACATATTTTAACTTTACAGAAACATACAGTCACTGGATGTTGTCATCAGTGATGTCATCAGTGATGTCATTTGAGATGTCATCAGTGATGTCATCAGTGATGTCACTGACCATGTCATGAATGATGTAATATGTGACATCATCAGCAGTGGATTGCGGGTGCGCAATATATAGTTAGTGCAACTAACTATATATGGAATTTCAATGGTTTTGTGTGAGTAAAATAAGGTTTTCTAAATGCTAATTCCTAACTATATATGGTCTATAACCTATGGTTTTTTCAGTGAATATATATATATGTATATTACTGGAACTTTGCTTTTCTTTGATGCTTGGCGCAGAAGAACGAAACGGACCCAGGCAGGTAGAATTGCTATATTTATTAAATGATGTGCACCACTCCGTCCGCCATGACGCGTTTCGGGCCCTGAAGCCCTTGATCACATGACATGGTCAGCCAATCATTGTGTTTTTAACGTGTGTACAGGCATCATCTGACCACTGGGCCTGTAGAGATAAACAACAGACTTCAGCCTAATCTTCTGAACATCGACTAATAACATTTTTCCAGATACAATGTGCATAGTTTAAAATACAAATGTACATCGTTATTTTGCTCTCCTGTTACTTTTTGTCCACCTTATCACAATACGATATTAAAAATTGCATTTATAATATGCAGTTTTATAATTCATTGTGAATCTATTTACAAAATGTATTAACATATCACTCCCAATGTGCAAATCTCGCAATTAAATAAATAATTAAGTATATGATAAAAAAAAACAGTATTATTTTGTCATACATTGATTGTATAAAATTCATGTTCTGGTGATATTTCTAAAATACATATAATACTCACTTGTGAAAATAAGCAAACAATGTGCAAATTTCGCTTCAAGATTTGTGCAAACTAGCAATATTTTTTGTTGGGAGATATATCAATCAGGTGGTGGATGGGGAGAGATTATAATAAAGCCCTAGTGGGCTGAGTCGATGTTCAGGATAACTGCCTCTATATTGCCCTTACATAGTGGTTCAATTTCTGACACTCGTTAGTAGGAGTCCAAATTATAAGAAAAACGAAAAAAAACTATTTAATGTGTTTTTTTTACCCTTATCTTGTGAAAAAAAGATCTAAAAATTACTCTTTTCTTTATATAAACAAGCAGTTTAATGTTTAACACACTCTCCTCACTATTCAAGTTAATGTAAATATTTTTTTTTTTCCCCTTCTTCTGAATTTACAAAACCGACGCTCAGCTTTTATTCAATATTGTTGCAGACAGGTGTACAGACCCTCTGTAGCGTTGAGCCCATTTGGAGTCTTAGTGTTTAGTTCCAGAATATATCTGGTCTCCAATGTTCTCAAGCGAGCTTCCCTATCTCCTCCCCTACGGAGAGGTGGTACTGTATCTATTGCATAGTAACTGAGACAACCTAAGTTTCCCCCGTGGTAAGTGTTAACATGACGCGCCACTGGGTAAGACTCATCCCTGTTGTTGACCGCCAGCATGTGCTGGAGTATGCGCTTGTGGACCAGTAGCTTGGTACTTCCCACATACCGCAGGCCACAAACACACTCCAGCACATACACGACGAAGTCTGTCTTACATGTTATTTTCTTAGTTATAGGGATTGGCGTCTCAGTGAAAGGAGTCATATAGGAGGTTTGATTTTCCCCCATTGTACATGCTTTGCATATAGCGCATTTAATGAACCCCTTACTTTTATGCAACCAATCATCTTTTTTGGCTATTTCTGGACTACTCATCACAAGCATATCGCTCATTGACCTGGCTCTGCTGTATATATATATCAAACAGGACTAAGTGCTCGGTTAAAACTGAGGCATCTCCAAACCAAAGGGCACATCGTCCAATCGGATCAACCCTGTGAGATCCATAATGAATTCTCAAAACATCCTTTATTGCAGTAAACATTGGTGAACAAGCCTGCAGGTTAGGCGAAACGCGTCCAGCAGCTGATAAATAAATTAAATTATCTATTTTGAGCAAGACACGGCGTCGCCATCCTTTACTGCAGTAAAGGATGTTTTGAGAATATACATATATATATATCCTCGCCACTCCACTCCACGAGCAAGATGCAGGCGCTCTCTCCTCTCGAAAAGAAACGTGGAGCACAGACCCAGGTAAGTTTTTTTAAATTTGCTGGTTTATTGAGCTGTAACTCAGTCGGCCATTACGCGTTTCGGTACTGACGTACCTTGATCACATGACACAGTAAATGGTCACCTGGTTTCTTATATACCAACATTTGACATTTTTTTCTTTTTTTCTGTGATGCAATTTAAAGTGACAGTGCTTGTTTTAAACTGTGCAAATAACGCTACAATTTTGACATATTCAACTTAACCCGGATCCATATCAGATTACAATTCACTTGTATGTACATTATTCTAATGTGCAAATAATTACAAGCATTTTTGTGCACATCCGCATATATTGATGTACAAATTGCGCAATATAGTGCATTTTATCTCGGTATGAATACCATGAAGATACCATCAGAATAAAATATGTACAGTTCTGTGCAAATTTACATATGTTGATGTGCAAATTTTTTGTCAAATGTCAAACTTGGTTTTAAATTTTTGCACAAAGCACTTTATTAATCGCCATTTCAGAAAAGTAGTAGAAACTTTGTATACACACACTACAAGATGGCCGCCACTAAATTGAGTCTATACCATTTTTTATGTCCATGAACTAAAAAGGGCGGACTGTTTAAAATGGCGAATTTGTTTGTACACTGACGACACTGACGAAGCCTTGAGCGAAACGCGTCTGTCGGGGGTGCTGGGGGGTTTGGAAATAAAATATTTTCAAGATCACGACATCGGGATGCTGGCCGTTTCTTTCTGGACACTATTGTTTGGGAGCGTGTGACGATACCTTAAGCGCCTCACCAGCGCTGGCTTTGAGCACCCGGGACGTTGTGGAGCGGCGGCAGTGACGGAGCTGTGAACTAATTAATTTTGGCCTCTTGCCCCGAGGATATGGATACGCAACAGCAGCGGAGTGTTGAATGAAAACCTCTGCGCAACCAGGAAAGGAAAGGCAACTGGAGAGCTACTGCTTCACGCGGACCGAGTGAGGACGACCGAAGAACGCCGGCGTTTGTGGGTGCTCGACGGAAGTCGCCGAGGTCTGCGGTGAGTGACGGCGGCTAATTCCAGCTAGTCCTGAGTTAAAAGAACTTGATATCCTCTGTCCCGTAGGGTGTCACACTGTGTTTCCAAACCCCCTGAAGTAAAGTGTGGGATGCCACCGCCCCCCGAACTGTTAATATAAAAAGACTGCACATTTCTTTTACTATGGCGACAATTGGAGAACTCGCAGGGGAGAGGGAGGCTGCTGCCAATATGATGTTCATGTCTGTGAGAGACAAACCAGCAAAGACTAATAACACTGACTTACAGACGGAGGAAACCACCAACCTCAAAAGTTTGTTTCTGAAGCTGGAGAGACTGCAGGAACGAGAAGTGAGGAAATGGTGGGAGGCCACCTCCCTGGAAAGATACTTAGATTGCAACAGAGTTCCCGGAGGCCTGCGCATCTACACAATCCCCTCCTATGAGAACCCGGACCCGGCCCTTTTAAAAGACTGGGCAGAATACACAGCGGAGTCCTCTAAGGGGATGGTCAGAATACTCATAAAATATGCGTGGAGCGACCGTGAGAAGTGTTTGAAAGACATAGCAGACCTCGAGGCTGAGATTGCTAAAGATAAAGATACTAAAACCTGTGAGGAACTACGTACAGCGATGAGCAAAAGAATTAAAGACTATGAGATGGGAATACGCAAAAGGAAGCAAACCAAATTCCAGAGAGATGAGCAAGACTACTTATCTGGTAGAATTCTCACGTTTGCACGGAAATTTGACGCCACACGCAAAAGATTGGCTCAGGGCACTGCACAAACAACAGGCATGGACACTGAGGAATCAGAAGTGGAAACCTCAGATGGGGAACAGAATGCAGCCCCGAGAACAAAGGGAAATGAGACAGGGAAACCTTTTTAGACGAATACCGGGTAATGAAGGAAACCCGCCAGAGACCACAATTAAAAAATCATCCACCTCAACAAAATCAAAGAGGAGGACGAGGCGGGGGAGGAGGCACAAGGGGAGGTTTACAAAATATCACCACCCCGATGGTGACACGGAGTGCTTCCAATCGCAGGAGAAAGTAATTACCAAAGAAGACAATAATGTCATCAACATATCCAAAAGGATTTTGACAAAGGATGAGATCAACGTATTGAAAAAAGGCTTAAGTTTCTGTCCGACAAGTGAGTTCAACCTTGTGGACGCCAAAATTGACTTGTTCAAATACATAAGGAAGCTAAAGTTCAAAAAAATCTTCCTGCAAATCCCTGAAAAAGTAACTTCGGATAATTCAGAAAGAACAGTTAAAGCAGATGAAGATGATCTCTTGGAAGTCTTGCTCACATCAACACAAGACTTACAAAATCTAGAACAAGAGACAATCACACAAACTGAACTGTTTCCTGAACAAGCCAGAGATCCGAGCAACCTGAAACAAAAATCAAGAAAACTACCGAATATACCCCATGATGCTATCGACGTGTTTAATGAAGCAATAATAGCAGATTTGGAAAAGATGGCAAATAAAAAAATGGACATAAAGTCCTCTAACATCTCTAGGAGGGAATGGGCAGCAATTAAATCCTTACGAGATGACAAGACAATTGAGATTAAGCCCTCAGATAAGGGCGGGAACATCGTCATCTTTAGTAAGGAACACTACGAACAGGAGGCACATAGAAAATTGAGAGACAAAGAGTGCTATATCACAGTTAAAAGAGAGGAATATGTCAAGAGCACCATTGCCTATGAAAATCTACTAAAGCAGTGGAAGGAAGAGGGTATGATCAGCCCCGATGAATTTGCTTTCTTATACTGTGACTCCCCCATGCTGCCCACATTCTATCATTTGCCCAAAATCCACAAAAATGCCAAAAGACCACCAGGGAGGCCGATTGTCTCGGCAATCGGCAGCCTTTTGGAAAATACATCACGCTTCATAGACATTTTTTTAGCACCTATTGTTAAGGACCTGCCCTCTTATGTAAGAGATACACAGGACTTTCTTCGCATCATGGACAATGTCTCCTGGGATAAAGATATGCTATTAATAACTATGGATGTCGTTAATCTATATACATGCATAGATCATGAACAAGGACTGTGCGCTACAAAGTGGTTTTTGGAGAAAAAACAACCGAAATACCGAGCAAACAGTGACATGCTCCTATGCATGATGAGATTTTGTTTGTTTAATAACTATTTCCTGTTTGCAGGCCAACTGTATAAGCGGATCAGAGGGACCTCTATGGGCTCGTGCTTCTCCCCCAGCTACGCGAATTTATTCGTGGGCTGGTGGGAGAAGCACGAGGCATGGGGAGGCAGTAATGAGAAATGGAGTGAAAGAATATTGATGTGGACCAGATACATCGATGATCTGTTTATTGTCTGGAGGGGAGACAGGGCCTCGGCTGAGGAGTACGTCTCAACTCTAAACAATAATGACCTGAATCTACAGTTCACCTGCACCATAAGTGACAAAAGTGTATGTTACCTTGACCTAGAGGTTTTTGTGGAAAATGACCATCTCCACACCAGACTCTATAGAAAGCCAATGGCTGGAAATGCCGTATTACATGCGGCCAGCCACCATCCTAGAAGTCTGGTAAGGAACGTACCTTATGGTGAATACCTTAGACTCAAAAGGAACTGCTCTGGAACTGAGGATTTTAAAAAAGCTCAGGAGGAAGCTAGTGATAGGTTCCAAGCGAGGGGATACTCCCGAAACATCCTAGAGCAAGCAAATGTGAAAGCAGAAACTGTAGACAGGAGGGATCTTCTGTTGGTTAAGGAGTCAAGGAAAGGTAACGAGCAGGTCAGAATGATAACGACATTTAACAGTAAATCTGGAGAACTGGTCCAGACCTTTAAGAAAAACTGGCATATATTACACACTGATAACATCTTGAAAAAATTCTTACCAGATAGACCTATGGTAACATATAGGAGATGCCAGTCTCTTTCGGACCATCTAGTCCACAGCCATTACTCCCCTGAAAAAGCTAATCAGACTTCCAACAAGATTGTTGGCTTTTTTCCTTGCCTGCGCTGCAAGGCGTGCAAATTCAGAAAAAAGGTCAAGGAGTATCCATGCAGATCAGGTGAGGACAGAGCTGGCAGAAAGATCACTAAACATCTGAACTGTAATTCAGAGTATACAGTCTATTGTTTGGTCTGCCCCTGCCATAAAAGATACGTAGGAAGTACTATAAAACCAGCGAAAATGAGAATCTTAGAACACATGAGGGCCATCGCGAACATTGACAAAACCTATCCGATGGCCCGTCACTTTGCAGAACAACATCAAAGCAACAGAGATTTACTCACTTACTACTGCATAGACCAGGTCCCCAGAACAGAACGAGGGGGGAATAGAGAAAAAGCCCTCCGTATACTGGAATCGAGGTATATCCTGGACCTCAAAACGATGACACCATGGGGTCTTAACAATGATGCAGAAATGTGGGTACACCTATGACAATCTCCCGATCTGTAAAATGAACCAATCTGTCAGAACATCAAGACAAGACTCCTTGACCGAATGTAAATTGAAATATATTGTAGCCTTGTAAATACGTATTATCTCCCTTTACGCCATACAGGGCATAATCACAAGTAACCTGCCAAGTTTAAAATTGGTCCTACTATATGTATATACATAGTGTAGATTTGTACATAGCTGGCATTGGGTTTAGTAATATACTATTTGTATATATTTGATTTGCACACGGTAATGGCTTGTATATAATTGGGGATACACCCCTACATAACATCATGAATGCTTGTAAATTTATAAAAAGCAACGCCGAGTATCACAAATGTAAAGCGTATAAATATATGTGCCAGTCA
The DNA here is from genome assembly GCF_964261635.1 of Lissotriton helveticus. Lineage (NCBI taxonomy): Eukaryota > Metazoa > Chordata > Amphibia > Caudata > Salamandridae > Lissotriton > Lissotriton helveticus. The sequence goes on from NC_136069.1 coordinate 513,018,892, forward strand.
TGATACATTTTTTGTCAAATGTCAAACTTGGTTTTAAATTTTTGCACAAAGCACTTTATTAATCGCCATTTCAGAAAAGTAGTAGAAACCTTGTATACACACACTACAAGATGGCCGCCACTAAATTGAGTCTATACCATTTTTTATGTCCATGAACTAAAAAGGGCGGACTGTTTAAAATGGCGAATTTGTTTGTACACTGACAACACTGACGAAGCCTTGAGCGAAACGCGTCTGTCGGGGGTGCTGGGGGGTTTGGAAATAAAATATTTGCAAGATCACGACATCGGTGTGCTGGCCGTTTCTTTCTGGACACTATTGTTTGGGAGCGTGTGACGATATATATATATATATATATATATATATATATATATATATATATTAATATATATTCACTGAAAAAACCATAGGTTTCAGGCCTTATATAGTTAGGAATTAGCATTTAGAAAACCTAGCAAATTCACTGAAAAAACCATAGGTTTCAGGCCTTATATAGTTAGGAATTAGCATTTAAAAAACCTTTGAAATTCACTGAAAAAACCATAGGTTTCAGGAGTTATATAGTTAGGAATTAGCTTTTAAAAAACCTTTGAAATGCACTCAATAAACTATAAGTTTTAGTGGTGTTATAGTTAGCTGGACATTTTACTCATACAAAACCATTGAAATTGCTCCTATGTAGTTAGATGTACTAACTATATTTCGCGCACCCGCAATCCACTGCTGATGATGTCACATATTAGATCATTCATGACATGGTCAGTGACATCACTGATGACATCTCAAATGACATCACTTTTGTGACTTTTCCTGTCCTTGTAAATATGGCCCCTTTACATGCAGCACTTTCTGTGAAAGGGGCATTCCATGGGTGTTGCTGTGGGTGTTCCCACTCAACACCCCTGGAACCAGACACATTTCCAGATTTACAATGAATCGTAAATCTGGAAATGTGAGAATGCTACGCCTCCTCGGGGAGGGGTAGGCAGGCGCAACGAGGAGAAATGTTTTCATTGCTCCTCGTTTTTTCCTCTTTCAATGCGTGCTGCATTAAACCCAGATCCGTAGACTGGGGGTGAGTGATTGATTTGCTCAAACGCTCCGTCCATCATCCCCTTTTGTATCGCTTTGTTCGCCCTAAGTGTGGCAGGGTATGCTCAGATGTGAGTCCCTTGCTCACTTGGCCACTGGATTCAAGATAGCCTGGCTGATGAGGATTATGAATCCGAAACCGGTCCCAGGATGCTTGTTTCCGGTCCATGGAAGACATGGCTTGGCAGTTCGGGCTGGACTGTTCCCATGAGGCACAGGGTCAGACTGATTTGCATATAGCCATGTCTGAAATGGGGTGGCTGAGTGGGCTAAAGAATGGTGATGGATTAAACCCAGATCAGTTGACTGGGGGTGAGTGATTGATTTGCTCAAACGCTCCGTCCATCATCCCCTTTTGTATCCCTTTGTTCGCCCTAAGTGTGGCAGGGCATGCTCAGACGTGAGTCCCTTGCTCACTTGGCCACTGGATTCAAGATAGCCTGGCTGATGAGGATTATGAATCCGAAACCGGTCCCAGGATGCTTGTTTCCGGTCCATGGAAGACATGGCTTGGCAGTTCGGGCTGGACTGTTCCCATGAGGCACAGGGTCAGACTGATTTGCATATAGCCATGTCTGAAATGGGGTGGCTGAGTGGGCTACAGAATGGTGATGGATTAAACCCAGATCAGTTGACTGGGGGTGAGTGATTGATTTGCTCAAACGCTCCGTCCATCATCCCCTTTTGTATCACTTTGTTCGCCCTAAGTGTGGCAGGGTATGCTCAGACGTGAATCCCTTGCTCACTTTGCCACTGGATTCAAGATAGCTTGGCTGATGAGGATTATGAATCCGAAACCGGTCCCAGGATGCTTGTTTCCGGTCCATGGAAGACATGGCTTGGCAGTTCGGGCTGGACTGTTCCCATGAGGCACAGGGTCAGACTGATTTGCATATAGCCATGTCTGAAATGGGGTGGCTGAGTGGGCTAAAGAATGGTGATGGATTAAACCCAGATCAGTTGACTGGGGGTGAGTGATTGATTTGCTCAAACGCTCCGTCCATCATCCCCTTTTGTATCCCTTTGTTCGCCCTAAGTGTGGCAGGGCATGCTCAGACGTGAGTCCCTTGCTCACTTGGCCACTGGATTCAAGATAGCCTGGCTGATGAGGATTATGAATCCGAAACCGGTCCCAGGATGCTTGTTTCCGGTCCATGGAAGACATGGCTTGGCAGTTCGGGCTGGACTGTTCCCATGAGGCACAGGGTCAGACTGATTTGCATATAGCCATGTCTGAAATGGGGTGGCTGAGTGGGCTACAGAATGGTGATGGATTAAACCCAGATCAGTTGACTGGGGGTGAGTGATTGATTTGCTCAAACGCTCCGTCCATCATCCCCTTTTGTATCACTTTGTTCGCCCTAAGTGTGGCAGGGTATGCTCAGACGTGAATCCCTTGCTCACTTTGCCACTGGATTCAAGATAGCTTGGCTGATGAGGATTATGAATCCGAAACCGGTCCCAGGATGCTTGTTTCCGGTCCATGGAAGACATGGCTTGGCAGTTCGGGCTGGAATGTTCCCATGAGGCACAGGGTCAGACTGATTTGCATTTAGCCATGTCTGAAATGGGGTGGCTGAGTGGGCTAAAGAATGGTGATGGATTAAATCCAGATCAGTTGACTGGGGGTGAGTGATTGATTTGCTCAAATGCTCCGTCCATCCTCCCCTTTTGTATTGCATTGTACAGCACGCATTGAAAGAGGAAAATGCCTGTAGTGATTGTTCTTGTGTAGGAAGGTGCCTCTTCCTGCACAAAAACAATCTTCCCATGATGCAGGCATCCTTGCACCATGGTGCAAGGGTACCTGCGCTGGCACATGACAGCTGTTTGTGTGCCAGCGTAGGGGAGAGCACAGGAATTCGACATATCATAGTAAATATGTTGCTTTCCTAGACTCTGAGCATGCTGCAGCGTTGCGCAGCCATAGGGCTTGTGTTGCCACGCTACGGCACTTCCTCGTAAATCTGCTTGTGGGATTATTTGAATGGCAGAGTGCAACGTGATTGTATTGAAGACAAAGATGTCGGCTAGAATATATGGTAGAACTCTAATGTGTATGGAAAAGCTTTACATTTAGCACTGCAGAGCAAATCCATAAGTTCATCTTTAAACGTGCAAATTAAAATTCACTAGAATCTGTAATATTTTAACATATATAGTATATATGGGATAAAGTACCTGCTGTCGTGCATGGAAAAGAATATTGCATGATATTGATGAGTTCCGTGACCATATAAAGAAATGGGCAAAGAAAGTTTGTCAGGGAGTATTTTATTCATAGATACACAGCCACACTATTATGGTTCAAAAACCCGGTTAAATCCTTGGGATATGCACTTTTATATTCATTGCAGACCAAATTAATAAAACCTGAATCTGCACTGTAAAATACACCAAAAACAAGTAGTAATTTTTGCAACTCTAATTTAGATAGGTTTAACATGTCAGATTTAAAAAGTGTTGTGGCTCAGATTGTGTAGAAATATGCACTGATAAATGATATTTCCTGGAATGGCCTATGGTGTTTAAACTAACTAAAAAAATAGAGGGAAAAAACAGATCCCATGTTTGTTGTTTATACTACTGCTGTAATTATGCTCTGTGACGTGACTTTCACCCTGGCTGCTGGCAGCAGGCATTGTAAGAATTCAACTGTAATAACTTATTTCAGTTGAGCAGCTAAATTTTTGCAGGTGACTAAAGACATCACTACTCAACTGCAATAAGGAAACATGAGGTAGGTTTGTACTGCAGGCTTCATGTATTATAGTTCATGTAATGGAAAAATTGGTGTGCGTGTAAATGAAAATCTAAGTAGATGGAAAGTAGCTTTCCATATTACATATCTTGGCAAGGATCGTAAAACAATCCGGCTGATCTGTTTGTTGTTTAGTACTAAATGGCTACACAAACTGCAGTGCACAGCTTAAAGTACTGTGACCAAGAATTTTCTGATGCATACTTAACTGCATTAGGGTCAAGAAAATGGATGTCTGTGCCAGACGTTAGTGAGCTACTTACAGTCATTTTCAGACCTTTACTTCTCCTGCTGACACAACAGTGTGTTATACTCATTTATTACAGACGCAAGAGAGAGAAAAAAGAATGGGAGCCAATTTTACAAATTGACTAATGGAGCACTGTTCCCACTGAAATTGCATCATTTCATGATATAACATTTTAGAAACCTCCCTCTAGTATTGTTCTGATGCATTTTATTTATCTTCTTTGAGCTTACAAATATTGGACAAGATGCCTTACTTTAATCCTCATCAAACATTATATCAGCTTGTAGTAGATGAAACCTAAGAAGGCAATATTTATACTTCGATGAGTCATTTTGAATGTTATGTTACTGAAGCACCAACACAAACTCACATTCCAGTTTAAAATAATACTTTATATATATTTTCATTTTAGTAGGTGAAGAAAACACCATACATTGCTCTGTGATCTTTTTTTATTTACTGTGATAGATTAGCTTATAAAATAGCTCAGATTGCAGTTTAGATATAGACCTGCAAGATGAAAGTGTGAATCCTGACAGAACCAGCACAGATATTCCCTATAGAGTTGGGAAATGCTAGTAAACAACACACTGGCAATGTGGGCTCCAAACCGCACAATGGTATGAAATTAATACAAATTCTGTTTCCTCCAAAGCTCTACTTTTGTGACCCCGTTGCCAAGAGGCCACCCCTAATAAGGTCAAGAAATAACAAATGAAAAAGATTGTGAAATTCTATTCAGGGTTATCAGTTCCAAAATCAACAGATGGTTACATTTTTCTCTTTGAACTATTCTTTGAATCCAATTTTATTCAAAAAATGCCAAATTGATAGAAGTAATCTATTCGGCCCAGCCAACGTGTTTCGTCTCAGTGGGACTTCATCAGGGCTTGATCATCATCCCTATGTTGTCATCCATCACTAGGCATGAACTCTTAGGACATTTGAACCAGGAAACAGAAAGGAGGAAGATGAGATGGGAGCGCAACACGCCATCTATTGGTACAAAATTGTATCTAAGAGGATTTATGAGATAACAACAGGAGCCAACACTGGGTGGATGACACCATTGAGATATTGATCAAGCCCTGATGAAGAACTACTGGGACACAACTCGTTGGCTGGGCCAAATGGATTGCTTCTGTCAAAGCAACTCTCAAGACTGCTGAATACGTTTTATTTGATGCAGAGACCATGGCAGGGTGTATCTTGCTGCATCAACTATGTGTGTTTTGAATTAAAAAAACTGTATATAATTTGTTACTAGTCAATGCCCACCTCCTGAAACCAGCCCCCCGATAATTGTGCAGAATGCTGCTGCACGTTTTGTTTTGGCTCTGCCTAAAACATCATCTGCCACTAAGGCCAGGAAAGACCTTCATTGGCTTCCTGTGCAGCACAGAATTTCTTTTAAAATTCTCTGCTTGTATAGAGCAATGGCGGAGGGATCAACGAATGCGATCAGTTCTTTACTCATTCGTTATGCCCCAATAAGATGTCTTCGGTCTGCTGGGCTTTTCCAACTGGTAGTTCCCCGTTTTAGGCTGACGAGATGGGGAGCCAGGGCTTTCTCAGTTGTTGCTCCGCAGCTTTGGAATTCCATCCCAATTGAGATAAAAACCCTACCCTCAATTGACCTGTTCAAAAAGGAACTTAAAACCTGGTTCTTCAGGAGGGCCTACCCATGATGGAATGCTACACGTAGTGACGAGCTGGTATTTTGATATAGGCGCCTTGACGCCCATTGGGCATAGTTTGCGCACTACAAGAATCCTTTCATTTCATTTCATTTCATACAATACATAAGCACACAAGGTGGGAGAGGCATTGGTAACTGGACAGATGTGCACAGGGTTTTTATCCCACTAAGAGGGGATGACTGTGATGACAGAGAAAGTAGTTCTTTCACATTGATGCTGTTATAAATAATTTGTATTCAGTGTTTGAAACACAGCAGCCAACGAGTTTCACCCATGCAGGCTTCTTCAGGACATGATAAATGGTCCACACAGTTCATAGAGGGGGTGGGGAGATTTCTCCGGGAGTTGCCCCAGGTCAATCCACACTAGTTTAAATACGTATTACGCAGAGCCTGAACATTTTTCAATCTATTAACCTCTGTAGTGGCTGTCCTCTTCAAGGACCAGTGTATGTACGGTGTATCGCGATCAATCGCAAGCTTTTTAAAACGGCCATCCAAGAGAAACCTCACACGTCAAGTGATTAATCGCGCTACACCTTACATACACTGGTCCTTGAAGAAGCCCGCATGGGTGAAACACGTTGGCTGCTGTGTTTTAAATACTGAATAAAAAGAATTTATAACAGCATCAATGTGCAAGAACTACTTTCTCTGTCATCACAGTCATCCTCTAACAGTGGGATGAAAACCCTATGAACATTTGTCTATCAATGCCTCTCCCACCTTGTGTGCTCAAGTTTTATTCGTCACATCATGACTACTTGATCCGTTGCTGGAGAACAGTTTAACCACCTGTTGATTTTGGAACAGATAATCCTGTATTGAATTGAACACTCCTTTTTATTTGTTATTTCTTCACTATAGAGTTGATAAGTTTATTACTTTTCAGCTGTATGACCATAGTTGTGATTATATATATTCCGATGAAAATGTAGGTTGGAGTAAGTTTTGGATAGATAGTTAATATTGTGGTATATTTACGTAGGGTGGAATGCAGGGATACATTTTTGAATACTTTGCTAATTTTCCAGTGGTACTGCTACATGTGGTATTAACAACAGCAACACTATTATTGTTATCATTTACTCAAAATACATTAAAAACATCTCATGAAGAACTTTGCAAGAACTTTGAAAATAGCAGTGCATGAAGAACTTTGCTGCCGACAAAACACTCTATTGTTTTCAATTGGAAACCTGTCAAAATAGAAACATATGTAGTCATATATAGTTGCACTGAATAGAACAGCAAATTCTAGAAAAATATGCAAAGAATTTAATACCTTGTGTTTTATCCACATTTCTTGAAATTAAGTAGCATTTACATTTTTTATTGAAAGTGGATAAGTGTATGCTTAATAGCATTGCAGATACAAACGCTCAAAATGCTATTGTTGAGAGAATGCTATATGCCAACTTTTCCAATTTCAAAGTGAAAGTTGGAAATGCATTCCCTTTTTACAATGGAGAAACTTTGGGCCTGATTCTCAAAGGTAAACTTACACTTTTGTGTACGTTTATTATTACTTACTATTCCTACTCATTATATGTGTGGAGTCTCCGCACATAAAAACATAGGTCTTTTAATGTGCAGAGATTCCGCACTCATATAGATACTACTCGTAAACCCTTTATGAATAGCAAACATACATAAACCTATACAATAGTTTAGGTTTACTCCTATGAATCAGGCCCTTCATCTCACACTTAAATCATCTATGTACAGTAAAACCTCAGCACTATAGAAACTATGACCATGCTCTAGTATAAACAGAAGGGCCAGAATAAAGGGCCATATGTAGGAGGCCCAATACCGGTTGGTAATGGCCGAAATTACCGAATTTCGGCCGTTACCGACCGTTATTTGGCATTTGGAATGTAGGTTGCATGATTTTAGGATTCGGTATTTTACCGAATCAGTAACTTAAGCCATCAGTAAATTACCAAATTCTTAACATACCAATTCGGTAAATTACCGAATCCGTAATGTAGGGAGCACTCAAGTTAGTGCTTTTCTGAGTTAAGGATTCATTATTTACAACCAACTACAAGTTGGTGGTAAATATCGAAAACCTTAGAAAAAGCATATTTTTTGCTTTTACAACAGTGCAATGTGGCAGTGTGCCACATGTGCACACATGCACGATTCAGGGGTGCAACAGGGTGTCAATGTGACACCCTGCCACCCTTGAGTATGTGCCCCCATTACCAATTCGGTATTTACTGAATCGGTAATTCCCATTCATTCCTATGGGCCTCCAGGCCCATCGGAATGAATGGGGAATACCGAATCGGTAAATACCGAATCGGTATTTATCGAATTTTACCGATTTGGAAAAAATTACCGAATCTATACCTACATACCATTTACCAAATCTAAAATACAGAATAGGTAAAATTCAATATTTTAGAATCGGTAAATAGTATTTACCTACATATGGCTCAAAGATCTCACACCTAATAACTCATCTCACTTCAAATTGTGGATTCCAAAATCAGGATAAATGTAACGGGGTACTGTTTGAAAAAGTGCAATTAACCTGACAAACAATAAAGAAGCAATCAACGATGTCAATCATGTCAATCATGTCTATCATGTCTATCATGATTTCAGAAACTGGACACTCCAGCCAACTGTTTGCTTAATGATTAATAGACTGAGGCCTATGCTTACATCCTGTTTGTCAACTTGTGTTACAGAGCTCCTTCCAAAACAAATATATCAAAAGGACAACATTAACATTTTTACAGTAACAGGTAGGAGAGAGAAAGGAAAAGTAAAGGGCTCACACCAGATGGACAATAGCTCACTGAAGGCTTTGAAGGAAATGAGGAAAGATTTCATCAAGGTCTGGGAGCCTGATAACAAAGCATTGTATTTAACCTTTAGGACCCATATGAGAAACCACAGCTTTTCAAAATTAACATATGCTCATTTGGTTTTAAAATCATCTCTTATTTTTTGGCTTTGTAGTTGCTGAGAGGAAAAGCAGCCCAAGAACAGATCACCCCGACTGGGTTCTGTGTATCTTTGTTCCCGTGGCACAGTGACAAAATATCCACATCTGTGCATACCCTTGGCCACTTAGGGCATTACATTAAATTCACACCGCCTTTGCGGATCTGCACAAAATTTAAAATACTAAAAGAAGTTTAAATGTGCTAGGTCTGCACCAAATGTTGTGCTGATCCATCAAACTATTCCAAAGATTTTAGTAAATCAAAAATATTTTCGGCAACCACTTCAATATTATCTCCCCAATGGATCATCACAAAACCTAATATAGTTTTACTGACTATCACTTGCTAACTAATTGCCACACTTTACAGAGATTCATCAGGGAGCACCAATGTTATATACAAATGAAAATGTTATCGATCTTTCAGTCTATGCCCCTCCCCTTTATTGATTGGCACAAAACTTTACAAAATAACAGAAAACTAATCCTTCCTAGCTTCAGGGGTTTTTCTTTTTTTCAGAGCCAAACCTTTTGGCAAATGCACACTTTTTTGCCCACCGCCGCACCCTCTCCTTCCAACTTTGTAGTGTTGCTCAAATTCTAAACTGCCAATAGTAATCTGGGTGTATTGTGTATGTAAAATTTCTGATATATTTATCAACTGATGCCAAAGTTCGAAGACAATTAACCAATGTTTTTTCTACTGGAAGATACGCAAAGGTGTAAGCCCTTACAAGCCAACTTGGCACCTTTTTTAAATAATTATAACACGGAAAGTGTTGAACACATTTACATTAAACAAAAAACAGCATGCTTTCTGAGTCAATATCTACTTTCATGCCTGGCTTGCTGCTGCACAACCTTTCAGCTATTCAGGTTGCAAGTGAGAGCAAATTTCCTCTGGGAGCTAAAATAGAAAGTCACTTAATGTTCCAACCCCCTCTTAGCTTGTCTTCGTGTGGACACACCTTCACAAAACTTACCATGCCAAAAATGGCTTTTCTATTGAGAATGCTTAAATTAGTGTATTACACAATGATGGTTGCTCTTCTGTAGTTATAGTTAGGTCAGCATGTCTATAGGAAGAACATGTTTTGTTTCATTAATAATGTTGGCACCGTTAGATGAATCTCCAAGTAACTTAACAAAACTAAAGTTCATCCACCTTGAATCATTCATGGAGATTTTCAATTTGATCCATTAAACAGGGGCCAAGAAAAAATGGGGGGGTGTCACAAAACAGTGATTTAACTATGTTATTTCTCATTGAAAACTTGTCTCTCGGATAAAAAAAAAAGGTGAAACAGAAATATATCACATTGGCAGAAAAATTAGAAGCTCATGCAGAAAATATTGATTTGGTGTAAATCCATTCGTTTTTTTGTGCTAAATTAGAATATAAAGAAGTACTCGATTTGGGCTTGAAGCGGTACAAAGTTAGATTGATCTAGATGGTGTGTCTGGCGGGAGTCCTGCAGTACAGAAAATTGAAAAAAAGGGCTTTTTTATTGGCTTTTTCTCTTGTCAGCCATTTCAGTACTTTGCGTTCTAATTGGCTGGGCACAACTGAAAAGAATATGTAGCAGCCACCAATATAGGACTCGGTCCTGTGTTCTGAAAACGGTATGGAAATAGGGCCTAAGGGGCCAGAGTCAGATCACCCTAACCCCAAGGCATATCTTTGAAGGCCCAAAGAGACATGCCAGTGGCCAAAATTAAAAAAAAATCATGTTATGGAACACAGGATGGCTTTTTCATGGAGTATCACGTTACTCCTGCAAGACGTGGTGTGCATACTTTCACCTCATAGGGCCTCAGTAACATGCAGGTTTTGTTGAGGTAGCTACTGCATCATATCCCACCACCATCCCATGATAGTGCTGTACAGTCAAGTTCCACTGAGGAATCTTCCACTGTACCATGGTAGCAATGAGTGACATTTTGTGCAGCGGCTCCAGCTAGAGTACCACAATACCCAAATGAAAAGAAAAAGAAAATATTATTTGGGTATCTGTGGTGCCATGCAGCCAACCCCTTCCTTGGGCACCCTCATTTGAGATTTCATCAGTGATGTCATCAATGATGTAATTTTACATTTAATTATTGATGCAATATGCAAAGTCATGAGCAGTGCGTGGTGGGGGTGCAAGTGATAGTTAACTCAGTAAGCTATACCTTGTGAAGGTCAGGGTGTTTTGGTTATCAAACATACGTTTTATATCAATTTAATTGCAAACTATAGCTTCATGTTAACCTTTTTTTCCAAATTTAAAGGGCTTTCTCAACATAGGCTTAAATATCATTTTAATACTTATCTATAACATCATTTTTTTTTTAAATATTGGGGGGCTTGTCTTGCCATACCAGTTATTTAAACTTAACTGTACTGTTATACAAATGATTTTATTTCTCAATATCATATACAAAAAAGGTATTAGAAAATCTCATGAAAATACTTGAAAAAGGTATCAAGAAGCTATTTAGTACTTAGATCCATAAGCAATGCCTCTACAAAGGTAAACACACATTACAACGCATTTTTTACAACGCACTACCATTACAACGGAACTTTTACAACGCAAATACCATTACAACGCATTTATTTACAACGCATGTTTTTACAACGCAGGTACTGTTACAACGCATAACATTACAACGTAAGTATTGGTAAGTATATAATTATATTTAAAATGTTATATGTTAGGTTTTTTTTAAAGGGGTATTTTTAGGGTTTAGGGTCAGTTTTGGGTTTTTGGGTAAAGGGGTATTTTTAGGGTTCAGGGTCAGTTTTAGGTTTTTGGGTAAAGGGATATTTTTAGGGTTCAGGGTCAGTTTTGGGTTTTTGGGTAATGGGGTATTTTTAGGGTTCAGGGTCAGTTTTGGGTTTTTGGGTAAAGGGGTATTTTTAGGGTTCAGGGTCAGTTTTCAGTTTTTGGGTAAAGGGGTATTTTTAGGGTTCAGGGTCAGTTTTCAGTTTTTGGGTAAAGGGGTATTTTTAGGGTTCAGGGTCAGTTTTGGGTTTTTGGGTAAAGGGGTATTTTTAGGGTTCAGGGTCAGTTTTGGGTTTTTGGGTAAAGGGGTATTTTTAGGGTTCAGGGTCAGTTTTGGGTTTTTGGGTAAAGGGGTATTTTTAGGGTTCAGGGTCAGTTTTCAGTTTTTGGGTAAAGGGGTATTTTTAGGGTTCAGGGTCAGTTTTCAGTTTTTGGGTAAAGGGGTATTTTTAGGGTTCAGGGTCAGTTTTCAGTTTTTGGGTAAAGGGGTATTTTTAGTGTTTAGGGTCAGTTTTCAGTTTTTGGGTAAAGGGGTATTTTTAGGGTTTAGGGTCAGTTTGGGGTTTTTGGGTAAAGGGGTATTTTTAGGGTTCAGGGTCAGTTTGGGGTTTTTGGGTAAAGGGGTATTTTTAGGGTTCAGGGTCAGTTTTGGGTTTTTGGGTAAAGGGGTATTTTTAGGGTTCAGGGTCAGTTTTGGGTTTTTGGGTAAAGGGGTACAGGGTAAAAATAAAATAAAATTAAATTTAAATTAAATTAATTAAATGAAATGAAATTAAATTAAATTAAATTAAATACAATTACATTACATTATATTAATTTTAAATAATATACAATTAAAAAAAAATATATATACTTACCAATACTTACGTTGTAATGGTATGCGTTGTAAAGGTACCTGCGTTGTAAAAAAATGCGTTGTAAATACATGCGTGGTAATAGTATTGGCGTTGTAAAAGTCCCGTTGTAACGGTATGCGTTGTAAAAACATGCGTTTTAACGTCATATATCCCTCTACAAAGTTTTACAGTTTATATAGCCCATTGGTTCTCTTTCTTCTATTTGGAACCATTCACAATCGAAGATGTTTGTCACACTATAAACATTGTTATAGACCAATCGAGACACAAACTCGCCATACTTCTTGATCAGGTCAGTAACATTGTATTATATTTTTTCATCGTAGTCTATGATTATGAGTGTGGTGACTTTCCAGGTTGGGTGATAGTTACTGCACCCAGCATTTAATGCCAACCATGCTATATCTATCTATCAAATTGCTAGGGAGATGGGTCCATGTGCACCCTTTGTTCATGCAACAAAATCTTGTTATCTCACCGTACACAACATCTGGCTCCTTCACGAATGTGCTCATTCAAGCTTTTTGATCCCTAACATTAGAACTGACGTTAAATTGAATTTTGATGCATGGACTGGACCCTCTGGCAGTTTTCTAATCTTTCTTGCAATCCCAAATGCTAAAATTGAAAGAGCCATCAACTAGACCTTGTTTAGTCACTTGCCCACTCCTTAGATTTCCCTAATGGCCTCAATTTTAAATATGTTGGTATTTCTATTTTCCAATTTAGTCTAGTTACAATCCTATCTGTTCATTGGTCCATTTCACATCTCACTGTGCGCCTTTACCTAAAAAACAGCATTCCACACAAACTGATTTTGTCCTTATCTATTAAGGTGCTGTCGTTATGTACAGTGGAAATGTCCACTTCTTGTTCAATTAATACATATATCTATTGACTATGCAGGGATATTCAGTAGAGATTCAAGCAGACTCCTTGAGTCTCTGCTATTGTGCTCCTACATGATCAATTTCTAGAATTAGCAAACCAACTTACATTTCTGAAAGAAAATTAAAATGGTCATCTTTCTAATGAAGAGGCATTGCCACACAAGCCGCACTTTCTACAGCAACAGAGTCAGTGAATAAATAAAAAATGCTATTGCTAATAGGACAAACATTTCTTTCACTTACTTTCATACCCAGAGTCACTTTGAAATTAGTCTTCGTGTGCAAATAACTAACTTAAAATATGGGCTCACTAAGAAACATTTTGTGTGGTGTTCATGTTTAAATTTACCTTATTTGAGAATTTTTAAATTAATATATATGTATAAATGACGCCATATTTCGATTAAAGAGGTCAAAAGCTGACGATTGCACACATTGAACGCACACCAATAGTATTCCCTGCATGTGGCCTGATGCTTGCACAAATGATAGCTGTGAGGGAGTAACACATTTAGGAGAAAATATCATGTTGGGCAGAATGATTGTTGTTCAGTTAAGAGACGTCATGGGCACAAAATCAAAATCGAAGTAACTGCCATCTCTTGCTGGTATGAATTGGCTGTACCTCTAGAGTGTAGAAACGTCAATGAGGTTATGGAAGGCTTTGAAATGCTAAGGTCAGACCAATTCAGCCTGCATTTTTCGTGCAGCCGAATCCTAGTGCGTTATTTTCACTGAATATGTCACATTTTCAATGTGAGGAACATTGAAATAGGTAAATTACTCAATATTCTGCTGGTGGCACGGTAGCGTAAAATCAATAATTTCAAAGGGAAGGTACTCACTAGGCTGCTCATGGGCTCACACACAACAGAGGAAGTGCATTTAAGTACGTAACGTTGTGACTCAACATTGCAGTTATATGAACCTGCAGTGAACCTTATTTCTAACCCTTCATAACAATCCCCTTACCTGACAGTCATTGTTGTGCGTTCCGGGTCAAGAATCTAATGCCAAATGTGCTTCACATAATTCAAATTCATAAACCTGCTGCATTTAAAGGAAAAGAAACATGCTGAATTGAAATAAATCAGCATGCACTTGGGTCAGATATTGTTGCAAATGTCATCATGACATATGTTTGCATTAGGCTAATTCGGGGTCATTCAGTTAATGTTTTATGCATATCGTACGATAAAAGGCTTATGTATGCAGTCACAATGCTAGCTAGAGGTGTATTTCACTGCGGGGCTTAGGAAAGATTTAAATGAGCTTACTGTAAGGGTGGAAAAGATTCCAACGAAGCAGAGTTACATCCTGTGTACACTATGAATCCTAGTATATTTGGGTGAGGGAAAGTGTGATAAAAATTAGAGAGACTGGGTAAAAATCGATAACTGGAGATACACAATAGTACACTGTGTGTCTCTCTCTATACAAAAAATACACACCAAATGTAAATACAAATCTAAGGGCCATATTATCAAGAACGGCGATAACATTATTTAGCTGCAGGAAACTGCAGCGAAAGCGACTGTAAGGGGCTTGATAATATGGCCTCGTGAATTCCCATAGAAGCCCAGGTTCTGGTGTGAACCTGGGCTTCTATGGGAAATCACGAGGCCATATTATCAAGCCACTTATTGCCGCTTTAGCAGCAGTATCCTGCCAATAAAACGGCGATAATGTTATCGCCGTTCTTGATAACATGGCCCTAGATTCGACTAATTTGCTCACCGACAATCTAATACCTTATTTATTTATATTTATTTATTTATATTCTTATAAAGCGCCAGACTAGACCCCCGAAGGGGTATCTCCGCGCTATTGCTGCAACAAGAGAGTGTTCTGATTCTGATTGTGTGTCCAGAGAGGAAATATAGGCTACAAGGCATTATTTACCCGGATACAGATATGTTTTTAAAATTTTCCGGAAAGTCAAGTGACTGGAGAGAGATCTTAGTTCTGGGGGCAAAGAATTCCACAGTGCTGGTCCGGCATAGGCTAGTGCACGGCCGCCTTGTCTGGTCTTTTTTACTCTAGGTATCTGCAGTAGCTGCTGGTGACTGGAGCGCAAAAGGCGCCCTGGGATGTAAGGCTGGAAGATTTCGGTCATGTATTTTGGGCCCTCCCCTATCATACTCTTGTGGATAGTACATAGGGTTTTGAACTGGACTCGTTTTCTCACTGGAAGCCAGTGGAGTCTCATCAGCAGGGGACAGGAGGGAGTCCTTGGTGGAACATTCAGGATAATCCTTGCTGCTGT
This sequence comes from Lissotriton helveticus, assembly GCF_964261635.1. NCBI lineage: Eukaryota > Metazoa > Chordata > Amphibia > Caudata > Salamandridae > Lissotriton > Lissotriton helveticus. The sequence goes on from NC_136069.1 coordinate 513,034,440, forward strand.
ATTTTGGATTACCTGTAATTTACTAAGTTGCTCCTCGTTAGCTCCGAGGAGCAAACCGTTGCAGTAATCCACCCTGCTGATGACAAGAGCCTGTACAAGCGTCTTTCTGTGATGGTCCGGTATGTAGGGGAAGACTCGTCTTAACATCCCAATAGCCCGAAAGCAGGTACCAGCAACTTGATTTACGTGGCCTTTGAATGTAAGTTGCTGATCAAAGAGCACTCCCAAGTTCCTGACTGTACTCTTGGGAATGGGGACAGGGCCTAGCTCTAAGGGCCACCAGTCAGATGCCCAGTGTGTTGCCGCTTGCCCAAAACACATAACCTCCGTTTTCCCCACATTACACTGCAGACAGTTTGATGACATCCATTCTGCAATGGCTCTCATGCCATCTGCAAAAGATCTTTTTATTGCAGGTGTGAGGTTTTTGAAGGGAAAAAGGAGTTGGGTGTCGTCGGCATACGACACCGGGGTGAACCCGAAAGATCTTGCTAAGTTGGCTAAGGGGGCCACATACACATTAAAGAGTGTAGGACTTAGGCACGAGCCTTGTGGCACTCCCTTATTGAGCTCCCTAAGAGTGGATTTGTGGGAGCCCAGCCTAACTTCTTGGAGACGACCAGTCAGAAAGCTCTCCATCCATGCCAGAGCCTCTCCCTCCACACCCACCTCACCTAGGTGGTTGAGAAGCACCGTGTGAGACACCGTATCAAAAGCGGCGGAAAGGTCCAACAGCACCAGAATCATTGAGCTGCCATCATCCAGTGCCATTTTGATGTTATTGGTCACTGCCTGAAGGGCTGATTCTGTGCTGTGGTTTGGCCTGAACCCAGATTGTGAATAGTCCAGGCCATCCGTCGCTTCAAGATGTTGAGAGAGATAGGTGTTCACGTGCCTCTCCGTAACCTTACCCAGGTAGGGTAGGAGGGAGATAGGTCGTAAATTGGAGAGGTCTGTCCATGAGGAAGATGCTTTTTTTCTAATCGGGTTCACCACCGCCCTCTTCCAGTCTGCTGGGACCTGGCCTTTTGTTAGGGAGATGTTAATCACATCCAATATGGGAGGTCCCAGGAGGGAGATCATGGGGCCGACCATCTTAGCGGGAAATAGGTCACTTGGCGACCCTGATTTAATATGACTGCAGAGGGAGAGGAGCTCTGTGTTGGTAATCGGAGGAAAGGATGTCAGAGGGGTTTTATTGTTTATTACCGGGGTCTGAGGATGGCAGTTGTTGGTTTTATTTATAGCGCTGTTAGCTGCTACTATTTTTCATAGATATTATTTATTTTATCCTCAAAAAATATCGAAACTTCATCACATAAGTCTTGTGAGAAGTCCTCTGAGCTCTCACATGCAGTCGGTTTAATAAAATTCTGCAGGATATTAAAAAGCTCCTTAGAGCAATTGCCGGCTTGTGCTATCTGTTGCGTTAGGTGCTGTTTCCTAGCAAGCTTTATATTCTTATAATACTTTGATTGAGCATCTAAAAAGACTGCTCTGCTACTCTCGGTTTTCCTTTTTCTCCAAGCTTTCTCAGCTCGCCTACAGTTTTGCTTTTCTGCTCTCAATTCGTAGGTATACCAGCTATCCTGTTTGGACACAGGATACTGTCTATGCTTTTTTAAAGGAGCTACAATGTCAATCGCTTGCTTAATAGAAATGTTGAGCTTAGCTAAGGCCGTATCAGCTGTGTCTGTTGCCAAAATTTCCGGACTTTTCCAGCATTCCTGGATGTTGTTAGCAGTGACTTTGTGCCATTGTCGTCGCCAGGTAGGGGGAAGAGAAACACTCTTTACAGTTCTTAATGGAGTTACTAATAAAAATTCTAGCATGGAATGATCAGTCCATGATATTTCTTTTACCGGGGAACAGATTACTTTGGCACAATTACAGAAAAGTAAATCCAGCATATGTCCTCCTTTATGAGTAGGTCCTTGATTTTGTAATTCTAGACCTAGGTTAGAGAGGTCTGTAATCAAGGCAGTGGATTCAGAGAGTGTTGGAAGATCAACATGTGTGTTAAAATCACCCAAAAGAAGAAAGTCTTCTTTGGATTTAATGTGAGGGGCTAAAATTTCCTGGAGGGTAAGTGCAAATTTCGGGTTGGGTCCTGGGGGTCGATAGACCAAAGCACCTTTCCAGGTTATATGATTAGTAAAAAAAAAATTAAAAATCATTATTTCTAGCTGTGGGTGCATATGTTGTTCACTAATAGTAACTTGTATACAATCTTTATGTATAATTGCAAGACCACCTCCAGTATTTATTTCTCTATCTAAATGTTTGAATTTGTACCCAGAGGGGATCCCCATTGCTATGGCAGTGACTGTGTGGGGTTTTAGCCATGTTTCAACAAGGAAACAGATATCTGGCTGCATAGTATGAATTAAATCTCAAACCTCATGTTGGTGTTTGGGTAGTGATCGCACATTTAGAAAGAAGCTCCTGAGGCCCAATGAGGGAGTTTTAGGGTCTGAGGGAGGTATGCTGTTTTTTACAAAGACGCCGACATTGTAGACAAGAGAAACCTCCCTCTACACGGTGCCATGGAATTTTAGTGCTACATAACATAGATGGTCTGAGAGTCAGTAGCGTTTGGCCAGAGTAGGTAATTATCTGTGTACCCTTACCGGTAGAGGCTCGTTGGGCAATTACAGAGTCCATCGCCCCTCGCCCCGTCCTGTCGCGGACGGGCGCAGACGGGCTTTTCTTCGGCGCTTCTCAGGCGCGCTCGAAGGCGCCCCCTGCGCGCAACCGCTGCGCGCTTGGAGGAAGGTCGTGGCTAAATAGCCCGGAGTGAGGTAGCCACTAGAGCGCTAACCTCAGCTCCGGCAGAACCGGAAGTGCTGCCTGCCTGGCTCTTGCCTGTCCGCCCTCCGCACAACGGCACTAATTGCCCAGTCGGAACGAGGCGGGCAGGTGGTAAGATCGAGCCCAGGCGTTGCAGGGAGAGAATGCAATTTTTGGTGGGGACACGTGAGTCTGTCCTAATTAAAATACAGAAATACAGATAAAAATACTATGGACTATTAAATCAGTCCGCTAGTACAAACGCTTCTCGCAGCCCTCGCTTATAGCAGCAATCAGTGAAAAAACACTCACAGGCACAGCAGCGGGTCTGGGAGACACTGCCACCGTCTCCCTACCGCGTTGGCCCGAGGGTCAGGTCGGCCTAAATAGCCCGGAGTGAGGTAGCCACTAGAGCGCTAACCTCAGCTCCGGCAGAACCGGAAGTGCTGCCTGCCAGGCTCTTGCCTGTCCGCCCTCCGCACAACGGCACTAATTGCCCAGTCGGAACGAGGCGGGCAGGCGGTAAGATCGAGCCCAGGCGTTGCAGGGAGAGAATGCAATTTTTGGTGGGGACACGTGAGTCTGTCCTAATTAAAATACAGAAATACAGATAAAAATACTATGGACTATTAAATCAGTCCGCTAGTACAAACGCTTCTCGCAGCCCTCGCTTATAGCAGCAATCAGTGAAAAAACACTCACAGGCACAGCAGCGGGTCTGGGAGACACTGCCACCGTCTCCCTACCGCGTTGGCCCGAGGGTCAGGTCGGCCTAAATAGCCCGGAGTGAGGTAGCCACTAGAGCGCTAACCTCAGCTCCGGCAGAACCGGAAGTGCTGCCTGCCTGGCTCTTGCCTGTCCGCCCTCCGCACAACGGCACTAATTGCCCAGTCGGAACGAGGCGGGCAGGCGGTAAGATCGAGCCCAGGCGTTGCAGGGAGAGAATGCAATTTTTGGTGGGGACACGTGAGTCTGTCCTAATTAAAATACAGAAATACAGATAAAAATACTATGGACTAATAAATCAGTCCACTAGTACAAACGCTTCTCGCAGCCCTCGCTTATAGCAGCAATCAGTGAAAAAACACTCACAGGCACAGCAGCGGGTCTGGGAGACACTGCCACCGTCTCCCTACCGCGTTGGCCCGAGGGTCAGGTCGGCCTAAATAGCCCGGAGTGAGGTAGCCACTAGAGCGCTAACCTCAGCTCCGGCAGAACCGGAAGTGCTGCCTGCCTGGCTCTTGCCTGTCCGCCCTCCGCACAACGGCACTAATTGCCCAGTCGGAAGGAGGCGGGCAGGCGGTAAGATCGAGCCCAGGCGTTGCAGGGAGAGAATGCAATTTTGGTGGGGACACGTGGGTCTGTCCTAATTAAAATACAGAAATACAGATAAAAATACTATGGACTATTAAATCAGTCCGCTAGTACAAACGCTTCTCGCAGCCCTCGCTTATAGCAGCAATCAGTGAAAAAACACTCACAGGCACAGCAGCGGGTCTGGGAGACACTGCCACCATCTCCCTACCGCCCAACTGTTGTAACATTTAGAAAAAGAATCAGATTTTACAAATAGCCGTCTGCGAGTCTATCTCGTGCCACCTTTTCATAAAATAGCTAAAAAATAAGGGCCATATTATCAAGAGCCCTTACCGTTTTTCTGGCTTTAAAAGCCAGAAAAGCGGCGATGTTACATCGCACTATTAACAAGCATGCACTAGGCCTTGTTAGTGCTAGTTTCCGTGAGTTTTCTCCTGTTTGCTAATGACATGCAAAGTAGGCGTTCCGGAGCAAAACAACATGGAAATAGTCATAACAAGGCTTTGTAATAATAACAAGCCTGCAGCAGACCCGCTTAGCGACGAAGAATAATCGCGCTAAGCCCCTTATCGCAGGATTTTAACACCTGCTTAAAAGTTGACTAAGCCATCTACATAATGGGAGGTGGATTGCAGCGTTAAGGTCACAGGGGCGTATCAGCAAGGATTTCATTATCTCCCACAATTTATCTCTGGTTTTCAAGCAATATTGGCGCTTTTCGCCGCTATTGCTGGATTTCATATTGCTCGGAGATAAGCGTTGATCTCAGCGTTGAAATCCAGCGATAAAAGAAATAGTGCTAAAAGCATGCTTTATGATATTTTTAGCAAGTTGTTGTAAATATGCCCCTAAGTGAGTTTTCTAAAGACCAAAATAAAACAATTTTAAAGGGATCATTTTGCTTTCGTTTGCTTTCTCGAAAATTAAGATGTTGATTACACCAAAAGGACATGGGCCCAGAATTAGCAAATTAAGCGCAATGCACAGTTGCATTAAAACAGCGTTTTGAGAAAAAGCTGGTTTTTTTGCGCATAGCACCAAAATTACTACCTGTTGTACAGAGAAGACAACATAGCGCACTCATACACTATAAATCTGAGCTTCTCACTTTCTGTGCACACAAACAATACACTAAACTGCACAAAGTATTATGTGCAAAATATTTATAATACACGTTCCTGATAACTAACTCCCTTTTGGCCATCCATTTAAATTCCAATTGTCAGTGGGAATGCAGGAAAACTGCACAATCAGGAAAAGATTGCTTATTGTGTATTTTAATCTTGTAATTTTATAAGTGCATAGCGACAAAGAGGCCTACACGTTTCAGCCGTAGCCTCAACAATAAAAGTGTGATTGCAGGAAGTAACAGGGAACTTGCATACTTGCATGTTAAAGTATTGTCAGCTACTAGAGCGAAATCCTGAACATGCAGTTTCGAATAAGTTAACAACATTTTCATAAAATTTCACAAATTCCACAAAACAAAATTACTCTACTTTAGTGCACACAAAATATTGTCAATGAAGAGCATCTGCTATCATCGCACCTACGTTGGTCAGTAGACTTCATTATGAAAATACAGCTGAGCTTTAAGGCTGGAAAAAACCCAGGCTAGCAAATCAATAAATACCCACCTATGTGTATCTAAGGATTAGCAGGCTGAGATGTTTATGTCTGATCTCCACAACATGTCTGATTGCATACCCTCCAGCAAGTAGAACACATTCCCTTCAAACTTTGTATCCAACCTTGGAAATTGACACACATATACCACAGAGGAAGGGGAGATGCAAATCATCTAGAAAATAGTGTCAGTACACATGTGAAATAAGACATACTGTCAGTGGTCTCACACAAGTGTAATTTATGTGAAGGTCACTGTAAGGAACCCAGCATCTATATCTCTTTCTGTGTAGTGTTATTCTGCTGTAAAACATGTCAAAATGTGAGGGGGCCTATTATGAAACAGCATAGGCTAAACACTAACCTTTGTATTGAGACCTCACTCCTGTCTTTTCTATGGCTTCGACCTCTGCACACATTTTAGTAGTATATATTTTTTTTAATTGAAAGCTTTTATTCGGTTAAATAAATCAACCATATAAGCAATATAGTCATACAAAACAGTCTACAATAAAATCAAGAGAATATGAAACAGTGGGATTGAAAGTGCAAATACGTCAAAGTTCGTAAACATAATGGTGCAAGTGCATATTTCACATGAGGGTCCAAGCATTTACTAGGACATATATTGTTCTAATTCGAAAGTGAAAATGCATATAATTACATGGTACCCTTAAAAACATACAGTCAAATGTCAGTAATCATAGATTTCCTAATACTAATAGATTTCAGAAGAAATATAGCTAAATAAAAGCACAATCGTGGGTCATCCGATCTGAAGAGCAAATTCATGGCATCTGTAGTAGATCTTATATTATAGAGTAAAAAGAATGGTTTTAGATAACATTTCCTAAGATGAGAATAACATATACAAAATATTAACATATGGCAGCAGCTTTGTGGTGAAACTCAATCACATGGGCATGCGTGAGCAGAACACTGTTTCATAACTGGAAAATTAACAAGATGGTGTACAATGCCCAATCTTAAACGTCTCAGTACAAATCGATGCGAGGCTCTTGTCACGACTGACAGGTAAGTTTGGAAACCCTGTTTAAGATCCAATTGCAGATAAAAGAGGAGAGTTGATTGATTCTTAGTAAAGCGGGAACGGGCCTCTATTTTATTTGCTAGCAAGGTTAGTTTTATCTCAGCTCTAGCAACAGAGGCAATACACCCAGGATCCAGTCAGATATCACAATTGAAGAAAAATGTAAACCAATAAATAATATAATTAATCCAGGGTATTCTTAAGCAGTTCTTCAGTTTGAGGCAGTCCCATATTATAGATTGAGTAAACAATGTTTCCTCTTTTGACCATATAGATTTACATAATAGGAGGGGTCGTGTTGAAGCCAGGTCTGAAATATATTTAATGCCCACCTCACAATGAATCTGTTCCATGGAGGCAGATGAAGGGACACAGAGCAAATGTTTTAAAAACAAATTTTCGGTTTGTTGTAATGTATTGCCCTGAAAGTGACCCCAAACACCTGCCCCATAAAGAGCTGCGGTGACGCATTGTATCTCATAAATTGTCATCATATTTTTGATGCGTCGGTTTCCCAATTTGGCCGCAAATCTAAAAATACCATTTATATTTCTAAGCATCTTAGAACAGGCATTTTACGGTTCCTGGGCCCATGACCTGTTCCCTGCAAATGTAAAGCCCAAGTAACAGAATGTCTTGACTATCTGAACCTTGGAACCTTCAATAGAATAAGAGCTAGATGTTATAGGGTTTCTGCCGCAAGCCATAACAAAAGTTTTGGATTTATTAATTAAAGTTTTCTTTTAATGATAAAAGCAGTAAAATTATCAATAAGACGCTGTAACCCAATAGGGGTGCGAGAAAGTAAAACCGCATCATCGGTGTATAAAAGGATTGGGACAGACTTCCCATCCACCATGGGGGCATCTGACTCAAAAAATTTCAGGGCTTCGTCAACTTCATTGATAAACAATGAAAAATGTAATGGAGCTAGGACACAGCCCTGACGGATTCCTCTTTTAACTTTAAAAACGGGTTATATTCGCCTAAATGACCGTACCACACCTTACTTGACAGCTCCCCATATAATCTAGTCAAGAAGTATATTATCTTTTTGGGAGCACCCATATCTAACAATAAGGGCCATAAAATAGAATGTTCTACCAAATTAAAAGCACTGCTAAGGTCAGCAAAACATAATTATAAATTTCCCTCCTTAGCTAGTGTATACTTGCCAATCAAAAGATCCACGTTGCCACACTGCTTTAGTGTGCCAACTCACTTTCTGAATCCATATTGCACTTGCGTAAGGACTGACTTCTCTTGGACCTAGGCTTCTAGTCTTGATAGCATGACCCTACTCATGATCTTTATAGACGAGTCCTATAGGGAGACTGGACGATAAATACAGGCATCGGTCTTGACTCCCTAATTATGAATTGGTATTAAAATTGACTGGCCCCATGATAAAGGAAATTAGGTCTCAACAGCGGTGTTAAAAACTGTTGTTAAAAACGGCGACCAATGAAACCATTTCATTTTTATAAAGATCTATCGGGACCCCATCGGGTCCCGGTGCCTTGCCCCCCTTACTACTAATTATGCCCTCAAATACTTCCTCTATACCAATTGACAGAGACATTATTGGCCATTCAACGGGATTTTGATTGGGAAAGGTGGATGGAACATCTTTAGCGATTGGATTAAAAATATTTGAAAAATGAGCTACCCAAGAATTGCAATTAATGTAGGAATTAAATTCTGGAATATGATCATCCTTCAGGAAGGTACTATTAACGGTATCCCAGAAAAGTTTACTATTTTTGGTATCGGCTGCCTGGCTTAAGTCTTCCCAGGCTATTTTTTGAAGGTCCAATTTTCTATTTTTTAGGGCTAAAGCATATTCTGCACGTGAGGCCTTAATTATGTCCGGGTTTCTTGGCTTACACCCCAGAGCTTGTTTGAGACGGCCCAAAGCCACTATGCAGTTATCATCAAACCAACCCACCTTAGGTTTATTATTTCTACGCACTGGTTTCGACAAGAGATTCTCCACAATATTATTGATCTTAGTAAAATTATCAAGCAACAATACTGGGTCGACCTAATCCCCTAAACAGTCTTGGATTCCATTCTGGCATTATGTAATAACATCGTGCTGGATTTTAGATGGATCCAAACCAGACCATTTTATCCGGACACCGTTTGGTCAGATGGGGGCAATACATGGGCTGTGAGGAACACCAGTGACATTTTTAAAACCCCAACATAATAAATACAGAGTAATTCTATTATGATCGCTAGTTGGTTGGTCCGTTATCCAGGGGGGTGAGAATAAATGTACACTATTACTGGAGATAATAATATGATTGATATTAGACATTGCATTCCTGCCTGTGAATGTGGGACATTTCATGTTATGTTCATCAGTAGCACAATGCAGTAATTATAAGTCTAGCTTAGCGATAATACCATTTAAGGCCCTACCATATTCACAATGGGGGAAATGCATATAACAATCATCTTCAGATTCCCCCCTCCTGGACCCACATACTTTAGTCAAGGATAATGGGCATATTTGAACAGTAAAATCGCCAACCCAAAGAATAATAATCGGTTTCCTAATGGTACTTATCATTTTCTCAAGTTCCCTTTCCAGGGTATGGACAATAGAGCTACGTAGAGAGTTAAACAAATTGTTATAAAAGTTGATCAGGATAGCATCCTTGCCCACAGTGGATACCAGCCACATAATCTGAGCAAGAGTGCCCACAGTAACACAACCTTTAATTTTACATTCATTCAGATTGTTGGAAATCAAAATCAGAAGGCCACCCTTAGCTTTAAGCTGGGAAGGTAAAACCCTCTACATATATTGGATCAATACACCACGTCTCCTGTAAGCATATAATGTCATGTTGGGCCAAAATAAAATCGGACCATGATGGTGTACCTATTTTGCTTTTAAACCCGGCAATGTTCCAGGTGGTAACTTGATACCCTTTGCCCGTATTCGTTTCATGAAGTTCCTGAGCGAGTACGTCATGTCCCACCTCTTTACTAGTAATAATTAATTCTACTGAAATACATTCTGAATTGATAGGGATACTAGGTGTCCATATTGCATTGGTGGATAACGGCCCACCCTGCTCTGTCATACATAGATCAGCCTTACTTGTTATGTTCTTAACATTTGTATTTTCTGTTGTGGGGCTTTTAGGTACATAACTTTCCCATACAACTTCACTAGACTGTATCGGTCCCTCATGTCAATCATTGGTATCCAAGTTGCTCAGAGCCTGATACCTGTTGGTTACTGGGATGGAAAAATTGAACAGGGGGGAGAACTGAGAGGGGGCTAGCAAGGATCCATTTGTGGGCCAGCTTACATTCACATGCATCACCCTCAGGTGTCTATAAAAGTACCCCAGAGGAGAGAAGAGTGGTATTAAATTCCCAAAGAGAAGGTGGTGGTGCATTTTTAAGTGTATTAGATGCCCACCTTTGGGATGTAAAATTAATAAGAATACAGTCTCCGTCAAAGCATTTTTTCAAAGCCCTGATCCAGCCCACTCTACGGGTTGTTAAAATCTGATTTATTCATCCATAGGATAACCACAACTATTGGTCAACCAGAACACTACTTTTTTCATAAGTGAGCCGTGTTCTTCTACCTGACCAGTTTGGAGTTTGGAAACGTTGGCCAGAATTGCGACATAGGGACCACATTCGGGGGGGCAAGTTTGCAACCGTGGCCATTGTCCTATCCCCATGAGGTAAGGCTCTTGGACCATCAGGCTATGTAAGATCAGATGTAATAAGTTTGTCTGACTTGTTCGCTATTCTCTCCTTCTGGGGTGGTTCAACTCCATTGTTGTTAAATAGATTTCCTGTTACTGTATTTCTATCTTTGTCCCTTTTTTCCACTTATGTAATAGGGATCAGCTTCTTAGGAGTTTTACTATGATCACTACGATCACTACCCAAGGCAGTGGTTGGGTCAATAGGGCCTATAATAGCATGCTTTTGGTGATTCCGATTTGGCTAATTTTGAAGTTTACAATTCACTTTATCCAGCACTCCGCTAATCGTATGGATTTCTCTAGCTAAAGTATCTAATTTATCATCAAGCGGCCTTAGGAGCTCTATCATTTTGTCAGAAATAGTCGCTAATGTTAAGTGTTGAGAAACAGGGTCTGTACTATGCAAATGATCGGCAGACGGGCCTAGTTTCTCATTACGAGTACTCTTATCAACATTTTTAGTTTTGGCCTTAGAATTGAGATTCCCCTGTTCTAGGGTGTTCTTTCTGCGCCCCCTGTTTTTTTTCGGTAACTGCGGGCTGTCAGGGATGGTCAAATTAGGTGTCATAGATATTCGGGTAAGAGCCCACTGATCCCTCCCGAATCAATAGCGACCGGTTCCAGCTCCTCCAAAATGAATGAGTTATTGGTCGATTTACTGGATCCGTTCTCGCTAGAGGGACCAGGAGGGACCCCAGCCACATTCCCCTGTTCTGCCCCCATATAACTTGAGCCCATGGAGAGATGCCTCTCTGTACGGTCGATTTCTTCTGAGAGAACATTAACTGCTTTGACCAGAAAGGAATCAATCGTAGTACATGATTTGTCAGTAAATTGCTCAGCTAACTTCCTCCTTGCCATAATAATACAACAGAGAGGGCTATACAGGCAAAGGATAAATAAATAAATGACCCTATAAAGGCGCCTACAGGGGCAAAGGTGTTACTTCCCCAAATATAATACAGCGGCTAAGATAAGACTGGAGGGACCAATACAAAGCAGTGGATATTAACCACCTGAAATCTTAGGGCCTTAAGTACTTATTAAACAAGAAGTTTGCCCCCTTAACATATCTCATGCTATAAGGAATTACCTCTCAGAATAAAGTGCAAAGTAGGTTGGCTATAAAGTGGCACGTGCTACCCAGTATAAATTAGTCTTCCACAGGCAAACTCACTATGCATAGATTTTGGGTATTGAGCAACCCGCTAGTAGTAAAGTGCAAGATAAATGGACCATAGACAAAGTGGCATGTGCTAAAAGAAAACAGTACAACAGTAAAAAACTGTTGTGCTACAATTCAGAAACCCACAAAATCAATATAAACAGATTGTTATTATGTCATCATTAAAAATCACTATTGAAAAAAAGTACAGTGTGAGTTGGTTTCAAAGTTATACGTACTACAGGATGTAATTTTATCTACCACACAAGTGTACTCACTATGCTGGAACTTGATGTTTAAATAGTCCATTAATAATGAAGTGCAAGATGAATAATGCTTATAGTGACATGTGCTAGGCAAAATGGATATATCGCATAATTATGTCAAATCCCACTGTATCAAACATACAGCACTATATTAAAATAAGGAATTAAAACCAGGGAAATATTAAAATGTTGATGACAACCAAGGACAATAGCAGCAGAAAGATATTAAAGCACAAGGAGTCAGTTTGGAGTGGCGAGCACCAAGGTTAAGTGAGGTCTAAGACGATATTCTGTATCTCCAATTGCTCATGGTTCGTTATGGAAACAGTACCTTTCCGTTGGTTCTGTATTCCGGTTGGAGTCCTGGTTGTTGGGGGGCCCCTGCCCTGCCTCTTCCTGGCTGTGACGGGCCAGGATGGGCCCGCCCTTGGCCCGGGCTTTGCCCGGGTGCCGCCCATGCGCATCCCGCACTGCGGTGGGCGCTAGGCGAATTAGTAGCGCCTCCGGGCGCAGACTGAGGTGTCACAGGTGCGCCTTGGGTCCCCGGGGGCTGCTGGGGGTTGTAGTTGCCTCAACTCATGCTGGCCTTTCCCTCACGGCGTGGAGGAGAGGAGGAAAGCGCCCAGCCGTTTCTCTCACGGCGCCCGACAGAGGCAACATGGGTGCAGAAAGACGCAAGAGAGGTACAGAAAGAAGTATAGAAAGAACGAACAGCGGTGCAAAAAGAGGCAAGAGGGATACAGAAAGAGGTAGGAGAGGTACACAAAGAGGCAAGAGCAATGCAGAAAGAACCAACAGAGGTGAAAAAAGAATCAAGAGGGGTACAGAAAGAGGTAGGAGAGGTACACGAAGAGGCATGGGCGGTACAGAAATCGACAGGATGGTGCAAAAAGAAGGAAGAGATGTGGAGAAAGAGGCAAGACAATTGCTGAAAGAAGCAACAGAGGTGTAGACAAAAGCAAGAGAAGTACAGAAAGAGATGTGAGGTACAGAAAGAAGCAAGAGCAGTACAGACAGAACCATCATAGGTGCAAAAATAGGCAAGAGGGGTGCAGAAAAAGGTATTAGGGGTGCACAAAGAAGAAAGGGAGGTTCAGAAAGAGGCCGGAGGGGTGCCGAAAGAAGGATGGGAAGTGCAAAAAGAGGCAAGAGAATTGCTGAAAGAAGCAACAGAGGTGTAGAAAGAAGTAACAGGGGTGCTCAAAGAGGCAAGAGGGATGCATAAAGCGGCAAGAACAGTGCAGAAAGAACCAAGAAAAGTGCAGAAAAAAGCAACAGAGGTGCAAAGGAGGCACAAGGGGTTCAGAAAGATGGACGAGAAGTACAGAAAGAAGCAACAGAGGAGCTGAAAGAGGCACAAAGGGTGCAGAAAGAGGCAAGAGAAGTGCAGAAAGAAGCAACAGATGTACAGGAGGAGGCAGGGGGTGCAGAAAGAAGCAACAGAGGTGCCATAAAAGGCAAGAGAGGTGCGGAAAGAAGCAACAGAGGTGCAGAAAGACGCAAGAGAGGTACAGAAACAAGCAATGGAAGTGCAGAAAGAGGCAAGTGAGATGCAGAAATAAGCAAGATAAGAGCAGAAAGAACCAACAGAGGTACAAAAAGAGGCAAAATGGGTGCAGAAAGAAATGGAAGTGGTACAGAAAGAGGCAAGAGAAGTACAGTAAGAGGCAGGAGGGGTGCAACAAGAGGGAAGAGAAGTGCATAAAGAGGCAAGGTAATTGCTGAAAGAAGCAACAAAAGTGTAGAAAGACGCAAGAGAAGTACAGAAAGAGACAAGTGAGTTGCAGAAAAAAGCAGAGGTGCAAAAAGAGGCAAGAGAGGTACAGAAAAATGTATGAGAGGTGCACAAAGAGGCAAGAAATGTACCGAAAGAGGCAGGAGGGGTACAGAAAAGGAGAGAGAAGTGCAGAAAGAAGAAAAAGAGGTGCTCAAAGAGGTAAGAGGGATGCAGAAAGCAGCAAGAGCAGTGCAGAAAGAACCAAGAGAAGTGCAGAAAGAAGCAACAGAGGTGCAAAAGGAGGCACAAGTGGTTTAGAAAGATGGACGAGAATTACAGAAAGAAGCAACAGAGGAGCTGAAAGAGAAAGGAAGGGTACAGAAAGAGGCAAGAGAAGTGCAGAAAGAAGCAACAGAGGTACAGAAAGAGGCAAAATGGGTGCAGAAAGAAATAGAAGTGGTACAGAAAGAGGCAAGAAAGGTACAAAGAGGCAAGAAATGTACAGAAAGAGGCAGGAGGGGTACAGAAAAGGAGAGAGAAGTGCAGAAAGAAGCAAAAGAGGTGCTCAAAGAGGTAAGAGGGATGCAGAAAGCAGCAAGAGCAGTGCAGAAAGAACCAAGAGAAGTGCAGAAAGAAGCAACAGAGGTGCAAAAGGAGGCACAAGGGGTTCAGAAAGATGGACGAGAATTACAGAAAGAAGCAACAGAGGAGCTAAAAGAGGCAAGAAGGGTGCAGAAAGAGGCAAGAGAAGTGCAGAAAGAAGCAACAAAGGTACAGAAAGAGGCAAAATGGGTGCAGAAAGAAATAGAAGTGGTACAGAAAGAGGCAAGAGAGGTACAGAAAGAGGCAGGAGGGGTACAACAAGAAGGAAGAGAAGTGCAGAAAGAGGCAAGGGAATTGCTGAAAGAAGCAACAAAAGTGTAGAAAGACGCAAGAGAAGTACAGAAAGATACAAGTGAGGTACAGAAAGAGGCACAGGATCTGCAGAAAAAAGCAAAAGAGGTGCTGAAAGAGGCAAATGAGGTACAGAAAGAAGCAAGAGAGGTGCAGAAAGAAAGAAGAGAGGTACAGAAAGAAGTAACAGAGGTTCAGAAAGAGGCAAAAAGGTTACAGAAAGAAGCAAATGAGGTGAAGAAAGAGGCAACAGGCATGCAGAAACAGGGATAAGAGTGCAGAAAGTAGAAGAGATTTGCAGAAAGAGGCAAGAGAAGAGCAGAAAAAGAAAGACATGTGCAGAAAGAAGCAACAGAAATGCAGAATGAGGCAAGAGAGGCGCAGAAGGAAGAACGAGTAGCTTGCACACCATTAGTACCAATTTAACACCCAGATTTAGCATTAAGTAACAGGTGACCATTATACGTTTACAAAGTGTCTTCCACCACGTTGAAGCACTTGTCGCTGCATTTTTGGTAAGCTTTGAACTGTTTAAGCTGGAAACAAGGCTTTTTTCAAATCTGCAGATTAGGGAGTAGATAATGTATTATGTGGCTATTGCAGAAAATGTATAATTGTGCGAAAGCCAGTGCAGCCAAACAGTCGCATAATTCCAGTGGCCCTGCTCATACCTCTGACTAGGTCCACAAGTGCACCTCAGTGATTCCTTCTTTTATTGCCTCACTGAGTTCATAGTTGAGCTTCTTTAGAAACAAGGAAGACTAAACCTGAGGTTACCACTCCTCAACACAAACTACCATACCACATAATTACTCTCCACAACACATAATCCCACTTTACATAACTCCTATACACTAAATAGCACATACTTTCTATCCACATAATTTCACTGCACAACATACCACATAATTCCAATACATACAGCGTACATCCACTTCACCCCACAAAACATCAGTAACAAACTTTTATTTTTACAAAGCCAATAGCTCAAACTCTCGCAAATGTGAAACCTATTACATTGCGAATACTTCTTTAACTAGTAGTCGCGTTTGCAGAGTGGTGGAGGAAGGTTGCTTGGACTTCGATCAGCGCTCCGGAATTCCGCTGGGCAGGATTTACAGGAGGTACCAGAAGGGCTTATTAGCCCCCAAAGTCCCTCAGGATTAAAGTGGACTTTATCCCCTATCCTGTATCCTGCCAGCAGGCACGTTTGCAGAGTGGTGGAGAAAGGGGGCATGGCCTCTGAAAACATCTTAGCAATCCTACTGTGTGCGACTTACTGGAGGTAACAAGAGAGGTACTTGCCCCCCAAGGACATCCTTGGGGGTCAACTGCCCATCCTATTACCTCCAGTAAGTACCACACAGAAGGATTGCTAAGTTCTTATAACAGGCCTCGCCCTATTTGCCCTCCACTCTGCAAACACGCTCCTTGGTGTGCTCTTGGATGGGGATTGAAGTCCCCTTCACTGCTGAGGTCCTTTAGGGGCCAACTAGCCTACCTCTTAACTTCAATAAGCCCCGCACAGTGGTATTGCTGAGAGATGGACACAGGCCAAGCCCCCTTTCTCCACCACTCTGCAAACGAGACCCCTGGTGCGTTCTAAGTTGGGGGATTATGTCCACTTGAATACTGAGGGTCCCCGGGGCCAACCAGCCCACCAGGTACCTTCAGTAAGCGCCACACAGCTGGATTGCAGAGAGGTGGTCGGAGGCCACGCCCTCTTTTTACACCACTCTGTAAACATACCTCTTGGCATACTGCAGCTTGGGGGATGAAGTCCACTTGTGTCCTGAGGTCCTCAGGACACAAGAGGACCTCTTTGCCCCACCAGCAGTGCGCCAAGAGGTGAGTTTGCAGAGTGGTGTAAAAAGGGGTGTGACCTCAGATCACCTCTCAGCAATCCAGTATTGTGGCAGTTACTGGAGGTACCTGGTGGGCTAGTTGTCCCCTTGGGACCCTCAGGGGCAGATTTAGAAGCCCCTTGCGCCTCTTTTGCGCCGCCGTTGCGTCACTTTTGTGACGCAGCGGCGGCGCAAAAGATGCACCATGATGCGGGGTATTAACAACGTGACGCATCTGGGAGATGCATCACGTTGTAAAGCCCTGCACCATAAGGAGGCGTTCCTGCGCAGGGGGGGGCGTTCCTGCGCAGGAATGCCTCCTAAAAGTGGCAGAGTGAAATCTACAAGATTTCACTCAGTCACTTTTAGGCCAATGCTGCGTCAAAACCCTGCACCTGCTTGAAGCAGGCGTAAAGATTGACGCAGCATTTGAAGGATAGGGCACCCTAGAGCCTTGCTGGAGCTACATCGCACTTGCAACGCAACTTCAGCAATGCGCCACTTTTACGGCACAGATGCGTGACGCATCTGTGCCATTTTTGCCTCATGGTGTGCCGCATTGTAAATGCGGCGCATCCATTGTGGCGGAGGCATGGCGCACAATAAGTGGCATATCCCTGCTGATATTCAGGGATGCGCCACTTAATGTGAATATGCCCCTCAGTATTTAAGTGCACTACACCTTAATTAAGAATTGTCCCAGTGACCTGGCCCACCCAGGGTTTTTTTAACAGACGAAGCACGGGGAACCATGATTTGTCTTTTTGAATAATTTTGGCCGGATTTGTGCACCCAGCTTGAATTTGACTGAAATTATAAAAACAAAAATGCTTTTTTTTGGCCTGAGCGGGCCCTTGTGGGACCCCCTGAGCAGGCCCAGGGGTCAGGGTGTTTCTACCCTGCCCCCTTTTTTTGCGTTTTACCTCTTTCTTGTGACTGTGTTACCTAGTCAAAATATGGCTGCCAGCACTTCCTGGTTTGGAGTGTTGGCAGCCAATCAGAAGTCAGCTTGTGCTCAGGAGGAGTCACAACTCCTCCTCGGTGCTCAGATATCGATATTTTTACTTTTTTAATTTCTCAGCAAGTACTGAACAGATTTACACCATTTAAGAAAAATGTCTCTTTCTGAACCAAGAGCTTTCTTTTTGCGAAATTTGGTGTAATTCCGTTGGGGCTGTTGCAGTGTGTAAAGATCCTATGGAAATTAACATGGGGAAAATGCGTTTTGGGACTCCCCTTTTTTCTTGGCCTCTGCTTGACAAATCAACCCCAAACCTTCAAGACAGGAGCGAAATGGCGCGCCCATTAGTTTTGAAAATTTCACGAAGATTCGTCAAACGGCGCCAAGATATTGTCAAATCAAAAACGCTTTTCCTTTGGAAACTAGGTCCTAACTATAACTACCTACTGGTGACTGCATCATCCAGTGAATGTGTGTTTCTGTAAAGTTTAAATATTTTTCATATATATCTATTCCAAGGTCTATTGAAGAATGAGTAGATGAACACTTGCCTGAATGGATTATTTAGTAGATGCATGACTGACTCTATAAGTCACTCATTGAACATATGTTACTGAATGCATGGGTTAGTGCCTAAACTGTGTAAATGTCTCTATTAGTCTCTCAGTTGGTGTGTAAGCAGGTGCATGGGTTGGTGAGTCGCTACTTCAGTGTCTATATGAGTTATTGATTGATAGTATGAGTATCTGTATGGGTGTCTGAGTGTCTAAGTGGGTGGGTGGGGGAGTCTGACTCTGTGCATACATGTTTGAAGGCTCATTCAATGGTTGTATAAATTCAAAAGTGCATCTCAGAAGGGCTGTATGGGTAGCTCACTGTGTGTACAGGTGTGTTGATTTGTAAATTGATGTCTCAGTTGTATATATGTGAGTAACTATATATGTGTTTAGACAGTATATGTGAGTGTTGAGGTGTATAATTGACTATACATGAGAGAGAATGAAAGCAAGAGTGTCTACATACATGAATGTGCACTTGTATTAGTTATTGTATAAGAGAGTAAGTATGTGATAGTATATATATATAAATAAGGGAAGTGGTGTGTGCATAGATAGGTCAGGTGGTGTGTACATATCTGCATCGGTGAGTACATGGGTGTGTGATTCATTTTTGGCTTGACTGAGTAGGTGTGGGAGTAAATATTGATCAGGAGCACTGTGTGAATGTATGTATAAGTGCATGAGTGGATATAATACTGATGTAATGATGAGTGACAGTATGTGTGAGTGACTGTATCAGTGTATGTCTGGCTCACAATATATAGACAGGAATCAGTGGATGAGTATCTAGTATCAGCCATTGGTGTGTCTATGGTTTTGAAAATGGGAGTCTGTATTTTAGAGTGCGTGTATCAAAGGGTATATTAGAGTGAGAGGAGGCGTACTACACTTTCACATGGATGATGTCATCAGTGGTGTCATTTGAGATGTCATCAGTGATGTCATCAGTGTTTTCACTGACCATGTTATGAGTGATGTAATATGTGACGTCATCAGCAGTGCATTGCGGGCCTGTGAGTAATAGTTAGCTCAACTAACTATAACAGGCAAATTTCTCTGGTTTTATATGAGTCAAATGTCCAACTAATTATAACATCTCTGAAACCTATGGTTTTTTCAGTGAATTTCTAAGGTTTTTTAAATGCTAATTTCTAACTATAACATCCCTGAAACATATGCTTTTTTCAGTGAATTTCTTTAGGTTTTTTTAATGCAAGTTTTTAACTATAACGTCTGTAAAAAACCTATAGTTTTTTCAGTGAATTTCAAAAGTTTTTTAAATATCGAACTACTTTTGTGCTATTTGTCATTAGTACTATTTTTTCTAACTTTTCAACTACATAAAATAAACTGTAAAACTGCTATGTAATGTAATATATTTCACAAATTACAGTGAGTTTTTAAATAATACAAAATAATTTAACATTCAGTAAACAATGTTTCTCCCTTTTTTTGATGTCATCAGCTACTACTTAACTTCACTATTCACAGTGATGTTGATCCAGCGGGCTATAGGAAATATGTCATAAACTACGCGATCCAACTCCACAGTGTACACTATAAATCACTAATCAATCATTAGGCCCATAAATCTAACATGACATATTTTGACCAACTGGACCATGTGACCTAATTAGCCTATTCACCAATTATATACATTTATATACAACCACGGTAAATGAATTCATCACACTTTAAAAACCCTACAAACTAATTAAGCCACTGTGGCGATAAATCTAGCTAATGGTAACCTATACTTATGAAATGACAAGACCAGCTTGTTCCCAAAGTAAGATTTTTATTAGCTACTCATTTGGAAATTGTATTAGAAATTTTTATGAAAGCAATTTTATTTGAATCATTGCAAGTGGTTATGACAGTTTTATTATGAGTCAAAATATTTTTGCAAAGTGGAAAATATTAGTTTGGCATTTTCAATACCTAAGTCCCTAACTTATGCTAACTATAATAAAGAATTAAAGAATAAAGTGTTTAAGGGCCCTTACGTGCTCCAAGGAATGTCCGACAGCACAACGCCCTCATCAAAAGGTCCGCAAGAAGAAGCATAACTCTTCCACGGGGCAAGAGTTTTTATACCTTTCTACGCTAAGCTAATCTAAAGAAATGTATTTTTCTCTGCTGAAATCGGAGTCCCATTGGTCCAAAAGTGACAGGCGACGTGTCACCACATTTTAGAATCACAGTTCCATCACGTTCTTAGAGACCATTGTCTCTAGTTTTCGAACAACGCAGCTTCCTCCAGTTCGCAACATTCTATACGAGTAAAGTTTTTTGGCTTCCTCAGATACGTAGATGTTTCAAGCCTTTTTGCCGGTTCCTGGCCTTGGCCTTGCACGACCAAGAGACTGTCAGCTCAGCACGACAAATTTACTTCAGGACAGGAGGAAAACGCTGCCAACATGGACTCACTCTGGCTCCAAGCAGATTTTTGCAAGCACGGAAATTCACTAGGCCCAAAACCTTTTTCATTAACTATCACATAAACAAACACAAAAGAATAATTAATGCGAGTAATATAATTTGTTCTGTTGCCACCCTCCATTGCTAATGATTAACCCATTAGTCTAAGTTACCTAGCTGTAATGCACAAATAAAGCAGCATTTTATATCTACTATTCTTCATTTAATCCAGCAGGGTTCTTTATGCACCTATAGAGAATAGAGTGACACCACATAGACAGGGAAGCAAAATAAGCACATGCCATTTATTCTAAACAGCTGCAGTTAATTTTTGACATGACAATAGACACGATTAATTTATTATTTTTCACGAACAAGGAAATGCAACATAATGCACATTTATAAGCACACATATTAGTTTCCCGCGTGTTCTGTGTAGATGCAACTTTATTTATTTATTTAGAATTTTGTAGAGCGCACAGCTACCTCCGACGGAGGTGTCCCGGCGCTGAAGACATAGTCTCAGGAGGGTCGAAGAGGAGTAGGGAGGGGTCTTTAGATCTGTGAGAATAGCCAGGTCTTTAGTTTTTTTCGGAATTGGGGTTCGGACGTCAGGAATCTTAGCTCAGTGGGTAGCTGGTTCCACAGTTTGGAGGTGGCTACTGCCAAGGCCCTTCCCCCTGTACGTGTGAGGCGAAAGCGGGGGCAGATCATGAGGCGAAGATGATTGGATCTCAGGTTTCTTGGAGCTTGTGAAAACCTCATTCTTTGACGTAGGTAGGATGGGCCTCGGTCATTGAGTGCTCTGCAGGCCAGTGTTAAGGCCTTGAATTGAATACGGAGTTTTATTAGGAGCCAGTGAAGTTTGATTAGGTGGGGTGTGATGGAATGGCGGTAGGGGATATTGCAGACTAGCCTGGCCGCAGCATTCTGGACTTTTTGAAGTTGGTGGATGAGGTAAGTGGGGGCGCCTATGTATAGGCTGTTGGCATAGTCCAGATGAGCAGTAATGAGGGCATGAACCACCGTTTTGCGGGACTCAAGTGGGAGGTATGGAATGATTTTTTTTATCATTCGAAGTATCCCGAAGCAGGCTGAGGTGACTTTATTTATTTGAGTTTTGCAGGAGAGGGAGGTGTTGAATTGAAAGCCAAGGTTGCGTGCGTTTTGAACTGGTTCTGGGGGGGGTTGAGTTCAGACGGCCACCAGAGATTGGCGGATATAGGCGTTTTTCGATTGAAAAATAGGACCTCGGTTTTGTCTGTATTGAGTTTCAGGTTGTTAGCGGACATCCAGGCTGCGATGTTGAGCATACAGAGGCGAAAGTTGTTAAAAGATTTTTCAGTGTGTTCTTTGAAGGCGAACACCAGTTGGGTGTCGTCAGCGTAGAAGGTTACTTTGACGCCCCAGGATTCAACAACTTTAGCCAGAGGTTTGACGTACACATTAAAAAGGAGCGGGCTGAGGGCAGAGCCCTGTGGGACGCCCCAGATCAGCTGTTTTTTAGAGAGAAAAGGTCCCAGCATCACTTGCTGTATTCTGTCTGTGAGAAAAGATTGTATCCATACAAGGGGGGGTCCGCCAATACCAACTTCTTGTAGGCGAGTCAGAAGTTTGTCGTGTGAGATGGTATCGAATGCAGCGGATAGGTCGAGGAGGACCAACATGGCCTCCTCTCCCTTGTCCGTGCATTCGCGGATCGATTCGGATACCTCGAGTAGCGCCGACTCAGTACTGTAGTCTTGTCTAAAGCCTGACTGGGTGTCGTGGAATAAGGAGTTGGATTCCAGGTAGTGGGACAGTTGTTTTTGGACGGCTTTTTCCAGAACTTTTGCGGGCTTGGGTAGAAGTGAAATTGGTCTATAGTTATTTAGACAGGAAGGGTCGATGCCGGTTTTTTTTTGCAGAGGGATTAGCATGGCGTGTTTCCAGGCCGTGGGAACAACCCCAGTGAGTAATGAGGCGTTCCAGATGTCTGAGAGGGGGTTAATGATGATGGGGGCAATTTCGTTCATGATACGAGCTGGAGCTGGGTCCAGAGGTGAGCCAGATTTGCATTCCAGAAGTAGCTTTAGAGCAAGTTCTTTGCTAAGAGGCTGGAATGAGGTAAATGTATGAGTGCTGTAGGGGATAGGCTCTTTGGTGGTAGCGGGATCTTTCTGAAGGATTGCTGCCGCTATGTTTAAACTAGGTTGAATTAATACATATACAGCACAATTGTTAGCCTTATTATTTTTTATTTATGGAAGTGTGACTTCACGAGTTGAAATGAAAAACATTTCTGAATCTCGCTCCATCAACTCCCTCATCTGGTGATTCCCAAATCACCACACCACACCCAAAAATTTAAACATTAAACTCACACCGCCTTTGCGGATCTGCACAAAATTTTAAATACTAAAAGAAGTTTAAATGTGCTAGGTCTGCACCAAATGTTGTGTTGATCCATCAAACTATTCCAAAGATTTTAGTAAATCAAAAATATTTTCGGCAACCACTTCAATATTATCTCCCCAATGGATCATCACAAAACCTAATATAGTTTTACTGGCTATCACTTGCTAACTAATTGCCACACTTTACAGAGATTCATCAGGGAGCACCAATGTTATATACAAATGAAAATGTTATCGATCTTTCAGTCTATGCCCCTCCCCTTTATTGATTGGCACAAAACTTTACAAAATAACAGAAAATTAATCCTTCCTAGCTTCAGGGGTTTTTCTTTTTTTCAGAGCCAAACCTTTTGGCAAATGCACACTTTTTTGCCCACCACCGCACCCTCTCCTTCCAACTTTGTAGTATTGCTCAAATTCTAAACTGCCAATAGTAATCTGGGTGTATTGTGTATGTAAAATTTCTGATATATTTATCAACTGATGCCAAAGTTCGAAGACAATTAACCAATGTTTTTTCTACTGGAAGATACGCAAAGGTGTAAGCCCTTACGAGCCAACTTTGCACCTTTTTTAAATAGTTATAACACGGAAAGTGTTGAACACATTTACATGAAACAAAAAACAGCATGCTTTCTGAGTCAATATCTACTTTCATGCCTGGCTTGCTGCTGCACAACCTTTCAGCTATTCAGGTTGCAAGTGAGAGCAAATTTCCTCTGGGAGCTAAAATAGAAAGTCACTTAATGTTCCAACCCCCTCTTAGCTTGCCTTCGTGTGGACACACATTCACAAAACTTACCATGCCAAAAATGGCTTTTCTATTGAGAATGCTTAAATTAGTGTATTACACAATGATGGTTGCTCTTCTGTAGTTATAGTTAGGTCAGCATGTCTATAGGAAGAACATGTTTTGTTTCATTAATAATGTTGGCACCATTAGATGAATCTCCAAGTAACTTTACAAAACTAAAGTTCATCCACCTTGAATCATTCATGGAGATTTTCAATTTGATCCATTAAACAGGGGCCAAGAAAAAATGGGGGGGGGGTGTCACAAAACAGTGATTTACTATGTTATTTCTCATTGAAAACTTGTCTCTCGGATTTAAAAAAAAAAGGTGAAACAGAAATATACCACATTGGCAGAAAAATTAGAAGCTCATGCAGAAAATATTGATTTGGTGTAAATCCATTCGTTTTTTTTTGCTAAATTAGAATATAAAGAAGTACTCGATTTGGGCTTGAAGCGGTACAAAGTTAGATTGATCTAGACAGTGTGTCTGGCGGGAGTCCTGCAGTACAGAAAATTGAAAAAAAAGGGCTTTTTTATTGGCTTTTTCTCTTGTCAGCCATTTCAGTACTTTGCGTTCTAATTGGCTGGGCACAAATGAAAAGAATATGTAGCAGCCACCAATATAGGACTCGGTCCTGTGTTCTGAAAACGGTATGGAAATAGGGCCTAAGGGGCCAGAGTCAGATCACCCTAACCCCAAGGCATATCTTTGAAGGCCCAAAGAGACATGCCAGTGGCCAAAATTAAAAAAAATTCATGTTATGGAACACAGGATGGCTTTTTCATGGAGTATCACGTTACTCCTGCAAGACGTGGTGTGCATACTTTCACCTCATAGGGCCTCAGTAACATGCAGGTTTTGTTGAGGTAGCTACTGCAACATATCCCACCACCATCCCATGATACTGCTGTACAGTCAAGTTCCACTGAGGAATCTTCCACTGTACCATGGTAGCAATGAGTGACATTTTGTGCAGCGGCTCCAGCTAGAGTACCACAATACCCAAATGAAAAGAAAAAGAAAATATTATTTGGGTATCTGTGGTGCCATGCAGCCAACCCCTTCCTTGAGCACCCTCATTTGAGATTTCATCAGTGATGTCATCAATGATGTAATTTTACATTTAATTATTGATGCAATATGCAAAGTCATGAGCAGTGCGTGGTGGGGGTGCAAGTGATAGTTAACTCAGTAAGCTATACCTTGTGAATGTCAGGGTGTTTTGGTTATCAAACATACGTTTTATATCAATTTAATTGCAAACTATAGCTTCATGTTAACCTTTTTTTCCAAATGTAAAGGGCTTTCTCAACGTAGGCTTAAATATCATTTTAATACTTATCTATAACATCATATTTTTTTTTAAATATTGGGGGGCTTGTCTTGCCATACCAGTTATTTAAACTTAACTGTACTGTTATACAAATGATTTTATTTCTCAATATCATATACAAAAAAGGTATTAGAAAATCTCATAAAAATACTTGAAAAAGGTATCAAGAAGCTATTTAGTACTTAGATCCATAAGCAATGCCTCTACAAAGTTTTACAGTTTATATAGCCCATTGGTTCTCTTTCTTCTATTTGGAACCATTCACAATCGAAGATGTTTGTCACACTATAAACATTGTTATAGACCAATCGAGACACAAACTCGCCATTCATCTTGATCAGGTCAGTAACATTGTAGTATATTTTTTCATCGTAGTCTATGATTATGAGTGTGGTGACTTTCCAGGTTGGGTGATAGTTACTGCACCCAGCATTTAATGCCAACCATGCTATATCTATCTATCAAATTGCTAGGGAGATGGGTCCATGTGCACCCTTTGTTCATGCAACAAAATCTTGTTATCTCACCGTACACAACATCTGGCTCCTTCACGAATGTGCTCATTCAAGCTTTTTGATCCCTAACATTAGAACAGACGTTAAATTGAATTTTCTAGAATTAGCAAACCAACCTACATTTCTGAAAGAAAATTAAAATGGTCATCTTTCTAATGAAGAGGCATTGCCACACAAGCCGCACTTTCTACAGCAACAGAGTCAGTGAATAAATAAAAAATGCTATTGCTAATAGGACAAACATTTCTTTCACTTACTTTCATACCCAGAGTCACTTTGAAATTAGTCTTCGTGTGCAAATAACTAACTTAAAATATGGGCTCACTAAGAAACATTTTGTGTGGTGTTCATGTTTAAATGTACCTTATTTGAGATTTTTTAAAGCAATATATATGTATAAATGACGCCATATTTCGATTAAAGAGGTCAAAAGCTGACGATTGCACACATTGAACGCACATCAATAGTATTCCCTGCATGTGGCCTGATGCTTGCATTGTTTAAGGAAACCACAAATGATAGCTGTGAGGGAGTAACAAATTTAGGAGAAAATATCATGTTGGGCAGAATGATTGTTGTTCAGTTAAGAGACGTCATGGGCATAACATCACAATCGAAGTAACTGCCATCTCTTGCTGGTATAAATTGGCTGTACCTCTAGAGTGTAAAAAAGTCAATGAGGTTATGGAAGGCTATGAAATGCTAAGGTCAGACCAATTCAGCCTGCATTTTTCGTGCAGCCGAATCCTAGTGGGTTATTTTCACTGAATATGTCACATTTTCAATGTGAGGAACATTGAAATAGGTAAATTACTCAATATTCTGTTGGTGGCACGGTAGCGTAAAATCAATAATTTCAAAGGGAAGGTACTCACTAGGCTGCTCATGGGCTCACACACAACAGAGGAAGTGCATTTAAGTACGTAACGTTGTGACTCAACATTGCAGTAATATGAACCTGCAGTGAACCTTATTTTTAACCCTTCATAACAATCCCCTTACCTGACAGTCATTGCTGTGCGTTCCGGGTCAAGAATCTAATGCCAAATGTGCTTCACATAATTACAATTCATAAACCTGCTGCCTTTAAAGGAAAAGAAACATACTGAATTGATATAAATCAGCATGCACTTGGGTCAGATATTGTTGCAAATGTCATCATGACATATGTTTGCATTAGGCTAATTCGGGGTCATTCAGTTAATGTTTTATGCATATCGTACGATAAAAGGCTTATGTATGCAGTCACAATGCTAGCTAGAGGTTTATTTCACTGCGGGGCTTAAGGCAAGATTTAAAAGAGCTTACTGTAAGGGTGGAAAAGATTCCAACGAAGCAGAGTTACATCCTGTCTACTATGAATCCTAGTATATTTGGATGAGGGAAACTGTGATAAATATTAGAGAGACTGGGTAAAAATCGTTAACTGGATATACACAATAGTACACTGTGAACCTCTCTCTATACAAAAAATACACACCAAATGTAAATACAAATCTAAGGGCCATATTATCAAGAATGGCGATAACATTATTTAGGGGCAGGACACTGCAGCTAAAGCGTCTATAAGGGGCTTGATTATTTGGCCTTGGGATTTCCCATAGAAGCCCACGTTCACACCAGAACCTGGGCTTCTATGGGAATTCACAAGGGCATATTATCAAGCCCCTTATTGCCGCTTTAGCACGGCGATACTGTTATCGCCGTTCTTGATAACATGGCCCTAGATTCGACTAATTTGCTCACCGACAATCTAATACCTTCAACTGTTGTAACGTTTAGAAAAAGAATCAGATTTTACAAATAGTCGTCTGCGAGTCTATCTCGGGCCACCTTTTCATAAAATAGCTAAAAAATAAGGGCCATATTATCAAGGGCCCTTGACGTTTTTCTGGCTTTAAAAGCCAGAAAAGCGGCGATGTTACATCGCACTATTAACAGGCATGCGCTAGGCCTTGTTAGTGCTAGTTTCCGTGAGTTTTCTCCTGTTTGCTAATGACATACAAAGTAGGCGTTCCGAAGCAAAACAACATGGAAATAGTCATATACAAGGCTTTGCGATATTAACAAGCCTGCAGCAGACCTGCTTAGCGACAAAGAATAATCGCGCTAAGCCCCTTATCGCAGGATTTTAACACCTGCTTAAAAGTTGACTAAGCCATCTACATAATGGGAGGTGGATTGCAGCGTTAAGGTCACAGGGGCATATCAGCAAGGATTTCATTATATCCCACAATTTATCTCTGGTTTTCAAGCGATATTTGCGCTTTTCGCCGCTATTGCTGGATTTCATATTGCTCGGAGATAAGCGTTGATCTCAGCGTTGAAATCCAGCGATAAAAGAAATAGTGCTCAAAGCGTGCTTCATGATATTTATAGCAAGTTGTCATAAATATGCCCCTAAGTGAGTTTTCTAAAGACCAAAATAAAACAATTTTAAAGGGATCATTTTGCTTTCGTTTGCTTTCTCGAAAATTAAGATGTTGATTACACCATAAGGACATGGGCCCAGAATTAGCAAATTAAGCGCAATGCACAGTTGCATTAAAAACAGCGTTTTGAGAAAAAGCTGCTTTTTTTGCGCATAGCACCAAAATTACTACCTGTTGTACAGAGAAGACAACACAGCGCACTCATACACTATAAATCTGAGCTTCTCACTTTCTGTGCACACAAACAATACACTAAACTGCACAAAGTATTATGTGCAAAATATTTATAATACACGTTCCTGATAACTAACTCCCTTTTCGGCATCCATTTGAATTCCAATTGTCAGTGGGAATGCAGGAAAACTGCGCAATCAGGAAAAGATTGCTTATTGTGTATTTTCATTTTTTAATTTTATAAGTGCATAGCGACAAAGAGGCCTACACGTTTCAGCCGTAGCCTCAACAATAAAAGTGTGATTGCAAGAAGTAACAGGGAATGTGCATACTTGCATGTTAAAGTATTGTCAGCTACTAGAGGGAAATCCTGAACATGCAGTTTCAAATAAGTTAACAACATTTCCATAAAATTTCACAAATTCCACAAAACAAAATTATTATACTTAGTGCACACAAAATATTGTCAATGAAGAGCATCTGCTATCATCGCACCTACGTTGGTCAGTAGACTTCATTATGAAAATACAGCTGAGCTTTAAGGCTGGCCAAAACCCCGGTAAGCAAATCAATAAATACCCACCTATGTGTATCTAAGAATTTGCAGGCTGAGTTGTTTATGTCTGATCTCCACAACATGTCTGATTGCATACCCTCCAGCAAGTAGAACACATTCCCTTCAAACTTTGTATCCAACCTTGGAAATTGACACACATATACCACAGAGGTAGGGGAGATGCAAATCATCTAGAAAATAGTGTCAGTACACATGTGAAATAAGACATACTGTCAGTGGTGTCACACAAGTGTAATTTATGTGAAGGTCACTGTAAGGAACCCATCATCTATATCTCTTTCTGTGTAGTGTTATTCTGCTGTAAAACATGTCAAAATGTGAAGGTGCCTATTATGAAACAGCATTGGCTAAACACTAACCTTTGTATTGAGACCCTTTACAATCCTGTCTTTTCTATGGCTTCGACCTCTGCACACATTTTAGTAGTATATATATTTTTTAATTGAAAGCTTTTATTCGGTTAAATAAATCAACCATATAAGCAATATAGTCATAAAAAACAATCTACAATAAAATCAAGAGAATATGAAACAGTGGTATTGAAAGTGCAAATAAGTCAAAGTTCGTAAACATAATGGTGCAAGTGCATATTTCACATGAGGGTCCAAGCATTTACTAGGACATATATTGTTCTAATTTGAAAGTGCAAATGCATATAATTACATGGTACCCTTAAAAACATACAGTCAAATGTCACTAATCATAGATTTCCTAATACTAATAGATTTCAGAAGAAATGTAGCTAAATAAAAGCACAATTGTGGGTCATCCAATCTGAAGAGCAAATTCATGGCATCTGTAGTAGATCTTATATTATAGTGTAAAAAGAATGGTTTTAGATAAAATGTCCTAAGATGAGAATAACATATACAAAATAATAACATATGGCAGCAGCTTTGTCGTGAAACTCAATCACATGGGCATGCGTGAGCAGAACACTGTTTCATAACTGGGAAATTAACAAGATGGTGTACAATGCCCAATCTTAAACGTCTCAGTACAAATCGATGCGAGGCTCTTGTCACGACTGATAGGTAAGTTTGGAAACCCGGTTTAAGATCCAATTGCAGATAAAAGAGGAGAGTTGATTGATTCTTAGTAAAGCGGGAACGGGCCTCTATTTTATTTGCTAGCAAGGTTAGTTTTATCTCAGGTCTAGCAACAGAGGCAATACACCCAGGATCCAGTCAGATATAACAATTGAATAAAAATGTAAACCAATAAGTGATATAATTAAGCCAGGGTATTTTTAAGCAGTTCTTCAGTTTGAGGCAGACCCATAGTATAGATTGAGTAAACAATGTTTCCTCTTTTGACCATATAGATTTACATAATAGGAGGGGTCGTGTTGAAGCCAGATCTGAAATATATTTAGTGCCCACCTCACGATGAATCAGTTCCGTGGAGGCAGATGAAGGGACACAGAGCAAACGTTTTAAAAACAAATTTTCGGTTTGTTGTAATGTATTAACCTGAAAGTGACCCCAAACACCTGCCCCATAAAGAGCTACGGTGACGCATTGTATCTCATAAATTGTCATCATATCTTTGATGCGTCGGTTGCGCAATTTGGCCGCAAATCTAAAAATGCCATTTATATTTCTAAGCATCTTAGAACAGGCATTTTCCTGTTCCTGGGCCCATGACTTGTTCCCTGCAAATGTAATGCCCACGTAACAGAATGTCTTGACTATCTGAACCTTGGAACCTTCAATATAATAAGAGCTAGATGTTATAGGGTTCCTGCCGCAAGCCATAACAAAAGTTTTTGATTTATTAATTAAAAGTTTTCTTTTAACGATAAAAGCAGTAAAATTATCAATAAGACGCTGTAACCCAATAGGGGTGCGAGAAAGTAAAACCGAATCATCGGTGTATAAAAGGATTGAGACAGACTTGCCATCCACCCTGGGGGCATCCGACTCAAAAAGTTTCAGGGCTGCGTCAACTTCATTGATAAACAATGAAAAAAGTAATGGAGCTAGGACGCAGCCCTGTCGGATGCCTCCTTTAACTTTAAAAAGCGGGGTATATTCGCCTAAATGACCGTACCGCACCTTACTTGACAGATCCCCATATAATCTAGTCACGAAGTATATTATCTTTTTGGGAGCAACCATATCTAACAATAAGGGCCATAAAATAAAATGTTCTACCAAATCAAAAGCACTGCTAAGGTCAGCAAAACATAAATATAAATTTCCCTCCTTAGCTAGTGTATAATTGCTAATCAAAAGATCCAGGTTGCCACACTGCTCTAGTGTGCCAACTCACTTTCTGAATCCATATTGCACTTGCGTAAGGACTGACTTCTCTTGGACCCAGGCTTCTAGTCTTGATAGCATGACCCTACTCATGATCTTTATAGACGAGTCCAATAGGGAGATTGGACGA
This sequence comes from Lissotriton helveticus, assembly GCF_964261635.1. Lineage (NCBI taxonomy): Eukaryota > Metazoa > Chordata > Amphibia > Caudata > Salamandridae > Lissotriton > Lissotriton helveticus. The sequence continues at coordinate 513,065,413 of NC_136069.1, forward strand.
TAAATACAGGCATCGGTCTTGACTCCCTAGTTATGAATTGGTATTTTAATTGACTGGGCCCATGATAAAGGAAATTGTGTCTCAACAGCGGTGTTAAAAACTGTTGTTAAAAACGGCGACCATAAAACCATTTCATTTTTATAAAGATCAATCGTGACCCCATCGGGTCCCGGTGCCTTGCTCCCCTTACTACTAATTATGCCCTCAAATACTTCCTCTATACTGATTGACAGAGACATTATTGGCCATTCAGTGGGCTTTTGATTGGGCAAGGTGGATGGAACATCTTTAGCGATTGGATTAAAAATATTTGAAAAATGAGCTACCCAAGAATTGCAATTAATGTAGGAATTAAATTCTGGAATATGATCATCCTTCAGGAAGGTACTATTAACGGTATCCCAGAAAAGTTTACTATTTTTGGTATCGGCTGCCTGGCTTAAGTCTTCCCAGGCTATTTTTTGAAGTTCCAATTTTCTATTTTTTAGGGCTAAAGCATATTCTGCACGTAAGGCCTTAATTATGTCTGGGTTTCTTGGCTTACACCCCAGAGCTTGTTTGAGACGGCCCAAAGCCACTATGCAGTTATCATCAAACCAACCCACCTTAGGTTTATTATTTCTACGCACTGGTTTCGACAAGAGTTTCTCCACAATATTATTGATCTTAGTAAAATTATCAAGCAACAATACTGGATCGACCTCATCCCCTAAACAGACTTGGATTCCATTTTGGCATTATGTAATAACATCGTGCTGGATTTTAGATGGATCCAATCCGGGCCATTTTATCCGGCCCCCTTTTGGTCAGATGGGGGCATTGCAGGCGGGCTGTGAGGAACACCAGTGACATTTTTAAAACCCCAACATAATAAATACAGAGAAATTCTATTATGATCGCTAGTTGGTTGGTCCGTTATCCAGGGGGGTGAGAATAAATGTACACTATTAATGGAGATAATAATATGATTTATATTAGACATTGCATTCCTGCCTGTGAATGTGGGATATTTCATGTTATGTTCATCAGTAGCACATTGCAGTAATTTTGTCCAGCTTAGCGATAACACCATTTAAGGCCCTACCATATTCACAATGGGGGAAATGCAAATAACAATCATCTTCAGATTCCCCCCTCCTGGGCCCACAGACTTTGGTCAAGGATAATGGGCATATTTGAACAGTAAAATCCCCAACCCAAAGAATAATAATCGGTTTCCTAATGGTACTTATCATTTTCTCAAGTTCCCTTTCCAGGGGATGGACAATAGAGCTACGTAGAGAGTTAACCAAATTGTTATAAATGTTGATCATGATAACATCCTTGCCCACAGTGGATACCAGCCACATAATCTGAGCAAGAGTGCCCACAGTAACACAACCTTTAATTTTACATTTATTCAGATTGGTGGAAATCAAAATCAGAAGGCCACCCTTAGCTTTAAGCAGGGAAGGTAAAACCCTCTACATATATTGGATCAATACACCACGTCTCCTGTAAGCATATAATGTCATGTTGGGCCAAAATAAAATCGGACCATGATGGTGTACCTATTTTGCTTTTAAACCCGGCAATGTTCCAGGTGGTAACTTGATACCCTTTGCCCGTATTCGTTTCATGAAGTTCCTGAGCGAGTACGTCACGTCCCACCTCTTTACTAGTAATAATTGATTCTACTGAAATACATTCTGAATTGCTAGGGATACTAGGTGTCCATATTGCATTGGTGGATAACGGCCCACCCTGGTCTGTCATACATAGATCAGCCTTACTTGTTATGTTCTTAACATTTGTATTTTCTGTTGTGGGGCTTTTAGGTACATAACTTTCCCACACAACTTCACTAGACTGTATCAGTCCCTCATGTCAATCATTGGTATCCAAGTTGCTCGGAGCCTGATACCTGTTGGTTACTGGGATGGCAACATTGGACAAGGGGAGAACTGAGAGGGGGCTAGCAAGGATCCATTTGTGGGCAAGCTTACATTCACATGCATCACCCTCAGCTGTCTATAAAAGTACCCCAGATGAGAGAAGAGTGGTATTAAATTCCTAAAAAGAAGGTGGTGGTGCATTTTTAAGTGTATTAGATGCCCACCTTGGGGGATCTAAAATTAATAATAATACAGTGCCCGTCAAAGCATTTTTTCAAAGGCCCGATCCAGCCCACTCTACGGGTTGTTAAAATCTGATTTATTCCTTCCATAGGATAACCACAACTATTGGTCAACCAGAACACTACTTTGTTCATAAGTGAGCCGTGTTCTTCTACCTGACCAGTTTGGAGTTTGGAAACATTGGCCAGAATTGCGACATAGGGACTACATTCGGGGGGCAAGTTTGCAACCGTGGCCATTGGCCTATCCCCATGGGCAAAGGCTCTTGGACCATCAGGCTTTGAAAGATCAGATGTAATAAGTGTGTCTGACTTGTTCGCTATTCTCTCCTTCAGGGGTGGTTCAAGTCCTTTATTGTTAATTAGATTTCCTGTTACTGTATTTCTATCTTTGTCCATATTTTCCCCTTGTGTAATAGGGATCAGCTCCTTAGGAGTTTTACTACGATCACTACCCAAGGCAGTGGTTGGGTCAATAGGGCCTATAATAGCATCCTTTTGGTGATTCCGATTTGGCTAATTTTGAAGTTTACAATTCACTTTATCCAGCACTCCGCTAATCGTATGGATTTCTCAAGCTAAAGTATCTAATTTATCACCAAGCGGCCTTAGGAGCTCTATCATTTTGTCAGAAATAGTCGCTAATGTTAAGTGTTGAGAAATAGGGTCTGTGCTATGCAAATGATCGGCAGACAGGCCTAGTTTCTCATTACAAGTACTCTTATCAACATTTTTAGCTTTGGCCTTAGAATTGAGATTCCCCTGTTCTAGGGTGTTCTTTCTGCGCCCCCTGGTCTTTTTCACTAACGGCGGGCTATCAGGGATGGTCAAATTAGGTGTCATAGATATTCGGGTAAGATCCCCACTGATCCCTCCCGAATCAATAGCGACCGGATCCAGCTCCTCGACAATCAATGAGTTATTGGTCGATTTACTGGATCCGTTCTCGCTAGAGGGACCAGAAGGGACCCCAGCCCCATTCCCCTGTTCTGTCCCCATATAACTTGAGCCCAAAGAGAGATGCCTCTCTGTATGGTCGATTTCTTCTGAGAGAACATTAACTGCTTTTACCAGAAAGGAATCAATCGTAGTACATGATTTATCAGGAAATTGCTTAGCTAACTTCCTCCTTGCCATAATAATACATCAGAGAGGGCTCTGGGCAAAGGATAAATAAATAAATGACCCTATAAAGGCGCCTACAAGGGCAAAGGTGTTACTTCCCCAAATATAATACAGCGGCTAAGATAAGACTAGAGGGGCCAATACAAAGCAGTGGATATTAACCACCTGAAATCTTAAGGCCTTAAGTACTTATTAAACAAGAAGTTTGCCCTCTTAACATATCTCATGCTATAAGGAATTACCTCTCAAAATAAAGTGCAAAGTAGGTTGGCTATAAAGTGGGACGTGCTACACAGTATAAATTAGTCTTCCACAGGCAAACTTACTATGCATAGACTTTGGGTATTGAGCAACCCGCTAGTAGTAAAGTGCAAGATAAATGGACCATAGATAAAGTGGCATGTGCTAAAATAAAACAGTACAACAGTAAAAACTGTTGTGCTGCAATTCAGAAACCCACAAAATCAATATAAACAGATTGTTAATATGTCATCATTAAAAATCACCATTGAAAAAAAGTACTGTGTGAGTTGGTTTCAAAGTGATACGTACTACAGGATGTAATTTTATCTACCACACACGTGTACTCACTATGCTGAAACTTGATGTTTAAATAGTCCATTAATGATGAAGTGCAAGATGAATAATGCTTAAAGTGACATGTGCTAGGCAAAATGGATATATCGCATAATTATGAAAAATCCCACTTTATCAAACATACAGTACTATATTAAAATAAGGAATTAAAACCAGGGCAAAATTAAAATGTTGATGACAACCAAGGACAATAGCAGCAGAAAGTTATTAAAGCACAAGGAGTCAGTTTGGAGTGGCGAGCACCAAGGTTAAGTGAGGTCTTAGACGATATTCTGTATCTCCAATTGCTCATGGTTCGTTATGGGAACACGACTATTAGGCACAGTACCTTTCTGTTGATTCTGTATTCCGGTTGGAGTCCTGGTTGTTGGGGGGGCCCTGCCCTGCCTCTTCCTGGCTGTGACAGGCTAGGACGGGCCCGCCCTTGGCACGGGCTTCGCCCGGGGGCCGCTTGTCAGGACCCTTGAACCACGGGTTGCTACAATCCTACACCAGAATCATCGCTATACCAGATCGAGACCAGTTGGGAGTTCTTGGGCTGAAAATATACGAAAGCGGAACTCCAAGATGGCCGCAAGGCTTGATCAGGCGTTAGCAGTCTAGTGTTTGGGCCACCTTGACAGCCGAGTCCAGGTGAGGCGCGCGCTTGCGAAAATCGGGCAACTTTACTAACGTTTTGACCCAGTGAGGAGGCATTTTTCGGAGTTCGTGAGTTGTGAGGAGAAATTAGTTTAAGGAAAAGAAGCACTAGTTTAAAACTACAGGTCGCGCTTATCTGAAATACAGAATCTAATTGTAGCGCATTCAAATTTCGTTTAAAGAACGAATTACAGTAATTTCCTGACGAGAGAAAGTCAGGCAAGGAACCCAGAAAAAACGTCAGCTGTCAACAGACGTCCCAAGCGGCAGCGTCTTACCTAGAAAGGCTTCACACAAGACTCCTTCGAGTAGCGGAACAGCGAGTGGAGTATCTACAAGAAGCAAACGAAAAACGAAGATAAGTGGTTATAAATTCATGTATAGTTCGATAAGGTTAACGCAGTAACCAAACTGATATTTACTTATACTTACCTTGTGAAGAGAGCGCTAGAGCACAGGAACTGTTGTTAAGTTAAAGGATCGAAACCAGTTGAATGTATAAATGCTAAAAGAAAAGATAAGAAGACAAAGAATTAGTCAAGGATTAACAAGAAGATAAGGAAGAGTACAAGATTAAACAGAATAGCAAACAGTAAGTCTAAGTTAAATAGCATAAATATAGTTAGCGTCAAGAGAGGATTACAAATAAATAACTGTCATTGTGTCATTACCTCACAGGAAATATTGGCAACAGAATAATACAAGGGATCTAGAAAAAGGGCTACAGGAGTACAAAAAAGAAGTGAGTAAATAGGAGTTAGCGCTAGTATAGCCAGAGTAAAGCAAGAGAATATCAAGAAATTAATCAAGAAAATACCCTTGTGAATTGCAGGAAATAAGTTAGGAACAACACTGCCACACCCAGTGTCAAGAAAAGAAAATAGAAGAGAGGGCAAAGCTCTTGGAAGCAAATGGTAGGTGAGGGATTAAGAGTTAAGAATAGAAATAAATAGCGTAGTCATAGGCATAGGTTAATTGTGATTTTTTCCCTTAGGGTTCAAAACCAGTAGCGGTCTGCAGGTCAGACTGACGAGAGGAACCAGCCAAGAAAGTCTCTTCTTGTTTGTTATTTTATCCAATTTTCCCCTTCCCCCCACGGTAACAGATTAGAGACTCGTTTTGCATGAGCTCTGAGTTGTTGCCCGGGCGGATTTGGGATCTAGCATCTCTGTTCCCGTGCAGCTACGTAAGGAGTTTTCTCAGAGTCTGACAGAGTGAAGTGCCCAAGTTGCACCGTGCACCTGAGCAGAGATGGCGGAGGGAATTGACATACAAGGGTTAGGAGTAATTTTAGACACAATCCAAAAGGAGCTAAGCGCAGTCAGAGAGGAAAATCAAAATCTAAAATTGGAGATAGTAAATTCCAGAAAAGAAATGGCAGACTTAGTACAGAGATTTAGACAACCTTTTAGTTCTGGGCAGGAAGCACAAAATCCTCTATGAGAGAGTACAAACAGAATGACCACCCAAGTTATCCATTCCTTGTCCCCAGTAATACCTTTAGCAGCTCCAGAGCGATTTAGTGGGGATCCACAAAAGGCGCAAATATTTATAACCCAATGCTCACTACATTACATGTGCCGCCCTTCGATTTTCCCTGATGCGCAATCCAAGGTCGCTTTTGCGTTGTCCTATCTGAGCGGGGATGCAGCCGCATGGTCTTTGCCACTCATAACCACAAATGATCCGATATTGAGAAATTACGAGGAATTCAAACAGGAGTTTCTTCGAATATTTGATAGGAGAATATCTCAAGTCGTCGACAATGAATTGATTGACTTGAAGCAAGGGAATCGAGATCTGGTATCTTATTTGGTACAATTCAACAAACTCGTGGTGGAGACTGATTGGCCGGAGAGCAAACAAGCTGCAGTGTTCTATCGCGGCTTGAATGATGAGCTAAAGGATGCGCTGGCCGGAATCCCTAACAGACCCCCCGAAATTTCCGCATTAGTGGATCTAGTGTTAGAAATCGACTTTCGACAAGACGAAAGAAAGGGTGAAAAAAGAAGAGAATTTAGGTCGAGGGTTCCTAGGTTTGACCGTGTCAGATCAGAAAATAGTCAAAGTAATGAAGGACAATCGGGGGTGGAGCCTATGCAAATTGGAACAAAAACGTGGTCGTCTGTCGAAAGAAGAAAAAGAAAAAAGACGGACAAGTAATCTGTGAATGTATTGTGGAGCTGGAGGTCATTTTGTCAGAAATTGCCCCAAGAAACCCAAGACGAGCTACAAGCCGAAGGACAACTAATAGCACCACCTGTTGGAGGAGTTGAACAGGTGGGTGCGATTCTAGAGAAAACTCCCGAACAACGTAGAGTGGCCAACACCCTACAGTCTGCGGCTCCTCATTTGAGTTTATCAATGGAAGTCAAGTTCAGACACATAACATTGACCGGAGTTTCGGTAATGATAGACTCCGGAGCCACAGGAAATCTTTGTGACTTAAAATTTGCAAATAAGGTGGGAATACAAGCAATTATGAAAAGTAAAAGCGAACCAGTTAGAGCGGTGGATGGGACGAATTTATCATCTGGTCCTATAGTTAGCCATGCCGAAGTAATTCACCTTATTTCGAATAATGGTCATGAAGAAAAGATCCAGTTTAACCTGATTGATGCTCCCCAGTTTGAATTAATACTTGGCCTGCCTTGGCTCACAGAACACAATCCAACGATTAATTGGAGTAATAGAACTATAAAGATGGATTCCAAGTACTGTATGGAAAATTGCTTCGGAGATAAGGAGAGAATGCAAGAGACAAATCCGGCCCACTCTTTGTGCCAAACTGGAGGGTCCATATGTGTAATCAATGCGCAAGAAATCCCTGAAGAGTATGCAGATTTCAAGGATGTATTTAATGAGGTGGAAGCAGAACAACTTCCTCCGCACAGAGTCTATGACTGCAAGATTGAAATAGAACCTGGTTCCAACCTACCCTGCAGTCAAGTGTACGCATTAATGGAAAAAGAACATTGTCACCTAAAGGAATATCTGGACAAGTACCTTGCAAATGGATTCATTCGAACTTCTCAATCCCTCGTCTCATCGCCTTTATTTTTTGTGCTGAAGAAGGAAGGGGATTTGAGGACCTGTATAGATTATAGGGCGATCAACAGAATCACATATAAGAACCGGTATCCGTTGCCTCTTATATCAGTGTTATTAGACCAAGTTAAAGGAGCTCAAATATACACAAAACTTGATCTGAGGGGAGCCTACCATCTGGTCAGAATGTGAGAAGGAGACGAATGGAAGACGGCCTTCAGAACCCGTTTTGGATTGTTCGAGTATCAGGTCATGCCTTACGGTCTTTGCAACGCCCCGCAGCCTTTCAACACTTCATCAATGATGTACTGAAGGAATATATAGATCAATGGGCCATCGTATACATTGATGACATTCTTATTTATTCCGCGGACAAGGAAAGGCATCAAGATCAAGTTCGGGAGGTCCTACAAAATTAAGAGATAACAGACTGTTTGTTAAGTTGGAAAAATGTGCTTTCAACGTTACTCAAGTAGAATTTTTGGGCTTCGTCATTTCCCCAAATGGCATACTTATGGACCAGCGGAAGATTGAAGCAGTGATAAATTGGAAATCCCCAGTGAGTGTCAAGGAAGTTCAAAGCTTCATTGGGTTTGCGAATTTTTACTGAAGGTTCATCAGTGAATTCTCTCACAAGATCTTGCCACTCACAAAATTGCTTAAGAAAGGGATTCAATTGGAATGGACCAAAGAAGCTGAAGAGGATTTTAATTCATTGAAGCAAGATTTCACCTCTGCCCCAATTCTTCAACATGCTGATCCAACCGAACCTTTTTATGTTGAAACTGACGCTTCAGATCAAGCAGTTGGTGGAGTCTTATCCCAATGAAACAAAGTCTCTGGGCAACTGCATCCAGTTGCTTATAGATCAAGAAAATTGTCTCCAGCTGAATGTAACTATACGATCACTGAGAAGCAGCTGATGGCGATAAAGGACGCCTTTAAGGAATGGAGACATCATCTCATGGGAGCTCAGCATCAGGTGACGGTATTTACAGACCATCGTAATTTAAAAAATGTTAAAACCGCCGGGACATTGACCCCGAGACAGTTGCGTTGGTCATTGTACTTTGCTGATTACGATTTTGGAATTACCTACCGACCAGGAACACAGAACGGAAAGGTGGACGCCTTGTCCAGAATTGATACCGAAAATCAAAAGACGCCATTGGAAAACCAATCCATCATTCCGAAGGAGAAGATAATTAGGGTTACGACCTCTGTCAGTCTTGAAACCAGTATTTCTGAAGTGATGAGTCCAGAGGCTATGCAAGACTGTGTTAAGGAAAAAGAAGGTAGGAAATTATTCGTCAACTCCCCTCCTTTCAAGAAAGTTTATATATTCCCACCAAGGAATTACAGCAACAAGTTATGCAAGAATGTCATGATGCAAAATTGGCAGGACACAAGGGAGAGGCGAAAACCAAGGAACTGATCAAGCAACACTATTGGTGGCCAGAAATGGCTAAGGATATCGAGGACTATGTCAAGACTTGTGAGATTTGTGCTCGGGGAAAATCTGAACGGCAGGCCCCTAAAGGGTTGCTCCAGCCTTTGCCCACTCCACCTTACCCTTGGCACACAATCACATTAGATCTTATTACTGACTTACCAATCAGTCAAGGCTACGACACCATATTAGTTGTGGTAGTTTCCACGAAAATGGCACATTTCACAGCTTTAAGAGGGGTTCCTTCAGCAAAACAGTTAGCTACTCACTTTAGTACAGAGATACTGAAGATTCATGGAATTCCCAAAATAGTGATTTCTGACAGAGGACCGCAGTTCATTTCCCATTTTTGGAAATCTTTCATGGAAAGTTTAGGGACAGAAGTAAGATTCTCTACCAGTTACCACCCCGAGACCGATGGTCAGACAGAGAGGGTGAACCAGGAATTAGAACAACAACATTTAAGGTTGTTCCTTTTGAAACAGGATGGGAACTGGTCAGAATGTTTGTGGGCAGCAGAGTTTGCCCACAACAATGATAAGAACGTGTCCACGGGTGTCTCCCCCTTTTATATGAATTATGGAAGACACCCAAATTCAACCCTTAGACAAATTGACATTTCAGTTCCAGCAGTTGAGGATGTAGTGTCACACCTAGAACAGATTCACCAAGAAGCTATAGAAAGTCTAAAAATAGCGAAGGGAAGATATAAGAAATGACCTATCTAACCACCAAACATGCACAGCTGTCTGGCGTCCTACTGAGAGAGTTAAAAACCTCAGCAACACAACCCATAGCCCCAGCCCTCAAAATATATGACACAAAAGTTAGGGCTTCAATGCTGTATGGGGCGGAACTGTGGGGGGTCTCCGACATCACAGCATTGACTATAGCACAAAATAAATTCCTACGGTGCCTAACAAGGCTCCCGCAATCTACACCAATGGTACCCTTGTATATGGATCTGGGCTGTCGGAAAATACAGGACATATCTAGCTTTAGACCTATTGCATATTGGAGGAGGCTATGGGTTACACCCGAACTTTCCCACTATGCTCTAGCGCTTCTTGAAACCAGGAACATGGATTCGGGGGGCAAAATACAATGGTTTAGACAGGTCAAGCTGCTTTTTAAAGCCCTAGGAATGATGGAATTATGGGAAAACCCCTTAGAAATTACCTTCCCCTCTCAAAAGATCTTAAAAGAGTTGTACTGGGCATATATAACTCAGAAGGAGTTCCAGAAACATACTGATCCATCGCTCACTAGGGATTTTTTGGCACAAAAACACACTCCTGCCTATGAGCGATATTGGGACCTCATTACCATTCCAAATGATAGGAAACTTTTTCATTAATATAGGGTGGGAACGCTTCCTATCAATTCATTTACTAGCAAATGGTCAAGTAACAAAGATCAGCATACGTGTCCTTTCTGTGCAGCCCAATCTGAAAGTTTAGCTCATGTTTTATTTATATGTCCAGCTTACAAAGCCACTCGTCTTACATGGATTAGACCTATCTGTATACAGAAAGGCATTCAAAGTGGCTCTATGGCACTAAGAATTGTTAGAACAGATTGCACCAATAGTATGGTAATCGCACTTGCTAAATTCTTAAAATGGATGTGGTCGATACGCAGGAATAAATTGAAATTACTGTAGTCTGCACTATCATAAATTGACACTGAAGAATCTATGACAAGAAAATATGGCACTGAATTTTAATGGATTTTATATCTACACAGTATTTTTTTTTAAATGATTGAACTGGATCACCTTGTACATAGTAATGATCGGATAGATTAAAATGAGGTTCTCCTGTATATTGAGAATAATGGATGTAGCAAGTATGAAATGTAGTTTTTTAATGTTTTACTGTGCTGTCTTTTATGACTAATTGTCGAAATAAAGACTTATTTGATTTGATATAAGAATTATGCAGACAAAATAGGCGAGAAGGTCCCCTCTTAGAAAAAGGGGATTATGTCTGGCTAAGCACTAAGAACCTAAGACTAAAAGGGAACCAAAAGTTCCAACCTTGGTTTATCGGTCCTTATCCAGTAGAGGAAAAGATTAATCAGGTGACTTATCGACTTCCCCTGCCAACAAAACTCAAGATTTACCCAGTTTTCCATGTTTCATTGTTGAAAAAGGCCCCGATCAATTTGCGAAAGACAATACCTCCAAAGCCTCTCTACTTAGAAACTGGAACTGAGTACGAAGTCAAGGAAATTCTAGACTCAAAATGTCCAAAGGGACCATTGTATTATTTAGTGGACTGGAAAGGATATGGTCCAGATGAACGATCTTGGGAGCGGGATGAGGAAGTTCATGCTCCAAGATAAGTGAAATCCTTTCATCAACAATTCCCTACAAAACCAAGAGGGAAAGGATCTACCTTGTTGGGGGGTACTGTCAGGACCTTTGAACAACGGGTAGCTACAATCCTACACCAGAATCATCGCTATACCAGATCGAGACCAGTTGGGGGTTCTTGGGCTGAGAATATACGAAAGCGAAACTCCAAGATGGCCGCAAGGCTTGATCAGGGGTTAGCAGTCTAGTGTTTGGGCCACCTTGACAGCTGAGTCCAGGTGAGGCGCGCGCTTGAGAAAATCTGCACACTTCACTAATGTTTTCACCCGGTGAGGAGGCATTTTTCAGAAACTACAGGTCGCGCTTATCTGAAATACAGATTCTAATTGTAGCGCATTCGAGTTTCGTTTAAAGAACGAATCACAGTAATTTCCAGACGAGAGAAAGTCAGGCAAGGAACCCAGAAAAAATGCAAATGCTTTGTTCAGTGGCTTACCTGCTTACTTGATCCAACGGCTTCAGGTTATTCAAAATGCGGCTGCGCAACTTCTGTTCAAGCTGCCCAGGAGGTCTAGTGTTCGCCCCCACTTGCGCAGCCTCCATTGGCTTCCGGTAGCCCACCGGATTATGTTTAAAACACTGGTTCTCTCACTCCGAGTGATCCATCAGCTCAGACCTGTGTACCTGAGGAAAAGGTTTGCCCTGTATGTTCCGAATCGCTGCCTCCGCTCGGCTAATCAGTGGCAAATGATTATGCACAGATTTAAGTATTCCAGACTAGGAGGCCAGTCTATTTCAGTCAGGGCCGCCAGGGACTGGAATGCTCTGCCTTTGCATGTTAGGGCTGCCCCGACCATCACCGCCTTTAAGAAAGGGCTGAAAACTCTTCTGTTTAATACGATCCTATAACTGTCAGCTCCTCCCCACTATCTGTGTTACCTCACTCTCCGCGCCAGGATACTTGTTAGTAACAGAGCGCGTTACAAAAGTTTTTATAACATATCATAACATAACAGATGTGGAGAAAGAGGCAAGACAATTGCTGAAAGAAGCAACAGATGTGTAGACAAAAGCAAGAGAAGTACAGAAAGAGATGTGAGGTACATTAAGAAGCAAGAGCAGTACAGACAGAACCAACATAGTTGCAAAAATAGGCAAGAGGGGTGCAGAAAAAGGTAGGGGTGCACAAAGAAGAAAGGGAGGTACAGAAAGAGGCCGGAGGGGTGCCGAAAGAAGGATGGGAAGTGCAAAAAGAGGCAAGAGAATTGCTGAAAGAAGAAACAGAGGTTTAGAAAGAAGCAAGAGAATTACTGAAAGATTCAAGTGAGGTTCAGAAAAAAGAAAGAGTAGTACAGAAAGAGGCAACAGAGGTGCAGAAAGAAGTAACAGGGGTGCTCAAAGAGGCAAGAGGGATGCAGAAAGCGGCAAGAGCAGTGCAGAAAGAACCAAGAGAAGTGCAGAAAGAAGAAACAGAGGTGCAAAAGGAGGCACAGGGGGTTCAGAAAGATGGACGAGAAGTACAGAAAGAAGCAACCGAGGAGCTGAAAGAGGCACAAAGGGTGCAAAAAGAGGCAAGAGAAGTGCAGAAAGAAGCAACAGAGGTACAGAAAGAGGCAGGAGGGGTGCAGAAAGAAGCAACAGAGGTGCCATAAAATGCAAGAGAGGTGCAGAAAGAAGCAACAGAGGTGCAGAAAGACGCAATAGAGGTACAGAAACAAGCAAGGGAAGTGCAGAAAGAGGCAAGTGAGATGCAGAAATAAGCAAGAGAAGAGCAGAAAGAACCAACAGAGGTACAAAAAGAGGCAAAATGGGTGCAGAAAGAAATAGGAGTGGTACAGAAAGCGGCAAGAGAGGTACAGTAAGAGGCAGGAGGGGTGCAACAAGAAGGAAGAGAAGTGCAGAAAGAGGCAAGGTAATTGCTGAAAGAAGCAACAAAAGTGTAGAAAGACACAAGAGAAGTACAGAAAGAGACAAGTGAGTTGCAGAAAAAAGCAAAGGTGCAAAATGAGGCAAGAGAGGTACAGAAAAATGTATGAGAGGTGCACAAAGAGGCAAGAAATGTACAGAAAGAGGCAGGAGGGGTACAGAAAAGGAGAGAGAAGTGCAGAAAGAAGCAAAAGAGGTACTCAAAGAGGTAAGAGGGATGCAGAAAGAGGCAAGAGCAGTGCAGAAAGAACCAAGAGAAGTGCAGAAAAAAGAAACAGAGGTGCAAAAGGAGGCCTAAGGGGTTCAGAAAGATGGACGAGAAGTACAGAAAGAAGCTACAGACGCGCTAAAAGAGGCACGAAGGGTGCAGAAAGAGGCAAGAGAAATGCAGAAAGAAGCAACTGAGGTACAGAAAGAGGCAAAATGGGTTCAGAAAGAAATAGGAGTGTTACAGAAAGAGGTAAGAGAGGTACAGAAAGAGGCAGGAGGGATGCAACAAGAAGGAAGAGAAGTGCAGAAAGAGGCAAGGGAATTGCTGAAAGAAGCAACAAAAGTGTAGAAAGACGCAAGGGAAGTTCAGAAAGAGACAAGTGAGTTGTAGAAAGAAGCAGAGGTGCAAAAAGGGGCAAGAGAGGTACAGAAAAATGTATGAGAGGTGCACAAAGAGGCAAGAAATGTACAGAAAGAGGAAGGAGGGGTACAGAATAGGAGAGAGAAGTACAGAAAGAAGCAAAAGAGGTGCTCAAAGAGGTAAGAGGGATGCAGAAAGCGGCAAGAGCAGTGCAGAAAGAACCAAGAGAAGTGCAGAAAGAAGCAACCGAGGTGCAAAAGGAGGCACAAGGGGTTCAGAAAGAGGGACGAGAAGTACAGAAAGAAGCAACAGAGGAGCTGAAAGAGGCACGAAGGGTGCAGAAAGAGGCAGGAGGGATGCAGAAAGAAGCAACAGAGGTGCCATAAAATGCAAGAGAGGTGCAAAAAGAAGCAACAGAGGTGCAGAAAGACGCAATAGAGGTACAGAAACAAGCAAGGGAAGTGCAGAAAGAGGCAAGTGAGATGCAGAAATAAGCAAGAGAAGAGCAGAAAGAACCAACAGAGGTACAAAAAGAGGCAAAATGGGTGCAGAAAGAAATAGGAGTGGTACAGAAAGCGGCAAGAGAGGTACAGTAAGAGGCAGGAGGGGTGCAACAAGAAGGAAGAGAAGTGCAGAAAGAGGCAAGGTAATTGCTGAAAGTAGCAACAAAAGTGTAGAAAGACACAAGAGAAGTACAGAAAGAGACAAGTGAGTTGCAGAAAAAAGCAAAGGTGCAAAATGAGGCAAGAGAGGTACAGAAAAATGTATGAGAGGTGCACAAAGAGGCAAGAAATGTACAGAAAGAGGCAGGAGGGGTACAGAAAAGGAGAGAGAAGTGCAGAAAGAAGCAAAAGAGGTACTCAAAGAGGTAAGAGGGATGCAGAAAGAGGCAAGAGCAGTGCAGAAAGAACCAAGAGAAGTGCAGAAAAAATAAACAGAGGTGCAAAAGGAGGCCTAAGGGGTTCAGAAAGATGGACGAGAAGTACAGAAAGAAGCTACAGACGCGCTAAAAGAGGCACGAAGGGTGCAGAAAGAGGCAAGAGAAATGCAGAAAGAAGCAACTGAGGTACAGAAAGAGGCAAAATGGGTTCAGAAAGAAATAGGAGTGTTACAGAAAGAGGTAAGAGAGGTACAGAAAGAGGCAGGAGGGATGCAACAAGAAGGAAGAGAAGTGCAGAAAGAGGCAAGGGAATTGCTGAAAGAAGCAACAAAAGTGTAGAAAGACGCAAGGGAAGTACAGAAAGAGACAAGTGAGTTGCAGAAAGAAGCAGAGGTGCAAAAAGAGGCAAGAGAGGTACAGAAAAATGTATGAGAGGTGCACAAAGAGGCAAGAAATGTACAGAAAGAGGAAGGAGGGGTACAGAAAAGGAGAGAGAAGTACAGAAAGAAGCAAAAGAGGTGCTCAAAGAGGTAAGAGGGATGCAGAAAGCGGCAAGAGCAGTGCAGAAAGAACCAAGAGAAGTGCAGTAAGAAGCAACCGAGGTGCAAAAGGAGGCACAAGGGGTTCAGAAAGAGGGACGAGAAGTACAGAAAGAAGCAACAGAGGAGCTGAAAGAGGCACGAAGGGTGCAGAAAGAGGCAGGAGGGATGCAGAAAGAAGCAACAGTGGTGCCATAAAAGGCAAGAGAGGTGCAGAAAGAAGCAACAGAGGTACAGAAAGAGGCAAGAAAGGTACAGAAACAAGCATGGGAAGTGCAGAAAGAGGCAAGTGAGGTGCAAGAATAAGCAAGAGAAGAGCAGAAAGAATCAACAGAGGTACAAAAAGAGGCAAGATGGGTGCAGAAAGAAATAGGAGTGGTACAGAAAGAGGCAAGAGAGGTACAGAAAGAGGCAGGAGGGGTGCAACAAGAAGGATGGGAAGTGCAGAAAGAGGCAATAGAATAGCTGAAAGTAGCAACAGAGGTGTCGAACGTAGCGAGAGAATTGCTGAAAGATTCAAGTGAGGTTCAGAAAAAAGAAAGAGTAGTGCAGAACGAGTCAACAGAGGTGCAGAAAGAAGTAACAGGGGTGCTCAAAGAGGCAAAAGGGATGCAGAAAACGGCAAGAGCAGTGCAGAAAGAACCAAGAGAAGTGCAGAAAGAAGAAACAGAGGTGCAAAAGGAGGCACAATGGGTTCAGAAATATGGACGAGAAGTACAGAAAGATGCAACAGATTAGCTGAAAGAGGCACGAAGGGTGCAGAAAGAGGCAAGAGAAGTGCAGAAAGAAGCAACAGAGGTACAGAAAGAGGCAGGAGGGGTGCATAAAGAAGCAACAGAGGTGCCAAAAAAGGCAAGAGAGGTGCAGAAAGAAGCAACAGAGGTGCAGAAAGATGCAAAATGGGTGCAGAAAGAAATAGGAGTGGTACAGAAAGAGGCACGAGAGGCACGGAAAGAGGCAGGAGGGGTGCAACAAGAAGGAAGAGAAGTGCAGAAAGAGGCAAGGGAATTGCTGAAAGAAGCAACAAAAGTGTAGAAAGACGCAAGAGAAGTACAGAAAGAGACAAGCGAGTTGCAGAAAAAAGCAGAGGTGCAAAAAGAGGAAAGAGAGGTACAGAAAAATATATGAGAGGTGCACAAAGAGGCAAGAAATGTACAGAAAGAGGCAGGCGGGGTACAGAAAAGGAGAGTGGAGTGCACAAAGAAGCAAAAGAGGTGCTCAAAGAGGTAAGAGGGATGCAGAAAGTGGCAAGAGCAGTGCAGAAAGAACAAAGAGAAGTACAGAAAGAAGCAACAGAGGAGCTGAAAGAGGCACAAAGAGTGCAGAAAGAAGCAACAGAGGTACAGAAAGAGGCAGGAGGGGTGCAGAAAGAAGCAACAGAGGTGCCATAAAAGGCAAGAGAGGTGCAGAAAGAAGCAACAGAGGTGCAGAAAGACGCAAGAAAGGTACAGAAACAAGCAAGGGAAGTGCAGAAAGAGGCAAGTGAGGTGCATAAATAAGAAAGAGAAGAGCAGAAAGAACCAACAGAGGTACAAAAACAGGCAAGATAGGTGCAGAAAGAAATAGGAGTGGTACAGAAAGAGGCAAGAGAGGTAAAGAAAGAGGCAGGAGGGATGCAACAAGAAGGAAGAGAAGTGCAGAAAGAGGCAAGGGAATTGCTGAAAGAAGCAACAAAAGTGTAGAAAGACGCAAGAGAAGTACAGAAAGATACAAGTGAGGTAGAGAAAAAAAGCAAAGGTGCAAAAAGAGGCAAGAGAGGTACAGAAAAAGGTAGGAGAGGTGTACAAAGAGGTAAGAAATGTACAGAAAGAGGCAGGAGGGGTACAGAAAAGGAGAGAGAAGTGCAGAAAGAAGCAAAAGATGTGCTCAAAGAGGTAAGAGGGATGCAGAAAGCGGCAAGAGCAGTGCAGAAAGAACCAAAAGAAGTGCAGAAAGTAGCAACAGAGGTGCAAAAGGAGGCACAAGGGGTTCAGAAAGATGGACAAATAGTACAGAAAGAAGCAACAGAGGAGCTGAAAGAGGCACAAAGGGTGCAGAAAGAGGCAAGAGAAGTGCAGAAAGAAGCAACAGAGGTACTAAAGAGGCAGGAGGGGTGCAGAAAGAAGCAACAGAGGTACCATAAAAGGCAAGAGAGGTACAGAAAGAAGCAACAGAGGTTCAGAAAGATGCAAGAGAGTTACAGAAACAAGCAAGGGAAGTGCAGAAAGAGGCAAGTGAGGTGCATAAATAAGGTGAGAAGAGCAGAAAGAACCAACAGAGGTACAAAAAGAGGCAAGATGGGTGCAGAAAGAAATAGGAGTGGTACAGAAAGAGGCAATAGAGGTACAGAAAGAGGCAGGAGGGGTACAACAAGAAGGAGGAGAAGTGCAGAAAGAGGCAAGGGAATTGCTGAACGAAGCAACAAAAGTGTAGAAAGACACAAGAGAAGTTCAGAAAGATACAAGTGAGGTACAGAAAGAGGCACAAGATCTGAAGAAAAAAGCAAAAGCGGTACTGGAAGAGGCAAATGAGGTGCAGAAAGAAGCAAGAGAGGTGCAGAAAGAAGGAAGAGAGGTACAGAAAGAAGTAAAAGAGATTCAGAAAGAGGCAAAGGGTGCAGAAAGAAGCAAATGAGGTGCAGAAAGAGGCAACAGGCATGCAGAAACAGGGATAAGAGTGCAGAAAGTAGAAGAGATTTGCAGAAAGAGGCAAGAGAAGAGCAGAAAAAGAACGACATGTGACAACCGGCGAACACCTGCACTTCCAGATCCACACCGACCCCAAGACCACCCTCAGAGGCACCCTCGTCTACAGACCCCCAGGACCACGCACACAATTCAGCGAAGATATCGCCGACTTCATCAGCCCGCACGCCCTCCCCTCCGCTGATTACATCCTCCTCGGGGACCTCAACTTCCACCTGGAGAACAACCACGACCGCAACACCACCACCCTGCTGGACAACCTCGCCAACCTCGGTCTCAAGCAGCTAGTGACCACCCCCACCCACTACGCCGGACACACACTCGACCCCGTCTTCTCATCCAGCAAGGACATCGTCTTCAGCCACGCCACCGGACTCCACTGGACGGACCACAGCTGCATCCACTTCAGCTTCAGAAGAACAACGGTCCACCACCACCAGCAACAAGTGGCACACAGAAGCTGGAAAAAGATCACAGCCGACTAGCTCGCCGCATCCCTGAGCCAGCACCCCCCCACCAGCTCAGCGAACCCCAGCCAGGCGGCCGACAACCTCACGAAGTGGATCAGCGGCTGCGCAGATGACCTCGCCCCACTGAGGACCCCGCCTAGCAGACCCGGCAGTAAGAAAGCACCCTGGTTCACCGACGAACTCAAGAGCTCCAAGAAGAACTGCCGAGCCCTCGAGAAAGCCTGGCGCAGAGACCCAACACCAGACAACATGACCACCCTCAAGCTCGCCACCCGAAAACACCATCAACTGATCCACGTCACCAAGAAAACTGCATTCAAGGAACGACTGGACAACAACGCACACAACAGCAAGGAACTCTTCAACATCGTTAAAGAGCTCTCCAACCCCAACGGCGGAAACACCGACATCACCCCATCTCAAGACCTCTGCAACTCCCTCGCATCCTACTTCCACAACAAGATCGCTGACATTCACAACAGCTTCAGCGCACAACCAACGCTCCCCACGACCACACCTATGCCCCCCACCACTACCCTCCGCGCCTGGACCCCGATCAGCACAGAAGACACCATCCGCACGATGATCACCATCCTCTCCGGATCTCCAACCGACCCCTGTCCTCACCACGTCTTCAACAAGGCCGACGCTGTCATCGCACCCCACCTGCGGGACATCATCAACACCTCCTTCGACCCCGCTACCTTCCCTGAGAGCTGGAAGCACGCCGAACTCAGCGCCCTACTGAAGAAACCAACAGCGGACCCCACCAAACTCAAAAACTATCGCCCCATCTCGCTCCTCCCGTTTCCGGCCAAAGTCATCGAGAAGACCGTCAACAAGCAGCTGGCCGCCTTCCTCGAGACGAATGGAACCCTCGACCTCGCAGTCTGGCTTTTGGGCCAACCACAGCACCGAGACCGCCCTCATCGCTGCCACCGATGACATCCGAGCCCTGCTCGACAACGGAGAAACAGCGGCCCTCATCCTCCTGGACCTCTCCGCGGCATTCGACACTGCCTGCCACCACACCCTAGTGCAGCGCCTCAGCAACATCGGAATCCAGGAGAAGGCACTGGAGTGGATCATCTCCTTCCTCGCCGGAAGGACACAGAGAGTCCGCCTTCCCCCGTTCAGATCAGAAGCCACCGAAGTCATCTGTGGCGTTCCTCAGGGCTCCTCGCTCAGCCCCACCCTCTTCAATGTCTACATGAGCCCCCTTGCGGCCATCGCACGCCAACACAACCTCAACATCATCTCATACGCCAACGACACTCAGCTGATCCTCTCCCTCACAAACGACCCCGCCACCGCCAGAGCCAACCTACGCGAAGGGATGACAGACGTAGCCGAGTGGATGACGACTAGCCGCCTGAAACTGAACTCAGACAAGACGGAAGTTCTCATCCTGGGCTCCTCACCCTCCGCCTGGGACGACTCCTGGTGGCCCCCCGCCCTGGGCAGTGCACCCAAACCGACAGATCACGCACGCAACCTGGGCTTCATCCTGGACTCCTCCCTCTCCATGACCAGACAAGTCAACGCCGTCTCCTCGTCTTGCTTCAATATCCTGCGCATGCTACGCAAGATCTTCCGGTGGATCCCCACCGAGACCAGGAAGACGGTCACCCAGGCCCTTGTCACCAGCCGACTGGACTACGGCAACGCCCTCTACGCCGGAACCACCGACAAGCTCCAGAAGAGACTCCAGCGGATCCAGAACGCCTCAGCAAGACTCATCCTTGACATCCCCCGACACAGCCACATCTCCAGACACCTGAGAGACCTGCACTGGCTCCCGGTCAACAAGAGAATCACCTTCCGTCTCCTCACCCACGCTCACAAAGCCCTACACAACCAAGGCCCAAGATACCTCAACAGCCGCCTCAACTTCTACACGCCCACCCGCCAGCTCCGATCATCCAGCCACGCCCTCGCCGCCATCCCCCGCATCCGAAGAGCCACAACAGGAGGAAGGTCATACTCCTACCTGGCCGCCAAGACTTGGAACTCCCTCCCGACCCACCTCCGCCTGACCCAAGACCACCTCGCCTTCAGGAAGCAGCTCAAGACCTGGCTGTTCGAGCAGTAGCGGACCCCCCCTCCCCAGCGCCTTGAGACCCTCCGGGTGAGTAGTGCGCTATATAAATGTTTTTGATTGATTGATTGATTGAAAGAAGCACCAGAAATGTAGAAAGAGGCAAGAGAGGCGCAGAAGGAAGAACGAGTAGCTTGCACACCATTAGTACCAATTTAACACCAAGATTTAGTAATAAGTAACAGGTGACCATTATACGTTTACAAAGTGTCTTCCACTACGTTGAAGCACTTGTCGCTGCATTTTTGGTAAGGTTTGAACTGTTTAAGCTGGAAACAAGGCTTTTTTCAAATCTGCAGATTAGGGAGTAGATAATGTATTATGTGGCTATTGCAGAAAATGTATAATTGTGCGAAAGTCAGTGCAGCCAAACAGTCGCATATTTCCAGTGGCCCTGCTCATACCTCTGACTAGGTCCACAAGGGCTCCTCAGTGATTCCTTCATTTATTGCCTCACTGAGTTCATAGTTGAGCTTCTTTAGAAACAAGGAAAACTAAACCTGAGGTTACTACTCCTCAACACAGACTACCATACCACATAATTACTCTCCACAACACATAATCCCACTTTACATAACTCCTATACACTAAATAGCACATACTTTCTATCCACATAATTTCACTGCACAACATACCACATAATTCCAATACATGCATCGTACATCCACTTCACCCCAAAAAACAACAGTAACAAACTTTTACATTTACAACACCAATAGCTCAAACTCTCACAAATGTGAAACCTATTACATTGAGAATACTTCTTTAACTATTAGTCGCGTTTGCAGAGTGGTGGAGGAAGGTCGCTTGGCCTTCGATCAGCGCTCCGGAATTCCGCTGGGCAGGATTTACCGGAGGTACCAGAAGGGCTTATTAGCCCCCAAAGTCCCTCAGGATTAAAGTGGACTTTATCCCCTATCCCGTAGCCTGCCAAGAGGCACGTTTGCAGAGTAGTGGAGAAAGGGGGCATGGCCTCTGAAAACGTGTTAGCAATCCTACTGTGTGCGACTTACTGGAGGTAACAAGAGAGGTACTTGCCCCGCAAGGACATCCTTGGGGGTCAACTTCCCATCCTATTACCTCCAGTAAGTACCACACAGAAGGATTGCTAAGTTCTTTTAACAGGCCTCGCCCTATTTGCCCTCCGCTCTGCAAACACGCTCCTTGGTGCGCTCTTGGATGGGGATTGAATTCCCCTTCACTGCTGAGGTCCTTTAGGGGCCAACTAGCCTACCTCTTAACTCCATTAAGCCCCACACAGTGGTATTGCTGAGAGATGGACAAAGGCCAAGCCCCCTTTCCCCACCACTCTGCAAACGAGACCCCTGTTGCGTTCTAAGTTGGGGGATTAAGTCCACTTGAATACTGAAGGTTCTTGGGGCCAACCAGCCCAACAGGTACCTTCAGTAAGCGCCACACAGCTGGATTGCAGAGAGGTGGTCGGAGGCCATGCCCCCTTTTTACACCACTCTGCAAACACACATCTTGGCACACTGCTGCTTGGGGGATGAAGTCCACTTGTGTCCTGAGGTCCTCGGGACACAAGAGGACCTCTTTGCCCCACCAGCAGTGCGCCAAGAGGTGAGTTTGCAGAGTGGTGTAAAAAGGGGTGTGACCTCAGATCACCTCTCAGCAATCCAGTATTGTGGCAGTTACTGGAGGTACCTGGTGGGCTAGTTGGCCCCTTGGGACCCTCAGTATTTAAGTGGACTTAATTCTCCACCCTAATTAAGAATTGTCCCCGTGACCTGGCCCACCCAGGGGTTTTTTAACAGACGAAGCATGGGGGACCATGATTCGTTTTTTTAAATAATTTTGGTCAGATTTGTGCACCCAGCTTGAATTTGGCTGAAATTATAAAAACTAAAATGATTTTTTTGGGCCTGAGCAGGTCCTTGTGGGACCCCCTGAGCAGGCCCAGAGATCAGGGTGTTTCTACCCTGCCCCCTTTTCTTGCTTTTTACCTTTTTCTTGTGACTGTGTTACCTAGTCAAAATATGGCTGCCAGCACTTCCTGGTTTGCAGTGTTGGCAGCCAATCAGAAGTCAGCTTGTGCTCAGGAGGGGTCACAACTCCTCCTCTGTGCTCAGATATCGATAGTTTTACTTTTTTAATGTCTCAGCAAGTACTGAACAGATTTACACCATTTAAGAAAAAGGTCTCTTTCTGAACCAAGAGCTTTCTTTTTGCGAAATTTGGTGAAATTCCGTTGGGGCTGTAGCAGTGTGTAAAGATCCTATGGAAATTAACATGGGGAAAATGTGTTTTGGGACCCCCTTTTTTCTTGGCCTCTGCTTGACAAATCACCTCCAAACCTTCAAGACAGGAGCTAAATTGAGCGCCCCATTAGTTTTGAAAATTTCACGAAAATTCGTCAAACGGCACCAAGATATTGGCAAATCAAAAATGCTTTTCCTATGGAAACTAGGTCCTAACTATAACTACCTACTGGCGACCGCATCATCCAGTGAATGTGTGTTTCTGTAAAGTTTAAATATTTTTCATATATATCTATTCCAAGGTCTATTGAAGAATGAGTAGATGAACACGTGTCTGAATGGATTATTTAGTAGATGCATGACTGACTCTATAAGTCACTCATTGAACATATGTTACTGAATGCATGGGTTAGTGACTAAACTGTGTAAATGTCTCTATTAGTCTCTCAGTTGGTGTGTAAGCAGGTGCATGGGTTGGTGAGTAGCTACTTCAGTGTCTATATGAGTTATTGATTGATTGTATGAGTATCTGTATGGGTGTCTGAGTGTCTATGTGGGTGGGTGGGGGGAGTCTGACTGTGCATACATGTTTGAAGGCTCATTCACTTGTTGTATACATTCAAAAGTGCATCTCAGAAGGGCTGTATGGGTAGCTCACTGTGTGTACAGGTGTGTTGATTTGTAAATTGATGTCTCAGTTGTATATATGTGAGTAACTATATTTGTGTTTAGACAGTATATGTGAGTGTTGAGGTGTATAATTGACTATACATGAGAGAGAATGAAAGCAAGAGTGTCTACATACATGAATGTGCACTTGTATTACTGATTGTATAAGAGAGTTAGTATGTGATAGTATATATATAAATAAGGGAAGTGGTGTGTGCATAGATAAGTCAGGTGGTGTGTATATATCTGCATCGGTGAGTACATGGGTGTGTGATTCATTTTTGGCTTGACTGAGTAGGTGTGTGAGTAACTATTGATAAGGAGCACTGTGTGGATGTATGTATAAGTGTATGAGTGGATATAATACTGATGTAATGATGAGTGACAGCATGTGTGAGTGACTGTATCAGTGTATGTCTGACTCACAATATATAGACAGGAATCAGTGGATGAGTATCTAGTATCAGGTATTGGTGTGTCTATGGTTTTGAAAATGGTAGTCTGTATTTTAGAGTACGTGTATCAAAGGTTATATTAGAGTGAGAGGAGGCGTGTCACATTTTCACATTGATGATGTCATCAGTGGTGTCATTTGAGATGTCATCAGTGATGTCATCAGTGTTTTCACTGACCATGTTATGAGTGATATAATATGTGACGTCATCAGCAGTGCATTGCGAGCGTGTGATTAATAGTTAGCTCAACTAACTATAACAGGCAAATTTCTCTGGTTTTATAGGAGTCAAATGTCCAACTAACTATAACATCTCTGAAACCCTCGGTTTTTTCAATGGATTTCTAAGGTTTTTTAAATGCTAATTTCTAACTATAACATCCCTGAAACCTCTGCTTTTTTCAGTGAATTTCTAAGGTTTTTTAAATGCAAGTTTTTAACTATAACGTCTGTAAAAAACCTATGGTTTTTTCAGTGAATTTCAAAAGTTTTTTAAATATCGAACTACATTTGTGCTAATTGTCATTAGTACTATTTTTTCTAACTTTTCAACTACATAAAATAAACTGCAAAACTGCTATGTAATGTAATATATTTCACAAATTACAGTGAGTTTTTAAATAATACAAAATAATTTAACATTCAGTAAACAATGTTTCTCCTTTTTTTGCTGTCATCAGCTACTACTTAACTTCACTATTCACAGTGATGTCAGAGTAGTTTCATCATAAACAGCAGGGGAAAAAAAATCAACTTGATTGTTAAGAAAAACCCATCCCTAATTCTTGCAAATGTATGTCATGTCTCGGCGTTTGCCGTTTCCGGGAGGGCTCCGCCGCTCCTATACAGGAGACCGGGACCCTCACTTCCGGGCGGAAGCAGAGTCCCAGTCTAGTCTTTCGTAGGCTCTCTGTTGCCCTACAGCGCTTCCGGGGGAATCGCTTAAGACCAGCGATTCCCGCCAGGTTGGCGCTTTGGATCTTTTCGCTTCCTGGCTCGCGTCTTGCGAGCAACCTGAGCAGACTATTGAAAGAACCGAGGCGTTCCAGTTGGTGTTCCGTCCGCTGGAGCACCTCTTTCTCTTGTCAACGCGCTGACTAGCGCCGATGTTCCTGACCCTCCAGCCTTCACTCCCGTTCCGCCAGAGCCTGCGATTCCTTCTCATCTGATGGGCTCATAACAGAGGGTTATCTTAGCGCCGCAGCGCTTCCAGGTACTTCTTGTTTCGCGCAGGAGCGCATTATTTTGTTATAGCTTGTACACCGCGCTGGAGCGCATTTAGTTCCTTTGCATTCTTTTGTTATAGCTTGTAAACCATGATGGAGCGCATTTAGTTTCTTTAAGGCAAGCACGGGGTACTGTCTTCCCCTTACTCCTTACTGCCAACGCGCAGGAGCGCTTGTACATACCTGCACATAGCGCTGGGGCGCTCTTCACATTTACTTTGCCAACCAGTGCAAGGCACCAGAGTTTTGGCGACTTCCATAGCGCAGGAGCTCTATTCATGGGGGCAAATAGTACTCCAAGACAAATGCTCACAGAGACACAGGATTGGTTGTGCATGCCTAACAACCACCTGTAACACTGATTCTGTTCAGCGCAGGAGCGCTCACGTTAAGTTCCCCTTCCTGGTTGGGAGTTCTTCTGTCTTCATTGGTCTTGGTGAGTTGTCCTGTGATACGGTCTTCTGTATAGGATTTGATTGTGGGAATATTACGTGGGAGGTGTGGGAACCTTCTAACCTGGTCTCTCTTGTCTCCCCAGCTGTTGACCACTGCCTCACCAAGAGTATACAGCCACGAGTCTCCTGTCATCATTCCCTTCCTTTTTTCTGGCTCCCTTCCCTGGGTCCATCTACTCCCTGGCGGGTATTTCCTTACTGCACGGGGGTCAGGTGGGGACAGGGGCGGTGACTCTTGTCGTCTCGGCGGAATCACTTCACAAGCAAGGTAAGCCTTGTGAGGTATCTGATAATGTAATACAAATTCAACACAAGTAACACATCCAATACTATATCCATTCTTCACATCTTACCTTTACTTTGTATTTTCTCTTCACTTTTTCCCAATACGCCAAATAATGTATCAAAAATTTCGCTTTGAAAACATCCAGTATGAATTCGTTAAAGTATTCATACACGTTCCCACTAGGCCGAATGGTGTATCTAAAATCTTTGTTTCAGAAATATCAAGTATGAGTTGGGTAATTCATAAGGCAATCTTGGCTTAATTTCCAAGTGTGTATCGTTGCAGAGACTCCAACCATTATTACACTTTAAATAAACTGTATACTTGTAGTAGAACTTCCAGCATGGAAAACAATAGCAACTGTTGCAAAAGTTCTTCCAGAAATAGATACTTGACTAGCAACAACATTTTTAATTTTGGTTTCCACTTTTCTTCCATTTGTTCTACAGCATTGCAGCATTATAATCAAATATTTTCCACATCTTTCTAGGCATAATGTAGATAGCAATATTGATTTACAACGAGAACAGATCATCTCGTGATCAGCTTCTTTTACTAATTTGGAAAATGGTACAGATTTGCAGTCAGGTATTGTTAAATATATAAATCGTTCTCTGTCAACTATAGTGCTTGAAGTTAATGAACACTGTTCACATTTATGTTCCCATTTGTAACTGAGTCCAAATAAACTCTCTATCTGAATTCCTTCATCTTCTAGTACTCCAAGCATAACCATCAGAAATTCGTGTGCATCTTGTTGGCGAATACCAGAAGCAGAATGGATCTTACTTCTATCAGTTCTCAATTCTTGAAATAAAGTCTAAAGTGCCGAACATAATCTTTTTTCCAGACTTTCCATAATTACACCATAAACATCTTCAAGATAAAATATAATGATTAGAATAACATTACCACAGCAGTTGACACTAGAAGCATTTTCTAATTGGTATACGACAACATCATCACTTGTTTGTATTTTCTGCTTCTTTACATCTTTCCTTTTCTCTTGATTTTCTTTCTGCTTTTTAACCATAGTTAATTCTTTAACATGTTTCTGTTTTGAAAACACAACACGTTTCTCATAAATAGGATATTCACCTAAACTTGGAGCATAAAGCCTTCTCAAACAATTATATTCTCTTACACAATTAACATCAGCACTAACCTTGTTCTCATCAAAATCAATCAAATACAAACCAAACAACATTCTAACTTGAGATAATGCAACATATACCATTCCCTCTTTAAACACAGTACTTCCTACTTTTACTAAAGCATTATCTACACTTAAACCTTGAGATTTATGAATAGTTATTGCATATGCAAAACAGAAGGGAAACTGTTTTCTACGAACATATAAGTCTTTTACAAGCAAAAAACGAGCGCCAGAATGCGCAATCTGTCTTACCTCTGTAATCTGAGCAAATTTAACTCAATTCCATTTCTATTTTGATATTTCACAAAATCAACAACTTTCCCCATTGCTCCATTTACTAAACCTTCTTCTACATACAGATTGCTCTTCAAAATTACCCGACAGTTTAAACATACATCAACATTTTTTTCTAAGCAAGCAGTTTTTGATACAGACTTTTCCAAAGAATCCAATTCAGTCTGTAGTTTTTCTGAAAGAAGAATTGTTATTCCTTGGTGCTCTTTGTTATCAATAACTTCCATGTGAACTATTTCTTGATTTATCAATTTCATAAGCTCTCTATTAAATGTATAACACTCTTCCAGTGTAGGCAATAATAAACTATAGACTCTTTTTCTTTCATTTTCTTGTACATTACGTCTGCTGGTGTGTTTTCATTTGTAAACAAGTTCTTTAGTAGACAACTTTGAAAAGCTTGTTTACCATGTTTGCTTAGAACATCAATACTTACATCTTTTAGAATATTTGCATAATCTTCATCTCTTGCTTGTCGCATATTGAGTGAGTTCATTATATTCAAAATGTAACCACAGATTCACATTTCCAATACTTTCCAAAGATTTCTTAGTGTCTTCATGTAGAAGAGTTTTAAACACTGGTTCTCCTTTTACAGTGGTTAGTTGTAGCAGATCTCCAAATACAATTAAATGTTTTCCTCCAAAAAGAACATCGTAATCTGTTTTTAACACCTGTTGCATTCTTAAGTGTACAAAAGAAAGCATTAAGTGTGAGACCATGCTCACCTCATCAATAATTAAAAGTTTCATTTTCTTCAGCACTCTTGACACTTCATAAGAAGCTTCTCCAGACAACTTCTGATGTTCTAATTTATTATCATGCTCAATTGGTAACATCAGTAATCTAAGCAAAGTAACTCCTTTAACATTGTGTGCAGCTAATCCAGTTGGAGCTGGTACGACACAACATACATGTGAACCAGTAGTTTTTCGAAGATAACTGGTCAAAACTTTAATTAAAAAACGTTTACCTGTCCTAGCTTGACCATTAATGTGCAACAGAAGAGGTTTAAAAGATGAACACACCCATTCTTTTTTTCATGCAACAAACCATGTTCTATCTGTTGCCTCACTTGTACATATATTTCTTTCTGTTCAACATTTACTTGTTCTTCTAAGTTGTCCAATGTAATATTCTCCTTGTGTGCTTGTTGCATTGCAATTTCAACTTCATGCATAGCAATTGCTGCCTCATTTTTCAGTATTGGTTGTCCAAGAGTATCTTGACTACATGGACCACTAGTTTGACTATCTTGAGAATTGTGATTAGCCATTTCAGCTGTAATAGTCTTTTCCTGTTCAACTTCATCATTCAACAATTTTAAATATGATAGGAAAATTGTACATGCAATGATATCTTTACATGCATTAAAAGAAAGTTCATAGCAGTCAAAGTCTCCAAGTAATTCACTTTCACTACGCCATAGTTTAAAGAGATGGAGAAGTGCTAAATAGTACAATTCTCGCTTTTCTGGAGTTTCACAACTGAGTTTCTTGTGGTTTATAAGATTACCCTTTGCATGTTTTACTAAACAACCATGACATCCAACAAACACATATTTTCCTTCTTTTAAATTCTGTTTACCATTTCTTTTGTAGCTGTAATGTTGAAGTACTTCATACAGACATAGCTGTTCCAGATGTCAACTCCTTTTCGGATAGTATGTGTCCAACATATTAGTTTTAAGAATGTGTGTACTGTCTGGTTCGTTTGCTGCTAATTGTTCAACTTCTTCAAATGATTTCAACACTCTACTTCGGTAGCAGGCAAGTCCTAAACTTACCCAAATGATTCCTCGTGACTTTGAATATAAACTTGAAGAGCACAAGCATTCTGAACATATATAGGATCCAATTTCTCAGTGGGAAAGCATTTTCAAAGTAAAGCTGCACAATTTTTTTCTAAGGCTTTTCTCTTGTGCAATTCCTTCCCACATTTGTTTCATCTCTGTTTTTTCTGATTTTGTTATGTACAATGTAACATATCGTGCAACAGCAATTGAGTTAACTGCAACACACTGGATGCCCTTGTTCGCATTCCACACTTTTAAAAGGGCTGGACAGTAATGATTGATATACTTTGACAATTCTGCTCTTTTTAAGTTTAGGTATTCTTTGGAGTGTTCCGAGTTATTGTGTGCCCTACTGAAGAAAAAAAGAATGTACTCTTCCTTTATAAATGACTGGACGTTAAAAACCAAACAGACATTTGGTGTAAAATTTTCCTTTAGACTTGTATTTTCATCTGCAGTTCTTTCCACAACGGTGACTTTGGAAACATAAAACTTGCTGTCTCAAGCTTCTATCTCCTTCTTCTCTTGGAATCTCACATGTCACATACTGTTCGATGAAAGACAATACTGTTTCATCAGAATCTTTTCCAAATTTAGGTGCACCCTTGATCCATAGTAGCATATGTCTTCTCCAAGAGGTGGATTCTTTTTATTGCACATAAAATATATCATAGCTTGAAACCTATGAATAAAATATCTGCACACATTTACAGGATCCAATGAACACAGTTCACCAGGAGTCTTTATTTCAAAAAATTTTATATTGGAATTTGCTTCTCTTAGAAACTCAAGCAAATCTTCCCATGCTTACTCTGCACAGCTAACTGTAACAAACCATGTTGGTGTACCTAAGTTCCATAACATACATTTGAGTTCTCCATGACGACGATACCAATACTCATTTGTTCCACGTTGACATGCCATCAAATTGATTAACTGTGCTTCTAAATTTTCATCTGTTTCTTAAAATTTCTCCACAAATTCTTTTGCTGAAAGAAGTGATTGATGAACTCCAGTTTTAAGTATGTGGTTCACTTCATACGACAGAGAAGACAGATCACTGTCAAACAAAAGGTGAAATATGTATGGAATGCACTGTTGAAACCTAGGATCTTCAGAATATATTCTTGTTGACCGATATTCTGAATCTGGAATCTGTACAGGTCGGTCATCATATCGTCCACCTTCTCCAGTAGGAAACAGCTGTGGAAAACAACAAGCTTCCAATCTTTTCTCCCATACACTCATTGGAGTTCCCTGTGCTTTTTCATTTGAAATAACTCAATCCTGCTTCCTATTACTTTTTTGGAATGCAAAGGACATATTGTGTAATGTTCATGAATTCCTTCAGTTTTTGACTTGTTCACTCTCTCTTTTTGACCACTTGAAATTTCAGATTCATCATGTACACTTATAACATGTTCATCCACATTTACATTTTTGTAATAAATATTGTTCTCTTTAAGATATAACGTAACCTTTTCAACTTTATTAACATCCACAAAATCTTGCCATATTTTCCTACTATTTGTTGGTACACCATTTACTAGAATGACTACTGCCTCATTTTCCTCTTTTTCTTCAGCAATAGTTTCAAAAATTTTCATAAAATGCAAAGGTAAGTAAGCCACTCTTCCTTTCAGCCCTTTTTGCAACTCTGTTGGTGGCAGTTTACCTGTTTTAGGCTCCATCCGAATTATAGTTTGAAAAAGATGAACATATTGAATTAGAACCGACTCATTTGTATTCAATTCTGCCAGCTCCTTTGGAACAACTACTAATTCTAAGTAATTATGTACTACTCTAGCAGACATTTTGTTCTCTTCTAATTTGTTGTAACAATATTTACATGTACGTTGATCACTACCTAACTCAAATCGACCTTCCACCAACAAGTACGTTGCAAATACTTCCCACTTACCATTGTTCTCCTTTTCACTTTTCAAATACAAATCAACATTCCTAGTTTGACTTTTACAATGAGTACGTCAACAACAAACACAAACATAGTTTGGTATTGCAGAGCGCACAACATTAAACTTTCCAATGTCTTCTTCAAACCGATCTGTGCTAATCACTTTCCCATCTCCTCCAACATCTGTAATTGTTAACCTTTCACTTTCTATGCATTGCTCTTCTGAACCAAAATATCACATTTCAATATCATCACGCTTTTTTTGAACATCTGATAAAGAACCATTTAAAAGACATGTATTCAGATCACTTAAACATAACGCAAGACTTTTTACATAGTACAGTTTCCTTACAAACCGCATTTATGAATGGTGTACTGCTAACCTCATTTAGGGCTAGATGTAGGTAATTCTATTTTACCACTTCTTAAATACCGAATTTTACCGATTCGGTATTTAAGAAGTGGTAAAATAGAGGGGGGGTATGTAGGTGTTTTAGAATCGGTAAATACCGAATCGTTAAGATTCTGTAAATACCGATTCGGTAATGCCCATTGATTCCTATGGGCCTTGAAGCCCATAGGAATCAATGGGCAATACCGAATCGGTATTTACCGATTCGGTAAATACCAATTTCAGCCAGGGTGCAGGGGGTGTCACTTTGACACCCTCTAGCACCCCAAAAGACGGGCATGTGTGCCATGTGGCACACAGACATGCCCTAAGGGCATGTCTGTCTGTCACATGGCTAGGTGTGCATGCACACATGTGCAAGCACACCTGGATTCGGTATTTTACCACCCAATTGGATTGGGTGGTAAAATACCGAATCTGTAAAGCTTTAGGGACTCTGAAGAGTCCCACCTACATCTGGCCGTTAGCGAATCGGTAAAAATACCGATTCGGTATTTTACAGAATCTGTAAATTTACAGATTCAGTAAATTTCCCGAATCTGTAAAATGATGCCCCTACATACCAAATACCCATTTACCGGTCGGTAATGGCCAAAATCGGCCGTTACCGGTCGGTAAATGGCCTCCCAAGTGATGAAAAACTCTTTTACACACTTTTCTTGAAAGACAAGCCAGAGAATGTCCATGCTTCTCAGTTTATTTTCTTACATTACAGGGATCTAGTCCTTGTAACAACTACATTTTCTGTTTAATACTTTTCTGTGTATATTCTCGTAGCCAATTTTAAATTATATCAATAGATTACTGTTGAATACTACAATTACTGCTACAACCCCACTTATACACAGGAGCTTGTGTACATTTCCCTTGTACTTCTTCAGCTATTAACTCTGCTGCACTTTTACCAACCATTTCCTCTTTTGGAAGGGGACAACCATCTTGAACTTTGTAGCAACGACCTCCAGTATGAACTTCATTATTTTACCTGTTTCTTCATTCCCTGTTCTGTCCTGTTCTTTTGTTCTTTAATAAACTCAAACTTAAAAAAAGGCTCACTAGTAGAGGTATGTTTCCAATACCCACTAAAGATTTTGCAAAAGTTGGTTCTGTTCACAAGTCTTTTTCTTCTAGTTTTCTCTTTCAACGCTTTCATTATTTCATCCAACACTTTGATCCTCTTCAAAATCACAATGAATAACTTCTGTTTTAAATTGAAAGCAGTATCCACTACACTTTCAATACGCTGCTTCTGTTTGAATTGCAGCACTTTCTTTTTATATTTGCAGCATGTTATCATTAAATTCTGAATCACTAGATATAGTGGTAATGGTAGTGGTAATACATACGGTTTCTTTATCATGTTTTCTTTCCCTTGTATTTGAAATTGAAGTCTGCTTCTCCTTACTTGAAAAATTCTTCTTTTTACTTTGTGTGATGTTATTTTTATTAAATGTTCGTAATATTTTTTTTCAGAAATTGTCTACTGTGTTTACCAGAAGAAACTGTTGTGCAAAAATCTTTCCTTTTGTTCAAATATATATTTTTTTTCTCTTTCGTTTTTTTTCAGTTCTTGTAGGCATTTTCAAATTCTAATCCAAACTAAATAATTTTCTGAAAATGAAAAAATAATTTCAATAATTTTTTACATCTGTTCAACATGTTAAAATGATAACATACTAATACATAACTTATACCTACAGCTGCCAGAGAAAAGCTGCAACGTGATGCAGCATGACAGGAGAGCAGTAGGATAACGGGTAGTGACATACAACATCGAGCAAGTATTTATTTAGTTGTTTATATACACCTTTACAATTTATATGAAACTGCACTACCTCATACTTTTCACCTCTCCGCCGCACCCAATCATCCCACAGCACTCCCCTGCAACCCACCGCAGACAACTTTATAGATAGTATTTTAAAAAATGTTAATCTATGTACTTGGGATGATATTATCAACCAAACAGCACACACAAAAATTACCATTATTAGCCTAACAATTGTATCTACAACTTCACAAACATAACACTCCACCCAAAGCATTAAGTGGAGGGTGTCTGTGGGGGTCTGAGCACTGGCAGTTTATTTTTGGGGGCCTCAAAACGGGTCTCTATGGGGCTCTGTTTTCAGGTCTCGCAAAAGTAGTCCATTCTTTTTTTTTATTGGACTGCAGTGAGACTGTGAGAGCATGCACATTGCTCACTACTGAGAAGTGGAGACATCATGCCAGGTGAGCTGCGTTGTACGAGAAAGGAAATACTTTAAAGAGAGCCATTTTATTTTAGGATTTCCCTTCTCTTTTTGCAGTGCAGGAGCAACATCATCCTGGGTTGATTAGCAGAGACCACCAGGCGTGCAGCGCCTATTGCCCTGGACTCCCTGAGACAGCTTCCCGTGCGTACACACAGAGCCGCACCCAAGTACTTCACAGGTCTTCATAACACCATTTGCTTGTAAATTAGGCTCAGTTCTTTTTCACCCCTTTTTAGAGCCCCTACATCCCCACTCTGCCTATTACTGAAAGATTTAGCCTCCCCCTAAATTTTCCTCTGCATGCGCCTCTGGAATCAACCACAGTCAGCCAACTCCAGCACAACCCTGCTCTGACCTTTCTCTGTGTCTTGTTTTAGTGCTACGAAAACACACGCTTTGCCTGGCTCACTTAGTTCTCACACCTCTCCTTAATATGAAGATAGTAGCTTTGGAAATACCTTTATATCCGTATACTGTGCTTCACATGGAGATATAGAAGTGCAGGTTCTCACCACCCCAAATTAGCTGTCTGGTATACTCTCTCAAAGGTAAGAACTACAGCTATTCAGTATCTCTCAGTCACGGGCAGTTTAAAGCAGTGTTCTTATACAGATTTGGACAAAATGTTATGCTTCTAAATTAACATCTTACACTGAAAAGCTACTTTACATTTCTTTCGCTGGATCAACCTTTGTTTAAAACACTACCAAAGAAGAGTGGAGAACTATGGTCCACAAAGAGCAACTGAAAGCTTTTTTGTTCTTAACCAGAAACATCTGCCTGTCAATGCTTATTGCCAGCCTTCTCGACCCCTTAAGAGTCTGGGTGGATGAGTATAATACGTGGTATTTAGGATCGGGAGCAGAGGATACATGAACTAAGGATGGATAGTTGAATAAAAGACTAGTGGATGGATGGCCAGATGGATGAATAGATAGCTAGATAGATGGATGGATGGATGGATGGATGGATGAATGGACCAGTACTTAGGAAAGACAGATGGACTGATAGCTGCTTAGAATTGGTTCCGGAGCAGATGTATGTATGGATATATGGGCGTATGGCTGGATGGATGGCACAGTGCTTACTATAGGCAAGTGGGCTGATACATACTTAGCATAAGTGCAGAGACAGATATATGTATGTATGTATATAGGTAGAAGTGTATGGATGAATTAAAAAATGGTTGTTTGGAGCAGTGCTTACGATCGATGGATTCTCGGCTTTAAGTGTGCCAGGTATCAGCACCGGCCGTTATTTTCAGTGGGACCTCAAAATGGGTCTCCATCGGACTCTATTTTCCGCCCTCGCAAACGTAGTCAGTTTTTTTTTATTGCACTGCAGTGAGAGCATTGCAGTGAGACCATGCACATCGATGTGCGCATGCTTATTTTGTTCACTACTGAGAAGTGGAGACATCATGCTAGGTGAGCAACATTGTAGGAGGAAGGGAAATCCTTTAAAGAGTGTCTTTTCCGAAGGTAGGATAATTGGAGGGAATGTTCTTCAGGACATAATGCTAGTTATCTTGATTTACAACACGCCCCTACTTGAATAGCCCACACCCCTTTAAGAGGTTTGCCCTGTGCCTTTTAGACCACCCCCAGTTTTTTTTCTCCCACTTAAAGCCCTGACTACACCATAGTACAAAGAAATGGTCAAAGCTTCCATTTAAATATACAATGGCACCAAGTTTCAGAATTTGCCTTCAACGCTGGCAGCCTTCTACCACAGTGCAGTCAGCAGGAAGATTTGTTATCCACTGAAATGTTCTGTGATTTGCATAGCTGTCTGCTGGAACACTCATCACCAAAAAGTATTAAAACATGCAAATTTGTAAGTAAAACATATACCATACCATAAAGAGGTTCATAAATGGGCCCACCACCACTACACCACCCAAATCCCATCTTTGCTTAACCTTAAAAAACAAAAGAAAAAGAGCCCCAGCAAACCTGGTAGAGCCACTATAGCAATACAGGGACTTAGTTTCAACAAGTGTCTGCTGCAACGCTCAGCACAAAACGTATTAAAACATGCACATTTCCGGATAAGACATATACCATGCCATAGAGCACTTTAGAAACAGGCCCAGTGGCACTACATCACCTTTACTAGCTGCACATGTCCACGTTACAAATGTCCGTGTTATAATCAGAAACATACCCACCTCCCCCACCACCAACCCTGCCTTTGATTAACAATACAAAATCAAACAACGAGCCCCAGCACTCCCGTTAGCGCCACTATAGCCATACATCGACTTAATTTCAACAGGTGTCTGCCGGAACGCTCATCAGCAAAAGGTATTAAAACCTGCAATTTTGCAAGTAAAACATACACCATACCATAAGGCGGTTTATAAATAGTGAGAATCTGATGAGGGACATATTTATGCCCCCAACCAAACGCACTGCTATGTGTCGCTCTTGCGTCATACACATATGTATTCCTATTATAATCCAAGTGTTTATTTCCAGCAGTTTTCCTTTTTCTCCACTTTTAACTTTACTCCTTGTTCTATTTATCAAGTCCACATGTGGAATCTACTGCCTTTTTTTCCAAGTTTCTTGTATTTACTCTGTGTCCATCCAGACCTCTTGAATAAATACGATTAATGCCAAGCTCATCACAGGCAGCGTTTATTCATTAAAAACCCAATGCATTTCGGGCGGCGAAACGCCCTTCTTCGGGGGGTCACTAAAAATAATAATAAAACATTTGCCAATTACTCAGCTGCTTACGTATATGCATTTTGTACTCAACGCAAAATCATCATACAAATTGCTGTTGATATTTAAACATTTTAACAAGGTTCCGTTTTTTCATAATAATACATGCTAGTTCTGGGACACTCCTGCTTAATACTGTTGACTTCATCTGCTAATCATTGCACCCGGTCATACTCCAACCTTCACACTGAGCAATAATAAATAATAATAAATAGTCCCAGTACCACTACACCACCTCCACACCCACCCTTGCTTAACTTTAAGCAAAAAAGAAAGAGCCCCAGCTAACATGGAAGCGCCACTGTTGCATACAGAAGCTTAATTTCAACAGATGTCTCCCGAAACGCTCATCAGCAAAACTTATTAAAAATACAAATTTGCGGGTAAAACATATTCCATGCCATAGGGCGCTTAATAAATGGTCCTACATCATTTTTAGTAGCTAGGCATCTGCACATTACTAAAGTCTGTGTTTTAATCACCAACATACCCACCTCCCCCAAAACCACCCCGCCATTGCTTAACCGTACGAAATCAAACAGAAACCCCCACCATTCCTAATACAGCCACTTTACCCATACACAAGGTTCATTTTAACAGGTGTCTGCTGGAACGCTTATCAGCAAAAATTATTTAAGCACACAAACTGGCAGGTAAAACATAAACCATCCAATAGCACGGTTTATAGATGGGCCCAGTGGCACTACACCACCTTTACTAGCTAAACATTGG
Organism: Lissotriton helveticus; assembly: GCF_964261635.1. Classification (NCBI taxonomy): domain Eukaryota; kingdom Metazoa; phylum Chordata; class Amphibia; order Caudata; family Salamandridae; genus Lissotriton; species Lissotriton helveticus. The sequence continues at coordinate 513,102,473 of NC_136069.1, forward strand.
TATGTTACTAAAGTTGTTTAAACACTCTGTAGTGTGTATAGCAGGGGATAGGGAGAGTAAACAAAGTTGTAATTCCCAAACATTTGATATACCGTCGCTTTACTCTATGTATATTACTGACATTAAATGGAAAGAAAAAATTGACGAGTGTCTCAAAAGGGATAGTGAACCTGAGCACCGGTAAAACCCAGACCACTTAAACACCTACATATATTCAGCACGGGGACACAGCATGACAATTACTATCACTTATAATCACATGTAAGTTTACTAATGTCAAGAAAGTCATACAAAAAATATACCGAACATTTTCATTTCCTTTTTCTCTCTTACATATTTATAAAACATCTCTTCTAAAAAAACACTCCCCAACCACTTCTACTTAATAAGAACAAACAATCATTTAACTTTTACTAACATATATTTTAGTACATCTACCTTTTTATTATTCACTATTATTCACTTCTCAGAAGGTACTAAAACTATTAACTATACCCAAATACCAACCAGAAACCATGTTCATATTATATCTCAGCCTATGATCAAATGATTCAAACTATGCGTGCCTATAAAAGGAGCATATCACTTTTACTATCTCCATCTCCTCTCGATGTGATTTCAAAACACTGTAGACGGCCTCACAGTACAACAACCTACCTCGACTTATATTCAAAAACTCTCAGTGTCAAAAATGAGACCACAACCTGTCCACATAACATTTCTGGGTTTGGTTTTATCGCTTTTAACTTAATAACACATACATCTCCTACCCCTCCTCCCTTCTCCACTATTTCTACAAGAAGTCTAATTTGCAAACCTGGGACATTTTGTTTATCTCGCATAAATACATTAGCAAACTCAAATTAACGCTGTATCTCATTTTCAAAACCATACAGTCCTTTAAAGATGACAAACTACACTTCTTTTTTTGTGAAAAATTTGTAAACATATATAAAGTACTCATTTAACAACAGGTCAAACTTGATGCATATTTTATAACCAATTTGAAACAACACACTTTACTAACAGTATAATTTTTTGAAATAAAAAGATACTTTCAAAATTAAAACATTCTACGACATGCAGGTTAAAAGTTCATTCTTTTTTTTAAACGTAACTTCACGAACATTTAACAGCACCTGGGGGTTAAAAGTTCACCATTGTTTTAAGTAACAAATGTACCTTTCAAATGCAAGTAGCACGTGTGGTAGAGCTGAGCACATTTTATCCTATCGTAGGTACTCCACGTTTAGACTGCTCTTCTTTTATCAATGACAAGCAGAGACTCCGGGAGTGCGGGTTTGGGGGTACGGTACTCATTTGGTTCACCTCCTTTTTAAAGGACCGCCAGCAAACAGTGTGGGTTACACCTTTTGCTGCCCCGATCCCCTCTCTGGAGGTGGGTGTGCCCCAGGGCTCTATGCTGAGCCCCATCCTTTTTAAGCTGTATATGACTCCCCTATCAACTCTGGGTGAGAACCACGGCACAAAAATTGTATCGTACGCCGACGATACGCAGCTGCTTTATACCAGCGGCAAAGACATGAACTTCAAGGTTAACATGATTAACAGTTGTCTAGCAGAAGTATTCTCCTGGCTCCAGCACAACCAGCTTAGATGCAATCCTGGTAAATCGGAGAATATCTTCTTCGGACACCTCTGGCGCAGTTGGTTTCCCGCTGACATGTCCCCCCATGTCTCCCATAAAGACAGTGAAAAATCTAGGGGTCAAGCTAGATGAAAATCTCTCCATGCAGGCACAGATCCAATCGGTGGCTGGGTCATGCTTTGGCCTGCTTAAAATGCTGAAACAGTTCCTGCCCCTCCTATCCGTCACCCACAGAAAAACTGTGGTCCAAACATTAATAATCTCCAGGTTGAACTACGTGAATGTACTTTATCTTGGGCTGCCTGAGTATCTATTGACTAGACTGCAGGTGACCCAGAACACTGCAGCAAGAGCCATACTCATGCTTGGTCCCAGAGCCCGCATGACCTCACGGCTGAAATTTCTATATTGGCTCCCTCTCTGCAAAAGGATCCATTTTAAAGCCATGGTCCTGGCTTTTAAGGCTCTCCACAATTTAGGAGCTGGGTACATCACAAAGAGAGTCCAATTTTTACCATCCACACCGTGCACTCAGGTCTGCAGCCCTGTAACTGGCTCGGACCCCCAGATACGCTCAGGCACGTACTGGGCGTCGCTCCTTACAGGTGCAAGCAGCAAAATTGTGGAACTATCTACCAGTGGATCTAAGGTTAACCCAGGATCTCCTGGTGTTCAGGAAACTCTAAAAACTTGATTGTTTCAGCTGTAAACCCCAGAACGTGGCTTCCCCACCTGGACTTAGCCTTCATCCTGCTTCAGCGCCGGGACACTCAATTGAGTAGCTGTAGGCTCTACAAATAATCACTTAACATAACATAACAAACATGCTTTTTCACACAACTAATATGCACCCTAGTTTTTAGTACCCAATGCTTCTTATCTTGCAATCAATTATCATTTTATGTGGAAAAAAAAGATTTTTCCCCATCTTTAAACATATCTCTTACTCTACGAAGGAAGTGCCTGAGCTATAGACATCTTTCCGTACCTTCCATCCATACCTTCAAAACGCTAGTGTGGATCGTAGGACATAGCGATATTTTCTGGTGCAAGAGGTATGCAGAACAGAGATGTATTGACTTAGACCTAGGTTTACAAAATGTGCACATTAAATGGTTTGCACAGAGAGGAGTGAAGTGGCACCAATTGTTGCCTTTGGTTAAAACCTGTTTGCATCTCCATCACCCTGACCTCATGATTGTACACTGTGGTGGAAAGAACCTTGGCACATTGACTGGGATCGGTTTGGAAATGCTTACAAAGGACATCTTTGGACAATTGATGTTACTTTTGCCTCAAACTGTCTTTGTATATTCCAATATATGCCAAAGACAGAAGTGGAAATGGTCGAAACAATTTTGCACTCAGATTGAAAAATCTAGGAAGAATGTCAACAAAGCTGTGTCTGCATACCTCAGGGACCACAAAATAGAGTTCATCGACAGCAACAACATACGTTTTGATATGGCTGATACCTACAGAATTGATGGAGTACAATTTACAGATCAGGGAAATCGAGTTTTTCGGAATAACTTGAAGCTGTGCATCCGCACTCATTTGTAGCTCCAACTAATGAACACAAGGGCTCTTTTTCGAGCCACCATTTAACTGACAACTTAGGCCCCCTATTTAAGGGCCAGGTAACGACAGCTCCTGGAGCCTCGCCAAAAAGGTATTCTCCACACAGCTGTGGCGCAGCAGGCAGACCATCTGACTTTGCAGCACAGAGCTTTCCGTTTGATCACTGGCTCTACTCACCCATAAGGGTAATTAGTTCATACTTTACAAATATCCTAATGATTTACCTTCGCTCTCCCTGTAAAACACCACCTAAGCACCATATAAAAGTTGGACAGGTGTGGCACAGCGCCCAGAGCACATGACTTCACAGCATAGGACACCCAGTTTGGGCTCACGGTTTCATCCCTGAGTCCGGCAGCAACTCAATTTAGCAGCATGACTCTAGGCAATACCTCACTTAATTTATGCACCCCGCAGTTTAAGACCGGTAGGGGTCAGTAGTTCAGTTGCTTTACCCCGAGTCAGGCAGCAGCTCAGCTTACACCCTCAGCGCCATCAGACCCATAGGAGTGAGTAGTTTGCACTTCACAAATACTGAATTGATTTGATACGCGCAAATTTACCTTTGCAATCCCTATATAACACCCCCTAAGCACCATACACAAGTTACAATGTTCGAAACAAAAGTTCCTCCTAGTAGGTATAACTACATGCTAACACTACTTGGACAGATGTGGCACAGTGGCCAGCATATGACACACAGTTTGGACTCACGCTTTCATCCTCGAGTCCGGCAGCAGCTCAGCTTAGCAATATGAGACTCTAGACAATACCTCACATATTTTCCGTACCCCAGGAGTTTCAGACCAGTAGGGATCAGTAGTTCATCCTAGAAGATATAAACCCCTGCTGACACTACTTCCACAGGTGTAGTGCAGCGGCCACTGGACATGACTTCAAAGGATAAGACACACAATTCGGGCTCACGCTTTAATGCCCGAGTTCTGCACCAGCTCACCTTAGCAGCATCAGACTCTAGGCTATACCTCACTTAATTTCCATAGCCCAGCACTTTCACACTGGTAGGGGTAAATACTTCACTTTGCACCCACTGTATGGCACACCCTAAACACCCCACAGAGGTTACAGTGCTCCTACCCTCCTCTTTCCTACTGGTTTTTCCCTTTTTTCCCTTACTCGATTCAACAAAATCACAAAATGGCAGCCAGCACTTCCTAGTAGCAACCGCTCTCACCACATACAGTCAATAAGCGGCAAGCTCGTGCTCGTAACGCCTCAGCCAATCAGATGTCAGAAATCCCAAATATGGATATCTGTAAATTTCGATATTTCTCAAAAACTACGGAACGGATTTACACCAAATAAACAAACGCGTGCTTTCTAGACCAAGACCCGTCTCCCTGCCAAACTTGTGGTAATTCCGTTGACCCGTTCGACCTGTAGCCTTGTCTAAAATTTCCTATGGAAATTAACATGGAGAAAACACGTTTTGGGACCTCCCTTTTTTCTCGGCTCCCCTTGACGAATTACCCCCAAACTTTTAGCATAGGAGCTCATATGAACAAAGAAGTAGTTTGGAAAATGTCATGAAGATTCATTCAACGACGCCAAAGTTATAAGCAAAACTAAAATTTTCTTCCTATGAAAACTTGGTCCTAACTATAACTACCTACTGGAGACCGCCAGTAGGAAATATATATATATATATATATTCACTGAAAAAACCATAGGTTATAGACCATATATAGTTAGGAATTAGCATTTAAAAAACCTTATTTTACTCACACAAAACCATTGAAATTCCATATATAGTTAGTTGCACTAACTATATATTGCGCACCCGCAATCCACTGCTGATGATGTCACATATTACATCATTCATGACATGGTCAGTGACATCACTGATGACATCACTGATGACATCTCAAATGACATCACTGATGACATCTCACTTGACATCAATGATCACATCACTGATGATATCATTCATGTGACAATACAATGCATCTCCTCACATTTTAATATAACCTCTGTTTCACCCAGTGTTAAAAACAGAGTATAATTTTTGAAACCATTGACACACCAATACTAGTTACTACATACGTACTCACTGATTCCTACGTCTACACACACATTCACTCATTCACCCATACAATCATTCATACATACAATCACTCATGTTTACAACACAATCATATGCACTCATACACCTATACAGACACTCACACTCTGCCACTCATCCATGGAGTTACTCACACACCTAGTCAGTCCTGTAAAGAATCAATCACACTTCCATTTTCTACTCTATACAGTTAAACATAGAGCACCTTACGTTTTCAACCATATACTAACACATACTTACTCTCTTATACAATCATTGATACAAGTACACATTGATCTGTACAGAGTCACACACCTCCCATCCAGCCACACACACACTCAGTCTCCCATGCAAATACTTGGGCAATCAATCAATAACCCATATAGTTACTCATATAGCTACTGATCAACACATGCAGCAGTTTACAGAACAACAGACATAATGATGCACAAATTAAGACAGTTTAGTCACTAACCCATGCACTCAGTGAGACACATTTAATCACTCACTCATACATTCAGTCATGCACCTACTAAATCCTTCGTCCAGACACTTATACATCCACTCATTCTTCAATATGTAAGACATATTTTAACTTTACAGAAACATAGTCACTGGATGTTGTCATCAGTGATGTCATCAGTGATGTCATTTGAGATGTCATCAGTGATGTCATCAGTGATGTCACTGACCATGTCATGAATGATGTAATATGTGACATCATCAGCAGTGGATTGCGGGTGCGCAATATATAGTTAGTGCAACTAACTATATATGGAATTTCAATGGTTTTGTGTGAGTAAAATAAGGTTTTTTAAATGCTAATTCCTAACTATATATGGTCTATAACCTATGGTTTTTTCAGTGAATTTTCAAGGTTTTGTAAATGCTAATTCCTAACTATATATGGTCTATAACCTATGGTTTTTTCAGTGAATTTCAATGGTTTTTTAATAGCAAATATCATAAGCTGTCGAATGTCAAGTACGTGGTAAGAATTTTTTTTTTCGTGTTTATGCACACTGATCTGCTTTGATTGCTGCCCCCCACCCCTCATTTCTATTAGGAGTACTCTCTCTTTGCAGATAGTGAAGGGTAGTTAACGCAGCCCTTTCCCCCTTTGTAATCCGTCGTGCCTGCTTCTCTCTCCATTTGATTGATTGTTCTCTTTGGTTCATTCTCTATTTACAAACAAGCACAGAGTCGCAATACTCTGTTTAGTCTTTGCAGATAGCGAAAAATCGTGTAAAAAAACAAAAGGAATCGAGCAAAATCAGTAGGCCACTAATGGGATCTCTTTTGACCTCGCTAAAATAGAAACATTAGGAACAACCTGTTGAAAATAGCAATGCGTATGTATATAAGCGGCGTTCATTTGTGTTCACAGTACCCCTTGTTGATTGTTTCAATCGAGCATTGAATTGTTCGAAGTTAATTCTCTTAACGATCTTCTCTACCTGCAAACGAGGAAGAATAGGAATATTCTATCTCCCTTTGCAGATAGTGAAGGGTAGGTAACGCAAGCCTTTAACACGTCGTACCTATTTCATTCCTCATTGATTGATTGATTGTCCGAACATTGACTGTTTGGGAATTAGTTCTTTTTGGAGGTATTCCCTGTTTGCAAATAAACGTAGGAAAATCTTTGCAAGTAGTGAAAGGGTACGTAATGCGGACCGTTCTCCCCCGTTGTAATCTGTCATGCCTATCTACTCCCCACTGATTGATGCACCTTTTTCACCCGGACCATTTACTAGAGATACGTCATCTGGCCCGACCAGAGAGCACCCCTAGTGAAAAGGACATATGCAATAATAACGAAGTGATCACTGTATCCTGTTAACAGAAACTTTACCATGAAACAACCTGGAAAGAAAAAAATAGGAAAACGAAAATCAGTAGGCCACTGATGAACATGAACTTTTATTAAACAACGAACAAAGAAACGATAACATAACGTAATGATAAAACCTATTAATGTCCTAGAAACAAGAAAACGTTAAAATATGCCAGTGGTGAGAGACCAGAAAAACAGTAAGAGAAACCAAATCACCCCTCCTTGTCCCACCGCCTGCCACGCCAAAAAAATCGATAGACTAGGGAAAATGCAAGTCAGTAGAACATCCACCCCCACTCTGGAAACTTCCAAGGTGGGGCAGGGTTCCGGCTACGCCCAGCCGGGAGCAGCCCATATAAGGCAGGTCCTGCTGCCACGCCTCGGCCAGGAGATCCTAACGTAGGGTGTAGCCGGAGGAGAGGCCGAGACCAGCGGGACCCGGCCAGGGGATTGCCTTTACAACGCTGAACAGTTGCAGGGGGGGGGAATGTCTCCTCGACCCTCCCCTCTCTCTCCCAGTCCGGCCGCGGTGGCCCTTGAGAGTTGCAGGTAGTCCCGCCACATGCTCTTCCGGTCCGACCACCAACGGTCGGGGGGCCGAGGCCGACGGGATCCGGCTGCAGCCGATAAACCAAGAAACCCGTTCATGGGGCCAGAGCCAGGGGCGTCCGGCCGACATCCACCGGAAGCCCGGCCCGAAGACGGACGGGACACTTCTTTCTTTTATAATGGCTGCGACAACACTGGAGGGGGATGTCTTGCACATGCCTCCGACCCCCCCCTCGTCCTCATCGCCTGGTCCGGCCATAACAAATCTCAAGCGAGACGCCGTGGGGTGCACTGGGAGGGAGAGACGGTGCGAACAGGCCTCTCCCGCCTCCCCAGGTGGAGGCTTCCCAGCTGCACCCTCAGCGCTCCAGGCGGTGGCATCCTAACAACTACAGTGCTGCACAGTTTCGGAACGACCTAGATAACGGTTCTTCCACTGTGGCCATGCTGCAACGTCTCGCCCGGCAGGGTGGAGCCCGTCCGCTCATGTGACCCCGCGATCGCCGGTAGCTGCCGAACTCTCAAAATGGCGGTCGACCTGGCAAGAGCGGGCCCAACATAAAGAAATGGCCCGGTCACTGGTTGACTCCACCACCGTAGTCCTCCACGACCTTGAAGATTCTAGAGGAGCCGCGGGAGTCTCCGACCCCCGATGGGGAATGACTGCCATGATCGCCCGTGGAGTGACGAAACTGTATCCGCGGGACGTCGGCGCTCCCATGCTGGCGCCAGCCTCACTTTGAATTACTACAATCCTGCAGACCTTACTTCCGGTGAAAGCACAGTGTGACCCGGTAGGAAAAATTATTGCACCCCCTCCCCTTTTTGACTGATAGTTCAAACCACCGATCCTTTCCTTTGCCCTTTTAACGGAACTTTGGACTGCCTCCCCCTCTTTTACATTTTCTAGAGAAAACAAAACATTAACCACTACATTAGCATAGCAGTTGACACCAGAACTATTTTCAAATTGAAAACCAACAACATCTTCAACAGAATCCTTTTTGTTTCTGCTGTGACCCTGCTACAGCACAGGCATTGTCCCCAGCAGTAATTCTGCAATGCCGGTAAGAATAGCTGTGGTGCCTACTGGACTCACTCACCCCCGCGGCGCCCCACGCCGTTTTTTGCTGGGCGGCAACTTACTAGACATCACTTTCGTGCCATCTAGATTTCAGCGCGTTCTGCTGCCTTGGAACTATTCGCACAACAGACCGCTACTGACAAGAATATTTCATTATTGGTGCTGTCAATTTCAATAAATCTATTGGATAATTAAAAAGAAATTGCCACGGTCTCTTCGTTGTTTAAATGTTTTTACTGTTTTTGTTTTGTTGTATATATTTATATGTTATTAAAGTTTTATATTCCTACTACTTTGTTGGAGTGCTATATATTTTTAATGTGACACATAATTGTAAAAACTTTGATGTACAAAGAGTCATTCCTGGAATCTTCCGCTTCAGGCTCGGTCCCCTCCCCAATCACAATACAGGATGGTTTTCAGATAGTAGGAACGCGTGTGCTGTGACGGATCACATCGGGTGTGGGCCTTGATCTACTATAACTCCTTTGAAGAGGGGTGATTCTTTACAGCTGGGGCCATAAACTACATCTGCAGGGCTAGCTGATAGCCTAGGACCGGCCTGGACATTCGGACACAGAGGAAGAGGAGTGTCAGAGGGTGCGGTAGTGAATAGGGCGAAAGGGAGGTGTCGGGCGGGCACAGGGTGTGATTCTCAGGGAAGAGCAGCGCAGATGGGGGAAGGTTTATTGCCCATGCATAAGACAGAGAGCGGTGGTGACCAGTGCCTGGGGGAGATGCTTACGAGGGTGAGGAGCCATGCTACGAATCGACAGCGTGCAGAGAGTGGGTCTGGTCAAGACATCTAAAATGGCTGCCGTGCACGACAAAAGTGTGGCATTTCAAAAAAGGCAAGATGGCGCAGACAATGTTTTTCAACACTTCCTCATTTCCTTCGAATCGAACGTTAACAGACGTTGGGGCATATTACCAAAGTTAAGCGATATTTATCGCTAACGATGCTTACCAACCAATTTTTTACCACTAAACATCGTCAGAAATTATCGAAGATAAACCTTACTATTATCAAGGTTTATCGCAAATGCGATAATAAACGGCCGCAATGCATGAATATCGCTAAAAAGTCAGCGATATTCATGCATTACCGAGCTAATACTCTTAGCCATGTTATCCACCTCCCATTGGATAACATGGCTAAGAACTGCTCAGGGCAGGTGTTACTTTTTGGAGATATTCGCGCTTAGCGCGAATATCTCCAAAAGTTGGTAATAGGAGATAGATATCTTGCATGTTGTAATGCAAGTTATTGTGGTATATGGAACTCATACCATAATCTCTCAGGAAAGCAGAAACTGATCATTTTGGGACCGCCTAAAAAGGCCTAGGGGGTGAGGAGTACTCTACTTTGCCCCCTTTTCACGTTCCGAACTATTTTATTTTACTCTCTTCTGTAATTACACAAAATACCAGCGATAAGATGCATCGGAGACACACAGTGAGAGAAAGGAGGCCGGAGATGAAGAAGACATGTCAAATACACATTGGAGATAATATAGTGGCAGAAGGGAAGTAAATATGAGTAAACTTACCATGTAACATAAAAATGTTGCACTCTATACTATAAGTCTCATTTTATACTACAATCACTTCGCTACAACCTCATAAATTAAAAATAAAAATAAATAATGTCTCAAACAATTTTTGATTTCTAAATATAAATTTATTCTTCAGAATTTTCTAAATTTGAAACAACTAGTAACATGTCCTCATCAGTAATTTCCTCTTCAATCATCTCATCTGGAATCTCCTCATTAAAAGTCTGCAATGATGATTCTTGTAACTCTATGGTCTCCAAACACTCGATAAATTCGCCATCAAGAGATTGATCAAAAAAATCATTCAAGTCATCTCCTCCTTCTGACAATATTTCATTATTGGTGCTGTCCATTTCAATCAATGTAGTGGAATCATTCAAGTCATCTCCTCGTGACAATATTTCATTATTGGTGCTCTCAATTTCAATCAATGTAGTGGAATCATTCAAGTCATCTCCTCCTTGTGACAATATTTCATTATTGGTGCTGTCCATTTCAATCAATCTAATGGAATCATACAAGCCATCTCCTCCTTGTGACAATATTTCATTATTGGTCCTCTCAATTTCAATCAATGTAGTGGAATCATTCAAGTCATCTCCTTGTGACAATATTTCATTCTTGGTGCTGTCCATTTCAATCAATCTAATGGAATCATACAAGTCATGTCCTCCTTGTGACAATATTTCATTATTGGTGCTCTCAATTTCAATCAATGTAGTGGACAATTCAAAAGAAATTGCCACGGTCTCTTCATTGTGAGCCATTTTATTTTGAAATTGCTTGCTGTAAATTGCAGAAAAAAATAATCACTTTCATTTATCGTTTTTAGTAATACATAATATAAAACTAACTTCATCAAGTATTTAGTATAACAGAAGGACTGCAAATAAATAACAGAAAACATTTTTCAAATTATCTTCAAGTGTACAACATAGTTCCCCTTACAAATTAACAACTCACCTTTTTAAAAGTAGCAGAAGTGTTAGTACTGTGTAAATCAAACACCAGAAATTCACCACCAAAAATTCCTCACAAATGTACCTCAGACAGTAGTATCACAAAATGGCTGTGGTTTCCTCTCATTTGACATATATACATAACCAATTAACTTTCATCACACACAAATACAAAACCAAAGTAACATTTTAATTGGTTCTAAATTTCAACACTTTCAAATGTGTTTTCCCCATGCAATTTTCCATAGGACATTTACATACGTCTACAGCCTGAATGGCTGAACGGAATTACACCAAACTTGGCAAAATGGTACATCAAACCTAAGAGGTCAGGAATGATCTACTATGCCCCCTTATGGTCATTTCCCCCTTCGCTTTGGCCTCCTCTTGTCTCTCAATCCTACCGAGGGACAAGATGGCGGCCGCTACGGACTGTTTGGAATGTTGACAGACGCCGGAGAACCAATCAGCTTCGCAAAGCTCCGTAACGCGAAAAGTACGCGAAGCGGAGCGCTGTTACAGATATATATCTTTTTTTCAACGTTAATTTCTCAAAATCCACTGGAGCACATATATTGAGACCTAGCAAAGGCACATCGGGCTACCAGTCCCTAATATTTTGCCAAGTTTCGTGCAAATCCATTCAGCCGTTCGATTATTATTATTTTGTTTTTTTTTTGCCCCGCGGGGCCCTTTTAAAACCTCCACATCAAACCTAGGGGGTCAGCGAGGATCTACTATGCCCCCTTATAGTTATTTCCCCCTTTGTTTTGACCTCCTCTTGTCTCTCGATCCTACCGAGAGACAAGATGGCGGCCGCTACGGACTGTTTGGAATGTTGACAGACGCCGGAGAACCAATCAGCTTCGCTTCACAAAGCTCCGTTGCGCGAAAAGTCCGCGAACCAGAGCGCTAACCGGTCCGCTGTTACAGATATATATCTTTTTTTAAACGTTAATTTCTCAAAATCCACTGGAGCACATATATTGAGACCTACAAAAGGCACATCGGGCTACCAGTCCCTACAATTTTGCCAAGTTTCGTGCAAATCCATTCAGCCGTTCGGGCTAAAAGTGAGGCCAACCGCCCTATGGAAAACTCAATGTTAAAAACACGTTTTGGGACCCCCCTTTTTTCTCGGCCCCCACTGGACGAACCCCCCCCAAATTTTCAAGGGCTGCTCAGAAACAAAATGTGCCATTTTCCTGAAAATTTCAGCCGATCCACAAACGCCAAAGTTATTAGACATAGAATTTTCAAAAAACCCATAGAGAAAAAATCCTAACTATATATACCTACTGGCGACCGCCAGTAGGTAATATATATATATATATATATATATATATATATATATATATATATTACCTACTGGCGATAGCCAGTAGGTATATATAGTTAGGACCTAGCTACCATAGGAAATCCGCAACATTCTATTGGGAATAACTTTGGCTCCGGTTGAGGAATTTGTGTGTAATTTTCCAAAATTTAGGCCAGCTCCGCTCCGCATCTTCCCTGGAAGTTTCGGGGGGATTTGTCATGCGGGGGCCAAGAAAAAAGGGAGGTCCCAAAATGTGTTTTCCCCATGTTAATTTCCATTGGACGAATAGACAAGGCTACAGCCCCAACCGCTCAATGAAATTACAGCAAACTTTGCAAAATTGTAGGGACTGGTACGCAGAAGTGCCTTTTCTATATTTGGTGAAAATTGCTCCAGTGGTTTTTATGAAAATTAACTTCAAAAACACATATATATCTGGGCGGAGCCTAACCACACATCTCATTGTGAGATCTGATTGGCTTGTCAGCACTTCATCCAAGAAGTGTTGGCAGCCATCTTGTGACCAATATACATGATAGCACCCCATTAAAAAGCATTGTAGTTAATAGTTACATTATAGATCATTTGTTGATGGTACCATACTCATTTTAGGAATTTTGGTGTGTTCTAAGGTGATTTTACCATGTGAAAAAGCCTTCTGCTGGGATATCATGAATCATGTTTGAAAGAAAACTATTTTCTCATGCTTGTCCCATAGAGGTTTGGAAGGTGCTCCAGAAGCTAAAATGAGAGCACATTTTCTGTAAATTCACATTATCTTTCTCAGTCTTGTGATAATGAAGTCTGACATTCTCAGTAAAACATGTAGATCCAGCAAGGGCGGAGACTGTCAGTTGATTCCTTTGTGTTCTACTGCAGCTTTGCAGAGTGTTCTAAAGAACAACTAGAGCGCTAACAGCCTTACTAATGACAAACGTATGGCACACTTGAAGCCATCTTCATTAGAATAAACTGGTAACACTTAAAATATTTAATTTAAAAAGGAAATAAATGAGAGGTTTATTTTCTCCTAGAAATTATAGTTAGTGCTGTAGAAACAAAAATTAGGACATGTTTTAAGTGAGATCTCAAATATCTTCCTGTTATATTTCAACAGGAGCAGCCTGGCAATTGATTCCTATGTGTTCTACTGCAGCTACCCAGAGTAATCTAAAGAACAGCTAGAACGCTAACAGTGTTACTTATGACAAAATTATGGCACACCTGAAGCCATCTTGATTAGAATAAACTGGTAACCCTTAAAACATGTAATTTAAAAAGAAACAAAATGAGGGGGTTCACTTTGTCATAGAAATTATGGCTAGTGTTGTAGAAAGAACAATTAGGACATGTTTTAAGAGAGATCTCAAATGTTCTTCTATTTAATTTGAAAACTCTGACATGCAGACTGAACAATCACTTTCAATACCAGCAGTGGACTTCCAGTTAACTCCCTGGTGAGCACTACCCCCTACACTACTCAAACACCACTGCACTACCCTAAACCCTAAAACATTACCCCTAGCACGACCCCTTCACTACACAAGCACCATTGCACTACCCTAAACCTCATATCTACCCCCCCACAAACTCCTACATTACCCAAACACCACTGTGCTACCCTGAACACTAAAACACTACCCCAGCACGACCCGCTACACTACCCAAATACCAAGGCGCTACCTTAAACCCTAAAATCGACCCCAGCACGACCCCCTACACTATCCAAACTCCACTGCACTAGCTTAAACCCTTAAACACTACCCCAGCACGACCCCCTACACTACCCAAACACCATTGTGCTACCCTAAACCCTAAAACTCTAGCAACAGCACGACCCCTTACACTACCCAAACACCACTGCAATATCCTAAACCCTAAACACTACCCCAGCACAACCCCCTACACTACCCAAACACCTCTGCACTACACTAAACCCTAAAACACTACCCCAGCACGACCCCCTACACTACCCATACACAACTGAACTACCCTAAACCTTAAAACACAACCCCCTATACTATACAAACACCACTGCACTACCCTTAAACCTAAAACACTACCCCCAGTATGACCCCCTACACTACACAAACAGCACTGCACCACCCTAAATCCTAAAACATTACCCCCTACCCTACACAAACACCACTGCAGTACCCTAAAACACTGCCCCAGCATGTCCCCCTACACTACACAAACACCACTGTAGTACCCTAAAACCTAAAACACTACCCCAGCACGAACCCGCAAACACTACACAAACACCACTGCACTACCCTAAACCCTACCCCCAGCAAGACCCCCTACACTACACAAACACCATTGCACCGCCCTAAACCTTAAATCTACCCCAGCATGACACCCTACACTACCCAAACACCACTGCACTACCCTAAACCCTAAAACACTACCCCCTACACTACACAAACACCACTGCACTACCCTAAGCCCTAAAATACTACCCCCAGCATGATCACCTACACTACCCAAATACTACTGCGCTACCCTAAACCCTAAAACACTACCCCAGCACGACCCCTTACACTGCTCAAACACCACTGCGCTACCCTAAACCCTAAAACACTAACCCCAGCACGACCCCTGCACTACACAAACACCACTACACTACCCTAAACCCTAAAACACTACCCCCAGCACAACCCCCTACACTACCCAAACACCGCTGCACTACCCTAAACCCTAAAACACTACCCCAGCACGACCCCCTAACACTAGCACTACTCAAACACCACTGCACTACCCTAAACCCTAAAACATTACCCCTAGCACGACCCCTTCACTACACAAGCACCATTGCACTACCCTAAACCTCATATCTACCCCCCCACAAACTCCTACATTACCCAAACACCACTGTGCTACCCTAAACACTAAAACACTACCCCAGCACGACCCGCTACACTACCCAAATACCAAGGCGCTACCTTAAACCCTAAAAACGACCCCAGCACGACCCCCTATACTATCCAAACACCACTGCACTAGCTTAAACCCTTAAACACTACCCCCAGCATGACCCCCTACACTACCCAAACACCATTGTGCTACCCTAAACCCTAAAACTCTAGCAACAGCACGACCCCTTACACTACCCAAACACCACTGCAATATCCTAAACCCTAAACACTACCCCAGCACAACCCCCTACACTACCCAAACACCTCTGCACTACACTAAACCCTAAAACACTACCCCAGCACGACCGCCTACACTACCCATACACAACTGAACTACCCTAAACCTTAAAACACAACCCCCTATACCACACAAACACCACTGCACTACCCTTAAACCTAAAACACTACCCCCAGTATGACCCCCTACACTACACAAACAGCACTGCACCACCCTAAATCCTAAAACATTACCCCCTACACTACACAAACACCACTGCAGTACCCTAAAACACTGCCCCAGCATGTCCCCCTACACTACACAAACACCACTGTAGTACCCTAAAACCTAAAACACTACCCCAGCACGAACCCGCAAACACTACACAAACACCACTGCACTACCCTAAACCCTACCCCCAGCAAGACCCCCTACACTACACAAACACCATTACACCGCCCTAAACCTTAAATCTACCCCAGCATGACACCCTACACTACCCAAACACCACTGCACTACCCTAAACCCTAAAACACTACCCCCTACACTACACAAACACCACTGCACTACCCTAAGCCCTAAAATACTACCCCCAGCATGATCACCTACACTACCCAAATACTACTGCGCTACCCTAAACCCTAAAACACTACCCCAGCACGACCCCTTACACTGCTCAAACAC
Source organism: Lissotriton helveticus (assembly GCF_964261635.1). NCBI lineage: Eukaryota > Metazoa > Chordata > Amphibia > Caudata > Salamandridae > Lissotriton > Lissotriton helveticus. The sequence goes on from NC_136069.1 coordinate 513,118,847, forward strand.
CACTGCGCTACCCTAAACCCAAAAACACAACCCCAGCACGATCCCTACACTACACAAATACCACTGCGCTACCCTGAAACCTTAAACACTACCCCCAGCATGAACCACTACACTACACAAACAGCACTGCACTATCCTAAACCCTAAACACTACCCACTACACTACACAAACACCACTGCAGTACCCAAAACTCTAAAACACTACCCCAGCATGACCCCCTACACTACACAAACACCACTGTACAGCCGCGGTCGGTAGGGGAGTACCTGCCGGGGCGGTGACGTTGGGAGGGGGAGGGGCAGGGTGGGGGTTACTAATGTATGGATAATGGAGGTTTGCAGGTAAGTAAACATTTAAATAAATCAAACGAATTTCGTAGCGCACACTGCATCCCCAAATGCAATGCAGTGCGCGCAACGAAATTCGTTTGATTTATTTAAGTTTTTACTTACCTGCAAACCTCCATTATCCATACATTACGAAACCCCCACCCTGCCCCTCCCCCTCCCCACGTCACCGCCCCGGCAGGTACTCCCCTACCGACCGCAGCTGCCACTGTAGTACCCTAAACCCTAAAACACTGCCTCAGCACGAACCCGCAAACACTACACAAACACCACTGCACTACCCTAAACCCTAAATCTACCCCAGCATGACCCCTTACGTTTACCAAACACTACTGCACTACCCTAAACCCTAAATGTACCCCCAGCATGACCCCCTACACTACCCAAACACCAGTGCACTACACTAAACCCTAAAACACTACCCCTACACTAGACGAACACCACTGCACTACCTTAAACCCTAAAACACTACCCCCAGCACGACCCACTATACTACACAAACACCACTGCACTACCCTAAACCCTAAAACACTACCCCAGCACGACCCCCTACACTACACAAACACCACTGCACTACCCTAAACCCTAAATCTATCCACAGCACAACCCCTACACTACACAAACACCACTTCACTACCCTAAACCCTAAAACACTACCCCCAGCACGACCCCTGCACTACACAAACACCACTACACTACCCTAAACCCTAAAACACTACCCCCAGCACAACCCCCTACACTACCCAAACACCTCTGCCCTACCCTAAACCCTAAAACACTACCCCAGCACGACCCCCTACACTAGCACTACATAAACACCACTGCAATACCCTAAACCCTAAAACACTACCCCCTACACTACACAAACACCACTGCACTACCCTAAATCCTAAAACGTACCCCCAGCAAGACCTCCTACACTACACAAATACCATTGCACCACCCTAAACCTTAAATCTACCCCAGCATGACCCCCTACACTACCCAACCACCACTGCACTACCATAAACCCTAAAACACTACCCTCTACACTACACAAACACCACTGCACTACCCTAAGTCCTAAAATACTGCCCCCAGCATGACCCCCTACACTACCCAAATACCCCTGCGCTACCCTATAACACTACCCCAGCACAACCCCCTACACTACACAAATACCACTGCGCTACCCTAAACCCTACAACACTACCCCAGCACGACCCCCTACATGATGAGGAATTTATGCAGTGCCTCGTTTCGTTTCCTCCTTTACAAACATGTCTGTTTGCATTTTCACGGTTTCGGTTTTCGCATAGATTGTTTCCGTGCCTCTAGACTGAGGAAAAGTATTTCACTAGAGCGATGTCACATAATTGAGCCCCCCTTTCAGACCTATGAAAGTGCCTCAGTCCTTTTGTAAAGGTTTGTCACGGATATTTCTGCAGGCAGTTTGTGCAAATGTAGACATTTTCAGAACATGCTAAGCAGTAGCACAGTTGAACTCTGATAGATCCCTCGCCACTTAAACGGTAAGGCAGGTGTTAAAAGGGGCATGGCCTCTGACCACCTCTCTGCAACGCAGCTCTGTGGCGCTTACTGAAGGTACCTGGTGGGGTAATTGGACCCCAGGGACCCTGAAGATTCAAGGGGGCTTAATCCCCAAACTTAAAACACGCCTCGGGCGCTTTTGCACAGTGGTGAAGGAAGGGGGCTGGGCCTGAAGTTACATGTGTGCAAACACGCCCTGTGGCACGTTTTAAGTTGGGGAATGAATTCCTCTTCAATCTTGAGGGTCCCTAGGGGCCAACTAGCCCACAAGGTACCTCCAGTAAGCGCCAGAGACCTTCAATGCAGAGAGGTGGTCCAGGCCATGCCCTTTTTACACCTCTCTGCAACGCAGCTCTGTGGCGCTTACTGGAGGTACCTGGTGGGCTAGTTGGACCCGAGGGACCCTACGGATTCAAAGGGACGTAATCCCCCAACTTAAAACGTACCACGGGACGTGTTTCCACAGAGGTGAAGGGAGGGAGCGGGTCTGAGGTGATGTTTGCAAACACGACCTGTGGCGTCTTTTAAGATGGGGAATTAATTCCCCTTCAATCCTGATGCTCCTGAGGGCCAACTAGCCCACCATGTACCTCCAGTAAGTGCCAGAGTCCTGCATTGCAGAGAGGTGGTCCAGACTTCGCCCCTTTTTACACCTGTTCAATGCAGCTCTGTGGCGCTTACAGGAGGTACCTGGTTGGCTAGTTGGACACCAGGGACTTTTTCAGTATTCAAGGGGATTTAATCTCCCAACTTAAAAATGGCCACAGGGCGTGTTTGCACACATGTCACCTCAGGCCCCCCTCTCTTCACCTCTGTGCAGACGTGCCCCATAGTGTATTTTAGCATAACACTGGCTCTAGACCATGTTAGTCAGAGTCAGTTACCACCAGTACCCGTCTGAAAAAGTTGTGGGCACTGGATGATTTTGTAACAAGGCCTCTTTCTCCTCCTCTGTTGTTTTTTTTTGCACATGTCTTGCTTCTTCTTGCACTTTTCTTCGTCTTTGTGGACTTCTGTTGCTTCTTTCTGCGTTTCTTTTGGTTTTTTCTGTGCGTTGTTTTTTCTTTCTTTACATGTCCTACCTCTGTAGGCATCGCTAGAAACTAGTATTTGAAAAACCTTTGAAATTCACTGAAAAACCATAGGTTTCAAGCACATTATAGTTAGAAATGAGCTTTTGAAAAACCTTTGAAATTTACTGAAAAACCATAGGTTTCAGGGACGTTATAGTTAGAAATTAGCATTTAAAAAACCTTAGAAATTCACTGAAAAAAAAGTAGGTTTTACGGGTGTTATAGTTAGCTGGACATTTCACTCATACAAAACCATAGAAATTCCTCCATTATAGTTAGTTCTGCCAACTATAACTTGCGCCCCTGCAATGCACTGCTGATGATGTCACATATTACATCACTCATGACATGGTCAGTGACATCACTGGTGACATCTCAAATGACATCACTGATGACATCACCCAGTGACTGTGTGTTTTTGTAACGTTTAAATATTTTTACTATATATAGGGAAAGGCAAATTTGAAAATGAGTGGGTGTATAAGTGTCTGAATGGATGATTTAGTAGGTGAGTGACTGCCTCTATAAGTGAGTGATTAAATGTATTCAGGAAGGGCAAAATGTACTATTCCCTCTCATGTCAGTGCAACATAAGGGAAAGCATTGGGCTGAGGATGGGCAAAATGTACTGTTGCCACTCAAGTATGTGCAACAGTATGGAAAGGGTTGGACCCAGGAGGGGTTACATTTACAATTCCCACTCCAGTCTGTGCAATAGTAGAGAAAGCATTAGACTCAGGAGGGGTAGAATTGACTATTCCCACTCCAATATGTGCAACATTATGGAGAGTGTTGGACTTAGGAGGGGTAACATTTACTACTCCCATCCCAACTGGACAACAATAGGGAAAGAGTTGGACTCAGAAGGGGTAAAATTTACTATTCCCACTCCAATATGTGCAACAATATGGAGAGTGTTGGACTTAGGAGGGGTAATATTTACTATTTCCATCCCAACTGGTACAACATTATGGAAAGAGTTGGACTCAGAAGGGGTAAAATGTACTATTCCCACTCCAATCTGTGCAACAGTCGGGTAAGCAATAGACTCAGGAGGGCTACAGTTTACTATTCCCAATCCAGTTGGCACAACAATAGGGAAAGAGTTGGACTCAAGTGGGGTAAAATATACTATTCCCACTCAAGACTGTCCGACAGTGGAAAAACTGTTGGGTTCAGGAGGGGTATAATGTACTATTCCCACTCCAGTTGGTGGAATACTATGAGAGAGTAGTTCACTTCAAACAAATAACATTTTATCAATTCTATGAAATACAAAATATAAAAATATTAAAATTATGTCAACATTGTAACAAATAATAAACAAATTACATAATTATAACATTTTGAATTAATTAGTTTATATTAAAACAAATAAAATTAATTTCATTAAAATACCACACTATATTCTCACAATCATAACAGCCAGCAATGAAATGTAATTGCAATTTAAAAGCATAACACAATTAACACAATAGATAACAAATAACACCATTTTTAATAATACTTTTAAATGTATTTCTACTTAAGTAACTTCCCACCCATACCACTATAAACTAAACAATACATACCTAAAATAGAACTTAACAAATATCACAATGTCACAATTTACATAATTATCAATTAAATAATTATTAACAAACATCCAACAACCCACACCTAATATATAGCTTAAAAATTAAAATAATTATACAATTTACATAATTAACTACCAAATAAACAATTAATAATTATTACCTAATAATTAATTCATTATTTTAATTAACTTCCCACCCTTAACCCCTACAAACACAATAACCCACACCTGAAATAGAATGTGAATCATATCTTAATTACACAATTGACTTAATTAATTATCAATTACATTATTATTATCAATGAACATTAATTATTAATTTATTAAAATGAATGAGCTTCCCACCCTGTACCCCCACAACCTGCACCTAAAACATAACTTAAAAAAATAAATAAATCACACAATTCATAATATTAATTATAAATTAAATAATAAATAATGAAAAAATATGTTTTAAATTCATTATGACTAATTTACTTCCCACCCTGTACCACTACAATCCCCTAAACCTGCATTGAAACTAAATAATGACTATAAACAATCACATGACATTTAAAAACAACTGAAAATTTACAAACTATATTAAAAACAGCAAAAAAGATACATACAATTCATAACATAAGCAATTAAAACATATACTAAAATACATAAAAAGAATTAAAAAACAATATTAATATTACGTCCAGAGGCAGTAGAAAAGGCAGGCTCTAGACTCATCTGGATATATAAGAAGGCCTGTAGGGGAGAAGATCAACCAGACAGGCATAGATGATTGGAATATAAAGCGCCCGTTATGACTAGCATAACCACTATTTACTACCATGATATTCAGGTCATTTTGTTACCGTCCGCTCCTCACAGTTTCTACTCAGAAAAATAACAAAATGGCCATGCTCTTCTCTAACCCCTCGCACATCAGTAATGGAAAGAGGACTAAGGGAGACAAAATGCATAGTAACAGAAATAGGATTGGGGCCCCTCCCACATCAGTAACGGAAAGAGAACTAAGGAGAAGTGAGCAAGAATACATAGAAAATAAAATAGGACTGGCAACACCTTAAGGACGCCCATCAAGGGAACCAGGAAAATGAAAAAAGACAGCTATCAAGTAAACCAGGAATGAAAGACAATTGTTACTAGCTCTCCCACGTTTATGAAGAATGCTGAAATAATCCAGTGTAAACAACTATATAATAATTAAGGGTGGGCGTCAAATTATGTTCCGCTTGCGGGATATGCAATATTTTGGCATTTTTGCGAAGAACGTGGAAATGTCGACATTTCCTCGTAGCAGAGATTTTTTTCATGTTTTCACTTTGAAAATGCATTCCTGCACGGGCGCTGGACTTACTGGAATCCCTGCGTTCGCTGACGAGTTTTCCGATCCGTTCGCGTGCTCCACAAGATGTTTGGTAGCCGGTCGTGTTATCCCGCGAGAGTTCGCTATTGCGATCACGTCATTTGCCGCGCCATCAGACACTGTGAGAGTATGAGATCCTGAACACGTCATTCACCACCGCAAGAGAGAGCGTGAGATCGGAAACCCGTCATTTGGATGCGCCATCGACATCTGGCGGAAGTGTGGTGAAGCTCGCGATCCCGAAAAGCAACATTTTCAATCTGGAGAAGAATAATATCTCTAGCAGCATAAAACCTTCTGTAAATGATGATTTGAATGAACAAAACTCCTCAGATTGATATATGGCTGTCCTTTTTTGTGCAAGTCCTTTTTAAAAAACAAACTTTTGGGAGGAAGAGGGAGGAAGCGCCACATAGTCTCCAACTTCCTGTTCCTGTCCAGCAGGCTCCTCCCAGTGCTTTGTCCACCTCCTGTTCATTCTGCCTTTGGATTTTGAGCTGCATCATTGAATTTGAGGACTTTTGAATTTGATATTTTACAAGTAAGTTGTTGTTGTGTGTTTGATTGGGGCATTGCAGTTGCTGCAACTGCAAATTTGGTATTTATACATTTTTTTTTTATTCTTGTGGTGAGCCAGTAGGCCCAGAACTAGTCATGGGTGGGTGCATGATGAAGCAACTGTTCCTTTGGTGTGTGTTGAATTTATTTCAAACATCATTTAGAGCATGGATGGCATTGGATTGAATTGCAAAATGTGTTTTTTGGGGGGGTATTCCTGTTTTTGGGTGTTTGTTAAATAAATGCCTTTCTTGTGTGTGTGGTGTGTTGTAATGTACCTTGTAGACCTTGTTTAGCCCAGTGGATTTTCGTGTTTGCATTTTATTGCATTAAAAAGGCAAAGCAGTGGGTTTTAGCATGCATCCTTTGCCTGGCTATTATAGGCAATTATAGGCCTTTTGTCAGTACATTGTTTTCCAGGCTTCCTGCTTGTTGCTTGTGATTTGTGAGTGTCCATGTTGTTGGTGGCCATTTCTGGTGGGAGTTTAGTGTGCCGCTTTTGCCATATAGGCCTGCATGGTTTTCTTCTTGGCTAACTGCTTCCATCCATCCCCTTTGCCTGCAGCAGCTTTCTGAATGATGTGATGAGCAAAAAATGTAATGCCAAACAGGGTCCACTTCCATTACATGTGTATTTTGGTTGTTGTTCTTCTTTCCTATCCTTCCTGAGAGTGTAGTGTGTACCATGAAAGCCCTTGTTGACAAAGTCTCACAAATGGCTACGCTATATCTTTTATTTGTTTGTTTGTACTAGTAGTAATTGAACCAAAACAACAAATGCAAAATGTCACTGATGTTCTTCTCCTGGCTTCTTTGCTTCTAGGTGCACAAAAAGACAGAGGAGTAGATATTTACATCATCACCTGTTGCACTGCCAGGCAGAAGTCCTGCTGCCCACCACATCACGTCCACAGACATCTCTGCAACTTGTGGACCTGTGTCCTGCTGACATCTGAAGAAGATGGGTCCAAAGAAAGGTATCAGGTCCTCCAGTACCAAGAAAGTTGTCAATGAGAAGAAGAAGGAACAGAAAATGGAAGTGGCACTTACCACGACTGGTGGACCGCCCAATGTGTTTTTTGGGAAATAAAATTACTCCTGCTGCAGCATTGTCCGGGGACCAAGCTGGGAGCAGCAACTTTGCATTAGTGGGCCAACCCCACCAACCTAGGCCCAAGCCCATGAGTGTCGCAGGGATAGCCAGTCTACTAACGAGCAGCGATGTTGAAATGTCATTATCGCAAAGTAGTACACAATCAACGCAGGGGGAAACTCAGCAGATAAGTGGGCAGCAGCAGGTAGGGGCAGAAACAGGCACAGCCACAAGAACACCACAAGAACAGCAGTAGCCACAAGTACAGCAGCAGCTGCAAGAAAAGCCGCAAGAACAGCCACAACAACAGCCCACAATAGTAGGTGTTCCTCCTGAAGTAGGGGCATTTCAGGAAATCAGGCTTCCTGCAGACATAGTGGAGAATGTCACTGTTTCAGAAGATCCATTGTCTTCCAGGTCCCCAGCAATGAAAAGGAGGGTTAGTCCATCATGTTCTTCTTCAGGCCCTGCTTCTGATGATCGAGATGCCACTTGGAAGCCACCAGCTCAGTCTGAGAGTGATGCACACCACAAGACAAGGCTAGTGAAAAAGAAGATTCCAAAAAGCCTTAGCGATATGGAGGTCGATGTACAAGAGGGGGATGATGATGATGAGGAGCAAGTCATCATGAACATTACTCCAGGCCCAAAAGAGATGGAGACCAACATTATTACCCTATCCAAAATAGCTGCGAGGGATGTAGCATGGATACCACCAACACAGGTAACACCACCACGACCTCCAGCTTCCATATTTGCATTTGCAAAGGCCCGGCAGGGACCTACATCCAGCTCAACCACAACCTCATTGGGTAGTGGTAGTGTAGCTGCACTGAGTCACATTCCAAGCCCATCCTGCAGTTCATCTGACATTGAAATTGGGACATCCAGCAGCGCCAGAAAGTTCTCCTCCCCAGTTTGGGACTTCTTTTCGGTTAGCAGTAAGGAGGAGAACATTGCTATATGCTCAAGTTGTCAGATGCAGTTAGGCGGGGTAAGCTTGTCAGTGACTGAGTGATTTGTGTTGTTGTTGTTGTGCATGAAGTTAATTCATTGTGTACTATTATTTAATCTAAAACACTAAAAGTAACTCAAGGCAATTTTCCCTTCGTGTATTTTTTATAACAAATTTGTACTTCTACTGCAGGCCGATACATTGCATTTTGAATATAGAAAGGGGACTCAATCTCTACACTGCACACTGAGTTGGACAACACCATGATGATGATGATCACAGTGACATAATATCTTCGCAGTCACTCAGTAGGATCGGAGACGATTGATGGTATAAGTGACATAAAAGGTAAATAAGTCAACAACAACCACAGCAGACCTAAATGTCTGTGTAGCGGTGGAGTTGAGTGCAGTGTGGTATAACTGACAGCGGTGCACTGATTTAGTCACATAAATTGTAAAATGCTATGTTGCCATCGCCGACTGGATGCAGAACAGCCATCTGAAACTGAACTCGAAAAAGACAGAGGTACTCATCTTCGGACCCACCTCCTCAGCCTGGGATGAATCCTGGTGGCCGACCACACTGGGAACAGCACCGACACCCACCGACCATGCACGCAATCTAGGATTTGTCCTCGACTCCTCCCTCTCCATGTCTAAACAGGTCAACGCCGTCTCCTCCTCCTGCTACAATACCCTCTGCATGCTCCTCAGGATCTACAAGTGTATCCAGATGAAACAAGAAGAACGATGACACAGGCCCTCATCAGCAGCAGACTGCACTACGGCAACACACTCTATGCAGGGATCCAAGCCAAACACCTACGACGACTACAACGCATCCAAAACGCCACTTCCCGACTGATCGTCAATGTCCCCCGCCACATCACCCCCACCTGAGAGACCTACACAGGCTTCCCATCGACAAGAGTATCACCTTCAAGCTCCTCACCCACGCACACAAAGCACTCCACAACGCCGGACCAGCCTACCAGAACAGCAGACTCAGCTTCCACACCCCGACCCGCCAGCTCCACTCCGCCAGCCTCGCCGATGTCCCCTGCATCCAACAAACAACCTCTGGTGGCAGATCCTTCTCCTACCTCGCCTCCAAGACCTGGAACACCCTCCCTACCCACCTATGTCAGATCCAAGACCTACTCGCCTTCAGAAGACTCCTCAAGACCTGGCTCTTCGAGCAGTAGCAGCACCCCCTCCCCTCAGTGCCTTGAGACCCTCACGGGTAAATAGCGCGCTTTACAAGTGTTCTGATTGATTGATTGATATGTACTTTGTCAGACTCTGTCAAAAAATGTACGTTAAATGGAGGATGTGCAAAGGGTGCCATCTCCCTGTGCTACTACTCTGTCCTGTTGTTGTTGTAGGTTAATGCTGGAAACAGACTAGAGTAGACATGATGCATCCATGCCGCCTCTGAAAGTGTTCTTGTTGCACTACACCGCAACTTGTGCATTTTTTTCTACTTGGTTTTTCAATATCCCTTTAATTTTCCATCTACAATTACAGGCCGGCCCTTACCCTGTGCTATACTCGTGGAAACAGCGCACACTTACCTTACCAATGAATCTACATTTGTCAGGCAGGCAGTGGCATCACCCAAGATTGATGGATGGAGCATCCATGGAAGGGAGGATCAAGAGGAATGCTGAGATGCAACTCCCCATTTTGACCAGGATAACACAATTACAGTATGAACTTCCATAATCTTTTAAATAATTTGATTCATTTTTTGTCTTCAATCATTACTACTGTGTGTTGTTGTTATTATTATTATATTTGCTCTCTGCTTATAATTCATCCCTACAGCTATTTTTAAATTTTCTTTGCTATCTTTCAAAGTAAGCCTGGTACAATTTAACACAAACTGTATTCAATCCGGGTCTCTATGAGGGCAGACAGGCAAGGCAAATTGCATAATTGTAATATACTGCTGCCCTGTACTGTCTAATTGTCTAGTAGTAGCTAGCTAGTAAGTACTACTTAGTACTTATCATTAACCATCAAGTTATCATCATCATGCATGCATTTCCTTTTTCTCCCTTAAAAGATTTTTGAATATGGTAGTCTACAAAGATTGTGTTTTGTTGTTTGTCCATGCGTACTGTTTTTCTTTGTCAAACCGTTCCCCAAACCCCCCTTCTCAACCATTCATCAAACCCCAACCCTCTTCCCATGGGCTGTTTGACTTATTAAGGTGTGACTAAATTAAATGTACTCCAATAATTTATCACAAGCTTGCTGGGGCGAATGTGGCAAAAGCAACAGTAATTCATGATACCTCGCAGTTTGCTGTGTAAGAAAGAACTAAGAAGCCTTTGAGCCCACACAAGCTCATACTGCTACTGTCTGAGCTCTGCGTACAAGTTTGAAAAACAAGCAACTTTGTTATTGAGTTCTGGTGGTCAGTCTGTATTGCTTAGCCATAACATGCTAGACTTTTGGCACAACTGAGAAATGCTTGCAATATACTAATGAGCACCATTTTTCTCATTACAGACAGAAGATTCCCTTCTATGAAACAGAGCTTTGCAGTGCTTATGATATTACCAGTACTTCTAGGTTCTTCTAAGGTGAGGGGTCTGCCAGATATCGCTCAGAGATCTTCAATTATAATTTTATATAAACTATATTCCTGCCAAGGGGAGGGTGGTTCTTCAACCACGGTTCAATTATCACGATTTCCCCTTTTGTCTTCTCTTGGCTTGTAGTTGTAACAATGTTCATTGTTTTAATCTTATGCATTTTGATGTTAGTGCCGGCACGTATAGTTACTATACTGATTATAGAACAACATACCGAGCTTGTTATTTAAAAATAAACCTTTTGAACTTACATAGACTCTGTGGTATTTGGTGAGGATTGTGGACCTAAACGAGTAAGTGTAGAGTTATGTTCTGGGTTGTCTAATCATTGGGTTTCTTCGGGGGTTCAGGGAGCCTCAGCTAATGAGACACTATAGCTAGTCGGTCAGGGGATTGTGGGTGAGGTATGAGAAAGGTCCAACCTCCTATCAACAACGTCCTGTGCATAGTTCTGTATGTGCAGAATCCCGACAGCAGTAGTGGTATGTAGTGTACTAGTATCCTATAAAAAATAGTTAAATATCTGGTTGGGAATTTTGTTGGTGGGAATTCTCTAAAAGCCTCAAGATTAAGAAGAATAGAAGAGGACAACCCAAAGGACTGGACTCAGTGGCTAGAGTGATTGGTGAAATAAAATAAAGACTGGCCACCTGGGAAAGCTTAGCAACAGACAGACTAATACTAGTAGTAGTAGAGTCATAGCAGAGGCAGTTAGAGGCAGTGATAACAAGAATTTAGAAACTGATTGTCTAGATAGAACATTGGAGAAGATTTTGAAGAAAATAGAATTAGGAGGATTTACTGGGGCCAGCAGCAGAGCCCTCAGTAGAGGAGCGTTCCTGGCCGTGGGAGGCATCTTCCCCAGCTCCCGCCAACTCCGACCCCGTCTTTCTGCCCCTGGGTGCTGATCATGAGAGATGTAAGAAAAAAAAGAAACAAACATGGATGATTGGTGTGAAACAAATAAAATATTTTTTAAAACGCTTGAAAAAACATTTATGGAAACAACAATTGCAATACAATTGACCTATCTAAATCTGGTCGACTAGTAGTATTGCAGGATTCACGCTGCGGTCCATCTTGCTAATATTTAATATATTTATGAACACTATTCCAGTGTTCTATTCTGATTCCAAAATACTAACTAAGCCTATGTACCACCTGACCTAGCCCACCTTTTCCAGACGGGCCAATTGTTCATTAAGTCTGCAAAAATGCAATGGAGGACACATGCATACATTTTTCCATACACCAAATTGTAGATTAGGTTGGTTCCTGTGGATGTTCTGCAAGTGATAAATAATAAGTCTATATTACAACTCAATGAACAAACTACAAAAGATTCTACTAAGGACTGGGGTAAGCAGCACTTAGCAACATGTGACGTGACAGAGGATGCCTCATGCAGACCACTAAAAATTTACCGAATAATAACAAGTAACTAAACTAAACCTATCAATCCACCACTATCTCTTCTTAGTGCATGAGGACAAAGGAAGGACTAGAGTCACTCTAGCATTACCTAACTTAAGTTCTCTAAAGTAATCTCTTACATAATCATGCCAAGCAAGTGCAAAGTTGCAAACAAGTAAGATTAGTAGCGCTGAGCACCTGTGTCATAACAAACACAGACGATTTTTAAAGGTAATTTACCTGCAATGTAAGCAGCAGCATTCTTGCTGTTCGGGGAAAAATGTATTCGCAATACACAACACAGAGTAGAAGAACACAAAGTAGTAATATCAAATAGCTACTCACCAAGCCTTGGGACCTCCACTCCTAGCAGGTCCAGCAGGTCCTGCTCCCGGTCCAGGATATCGGACCACCGGTACGGCAGCTGGTTTTTGGTGTGCTGGACACCAGAGCAGCGAAACACTGCCTGCCTGCTGCCAGGGTTAAGGGGAGGTGTCACTGGACAAAAAAAACAAGTGTGTGGCCACTTCCGCCTCCCCAAATAAGGCCTGTGCATGCACCCAATGTGGGAGCACACTTCCACAGGGAAGACGGTTGCGGTTGCGGATGTGGCTGCTACTGCGAGCAGCCCTGCCCTTGCCCTTTGCCTTGCCCTCTCCCTTGGCCATGGCTCCGGGACTCTGGGGGGACAGGGCGGAAAAGAAAAGAAAAGGTATGAATTGGAAAAGTTGGTAAAACAAGAAGCAAGTCATAGCAAAGGAGTAAAAGAGTAGTAGAAAAAGTAACAAAAAGAAGAAAAAAACTAAAAATAAAGAAAATAGATAGATAATAAATAAAAAAGATTTTTTAAAAGTGTACAGAAACAAAGGATTGCAAAGATAGAGGCCCAGAACGATAGAATAGACTGAAAAACAACATGGCATTGCCCGTTGCGGCCGGGTGGGCAAGTACACGCGATATTTCCCCTCGGACACGCAAAAAGCGTTACGAACATGTAATATGCGTTCCCGAAAAGGAAATACTCATCCCGAGCGGGCGGTAGCATTCAATACCCGACCCAGGACAGGAAATAAGCATCAAAAATGGGTGGGACAAGTGAAAACAAGATGGCCACCCCCATTAGCGACCGCATGGGCAAGTTGGCGACACATTTCCAACGCAATCACACAAAAAACATCCCAAACAGGCGGGACAAGCACTTCCACGTCTTTGTGATATTTCCATGTGTTTGCGAACATTTGTGATGCTTTCACTGAGATTTGCATAACGAGATTACGCGATTCCCACCAACCCCTAATAATAATTAATTAAATAATTAGGAAAGACCAGCATTCCCAGAATAAATAATTATACAGAATGATTTAAATACCTCCAATAAACCAGCATTCCCAGCATATATAAAAAGTTATAAACACATCAATTCTTAGAATGTCAATCACAACCAGTAAAAAGACAAAGTTGATTTATTAAATAAATGAACACGTGGAACACAAAGAATACTAACACAAAAAGACAAGGTCAGGATGTTTAAAGGAAATAGTAGGCCATGATAATAGGTTAACGTAATGTTTCTGCTCAAGAACATAGATATCATTAGTTACAGGGCACTCTCAGCAGTAATTAAGTGAGTGCCACTTGCATTAACACATAAACTCTGACTAATCAGCAGAGGAAACTCCTCAAGAGGAATTCTACGCACCAGCTACAAAATGAAAGGTACATATCTCATTCCTGCAGATAATAATGCCCGAGCATTAGCATACCCCTGCAATCTCTCTAAAAATGCAGCCATAACCCAACCTGCTAAGGAAAAACACTAAAACACTTATATCAGCTCCTTCCTTCAACTCTAAAAATGGATTTATTATTAACAACTTAATTTTCTATGGTAGATCACTGGCTAAATGGTGCACTACGATGTCGAAATTGTTAGACATCACAGAAACAAGAAACATCCCTTACCGAACGAAGCTGCTAGTAAAATAAAACCTTCGAAACGCCTCACTAAATAACCTACTACAGAAATGGCACAGTACTCATCCAAGCAGCCAACAAAGATCTTGAGCTATTTGATGAATACTTTACCACGCTAAAAGATCAGGTCCATAACATCTCTCTCTCAGCTCACCAACAAGGCGACATCTCAGACGCCATCACCCATATAACATTGATGGTAAAGGCAATGGGAGATATCAGAACAGATCAGGAGAGTCAATACTCAAGATCCTCCAGTACTAGACAAAGTACAAAGACACGCCTTATAGCAAACAATCCAAGATTAGACATGGACAAAGCAATCATCAATGAATCCCTGGGAACAAACCATATAAAATCTAGCAAGCCATCCAATTTGCACACATCAGAGACTAATAACTCCAATTTGCACACATCAGAGACTAGTAACGCCACAACTTTACAAATAACTGACCTCTCAGACTCAGCAACCATCAATCAGTACCCCGGGTCGATTAAACGCAAGACCAATAATAATACAGGACTTGCCATCAGATCAAAGAAAAAAATACTGATGGAACTAAAGGGATCCACAAACAGTTGGAAGTTGGACCATCGAATTTACCATTCAACATGCCTGCAATATTGTCTCAAAAGCATCAACTACCTCCACCCTCAAGAATGGAATTAGAAATTCTCATTCCCCAGACAGATAGGATAGTTATGGATTTGTGAAACGCTATCAGGAACATGAAGAATTCTCTACTTCTCTCAGAAAGTTATCTCTCCAAAATTATCCAGAATCAAAAATCGGTACAGACTCTCCACAATAAGCTCAATGCTACCCCACTGCCTCTGTCTAATTGGATTTACTGTCCACGTATTTTCCTGAGATATCTGTCGGACATTGAAACCCAAAGCCTATTACTTTCCTATGATATGACTTCCAGCCTCACTGATAAGATAAATAAACAGACCATTTAAGTGGTCCCAATTAATGTCAACAGAATAACGAATACTAATCACAGAAGGCCAAACTCCAGTAACCTGACAGAAATAACGCTAACCCTAGAGGAGCAGGACTCTAACTCTAAGCTAGACAGCCCTATAAATAGGATCTAATGCCTACTCATCAATTGCCTCTCAGCAATGAAACATGCCCCTGACATTGCCGACCTAATAACAAACCAAGACATTGACATTTCTATTTTAATGGAAACATGGCTATCTGAATAATCTTCCACATGCCTAGACCTACTGGTGCCACCAAACTATAATATCAAATACTAGACAGGCTAAACAAACCTGGAGGAGGTGTGGCCTGTATACACAAATCAAATATCACTATCTCAGACCCTATCAATTCATGTGCATACCTGGGGCTCCCAGTACGATTCACAGACAAACAAGTGTACAAATTACACACATTTTATCACCCCCGTGCAAAAACCTAATTTTCATAGACCATCTAACTGACCATATAATGGAATTATTGCAGCTAACTCAGAACCTCACTCTAATGATATTTTCCTATGGGACTTTAATCTTCACTGGAAAGACACACAGGATAATCAGGTCAACATTCTTAAAGAATTCATAGCCGACCACTCACTAGTGCAAGCTTGTACCCTACCAACACATTCCAAAGGATCTTCATTACACTGAATCATCTCCAAAGAAAATGGATCTAATCTTTGTCAATCATTCCTTGTGACTGGCCTGATCACCACATCATCACTTTCCAAGTACCAGCCAAAAAAAAGAAAACAACCCCACAAACAATCAAACCTAAACATTGGGTGAGGGACACTAAAGATCTGAACTCAGAGAGTCTAACGATACAAGATGAGAATGAACTTCAACCCCCTTCTGAACTGACGGACGTCAGCGAGATTACAGATCAGTACAATCGTACAATTTCTAAAATAATTGACAATATAGCCCCTCTAAAACTTACAGATTAAAGATAAAAACCCATGGTTCAACGGGGCTCCTAATGAAGAAATATGTAAACTCAGATAAACAGAACAAAAAAAGAGACAAAATCCTTCATCCTCCCACTTAAAACAATTAGGAATGTCCAGAAAAACCTACAATAAAAGCGTACTTAAATCAAAAAAATATTTTTTTAGGAATGAACTTGAAAATACAAAAAACAGACCGATGAAACTCTTCGATCAACTAAAAGAAGAATCGAACAAATTAGCCAATACCTCCCTATTAACTTCTAAATTAGATCTGACTTCTGAAGATTTACCAACATTGTTTACCAATAAAGCCAGCTCATTGGAGAGAGAACTCAAAACTACTGCTGAAAAAACCTTAAATCTAAGGAGTAAACAAGTGGAGATTCCTGCAAGTAATGCCTGCAAAATGCTGGCTCACTACCATCCACATGGTCATCCCCCATTGGACTAAGATAATTAATGAATCGCTAGCCCAAAGATCTTTTCCAGACTGTCTAAAAACAGGACAGGACATCCCTCTCTTAAAGAAACCCAATGAAAACACATCGGACCCAAACAACTTTCGACCGGCAACAAACATTCCCCTACTAGCCAAAGTACTAGTAAAATGTGCTCAATGCATTACTGAACATGAGCTACTAAATGACTGCCAATCAGGGTTCAGATCAGGATCACAGTACGGAAACAGCAATTCTACACATAGTAGATGACGCATTGTTAGCTCTTGACCGTAATGAAAACTGTCTCTTGTTCCTTCTTGATCTATCGTCTGCATTTGATACATTAAACCATCCCAAACTATTAGAACGCCTAGAAAATAGGATCGGCTTCTCAGGAAAAGTCATAAAATGGTTTCCTTCCTTCCTAGAGAACAGATTGCAAAGATTCCTTGTAAACAAAAAGCTATCCCCGCCATTTCCGATTCAAATTGGGGTCCCACAAGGATCAACTTTATTCCCTTCGCTATTCAATCGGAACATTTAGCCATTAACAGAAGTTTTCCAATAGGCTAACATTTCCTTTCACATGTATGCACACGACACCCAGCTGTTTATGAAGATATCATCACCAGAAGAGATAAACATAATGAACCAAGCTCTACAGAGAACAGTTGAACGCCAACTGACAATCATATTAAGGTCATCTCACAAAAAAAAGGATTCCTTCTGATCTCCCCCCTAAAAGTTCAACTAGGATTAAGGAATGGACCACTGGATTCAAGCAAGCTGGGCTGAAGACGGCTGGAATGCCAGAAACCGGTCCTCGGAAGCTTGTTTCCGGTCCAGGGAAGACATGGCTTGGCAGTTCGGGCTGGACTGTTCCCATGAGGCACAGGGTCAGACTGATTTGCATATAGCCATGTCTGAACTGGGGTGGCAGAGTGGGCTAAAGAACGGTGATGGATTAAACCCAGATCTTTTGACTGGGTGTGAGTGTTTGATTGATTTAGATGCTCCGTCCATTACCACCCCCTTTTGTACCGCTTTTGGCCGCCATAAGTGTGGCAGGGTATGCTCAGACGTGAGTCCCTTGCTCACTTTGCCACTGGATTCAAGCAAGTCGGGATGAAGACTGCTGGAATGCCAGAAACCGGTCCTCGGAAGCTTGTTTCCGGTCCAGGGAAGACATGGCTTAGCAGTTCGGGCTGGACTGTTCCCATGAGGCACAGGGTCAGACTGATTTGTATATAGCCATGTCTGAACTGGGGTGGCAGAGTGGGCTAAAGAATGGTGATGGATTAAACCCAGATCTTTTGACTGGGTGTGAGTGTTTGATTGATTCAGATGCTCCGTCCATCACCACCCCCTTTTGTACCGCTTTTGGTCACCATAAGTGTGGCAGGGTATGCTCAGACGTGAGTCCCTTGCTCACTTTGCCACTGGATTCAAGCAAGCCGGACTGAAGACGGCAGGAATGCCAGAAACCGGTCCTCGGAAGCTTGTTTCCGGTCCAGGAAAGACATGGCTTGGCAGTTCGGGCTGGACTGTTCCCATGAGGCACATGGTCAGACTGATTTGCATATAGCCATGTCTGAACTGGGGTGGCAGAGTGGGCTAAAGAACGGTGATGAATTAAACCCAGATCTTTTGACTGGGTGTGAGTGTTTGATTGATTCAGATGCTCCGTCCATCACCACCCCCTTTTGTACCGCTTTTGGCCGCCATAAGTGTGGCAGGGTCTGCTCAGACGTGAGTCCCTTGCTCACTTTGCCACTGGATTCAAGCAAGCCGGGCTGAAGACGGCTGGAATGCCAGAAACCGGTCCTCGGAAGCTTGTTTCCGGTCCAGGGAAGACATGGCTTGGCAGTTCGGGCTGGACTGTTCCCATGAGGCACAGGGTCAGACTGATTTGCATATAGCCATGTCTGAACTGGGGTGGCAGAGTGGGCTAAAGAACGGTGATGGATTAAACCCTGATCTTTTGACTGGGTGTGAGTGTTTGATTTATTCAGATGCTCCGTCCATCACCACCCCCTTTTGTACCGCTTTTGGCTGCCATAAGTGTGGCAGGGTATGCTCAGATGTGAGTCCCTTGCTCACTTTGCCACTGGATTCAATCAAGCCGGGCTGAAGACTGCTGGAATGCCAGAAACCGGTCCTCGGAAGCTTGGTTCCGGTCCAGGGAAGACATGGCTTGGTAGTTCGGGCTGGACTGTTCACATGAGGCACTGGGTCAGACTGATTTGCATATAGCCATGTTTGAACTGGGGTGGCAGAGTGGGCTAAAGAACGGTGATGGATTAAACCCAGATCTTTTGACTGGGTGTGAGTGTTTGATTGATTCAGATGCTCCGTCCATCACCACCCCCTTTTGTACCGCTTTTGGCCGCCATAAGTGTGGCAGGGTATGCTCAGACGTGAGTCCCTTGCTCACTTTGCCACTGGATTCAAGCAAGCCGGGCTGAAGAGGGCTGGAATGCCACAAACCGGTCCTCGGAAGCTTGTTTCCGGTCCAGGGAAGACAGGGCTTGGCAGTTCGGGCTGGACTGTTCCCATGAGGCACAGGGTCAGACTGATTTGCATATAGCCATGTCTGAACTGGGGTGGCAGAGTGGGCTAAAGAACGGTGATGGATTAAACCCAGATCTTTTGACTGGGTGTGAGTGTTTGATTGATTCAGATGCTCCGTCCATCACCACCCCCTTTTGTACCTGTTTCCATTGGAGTTACCTCAGACAATTGAAGCCATTCATCAATTGTGGTGATCTTAAAATGGCAGTCCAGGCACGGGTTCTATCAAGAATTAAGTATGGATTCACAACATTATCAGGGCTTCCTGAGATCTCTTCAGGCTCCATAACAGCTTGTCTCAATGCAGCAACTAAACTTTTAACAGGATAAAACAATTTGACTACATCACTCCACATTTGAAGGCGCTCAAAAGGCTACCATACGAAGCAAGAATAGAGCTAATGATTGCATGTATTACATACAAGGCAATACACCACAATACTCCACATTACCTGGCCCATAAAATTACACTGTCTGGAGGCAGTAGACCCTCAAGGGGATCTGTGGATTTTTTAGAAGCCAGCACTCTTCCATAAGAAGAGAACACACAATAAAGCGTTCATGGGAGGTGCACCAAGGATTTGGAATTCGCGCCCACTGAATATTAGAAGAATCACAGATGCTCCACTATTCAAAAAGGAGACTAAGTCCTTTCTGATGGGTACATTTCTCCCATAACATTCAACAAGGACTGCTAAATCTTTTGAAAAATCTTCGGTCATCCCAGAGATCCTCTTCACTCAGCTGTTCAAGTAAGCTATTGTGAGCAGGACTATCGTTCTCCTAATAGCAGAACAAAGAATCTGATTACTTCATGAATACATCTACTGGCATGGATTGAACTCTAATGGCTATCATCAGCTAAGGTGTTACAGTTAATCCCTCGACTACCAACAGTGATGTTGGCTATGGACAGGTACCTCGACCAATCCACAGTGATATTTGACTAATCGAGCAATACTATAACCAGTGTGGATATGTAAGCCCGCAACTACAATATGACATATTTTACTATAATCTAATGATTCTATTATTTGTCATTTTATGTTGCCTATATATAGGTAAGCACACGCCAATGTTTATTGCAATACATCAAGTCAAGTTAAGAATAGTTTTATTAGGTTCAAAGAATTGACCATAACAGTATAACATACATACAAATAGAAATGCATAAAATTGGCATATTAAATGTGCTCATCAAGACATCATATTACTCAAATACTACATAGTGAGTTTGTTTCCCTATTTTAAAAGATTCAAGGTTCATATTATTAAAAAAGGCAAACAGTCATTTCATTTACATTTCATACCTTTCCTCTTGTGTCAGACTACTTGCACTGTGATCAGATCATTATTGAGAGGCTGGGACCGCCATCTACTTGTCAGGTGGTCCTGATGCCGAAAACGATGGTGGCCGGACGCCAGTCCGATTGTCATCATAATCAGCCGCATAGATATTTTTTATATCGATATTACTTACCTTAGATATTCGATATTGTTGTCAACGATATTCCTGCATCACGATATATTTGGATCATGATTGTAATAATTCAATATTTCTGCCCCCATACTGTGACACTGTGAACTGGGGTGCAATTTTAAGTGGCGAAACATGTGCCCCCCTCTGAAGCAGCATAGTTGCCTCTCCACCTGCCTTTTCATGGTGGGCTTCCTGCCATGAAAGGGTGAGTGGACAGGTAACTCATCAAATGCATGGCAGTGCTGCAGCGACACTGCTAGCATATTGCTTCCCCCTTCTGCTGCATGACCGCTGTGGGATCCTGGATTCCTGGCCGACACTGTGGTCCTATGGCGGTATGACCACCACTCTCTGAATACTGCAGGCGGGCCCACAGTGCTGGTGCTGGTCAGACTTCCACCGCGACTACAGCGGTCCTGTGGACTGCTGTACTTGTAATAAGGCCCTTACTCTTTTTGAGAGGTAATGCAAGAGTGTTATGAGATCAGTTCAGCAATGTGTTTTTTTAATGGACACTAATAGAATTACTATGTACAGTCTGATAACATATATAGTAATTACCAAAATATTATATATTATATCAAATATTTACTTCAAAAGCACTTGCTTTTTCTTAAATGATCACACAAAGCAGCAGAGGAAAAGTTGATGTGTTGCATTAATGGGAGATAGCAGTACAGGCCCATTCCTACTGAGAGGTATCTCTGTTCTGCTGTCTCACTGTGTTGCCCCACTTTAACCTGCAATGCAACATTGCAGACACCGTTGCGCCATAGTACAAGTGTATCTGTGTTGTGGTAAGCATAGGTTTTTATACAGGAAGGAATTCCTTCCTGTTCCAACACTATGCTTTAAGTCATTTTCCTTTTTGACTGGTACCTTGTATCCCTATAAACACACACATCACTACTTCCCACTGCATCAAGCAGGATTCAATTCTGAGACACTCTGGTCACACACAGCCATCTGCTGTGATTGCATCAATCTACGTAGGTTTCATAACGTAAAAGTGTTTCCCACTGATTAACTTGAAGGTATTTTTCATTGAACCTGCATGTGTTATTTTTTTTGCAGCTAACCAGAGGTGAAAAAGTAACAGCACAGCTACAAAACAGATTGTTCTTTTAATGCAGGTCTTTGACCCCGCCACCACACTCACTGACTGCAGCCCCTAAGGCACTTACGGTCACAGGGGCATATTATCAAGGGGGTTTATCTCCGTTTTTTTGGCTTTAAAAGCGGAGATAAAATGATCTCCCTATTACCTAGCTGTCGCTAACACCAGTTAGCGACAGCTAGTAGGAGATAGCGACCATCTTGGGCCCCACTTTGCATGTCAGTGATATTTATCACTAATGACATGCAAAGTGGGCGTGCCAAGATGTTATCGACTAGAAACAGTCGCTAACATCGCAATCTCCTATTACCAACTTTTTGAGATATTGGCGCTAAGCGCGAATATCTCCAAAAGCTAACACCTGCCCTGAGCAGTTCATAGCCATGTTATCCAATGGGAGGTGGATAATATGGCTAAGAGCATTAGTTCGGTAATGCATGAATATCGCTGACTTTTCAGCGATATTCATGCATTGCGGCCGTTTTTTATCGCATTTGCGATAAACCTTGGTAATACCAAGGTTTATCTACGATAAAAATCGCCGCAGCTCAGCGGTAAATTTTTGTCTCTAACCAAGCAATAGCTTGGTAATATGCCCCACAGTTCCCTTCCTTTGTTTTATGAAAATGAAGGGCTGCATGTAAATGAAGGCAGCTTGGAAACGGGCCAAATTAACAAGGTCATGCTTCCAGGCCATCTGCATTTACAGGCATTTACTGAGGCATCTCCCTCCTCTCCCCCCCTCCCAACCTTCCATCTTGCAATGCAGTCACGGTCCCCAGGCTGGTGGACCCCACAGGTTGAAGACTACTGCGTTAGACACTAAATGGGTCAAAATTAATATCCCCACTCCAACCTGTTACTGAAGGTAAGGCAAAGGGTTGCTGTTGAACTTTATGTCACTTCCTACATGTGCTAGTTGTGATTGATTGCACCCATGTGGCACTTCAGCCATCTCTCCATACAGCACACTTTCTCACAACAGGCATGGATGGCACTCAGTAAACATCCAGGCTGCATGTGATTCCAGTAGCTGCTTCACTGATGTATATGCTGTGTTTCCAAGAAGCACACATGAAAGCTTTGTTTTTCACCGATCCACTCTTGCACTACACTTGGTTGCTGGAGAATTGTGTGACATGGAGCTTCTTGGTAAGTTCTAGTGAAAAAGAGAGGGGCCCCTTGAGACCAAAGGAATAGGGTACCATGAAACAAAGTCAAAAAGACAATTTCCTTTGGACTGCTTTGTAAAAAGAATTTATACTCCTGGCCACATCAACTTAGTTAGACTATGATCAAGCACAAGACTGCATATAGCACATATGTAGATGATAATATTCAAATGCAGTATAACCAGCTTGGTCACTTTTTAACCTGAGGAAAAGAGCACAATAGAAAACCTATACAATCTAACTAGGAGAGTACACATAAAAGTATACTTTGTCATCGGCAGAGAGCACATCCGTAATAAAACATCTTGAGAAAACTCTGTAAACGGTTCGTAGTGTATGCAATTTATATTTATTTCAAGAGTTAAAAGATAGCCCATAAAAAAATATTGTGGGACGTGCTTTCAGTCTATCAGGGCTATCAAGTGAAGGAATCCATTGCTCTGCGGGAGTATCTGTTCCTCTGATTTTGAGATTTTCCCTGGGTAGGCAACATGTTTATCATCATCATCAGAGATGAATTTGTGAGCATAATGGAGCCTTACAGGTTGATAATTTATGTTTTATTGTTTGGTTTTCTATTTAAAAATGTGCAATTTTAGATTTAGTAGCTCACCCAAAAAAATAGGCATTTATAGACTTTCAGGCGAATTAGATGACATGTTGTGCGGCTTATTTTATTCTGTTCACTGGCTCTTAGTCATAGCTTTTACATGGGGGTTATAACCAGTACAAATTGCACAAATTCCTACTCACTCTAAATTGTGGGACTAACAACTGTAAAACATCAGACTGGGGGGCGTGGCCAAGATGGCGACGGAGTAGGACGTGCCTCTTGTCCCCTCCGGCGCCGGGCCTTACATAGCCTTGTCCAGCGTTGACCCCAGGGGCTCCTCTGGGCTATAGGTCGCTCCGGAGCCTTCTGTGAGCGGTGGCCGGCAGCGGTGTGAGCCCCGACGGTCCTGGTGCCCGAGGTCGTGAGATCGGAGCTGGCGGCGGTCCTCGAGGCCTATGCGGCGCTGAGAGCTGCAGCGCCGGACGGAGCTGCGAGGAGCTCTGGTGGTGCCCGACGAACGGTGGAGGTCGGTGGCGCCTAAACTTTGCTGCGGGGCGCTGCAGGGACCAAGCGGCGACGAGGACAGACCCGGTTGGAGCCGTGGCCTTAAGCCCCGGGAGGGGGCGGAGCCTATTGCCCGCGGGCGGCGGGCCCTGCGGCGCGGCCGGCGGACTAATTGAGGCCGGGGACTGAGGCCTGGTCCGCAAGGCGGTCTACGCTGCTTCTGGGGTCCGTCCCTCCGCGCGGTAGTCTGGACGGTGAACAGCAGCTGGGACGACCCCGAGGGGAGACGATTGGCCCCTACAGTAGTGAGCAGAGGCGGTGCGGGGCCTAGCGGCAGACCTGCGTCACGTGGGGGGGCGCTTCGATCGGCTCACATAACCAGGGAGCCTGGCTGGCACTGAGGCCTCCGGCAGAACTGCTGTTAACACACCGCCACGCGCCTGCCTTCCTGGGGTGCAATTCCTGTGTGCTGGGGCATCGAGGACTACAGGCTAGGGACGCCTGATTCATCTTTGACACTGGGGTGCCAGGGGACAGCTGGAGATCGTTGGGCGGTGTCTCCGCCTGGTTCTTGCAGCAGGCTCTGGTGAACTCTGCTCCCCTGCGCACCGCTCTGTCGGCCTGCCGCCAGTGGTGGACTGCAACAGCGATGGCCACCTCGAGAGTGCTGGTTAACGGTCATCGATCTGCCAGCTTTCCTCATTCCAGAGGTACGAGACAGGGATGTCCCCTTTCCCCTCTCCTCTTTGCCTTAAGTATTGAACCCCTGGCCCTGGCAATACGGGAGAATGACCGCATCACGGGACTCCCCTTCACAGGGGAACAGCACAAAATTTCCCTTTTTGCGGACGACGTCCTGCTGTCCCTTGGGGATCCACTCCAGTCTTTACCGCCTCTTCAAGAGGAGCTCTCCCGGTTTGAAGCGGTGGTGGGATTCAGAGTCAACTTTGACAAGTCACACATCCTGAACCTGACCCTGTCCTCTGCGGAGGTCAACCAGGTGCGTTTACTGACGCCCCTGCCATGGGCTTCCACCTCCCTGATATATCTGGGAGAGCGCCTCACACCTACTATGGGGTCCCTATTTGCGGCCAACTTTCCCCCCCTGCTGGCTTCGATACGATGTGACCTGGATCGCTGGAAGCCAAAATTCCTTTCATGGCTCGGCAGGATCCATGCTCTTAAAATGGTTCTCATACCTAAATTTGTATACCTTTTTCAGGCCCTCCCTATAACTATTGATCTGGCCTTCTTCCGCAAATTGAGGACGCTGATGCTGAAATTTGTCTGGCAGGGGGGTCGGGCCCGTATTCCCTTTACGACGCTGCGCCGGCCGAGGGGAGAGGGAGGCGTGGGGCTCCCTGACCTGCTCATATACTATAAGGCCGCGCAGTTGCGGGTGATAGTGGAATGGTCCCAGCAGCTCTCAGAGAAACACTGGCTGCATATGGACAGGGCCGTGGCGGGGAGGTCCATCTGGGATTTGATCTGGAAACCCAAAGTGGACCGCCCCAGGAATTCTTACATTAGCACTCCCACTAGCACGGTTCTGAAGGTGTGGGACTCGGTCGCTGGCGACGACCGTTGGACCACATTTCCGTCTCCCTTCACCCCCATTCACTTTAACCCTGCCTTTCCACCGTCCTCGCAGGAGGGACCCTTTCGGCAGTGGCGAGAGGGGGGATGTAGGGCGCTTACGCATTTGTTTCACGGGAGTGCCCCCCTCACCTTTCACAACTGCATGCGCGACTATGGACTCCCGGTCACTGAGCGCTATCACCATGCCCAGCTTCTCCATTGGGCGACATCGCCGGGAGTCGGCGAGGCCGCTACGCGTCCTCCTTCCCCTTTCGAGTCCTTTTTACTACGCACATCTACGATGCGGGGGACGATCTCCTTCCTATATCGCCTGCTCCTGACCACCACGGTCGCCCCGCGCCCTCGGTACATGGGACAGTGGGAGGTGCTCTTGGATCGTGACATCACTGATACAGAATGGAAGTACCTCTGGAGGGATATAGCCACGCACAACCACTCCGTGCGCCTTAGGGAAGCCCATTTGAAGACTATGTATGACTGGTATTTATATCCAGTCAAGCTTCACCGTATCTTCCCTGCCTCTTCGGATAGATGCTGGAGAGGGTGTGGCCTACTGGGAGATTTCCACCACATTTGGTGGGACTGCCCAATCATTCGGCCCTTCTGGACGGAGATCCTCGCCCACATCAAGGAGATATTGGGGTATCCGATTTCGAATTCGGTGGCCCATGTACTACTGGGTCTCCGAGACCCACTGCTGGAACATCAAACTAAGGCGGACAAGCGCATTCAATGGCTATGCTTAGGGGCGGCTAAACTTACGCTGGCGGCGGCATGGAAGAAATCACACGCCCCGGCTATATCACTGTGGCACACGAGACTGTGAGAGCTATTGAGCATGGAGAGAATGGCGGACATCTTCCTGGGCGATTTTTTTTTGGTGAAAACTTTTTATTAATTTTAAAACAAGAAAACAAAAGAACAATACAAAACAAGGCAGTACATTAAAACGTGTCATCACGTGGCCCGTGGGGGGGTATACAGAGGAATCAAGCAGTAATGCAATCAATAATCGGGGGGGGAGGGGGGGAAAGGGGACCAATATATATACAAAACAACTATATTCCTGCGGAGGAAACGTCAGGTTGGGAGGAAGACAAATCAGCACCAAATTCCGACATTGGGGGAGTACATATATCTCCACGGTATGCGTTCCATTGGGTCCACACTTTCCCCCACTTGCCTTGTTTGCCACGGGAAACATACACAGTTTTTTCTCGAAACATGCACCAATCCATGTTTTGTGTCCACCCCAGAAGTGTCGGAGGCTTCTGAGCGCCCCACAATTGGGCAATATCCCGCTTGGCAACCATGTTGCCCAAGGTCGCCCAGCGGAGCTGCGCTTGATTGTAGTCATTCGGCTCCCAGACATTCAACAAGCATCTTCGCGCTTCAGGCATTAATCGCACTCCCGTGACCTCACTCATTACTTCATGCACGCGGTTCCAATAACGTATCACAGCAGGGCATTCCCAGATAATATGAAGGAACGTACCCACCATACCGCATCCGCGTCTGCACAAGCCATCCATCGAAAATCCCATTCGAACCAGACGAGGGCCAGTCACATACACCCTATGCAAAATTTTTAGTTGGACGAACCGAAGACGTGCCGGGATAGCCACTTCCCTCAGAGAAGAAATCGCGGACTGCCAGTCCTCATCATTGAGTTCTAGACCATCTCTGGTCCACAACCCTCGAAGACTATCTAGTAGATCAGTCCTGGTATTGATCAACTTTTTATAAATTAGCGAGATCGTGCTATCAGGAACGTGACCATCCAGAATCCGATCCTTGAGCGGGGATGCCTCCGGCACGTCCGAGCCTAGTGGAAAAACAGACAAGACCGCATGCCGGACTTGCGCATATCTGAAGTATTCCTTATCATTCAGCCCATACTCAACTTTCAATTCCTCAAACGTCTTGACCCTGCCCTTGATCCATACGTCATCTACCCTACTGATCCCGATCATGTCCCACCGATCAAATCCCTTCGACTGCCAAAGGGAGCCCAGTTTATCCGAAGCATATAGTGGGGTAGCCCGGGTCGGCCTGTTGGCCCATCCCCTGGCCGCCGTAGCTCTACGCCACACCTGCACTGCTGTTTTGGTGGTACCCGTAAGAGTTTCGCCAGCTGATTTTGCATATAGAGCCCTATTGTAGTCCCCACCGGGTAGCAACCATCTGTCCATCGCAAAAGCCGGGTTTAGCGGGGGAGTGTAGGTGCCATGGTTGATGGCCCCCAATTGAGAGGCCCAGTAATAGCGACGAATGTCCGGGAGAGCGATGCCGCCATCATACCAAGGGAGTGTAAGCTTCGAGAGGGCGATGCGAGGACGGCCCCCCCATAACAATTGTCGCTGTAGACTCTCAATCTCACGAAAATATTCCGCTGGCACAACATCAAGCGTGCTTTGAAGCGCATAAAGGAATCGGGGGAGCGACATCATCTTAAACAACGCAGCTCGTCCCAAGGGAGAAAGGGGCAGTCTGCTCCAAGTCCCGACATCCGCCCGAAGGCGTCTGAGAGGGGGCAGCAGATTGCGCTCATACCGAAGTGTGGGGTCCAAGGTGACAAAGATTCCCAGATATTTGAAACCATCTAGTACCACCGGGATAGGACAATCACAGGGCAGGAGAGGAGTATCACCGGAGAGAACATAAACGCAAGATTTAGACCAATTTATAACTAAGCCGGAATTCTTACGGAAAGAAGTCAAAACATCGAAAAGGACGATTAACGACTTTCGGGGCGATGTGAGGTACAAAAGGATATCATCTGCATACAGAGATACTCGGTCTTCAAATTCGGGAGACCATCGAATGCCCTTCATGGATGGTTCCCATCGCAGCCAAGCCGCCAGTGGCTCTAAAGCAAGGGCAAACAAGAGTGGGGACAGAGGACAGCCCTGGCGCGTACCTCTACCGAGAGCAAAGGAGGCCGAGACACGTCCATTCACCACTACCTGGGCTAAGGGATCAGCATAAAGCAATCGAACCCAACGGATAAAGGTGGGCCCAAACCCGAATTTGGAAAGGACCGGCCAAAGATAGGGCCATTCAATCGTGTCAAACGCCATGGTGGCGTCCAAAGACGCTAAGATGGCCGACTCTCTCAATGTCCCCGCTCGCGCGAGGACTCCATGCAAGCGCCGAAGATTAAGTGCCGTATTGCGATGTGGTATAAATCCGGACTGGTCCGGATGAACCAGATCGCTTATAACAGTCACCAGACGATTAGCAAGAACTTTGGCCAGGATCTTGGGTTCAGCATTTATTAGGGAAATAGGCCTGTATGATTCGCAGCGGTCACGTGGCTTACCCTCTTTATGAATAACCACTATGGAAGCCAATCTCTGGTCAGGAGGAAGAAACCCTTCTGCCAGTGATTCCAAAAACATAGATCGCATATATGGTGCCAGCACATCCGGACGGAGCTTGTAGAGTTCTATAGGGAGTCCATTAGGGCCCGAGGCCTTCCCGGAGTGGATCGAACGGATAGCGGTCGCAACCTCATCCGCCGTGGGCGGAGCCTCCAGCAGGTCCCTCTCTGAATCAGACAAGCATGGTAGCGAGATATCGCGTAAAAGCATGTGGGAGTCCTGCTCCGGTCTATCGGACACAGGGGAGTACACTACCCGAAAATAATCGGCGAACCTCTCAACAATCCCAGCAGGGTCCGTGATACTTTCACCATTCGCGTCAACTATAACAGGAACCACTCGACTCGCGCATTCTCTCCTATCCAACCAAGCAAGCAACTTCCCAGCCTTATCTCCCACATCATACAGACGTCCCTGCTGTTCACGACTCATATCCTTCGCTGCATCAGTTACCAGAGCTCTGTACTCATGTTGTTTTAGGTCCAACAGATGAAGCCTCTCAGGGGAGACCCCAGCATCAAACTCTCCCTCAAGAACAGTAATTTCAGTCTCAAGACGGACAACCTCCTCTCGTCGACATCTCTTAACATTGCCAATCGACGAAAGGGCCTGCCCCCGAATCACAGTTTTGTACGCCTCCCACAAGGAGACAGAAGAAGATTCTGACGCCACATTTTCGGCAAAGTATTGATCAATTGTCTTAAGTAGTTCCGCTCTAATCTTAGGATCACGGAGCTACCATGGGTTGATCGGGGCCACTCGACCCTCCGATCCCCCATGTGCGTTCACAACCAACCACAGCGGGGAATGATCCGAAATACCCCTGGCAAGATGTTTCACCTCCCCTATACGGGAAGCCTGGGAGGAGGGCATCAAAACATAATCCAATCTCGAAAGGCTGCCGTGGGCCCCAGAGTGAAAGGTATATTGTTGTTGCCCAGGATGATGCAGGCGCCAACAATCGGTCAGCCCCAGCGCCTCCATGAAGTCCCCAAGCCAGGATTGGAACTTAGCGAGAACTCGGGGAGGGTAACGATCACACATCCCAGATACTACTGAATTAAAGTCTCCCCCGACTACAAGCAAACCCTCGGGGACTCCCAGAGTCACTCTTCCCAGATCTGCATAGGTCATAGTTTGAAGACCTGGGGGTATGTAAACAGAAAATAATGTAACCACCCTACCCTCCCAACGCCCCACAATGGCGGCGTACCGCCCTCTATCATCAAGTATAATGTCATCAACAGCGAGGGGGAGGGAGGTCCGGATTAGAATGCCCACCCCTCTGGAGCCAGAAGTGAAACCTGAGTGTGCAATGAGACGATAGCCATGCCTATTCATGGCGTGGCACGTATTACCCAGCAAGTGCGTCTCCTGAAGCAAAACCACATCAGGGGACAAGCGTCTCAGTAACTGCAAAACCACTCCCCGCTTAATTCTGTCTCCCAGACCATTTACGTTCCAACACAGTATCCGTAGTCCCCTACCCCCATCCCAGATTCCAACCCAAGTCCCCCCCCACACCAGCCGCGACACCACAACACAGAAGATCCTCAGCATAATGCCTTGAAAAAAACAAAGAAACACATCCCTGAACTTCTCAACCCCAGAACAACATCATACCCCCCACCCCGCACCCCTGCGTTAGACTCAAAAGCCACCCCAACTCACAGCGTGCCTGTCGCCCTAACATACAACTAATCTACGAAAAGAACCCCAGAGGAGGAAGGCTCACCCGCCCCTCACCCACACCCCAATAAGACAATGGAGTAGCAATCATTATCAGTATAGCATCGAACCACTACCGAAAGTCAAAACGTTGGTCCGGGAGCCGATGTCGCTCCCTATTCCTGCTCCGTCGGGCCGCCTTCCGCTCCACCGGAAGGATCCGATTGTTCAAATCGCCCTCGTCCCGTAGGCAGCGAGTCCAACCAGTCATTAGCCGCTTCAGGATGGTCAAAGAAAAATTTTCTATCGTTGTGGACGATACGCAATCGAGCCGGGAAAAGCATGGCATATTTCATGTCCCTGTCTCTCAGTCTCTTCTTCACTCCTTGAAATCCCAGCCGCTGCTTCTGAACTTGTTGGGTGAAGTCCGGGTAAAATCTGACCGCAGCGTTCTCATATGCCGTGGGGCCTGATGTGCGGGAAGCCTGCAGTATCACATCTCTGTCACGAAAGTTGAAAATCCGCGCAATGATGGGGCGCGGAGAGGCACCCAGCTTGGGAGGGCCACCCGGGACACGGTGGGCCCGTTCTACTTCAAAAAACTTGCTCAGGCCCTTGGGTGCTAAATGATTTAGGACAAGGTCCTCCACCAGTAGGTCCACAGCTGACGATTCCGTCTTCTCCGGGACACCGACCAGTCGGACGTTGTTCCGTCCTGCTCGGCCCTCAAAATCGTCCAAGCGACGGAAGAGATAGTCACGGGCGGATCTCAGATTACCGACCTCCGTCTGCAGGTCAGAGACGTCGGTGATAAGACTAGTAGTCTTCAGGTCGAGAGACTTGACCTTTTCGTTGGTTTTTGCAAGATCCGCCCTGATCAGATTGACATCTATGGCAACAGTGTCCAGCTTGTGGGTTAGGGCCTCATACTGTTGTCCCATCGCAGCCTTCATCCCAGCAATGGCGCACATGACGTCTTTCAACGACGGGTCATCACCCAGCAGGGATTCGTCCTCAATGCCGGCCGGGGGTTTAGCCATTCCGCCCGGAGAGCTCTTAGTGAGGGTATATCGGTCCATGACGTTGGTTTGGACAGAACCTCCTCGAGCTGCCGGTCTGGTCTTGCGCCTCTCTGCTTAAGGCTTGGTGGCCATCTTAGGTCGTGTGCCCCAGAGGGTATTCTGAGACCTAGTGAAAATGGCTACACTCGATGTGCCCGCAGAAACTCAGAGAATAAAGTGAGGACCAGTCACTAGGCAAAGAGCAAGAAAGTCCGGATCTCCGAGCGATGTTGCGAATAGTTGAGTGGAGCAAGCAGCCAGGGCGACCAAGGCAAGGTCAATGACGTAGGCTCGTCAGAATCGAAACTGAAAGTAGAAGACCGGGCAAGGGAGGTTAGCGCAGGCCGTTGTTATTCAATTACTACCCGGCTGGCAGAGTAGGCAAGCCCGGGGCAGTGCCATGGTGCAGGCCGCAAATATTCAAAAATCCATATATTCGGTTCCCGGAGACCAAATCGAAATTCGCAAACGGATAAGTGATCAGCAGGTTCTCGACCACAAAAGCCCGTCGTCCAAATCAGGATTAGTTACAGGATAGTCGATGGAGGTGGCGAAGGTCCGGGAGCTCTGAGCTCACGCGACCATCTTGGGTGCGCGCTAAGCTCCTCCCCTTCCTGGGCGATTTTAAAAACTTCTTCTTCCGTTGGGGGCCTCTTGTCCGTTTCTTGTCATCTGGGCTGCCCTCTGCGGTGTGCCCACTCACGCTACGTGCCTTACACCTGTTTCAAGTATGACCCGACTGCATGACTGTCCAGTTTACTAGGATGTGTGAATGTGGCGTCGTCACCACTGGGGGAGGGTGGGGGGTGGGGAGGGTAACAGTTGGGGTCCGTTTGGTGTTACTTGTTGCAAAAATGCTCAGCTCTTGGGGATTCCGAGCTTTTGATTCGCTCTGCACCCCGCTTCTACTGCCCACGGACTACTTATGGGCATGCCCTGCGAACTTTCGAATGGACTCTGGACTTGCAGCTGGGCTAGCTGTTGGACCTTCCAACCTCTTTAGTTGCTCATTGCTTTCTTCCCCAATACACTTTACGGTTTCCCCTGTGCGGGATTTGTGGCGGAATTGTCGCCTATTTTTCTCCTTTTTCTTGTCCCCTTTTCTTTCCTTCCCCTTTCCCCTTTCTGAAAAACTTTAAATAAAAACACGTTTTACAAAAAAAAACATCAGACTGAACTTAGTGGTTTATTCCATTTGGGCTTTCTATCAGGGATAGAGACGGAGAAGTCTCTGGCGCTGACATAGTGAATCTCTGGATGAGTATGAATGAAGGGTAATGAACTTAGGTTTTGCACACAGGGCAGTATGACATCGTTGTTAGAAAGAACCCTCTCAGCCAAACTTGCTGTGTTGAATTGTGTTAAAGGTAGGGACCTGAAATCATCAAACTTGTAAAACTTAATTATCATTTCTGCTAACTCTTGTAGCATGTAGCGCCAGCACAGGCACCCTTGCCAATGGAACAAGAGTGCCTGTGACATGAGTAAGATTGTTTTTAAGCAGAAACATAGGGCCTCATTTATGAAAAGTGACGCATCGCTGCGATAAAACAGCGATGCGTCACCTTTCATTGTGCCCCCCTTGCGACCCCAATTATGCGTCATATTTACATTATGACGCATCATTGCGCAAGGACTTACAGATACGTCAGTATTTCTGACGTATCTGTAAGCGCAAAAGTGACGCATTGCTGGAGTGTGTCACAAAAGTGTTGCAACTCCAGCAATGCGTCCTTTCACATGAGGAAAGCCCCATGTGAAAGGGCTTACACCTGCTGTGAGGCAGGCGCAAGATTTTGACGCAACAGCGTCCTGAAAGTGACGCAGTGAAATCTCATAGATTTCACTGCGTCACTAATACGAGGCTTTTTGCAGGGGAACGCCCCCTCTGCATACATTATACCTGACGCAGGTATAATGTAGCGCAGTGGTTTACAAAGTGACGCATCTGCTTAGATGCGTCACTTTGTAAATAGTGCGCAACAGGAGGCATGTTTTATGCCGCCGATGCGTCAAAAAAAGTGACGCACCAGCGGCGTAAAAGTGACGCATGGCCTCATAAATGAAGCCCATAGTTCTTCCTGTACCAAAAAAAGTATTAGATGGTCGTTTTGCATTTTATGTGTGATGCCAAATGTATCACACATAGAAATAATAAGTAACTAGGATAAATATATCAATGTCTCTTCATTATGCCTAAGTTCGGGAAGATTAACATTTTGGCTAAATTCCACATCAGAATATCTTTGCAAATCTGGGATTGTGTCAAAATCAACCCATGGAAGGAGTACCTTGAATGGCAAGACAAAATGCGCCAAAAATACTGGGAGGCCAAAATAGAGGCTCCGGACATTATGAGTGTGTCCTTCCAGTCACATACACAGCATCCCCGTATAACCCCTCTGTACAGGAGAGTGACACAAGCTGCTTGGACAACCCTCAATGCTCAGCTGAAAGATTTTGAGCAGCAGAGAGATTGTAAGGAAATGTACTTTAAAATGTGCTGTATGGTTTGTTTTGAGTGGTGAGAGAGATGTCCTGTCATGTCTTTGAGACCTTTTACATAACCAGTTTTAATTTCACAAATAGGTACGTTTATATTACAAGTGTATTTCTAAAATAAAAATAAAAATTAGAGGGACATAACTAGTGATGCAAGACCATTGAAAAGTTTGTTAGCTTGACAGTGATGTTGATATGTTCTTGCAAGCATGCTTTTTGTTTGCTTTGTTTCTCGTAACTAGTATTTGTTGCTTGAAAAATGAATTGAAGGCTGGTAATGTGTAATTTCCCCTCACTTCATTTAACACAAATACATCCAAAGTGCAGTAAATGCACACATTTTCTGACGAATGTCATGTCAGTTATTGTTCAAATGATATAGTACAGTACTAAGTAAGTGCATGTGATTTACAGTGTGTTGCATACACAAAGGTTTATTGTCAAGGAAACAGTGGCTTTACCCAAGTAAAAATGCAAAATTCCCTGGGGTAATTTCTTCTGTTAAAAAAATGCCAAATTTTAGGCTCATTTACAGCATACTTAAAAAGTTTAAAAATGCATCTTTGTGTGAATAAGTTAATGATATATCATCTATTTCAAAGTTATTATATTTTGCTGCACAGGATATATTTATTTCGTTATTCATTTGCTTGAGTTTTATATAGCACTGGCTAGACTCGGAGGCATCAGAAGTTGATAGCTTAGTAGTAGTTGTAGCTCAGTAGTTGAGTAGCTTACAAATTATACATTGTTACATCATTTACAACAGTTACAAGTTAAATGTTTTGAAAAATGGCATGTATAGGGGCTAGGGGTAAAGTAAAAGGGTGAGATGAGGGAGAATTTAACGGAGCATAGGCAAAAGGATGGACAGAGCAAGCAGGTGGAGAGGAATACAGGAGAGAGAGGAAGGTAAAAGGGAGGTAGCCAAAGGATGAAGGAGGGAAGCGTAGGTGGAGGGGGTAGGGGACACAGTGTGGAGAACAAGGAGAGTAACTGCGTCTGAACGTCCGGTTGGGTGGGGCAGGGATAATTTTTCAGTCCTAGGTTATGTGTAATTCCCAAATTCACGGTGGACTCTCTCAGCGGGGTCGCTGAGACTCCATGGCATACAAAGCAGGATCCCTCCCCAACAAGGGGAGAGGAGTGCTTTAATCACGGGCACACTCTGAGGTATGAAGGAGGGAAGAGATGGGGGAGAGGGTGGGAAACCCAGCAGGGATGCAGTGTCTGACGTCCGGCAGGGTAGAAGACGGTTCCCAGTGTTAGGAGGATCAGTCCCAGTCAACCACTAACTGTGTCACCCTTGTCACTGGGGACTCTCTCAGAGGGGTGTCTGAGACTCCAGGGCGAAGAAGATGGATCTATCCCCAACAAGGGGAGTAGGAGTGCTTTGGACAAGGGCAAAGTTGTGGGTCGGTGGAGCCAAGAGTGGAAAACAACACAGCTACTGGCATGTCCCAATTGCTGATCTAGAGGACGTCGCAGCATGATCCAGGAGGGGTCCACAGTAGATGAAGCGTGAAGGCTGAGTCCAGATGGTGGGTATCGGGCTGCAAATCTGGAGTGCATCACGGGTCATTCCGCTCAGGGTCGGCAGAGAGCAGAACGAGAAGTCAAGTCTTGGGGGGGCCCTTGTACTGGCCCCTTCTATGTTCAGCGTGCGGACAAAAAAAACGATGTGGGAGCCAAATCAGCTATGCAGTATACACAATGAGCGCACTTCAGGAAATGCAGGCGTTGCTCCCCTCAATACTCATGCTCTTACAAAGACAGGAAATCAGATCGAGTAAATAAAGACTACCGCTTCTTCTAAATTGGCTGCCATTTTAGAGTCAGGCACAGCTCCTTTGGGGGTCGTCAAGAGTCCACAGCAAACCCCGTTGACATGACGCTTCCTCAACCGCAACCAACATTTCTTTTTCGTGATCACTATTTCGCTGGCATACTATCGAAGTGCGAAGC
This sequence comes from Lissotriton helveticus, assembly GCF_964261635.1. Classification (NCBI taxonomy): domain Eukaryota; kingdom Metazoa; phylum Chordata; class Amphibia; order Caudata; family Salamandridae; genus Lissotriton; species Lissotriton helveticus. Next base: position 513,155,293 of record NC_136069.1, read on the forward strand.
CGGGAAAAGAAGCTCTGCGTTACGCGTGTGGCCACCATTTTACAATCAGGCAGCACTACCCAAACACACACCATAAAAGCTTTTAAAAAGAAGAGAAAAAGATGCAAGTACCTCTTTGAGTTAGTGACTGGCTATGAATTCACAAATCCAATGCTCGGCGAAATAATCAGAGGCTCCGATAAGCCATTAGATCCCTCTGTGTTCAGAACGACCCATTCTGCCACATTAGGTCGTCGGATCTCGCAACCAGGGAAGTTATTGGGGTTATTATTTCTGCATTCCCCATCAGCTTGTCAAACTCTGTGGCATCTAGAGTGCGTGGAACAAGAGGACAAATCTTGAAGGAGGGTGGTGATCAGAGGGGGGGTGCGCCACCTGCTCAAACTCCACAGCAGTGAAGCTTCACCGCCGAGCCAGCGGCCATGATGGTACACTTGGAGGATGAGTAGCAGGCTAGCAGGAGAACTCCAGGAGGAAAGGAAGGACCGAGTGCAGGCACAAGATCCACCATGGATTAGGAGGTAGGAGAGGGAGAGGGACCCGGGGCAAGTGCTGGAGTGAGTTCCCTATTGGAGGAGCTCCCGGCCGGGGCTCCTCACCCGGAGGCCATCTTGTGCGGAAGGTATATATTTATTAGTTAGGTCAAGGTAGTACAAAGTCTGCAATTAGTCGTTTTTTGCATTGTATTGTGGGTAATTTGTTAACCACATATATATTTGTTTATTTCCTTTTTCAGTGGACAGGGCTAGCCAAGCAGCATCTTAGCAGAAACCGAGGCAGGACAGAATCCTCGGCTTACAGGCAGCCACGTCAACTTGACACCACAAGTGAAGAGGAGGTGTAGGAACCAACCCCCAGCAGGGGTGGTGCTCCGACCATCAGAATGACTCCTTCATCAGCGGAAAGACTCCGGGCTTAGGCTGAACAGACTCAAGGGGGCGTAAATAGAAATGGACACCACTAGCCAAAGGGGAGGCTGAGGTAGGGTGCCCTCCTCCTCCTGGCCTAAAAGAAGAACACACATATTATTGGTCTCCCTATAACAGGCCCACACACATCTGGGCCTGCCCCAACACCTCCCTAACTCCTGAGGCCCCCATGTTAGGGGGCCCTCCAGCTGCAGCCCCTGCCCTTACTTCTCCACCCTGTGTCCACCTAGAAGATTGCAAGTCGAGGGAAACATCTACCACTGACATCCCACACCCCTCTTGTGACTCCCAATCTGTTCCATCTGTGTCTGTTCCTGTGGCTGCCCTCATGGTCGTAGAGGAGGCTATGACAGTCATCTTTTCAGACATCCAGGACGTAATGGGAGAGGTCCTTGTATAGGTGTAGCTGGAATCTGTGTAGGTGGTTCCATTGACTGTGAAGGTAGGGGTATTGGTGATTGCATAGATTTGTCTCCACATGTTGACCATCAAGGAAGACTTTGGAACATTTTCAACATTTCCTCCATCAATTTGCTTGCAAATGCATAGTGTCTTCCTCTCTTAGGAAGGGACTTTCTAGTTGTGTCACAATCAACTTTTGGTTGTTGTTGAATAGAACTAAAGTGAAGAACCAGTACAATTGTTCAGCTGTGGAACTAGAACTAAGACAATTGATTTGATTTGCCTATGATTTTGGGTTGTGGCAAGAATAACCAATCAACCTACTGCAAACCAAACTTCTTTCGGGGACATGTTCCAAATTGCAAGATATGACATGAACCTATTTGGTGAGTGTTGATGATGCTTCCTTGTCTTAGATAAACCACCTTGTATGTTATATTTGTACATTACAACTTGTGACTAACATCTTTTTCTTGTGCCCCCTGTCTCCAGGTACTACCCAGCATTGCATAGCAACATAAGCATAGAAAACTTGTTCAGAGATCGCATAATTTCTCGTCCCAAGCCCCAACACCAGAAGAGAAGGATTCCGGCTGCTATTGTTTCCACCCCATTCTCCCTTCTGGGACAGCTGCCAGGGTTAAAAATAAGAGAGGACACTGCAAGTTGTGCAAAGAGGGATAGGGCAGATAAGCATCACTCATGTGGAGCTAACCAGTTTGTCAGGCGAGTGGCGCACTATAACACAAAGATCTGCCTGTCAATAATCTAAGGAAGTCATTGACGTGAGTTTGAAATGTCAGACAGAGCAGACCCTTGTAGATGAAAATCTTGCCACACATCATTCTGTTGCTGGAAAAATTGATCCTACCAGTTGCCAACATGATGCCAAACGTTCCTGCCCCACATTTATAGTCAGCCATGACTAGCAGGTCCACCAGCACAGAGAGGGGTGGCACATGGGCAGTTATGGGGGGGAGATTCATACACATGGATACCTTTACCTTCTCAGACTTGTTCTCTCCTTCAGATGTTTGAGAGAAGGGCTGAGATAAGCCTTCATAAAAGGAAGGTGCATTTGAATGTACACATCAACCTAAGATGTGAATGATATGAGGAGGTGATGGTTGTACAAGTTGCTTGAAACATGGGAACTGGGAATCCTCATAAATAAAGTAAGAGGAACAGTGCTCACTAGACATGAAGTTATCTTCAGTCTTTAAGGCAACTGGGCCAACAACTCCTTCATCTTCATCCATCTCCTCGACAAGATCCTGTTCATCATCATCCTCCTCATTCTCTTTTTACAAAGCAGTACAAGCCACAGATATTTTAATTTAGAGGAAGACCGTATTCTCTCCTCGGATTGCCTCCCTCCCTCCACTTGCAGATGGTTCTGCATCATCAAAAGACTGATTGTCCTAAGTACCTGAAAGAAGAAGATTGCAACAGATGAAGTCCATCTTGAATGATAAAATACAACAGATTGATGGAATACCTCTTCAGCTATGTTTTAATTTACATTTAATATGGGGTTCAGAAACCCAACACATGATATCCCAGATATTATCAGTGATGGGATACCCAAACAGGTGAAATGCAAACTCAAACACACCAACTTCAGCCATATTCTGTGTGATTCGGATATCCCCCAGTGAGACCAGCAGATGAACCTGGGTCCTGTTTGACAAATAATAAATGGTTTTATTTTTTAATGAGGTCCAGTGTTCGTTTTGACCTACCTTATTTTCGGGACATTTGCGAGAATTATCGTGTAGGGGCAAGCCTCAACTGGTAAATTTAGTGGTAACTCTCTCTTCTGATGGGGCTGTGTTTGTGGATTTATACTCTCTGCTGGCCCCCGAGGACCCTGTTTCTCACTCATTGTTCCAGTAACTTTTGGCACCGAAATGGAGATACTTGGTACCAAGCTTTGAGGTATAACTGAGTTGACCAAAATCTCTGTGGGACTGGCAGCACACACAGGAGGCGCAACTAAATTTGTACTGCTATCCTTAGTGGAAACAGTAGCACCCCCTGCAGTGTCCATGTACTTGTTCAAGAGTCCACCTAATCTATTTACCTCAGCAGACATCCGATCAAGTTTTGCTACTAAAAGTTTAATAATGCCCTTAATCTTTAAGTCAATGAGGCTGGCTAACTGGTTGAGCTGTTCATCATCCAATTTTAAAGTGCTAGAAACCACTGCTACATCATCCTCCTTTTCTAGATCTTTAATAGGTGTAACCGCTTTTTTTCTAATGGAGCGGGTGCCCATACGTTTTGAGTTTGTTTTTCGGCATGCTCTAACCGCTCTCGGGACCGGGGTAGGCGGAAGCTGTACCGCTGTATCTAACGAAACGTCCAGCTCAACATGTTCAGATGTTTCCCTATCAGAAACTTCGGGGTTAATGGGAATGCTGCAGTCACCCAGTCCCACTACAACCGGAGAAGTACACACGGTGGGTGGTAAAGGGTCGCAGCTTAAACCTAAAGATAGTCGTCTGTCACTATTTATTTTATTAACCACCTTGACCAGGTAGTTATCCAAGGTACCAGAATCAGGTAGAACACTATGTTTTGACATGCTACAAGCTACAATAGGGGAAACCACAATACAAGTCAAATATATAACACAGTATATGCAACTTCCACACTCGTCACTATAAAGATACTCTTATTGAAGCTTATCTCAGCATTTAAACTAAAGCTAGGTATATTGTGGGGTCTCACTATGTTTGTAGGGAGTGGAATGAAATGGAGAGGTCACCTCTGAATCCAACACCAAAGTCTATAGCCCAGGCCTGCCTCGGTCTGCCACGGACGGCCACAAACGGCCTGCCCTTTGCCCCGGCTTAGCCCGGCGCCACCCGCGTGCGTCCCACGGGGCGGGAGGCGTTCGCTGGTCTTATGGCGCCTCCGGGCGCGTGCTGGAGCGTCACAACCTCCCTTGGGCTGCTGTGAGCTGTAGTCCGCTGGCCAGGACTACAGCGTGCGGTGGGCGGTGAGATACAAGCGGCTGCAAACGTCTGGTGCAGTTTCCCTCACGGCGGCGTCAGGCTCCAAACAGTGTCCCCAGTGTAACTGACAATCATCTTAAGCTCATCTCACAAAAAAAAGAATTCCTTCTGATCTCCCCCCCTAAAAGTTCAACCAGGATTAAGGAATAGACCAATATGATCACTGTGCTACCCCGATCATAGTTGCCTCAACCAAGTCTCTTGAAATTACTCTGGATAAAGCATTAAACATGAAAACCTGCATCAATACAATGGCAAAAAGTGCCCTTTTCCATTTGAGTTTCCATTTGAGCTTCCGAAAATTGAAGCCATTCATCAATTCTGGTGATCTTAAAATGGCAGTCCAGGTTCTATCAAGAATTGAGTATGGATGCACAACATTATCAGGGCTTTCTGAGATCTCTACAGTCTCCCTAACAGCTTTTCTCAATGCAGCAACTAAACTTATAACAGGATAAAAAAAATTTGACTACATCACTCCACATTTGAATGCGCTCAAAAGGCTACCGTACGAAGCAAGAATAGAGCTAAAGATTGCATGTACTACACACAAGGCAATACACCACAATACTCCACATTACCTGGCCCATAAAATTACGCTGTCTGGAGAAAGTAGACCCTCGAGGGGATCTGTGGATTTTTTAGAAACCAGCACTCTTCCGTAAGAAGAGAACACACAATAAAGCGTTCATGGGAGGTGCACCAAGGATTTGGAATTCGCGCCCACTGAATATTAGAAGAATCACAGATGCTCCACGATTCAAAAAGGAGACTAAGTCCTTTCTGATGGGTAAATTTCTCCCATAATATTCAACAAGGACTACTAAATCTTTTGAAAAATCTTCGGTCATCCCGGAGATCCTCTTCACTCAGCTGTTCTAGTAAGCTATTTTGAGCAGGACTATCGTCCTCCTAAGAGCAGAACAAAGAATCTGATCACTTCATGAATACATCTACTGGCATGGATTGAACTCTAATGGCTATCATCAGCTAAGGGGTTACAGTTAGTCCCTCGACTACCAACAGTGATGTTGGCTATGGACAGGTACCTCGACCAATCCACAGTGATATTTGACTAATCGAGCAATACTATAGCCAGTGTGGATATGTAAGACCGCAAGAGGGGTCTTATTTTAAATTCAACTACAATATGACATATTTTACTATAATCTAATGATTCTATTATTTGTCATTTTATGTTGCCTATATATAGGTAAGCACACGCCAATGTTTATTGGAATACATCAAGTCAAGTCAAGAATAATTTTATTTGGTCCAAAGAATTGACCATAAAAGTATAACATACATACAAAAAGAAATGCATACAATTTGCATATTAAATGTGCTAATTAAGACATCATATTACTCAAATACTACATAGTGAGTTTGTTTCCCTATTTTGTAAGATTCAAGGTTAAAATTATTAAAAAAGGCAAACAGTCATTTCATTTACATTTCATACCGTTTCCTTATTAAAAATGCAATTCTAATAAAATGTTATACTGTAGCGCAGATAACTTCAGAGGACAGGGATCGCAGGAGATCGAAACCTTCCTGATAATTGTGGGGGCAACTTTTTCTTAAAAAAGGCATAAGGAAACATGACCATGGTTCTTTGTAAAGTGTACAAAAAAGAATAAAGTGCAGGGTGCTTTGTTGTGCTAAACCGTCACAGGGGCAAGGAGTAAGGTTATTGCAACAGCCAGCCTGTTTAGGAAAGGCCACTAAAAAGTTCAATGTGCAAAGCCCAAACCTAGTCTATAAAAATCTAGGCTGCGAGTTTGTAGTAAAGGACAAGTAAAATTGCTGTTGAAAAAGGTGCCGATCTTGGAGGGGGTGCAGCCCTAGTTGCTGCCTGGTGTTGTTATGCTCATATTGGAATATGTATGCATGCTCTTGATGTTATAGAATTATATTTATGAGGATTTTGAAAATGATTGAAATGTAAAGTGCTCTGACACCCACATTTTGGCTCTTGTTTGTGCTATAGAAAACACAAAATAAACAAACAAACAATTAAATAAATACCTATATTTTTGTTAACATTATTAACAACATAAATATTCTAACATCTCTGTTAATAACAATAGGCCCGATTACGACAGGCTGTCCGTGGTGGTCCACCCGACATCCACGCCCATGTTCGGACTGCAGGATTACAATGCCAGTGGTCAAAGCGCTGTGGGAGGGAGGAAAAAACACTGCTTCCAACAGGATCAGAGATACTGTCAGGGCTGCAGTCGGGATGGTATTCCATGAATGGCGACAGTGCTTGCGCAGGCATCGCCTGTGGGTTTATGATGTCTCTTTTCCTCTGCTTTTTCATGGCAGGTCATTTGCCATGAAAAGGCAGATGGAGGGTGAATTTGGGGGCCCCCAACAGGGCATCCGTCTCCACTGGTCCTCCGCTATGGGACCCATGGGCACTCATAGTGCCCCCCAAAACATCCATGCACCCTGTGCCAAGCTCCAAATGGTCTCAGGCACATGCTGCAAGGATGTTTCTAAATGTGGCCTTTAGAATTTAGGCTTGTGCTTCAGTCTTTTTCTGATTCGCAGCACTAGCCTCAATGCAAAAAGGCTTGTGTCAAACTACTTGCACTGTGATCAGATCATTATTGAGAGGATGGGACTACCGTCTACTTGTCAGGTGGTCCCGATGCCGAAACGATGGGGGCCAGACGCCAGTCCGATTGTCATCATAATCAGCCATATAGATATTTTTTATGTCGATATTACTTACCTTAGAAAATCAATATTGTTGTCAGCGATATTCCTGCCTCACGATATATGTGGATCATGATTTTAATAATTCAAGATTTCTACCCCATACTGTGACACTGTGAACTGGGGTGCAATTTTAAGTGGTGAAACATGTATCCCCCCCGTAGCAATATAGTTGCCTCTCCACCTGCCTTTTCATGGTGTGCTTACTGCCATGAAAGGGTGAGTGGACAGGCAACTCATAAAATGCATGGCAGTGCCACAGCGACACTGCCAGCATATTACTGCCCCCTTCAGCTGCATGACCGCTGTGGGATCCTGGATTCCTGGCCGTCACTGTGGTCCTATGGCGGTATGACCAGCACTCTCTGAATACTGCAGGTGGGCCCACAGTGCTGGTGCTGGTCAGACAGCCACAGCAACTACAGCGGTCCTGTGGACTGCTGTACTTGTAATAAGGCCCTTACTCTTTTTGAGAGGTAATGCAAGAGTGTTATGAGATCAGTTCAGCAAAGTGTTTTTTTAATAGACACTAATAGAATTGTTGGTACTATGTACAGTCTGAAAACATATAGGGCCAGATGTAGGAGCCGTAATACCGGTCGGTAACGGCCGAATTCGGCCGTTACCGACCTGTATTTGGGTTTTCAGATGTAGGGGCCATTATTTCACAGAATCTGTAAATTTACCGATTCGGTAAATTTACCGATTCTGTAAAATACCGAATCGGTAAATCCAAATGTAGGTGACACTCCTGAGAGTGCCACAGGCCCTTAAGAGTCGGTATTTTACCACACAATCCTATTGTGTGGTAAAATACCGAATCCAGGTGTGCATGCACATCTGTGCATGCACACTGTGCAATGTGACACACAGACATACCCTTAGGGCATGTATGTGTGCCACATGTCACACATGCCTTTACTTGGGGTGCTAGAAGGTGTCAAAGTGACACCCCCTGCACCCTTGCAACATTCGGTATTTACCGATTCGGTAAATACCGAATGTTACTGATTCGGTAAATCAAATTTCAAAATTATCTACATCTTCCTCCTTCATATTTACCGATTCATAAATACCGAATCGGTAAAATTCGGTATTTATGAGTCGGTAAATTGAAGTTACCTACATCTGGCATATAGAGTAATTACCAAATATTTCTCAAATATATACTTCAAAAGCACTTGCTTTATCTTAAATAATCACACAAAGCAGCAGAGCGGGAAAAGTTGATGTGTTGCATGAATGGGAGATAGCAGTACAGACCCATTTCTACTGAGAGGTATCTCTGTTCTGCTGTCTCACTGTGCTGCCCCACTTTAACCTGCCATGCACCACTGCGGACACCGTTGCGCCATAGTGCAAGTGTATCTGTGTTGTGGTAAGCATAGGTTTTTATACAGGAAGGAATTCCTTCCTGTTCCAACACTATGCTTTAAGACATTTCCCTTTTTGACTGGTACCTTGTAGCCCTATAAACACACATCAGTACTTCCCACTGCATCAAGCAAGATTCATTTCTGAGACACTCTGGTCACACACAGCCATCTGCTGTGATTGCATCAATCTACGTAGGTTTCATAACGTAAAAGTGTTTTCCCACTGATTAAATTGAATGTATTTTTCATTGAACCTGCATGTGTTATTTTTTATGCAGCTAACCAGAGGTGAAAAAGTAACAGCACAGCTACAAAACAGATTGTTCTTTTAATGCAGGTCTTCGACCCTGCCACCACACTCACTGACTGCAGCTCTATGGCACTTACGGTCACAGTTCCCTTGCTTTGTTTTATGAAATTGAAGGGCTGCATGTAAATGAAGGCAGCTTGGAAACGGGCCAAATTAACAAGGTCATGCTTCCAGGCCATCTGCATTTACAGGTATTTACTGAGGCATCCCCCCCCCACCGTCCCCCGTGCAATGCAGTCACGGTCCCCAGGCTGGTGGACCCCACAGGTTGAAGACTACTGCGTTAGACACGAAATGGGTCAGAATTAATATCCCCACTCCAACCTGTTACTGAAGGTAAGGCAAAGGGTTGCTGTGGAACTTTATGTCACTTCCTACATGTGCTAGGTGTGAGTGATTGCATCCATGTGTCACTTCAGCCATCTCTCCATACAGCACACTTTCTCACAACAGGCATGGATGGCACTCAGGAAACATCCAGGCTGCATGTGATTCCAGTATCTGCTTCACTGATGTCTATCCTGAGTTTCCAAGCAGCACTCATGAAAGCTTTGTTTTTCACAGGTCCACTCTTGCACTACACTTGGTTGCTGGAGAATTTTGTGACATGTAGCTTCTTGGTAAGTTGTAGTGAAAAAGAGAGGGACCTCTTGAGAGCAAAGGAATAGGGTACCATGAAACAAAGTCAAAAAGACAATTTCCTTTGGACTGCTTTTTAAAAAGAATGTTTACTCCTGGCCACATCAGCTTAGTTAGACTATAATCATACACTCTCTAAACCACTTCGCATACATGATACATTCAGGGTAGTAAGCCCAACGTCACAATACGAGATTATAAAAATAGATCTAGTTATTGATAGATATATCAAAAAAGAAATGCAGAGAGAAGTACTCAATACTTCCAAAGTTAAGAACAATCTAAAATCATATTTAAAAGAATTACGTTTGTTGTAACACATATTCAAGCACAAGACTGCATATAGCACATATGTAGTTGATAATATTCAAATGCAGTATAACCAGCTTGGTCACTTTTTAACACAAGGAAAAGAGCACAATAGAAAACCTATACAATCTAACTAGGAGAGTTAAAGTATACTTTGTCATCGGCAGAGAGGATATCCGTAATAAAAAATCCTGAGAAAAGTCTGTAAACGGTTCGTAGTGTATGCAATTTATATTTATTTCAAGAGTTAAAAGATACCCCATAAAAAAAATATTGTGGGACGTGCTTTTAGTCTATCGGGGCTATCAAGTGAAGGAATCCATTGCTCTGCGGGAGTATCTGTTCCTCTGATTTTGAGATTTCCCCTGGGTAGGCAACATGTTTATCATTGTCAACAACTGCTTTCACAAAGTTTCATGCATGGAGAATGAGAGATGAATTTGTGAGCATGATGGAGCCTTACAGGTTGATAATTTATGTTTTATTTTTTGGTTTTCTATTTAAAAATGTGCAATTTTAGATTCAGTAGCTCACCGATAAAAATAGGCATTTATAGACTTTCAGGGGAATTAGATGACATGTTGCGCGGCTCATTTTATTCTGTTCACTGGCTCTTAGTCATAGCTTTTACATGGGGGTTATAACCAGTACAAATTGCACAAATTCCAACTCACTCTAAATTGTGGGACCAACAACTGTAAAACATCAGACCGAACTTAATGGTTTATTCCATTTGGGCTTTCTATCAGGGATAGAGACGGAGAAGTCTCTGGCGCTGACATAGCGAATCTCTGGATGAGTATGAATGAAGGGTAATGAACTTAGGTTTTCACACAGGGCAGTATGACTTCGTTGTTAGAAAGAACCCTCTCAGCCAAACTTGCTGTGTTGAATTGTGTTAAAGGTAGGGACCTGAAATCATCAAACTTGTAAAACTTAATTTTCATTTCTGCTAACTCTTGTGGCATGTAGCGCCAGCACAGGCACCCTTGCCAATAGATCAAAAGTGTCTGTGACATGAGCAAGATTGTTTTTGAGCAGAAACAGTCCTTCCTGTACCAAAAAAGTCTTAGATGGTCGTTTTGCATTTTATGTATGATGCCAAATGTATCACACATAGAAATAATAAGTAACTAGGATAAATATATCAATGTCTCTTCCTTATGCCCAAGTTCGGGAAGATTAACATTTTGGCTATATTCCACATCAGAATATATTTGCAAACCTGGGATTGTGTCAAAATCAACCCATGGAAGGGGTACCTTGAATGGCAAGACAAAATGCGCCAAAAATACCGGGAGGCCAAAATAGAGGCTCCGGACATTATGGGTGTGTCCTTCCAGTCACATACACAGCATCCCTGTATAACCCCTCTGTACAGGAGAGTGACACAAGCTGCTTGGACAACCCTCAATGCTCAGCTGAAAGATTTTGAGCAGCAGAGAGATAGCAAGGAAATGTACTTTAAAATGTGCCGTATGATTTGTTTTGATTGGTGAGAGAGATGTCCTGTCATGTCTTTGAGACCTTTAACATAACCTGTTTTAATTTCACAAATAGGTACGTTTATATTACAAGTGTATTTATAAAATAACAATAAAAATTAGAGGGACATAACTAGTGATGCAAGACCATTGAAAAGGTTGTTAGCTTGACAGTGATGTTGATATGTTCTTGCAAGCATGCTTTTTGTTTGCTTTGTTTCTCTTAACTAGTATTTGTTGCTTGAAAAATGAATTGAAGGCTGGTAATGTGTAATTTCCCCCTCGCTTCATTTAACACAAATACATCCAAAGTGCAGTAAATGCACACATTTTCTGAAGAATGTCATGTCAGTTATTGTTCAAATTATATAGTACAGTACTAAGTAAGTGCATGTGATTTACAGTGTGTTGCATACACAAAGCTTTATTGTCAAGGAAACAGTGGCTTTACCCAAGTAAAAATCCAAAATTCCCTGGGGTAATTTCTTCTGTTAAAAAATGCCAAATTTTAGGCTCATTTACAGCATACTTAAAAAGTTTTAAAATGCATCTTTGTGTGAATAAGTTAATGATATATCATCTAATTCAAAGTTATTATATTTTGCTGCACAGGATATATTTATTTCGTTATTCATTTGCTTGAGTTTTATATAGCACTGGCTAGACTCGGAGGCATCAGAGTGCTTAACATGAGGAGAGTTGCGTACCTTACAAATTATACATTGTTACATCATTTACAACAGTTACAAGTTAAATGTTTTAAAAAATGGCATGTAGAGGGGTTAGGGGTAAAGTAAAAGGGTGAGATGAGGGAGAATTTAACGGAGCATTGTCAAAAGGATAGACAGAGCAAGCAGGTGGAGAGGAATTCAGGAGAGAGAGGAAGGGAAAGGGGAGGTAGCCAAAGGATGAAGGAGGGAAGCCGAGGTGGAGGGGGTAGGGGACACAGCGTGGAGAAATGTGGAAAAGTAAATTTTGCCATGTTCTGTGTCCCTACGTGTTCCCCATCCTATACTATATGTGCATGATTAATATGCATATGTATTATCCATGTTTGATTAAAGACGCAATTACAGTTGTGTCCATCTCCAGTATGCCAGTTTCCAGTTCTCGTGAAAGCTACGAGTATTAGGCCTATGTAAAGTTACGTTGCCACGTTTCTCCGTGTGCACGTTATTTCATTGAAAAGTCCCAGTTTCTAGGCCTCAAAGGGGCCCGGACACCAGATTCAGCTCCTGTCTCCTGAGCCCTCGCTGAGGAGCGATACAGCCCCCACCTGTATTCCTGACCCTTCACTTACTTCCTGCCTCACAGTGCCCGGCCCAGCCTGGCTCTGCCTGCTAGTCTGCCAAAAGTATGTTATGATTCTAGTTATCAGTCCAGCCCTCCTTCTCTGCATTCCTTAGCTACTGAATCGCATCAATAGTTTCCGTCATGGTCTAGCCTTTACGTCTTCATGTAAGAGAAATACTGTATTTATGGTCATTTAATATTCTTCAACACGCACTACATGTAGAATAATGCATGCACCAGTCTTAGAGTCTGTTAGCCTTTACCCCGATAGCTTTTGGATTCTATCAACATGTTCTCTAAACATCAGATACTAGATAATGTTTAGGTACATGTCGCCCTGACTCTCCAGACTTCAGTCTCTGCTCCTAGCGCAGAGGTCATAGCCCCCAGCTTCTCCTAGTAACACGTCATTGTCAGTTCACGCGCACCACTAGGTTAGAGGTCCCGGCTCCTTAGGTAGCCCCCTCCATGTTTCCGCCCCATTTATGACATATTCTGTTACGTTTACATCACATGTCTATGTATACGCCTCCTGTTACACCTACTTTCACCCTTATCTTTCGCGACTGTTACTGACCCCACCCACTGCTCCGCCTATTGTATGTACTGTAATGAAATTGTTTTAGTATATATACTTGTGCACTGTTATTAAAAGTTACGCCGATCCTGCCCCGTGCAGCGCTGCCATCCTATTCCTGTGCAGGTTGTCCTGTTCCTGTCCTTTATGCTGTATTAAACCTGCAAACTCCTACTACCTCGAATCTTGACTCTTATTTATTGAGCTATCTGTTATTACTATATCCAGTCAAAAATAGATCCGGTATTATTTATTTATATACCACATAATGGCGCCCGAACGGGACCTGCCCTTTCCCCACGCGCCGGTGAAGCCACGCAAGCCCCCTGATCCTCTGCAGCCGTGACGGAACCATACCGTGCACGTGCAGATATTTCTGCTTCAAGTATCCCTCAGGCCCACGGAGGAGACGGAGGTTGCGGTCCAGCATCCAGACGAGGCGGTGGAGGAACGCGGCGAGTCCCGACCAGAGCCCAAGCCGAGAGTCCAAGGTCCGAGGTGTCCGGAGGCCCACCCGTAACAGAAGTCCGAAGTTCGTGTCCGTCCGGCGTCGAAGCAGTCCAGTCCAGTCCGAGGCCTTCCGTTCTTGCTGCCCGGTGAGTACCGTTGCTGGGGTAGTATCTAGACAGGGTCAATCTAATTGACTCTGGTCCGTGGGTTTGGTGGTACACAGACCCAACACGAAGTGTCCACTCCGGTGGATGCGGGTCCTGACGTGTCTCTTTATGAGACCGGTAAGTTTCGTACTGTTTCAGCAGTGCATCTAGTCTCTGTTCTAGTCAGTTCTGTTCTCGAGAAAATTCATGTATTCTGTTTTCGGTATTCCAGGTAGTATTTTGTCAAAACTGTTATTTTAAATGTTCTTCATGTATTTTAATGTCGTGGTATGAAAGTGGTGTAATTATCGTGTTCATTGTGTATTGTATTGTGTCTCGATTACAGTTCAGTCATGCCTTTGTTTTCCAAACTACGTCAGTTAAGAACTAGAAAAGGTCTGTTAGAAGAAGCAGTTCCTGTCCCGCCTAGGGACAGTCCAGGTCATTTTATGTATCAGAAGCATGGCATAAGTGCCATATTATATCTAGATTTATGGGAGGAGTACACCAAAGAGTTAGAAGAAAAGTATAGATGGCCCGTATCAGGTACGTGGGATGCCGAGTGCATCATGCGAGTAGAAGAAGCATTATGGAAAAAGAAAGCCAGACAGTCACAGAAAGATGCCATCGAGTTATGGCGCAAAGAATCTCATAAAAGAACCGAAAAAGAAATCAGAAAGTCAGAATTAAGTAGAGAATCCTTAGAAAGAGCGCAAGTAAGGGAACTAATCGAGATAGGTGAACGAGTTAAAACCGAACAGTCAGACAGACAGAGAAATGCCCTCATTAAGGGTATGTATCCTCTTCTTGCCGAGGGCTTGCCAAAAGCAACCCCGGAGGCATCCAGTAATTTTCCGCCACCATTAGTTCCGACCAAGCTACGTCACAAACCGACCGCAGCTGATATTTTTATTTCGTCCTATTTGGACGACACAGTCCCAGAATATGCAAATCCTGTTCCGCCAGTTCCTGTAAATCATGTAATCCCTGCTCCTCCAGACACCGGGGCACCTTTTGCAGTACCTGCTACGGTACCCCCGGTCCAGCCCGTAGTACAACTTCCCGCTACATCAGTCACTCTGCCAGCACGAAGAGTATCAGTTGATGACTCCAGTATAGGGGCCGCAGGAGGAGGTCCTCCTGGTACCCCGCCGCCACACCAACGTGTAACGTTAGTCGAGTTACATGAACGTGCGTTACAGCGTACGCCCAAATATAAGTCCGTTGCAGAAATCCGACGAGCTCTTACTGAATGCCGCTATGATCCAGTCACAGGCGATGATAGTACGGTTATATATTCCATACGTGTAAGACGGGTGACCGGGTATTTGGACACCCTACCGGATATGAAAGAAGATCTAGACAGAATATATCGTTTCATCCGTACAGGGGATGATCCAGAAAGTATTGGCGAAGCCATGTCTCAAAGGAAAGCTGAGATCCAGCTCATGATATTAAAGTTTCTGATTAATTGTTTAATAAGGGAACAAGATTATCCGACCAAAGATCCGGCCGAAATGAGAACCCTGACAAGGTGGAGTGATAATATAGCCGAGGGTAAGCATAGAACCATCAGTAGTATAGAGAGTATGTACAAGAAAATTCGTAAGGAAATAATAAGGTTACACGAACAACGTAAAACAGCACAAGTAAGCGAGAAAGAGAATGACTCTTTTACTGAAGAGGTAGAGGACGAGAATACCGCCAGAATAGCGTATGTAGGTAGAACTAGACTTTCCGACCGACATTCACGCCTGGAACACAAGAAAATCTTTCATCATCCAGCACCGGAACAAGGTTCTCTAGAACAAGTATTTCAAGCTACCGATCACATTTTGAAATCACGAATCGGTTATAGTGAGTTAAGTACTATGCATGAACAAAAACTAGTCCGATCAGCAGTCCGATGGGTTACTGATTCTACCACTTTTCCAGACGAAATAGTGGCACAAATGTTTCTGAAATTGCCCCCAGCCGAGCAACGACTGGTGGGTATGTATATGATCCAGCACCTCATTACATTATATGAGGGTCAACATTCTGATCCAGGTCCGTTACATGATGTCCTGAACGAGTTACTCCTGTATAGATGGAAAGGTTTAGGTACCGATTTAGTTAGTGTCATTCTAGAACAGCGCCACAAATATAGTATGTTTTTGAACCCGCATTTTGTTCATGTCTCACCTCCAGAAAGTAAACCGTTTTACATAGATAGACAGCATCCGCTACGAGAAGTACACCCAGTCAGGACAGCAGATGGTGAAATGCAACGAGTATTTGTTTACACCCCGATTACAAAGATGGAACTCTTAGAGATGAAGAAATTAATTCCCTGTCACGACAAAGATCCAGCAGGGTTCCACCGAGAGTTAAAAGACATGCTCCGTATGGGAGAATATACGTATCCAGATATTATTAAAATGTTAAAAGTCCTGTTGCCTGCGGGCATATATGAGAAACTCAAGGAAAAAGAATGGGAGGTGGGAGAGAAAAAGATCGATTGGGCAGTTCTAGAAGCTGAAGATAAGATACGAGTACCAGGTACCGGTCTTGGAGAGAAATGTAAAGAATTACCAGAACTGTTAATACAAGTTTTGCCCAGATTGTTAGCCACTAAAAAGGAAGACTGGGATGCAATCTCAGCCTGTAAACAGAAACAAGATGAAGACACTAGTGATTTTTATTCTAGATTTGAAAAATGTTTCATTATAAACAGTGGCTTGAAGACGAGTAGCGAGTCATACCCTCATCTTTTTGTTACTAAATTAGTCGAGAATTCAAGTCCACAAGTTAAGAATCGAGTTTTGAAGGTTGAAAGTACATGGCAAGCTAGTACCCCGTCCCAGATGTTACAGATGCTTCAGTATCACCAGAATAGAATCAGAGAAGAGCAAGAACACGAGAGAAGACGTATGAAAGACACGAAAATGAAAGTACTAGTTGCACAATCTGTTCCACAAGACAGTCAGAAGAGGGGTACGAATCAAGCCAGTCACCCTGCAGCTCCCGTTAAAGGGACATGCAATTATTGTAAACAGCCAGGTCATTTCATAAACGAGTGTGCAGTTCTGAAACATAATATAGCTACTGGTAAGACTAAAGAAAGACCACGTCCGCCTAGACAAGAACAAGTTTCACAGACTTCTCAGTCACAGAATGCACAACAGACAGTTACAGCACCGCAGCCTATTGCTGCAACACAGTATGTTACACAGCAGATGTATCAGTATGCTCAGACAGAGTATCCAGAGTACCAACAGTACTCATGAAACAGCCTAGAGAGGGAGGTAGGCTTGCCTCTCATCGAGATTCCTGTAGATCAAGAAGGTCCCTATATTCATAGTCAAGTACTAGGGAAAGACAGAAAGTTTCTGATTGATACAGGGGCAAGTAGGACTACCATAAGTCACGCCGAAGTTCCAGGGGCTCCGCTCTCAGGCTCTAGAAATGTTTCCCTTGGATTTTCAGGAAAGCCTATTGTAAACGAGATTTCAAAGCCAGTTACTCTAGAAGTAGGTCCATTGTCCCGCACTACTGATCTATTACTTACGAAGTCATGTCCAGAAAATTTGTTAGGCATTAAGACACTGAAAGAATTAGGTGCAGTTATTTGCTGTTCCCCCGAGGGAATACGTTTGTTTTTACGTGACTTCAAGGGTCACTATGTATTACGAGATTTTGATCCAAGATTGTCTAATGTTCCGCAGCATCTATGGGCGCAAGGTCCAACTGATGTTGGCTTCATGCAAATCACACCCCATCGTGTGACTCTCAAGCAAGGTATAGTCCTGCCACGAATCAGACAGTACAGATTACCACCTGAGGCTGTAGCAGCCTTATCCAAAATTATTGACGAGCTCATGGCTCAAGGAGTAGTTGTAGAAACTGACTCCAATGTATGTAATTCTCCGATCATTCCAGTCATGAAACGTACTGATCCAAATGCACCCCCAGTATATCGATTAGTGATTGACCTTCGAGAACTCAATAAATGTATTATTCCCCAGTATCCAGTTGTTCCAGATATTTCTTCCCTATTGACAGCCATTGATTCCGAAGCCTCATTTTTCACAGTCATAGACCTCAAGAACGCGTTTTTCAGTGTTCCAATTCATCCAGATAGCCAGTACCTTTTCGGTTTTTGTTTAAATGGAAGGAGCTATAAATTCACACGAGCTCCTCAAGGTTTCACAAAAAGTCCTAGTATTTATAGTCAAGCACTTAAGAGACAACTAGACAACATTCACATGCCAGCTGACACTGCCCTGCTCCAGTATGTCGATGATCTACTGATCACAGCCCGTTCTGAACGTGCTTGCGAGCGAGCGTCACTTACAGTTCTGTATTTCCTTGCCGAGATGGGGCACAAGGTGTCCCCTTCAAAGCTTCAATTCTGTGTCCAGCAAGTGATCTACTTAGGCCACTTACTGTCCAAGTGGGGTAGGCAGTTGACACCAGACCGTATCCAGTTAATAGCGAGTCTTCCTCAGCCCAAGACCCAGAAGGAGGTACGTGCTTTTATCGGCCTTACTTCTTATTGCAGACAATGGATTCCTCAGTATGCATTTCTAGCCAAGCCACTGATACAGTTAACGACACAGGAGGCAGCCGTATCGACTGTCCTCCCTTGGACATCTGAACATACACTTAGTTTCAATGAGTTAAAGAAAGCTTTATGCCAAGCTCCTGTTCTAGCTACACCGAACTACAGTAAGCCTTTTACACTTTTTGTTACAGAACGTGATGGTACAGCATTATCTGTTCTCACACAAGATCAAGCAGGACAGTACAAGCCCTGTGCTTATTTTTCGAGCACATTAGATCCTGTAGCCCAGGCTCTGCCTGCGTGCCTCAAGTCAGTTGCAGCCACAGCACTAGCTATCAGACAAAGTGATTCCATAGTATTAGGTCATTCCTTGACAGTACAAGTTCCACACTCCATGGAAGTTCTTTTAAACCGAACACAGACTCAGCACTTGACAATTGCACGTTTAACAGGTTATGAACTGACACTGTTCCAACCACACATAGAAATCAGACGCTGCAACGTTCTAAATCCTGCTACACTGTTACCGTCAGTTAATTCGAATCCTGCCACACACGACTGTGTGGAAGTAGTTAATACTATGACTAGGCCAAGACAAGATCTGACAGATATTCCATTACCAGATCCTGACCTGACACTTTATGTGGATGGTTCATGTATGAGAACAAGTACAGGAGAACTAGTAGCCGCGTATGCAGTGACTACTGACACTGAAGTTATAGAAACACACCGTATTGACACCCTGTCTGCTCAAGCAGCAGAACTAGTTGCTCTGACCCAAGCCTGCATACACGCCAAGAACCTGAAAGTTAATGTTTACACAGATTCACGCTACGCATTCGGAGTTGTACACGACTTCGGAGTGCTCTGGCAGGAGAGAGGTTTCATGACTTCTCATGGAACCAAGATTCAGCATGGTCTCCTTATTCAAGCTCTGTTAGATGCCATACATTTACCAACATCTATTGCCATCATGAAATGCAAAGCACATACGAAAGTTACTGACATTATTTCTCAAGGTAATGATCTAGCAGATCGAACAGCCAAGCTTACAGCACAGACTCCAGACATGTCAGTTAATCCGACACAGACACATACTCCAGAACAGACTACTTGTATGACAGTTAAGGACCCTACTCAAGATGTCATAGATATCCAGTTACATGCTACTCCCGATGAAATCAAGAAATGGTCCGAACAAGGAGGGGTCCAGACAGATCAGGGATGGGTGACGAAGGGAAAAGCCACATGGTTTCTCCCCGACTCTATGGTTCAAGTCATTATTAATACCGCACATAGTCCAGCACATTTAGGAGAAAAAGCTATGTTAGACAGTATCCAGAACATTTGGTTTAACAAGCATTTACGAGCTGCAGCCAAGCAGAAAGTCCGTACCTGTATGATATGTTGCCAGTTCAATCCAGGTAAAAGTGTCCCGGTGGAACAAGGTGGTTTCCAGCCCCCTGACCACCCTTTTGAAGTCCTCCAGATGGATTATATTCAGATGGAGCGATGTCGAGGTTTCAAGTATGTCCTTGTAGTTGTATGCGCTTTGTCCAGGTGGACAGAAGCATATCCAGTCCCAGATTACACAGCCGCGACCACTGCCAAGCAGTTGGTTCGTGAATTCTTCCCCCGCTATGGACTCCCTAGGGTCGTATATTCTGATAACGGCCAGCCATTCTCATCTGAACTGATGAAACACGTTTCCCTGTTGTTAGGATACCAGTGGAAGTTCCATTGTGTACGCCATCCTGAAGCAGCCGGTCTAGTAGAGAGACATAACCAGACCCTGAAAATCCGTATTGCTAAAGTCTGTCAAGAAAAAGGTGTAGACTGGTTAGTTGCTCTGCCAGTCGCTCTGTTTTATATGCGCATGGTTGCACATTCCAGATCAGGTCTGTCCCCTTATGAGGTCGTTTTTGGCCGCCCCCCTAATATGTGGGGTACACCTAGACCCCGAAGTATTACAGATGTTTCAAGTAATATGCTGACAGATTACCTAGCTTCCTTGATGTCTGCCCTACACTCTTGTCGTTCACAGGTTGCCGCCGCATTTCCAGACAATACCGAGGTGGCACCGCATGAAATCGTTCCCGGAAGTCTGGTTCTCGTCAGGAATTTTGATCGTTCAAGTCCGCTGGAGCCCCGCTGGAAGGAGCCCAAGCAAGTCCTCCTGGCCACCCGTACTGCCGTCAAGCTGGAAGGCAGGAAGGGCTGGGTGCATTTGTCGCATGTAAAGAAGTTTTATGGACTAAAGACTGTTTCCAAGAACATTTCCGAGGATTTTAAAGACTGCCAAAGTACTATTCTCAAGGACTGTCCCGCAAAAGACATTAATTCCTCCCTGTTAGAGAAAACTCCGCAGCAGGAGTATAAATTGAAATTAAGGTCTAGAAAAATAAGTCAGCCAGTTTGATTGTCTAAGTCCTCCCCTAGGTGAAACGGTTAGACCGGTTTCTGACATGTATAAAATAGACCCCCATAGAGAGAGAGTTAGTGAGAACTCTAAAAGTTGCATTATTATTTTATGTTTTCTGCTATATCTCAGCCTTATGATTACCTGCACGAGTTATGCATTGCATTTATGTTTTCCAATTTCTCATGTAAATAAGTCTTCTAATACTACAGTAGAGCATACGTTTAGTGATCTGCCTCCTCATGAACTATCTTATCGTCTTGCTATGCGAAATAATTCCTTTATCCGCATGTTACATTATTCACACCAGACCAGCAATGCCACTAATTGTTGGGTGTGTGGTCGACTCCCCCCTTTCCAGACACCGAAGGGAGTTCTGCCACTCTTTCCTTATCCATTTTCACATAACGGTTCATGTGGAGCATGGTCCACGTTAACGTCATCCTCAAATGATATGTCCTTTCTGAACAGTACATGTTTTCCAGACAAGCAAGGTCTTCCCCACAGAACAGGGTTAGATCTAGAAAATGAAGTTTATAATTTGGGTAATTATTCTTCGAATCTCATGGTCCTGAATGTTCAGTCTGACCCTATTCCAGACTTACCTGCTATTTCAGTACTACCAGTCAAAGGTGAATTATGTGTCAGAAATAATGGTTCCGTACATGTAGGACACAGTGATTGTACTACTATTGTCAAGTATAGTGACAGTGGGAAAACTATTTTCAAAGCTTCACGTCATTCTTATTTTGTTTGTGGTCAGACCGCATATGTTCGTCTGCCCCTCGATTGGGAGGGTACCTGTTACATTGCCTTCCTACTGCCACCAGTTTTTCTAGCCCCACCTGACTATCATAGGAACTCCCACCTAGTACATACTAGACACAAGAGAGACCTCCCGATTGTTGATTATACTGAAACTGCTCTAGAACAATACATAGATATCAATAAAGGTGTCTTTCCCTACTTAGGTACTGTCGTGAATAGTAAACTGATACGTAGATTAACCAGAACACTTGAAGCAGTAGTGATTGAGACTACCTCTGCTCTAAGTAACTTAACCGAAGAGCAATCTTTTATGAGAATTGTCGTGCTCCAGAATCGTCTCGTCCTTGACGTCATACTGGCCGATAGGGGCGGGGCATGTAGAGTCATCGGATCTAGTTGCTGCATTTTCATTCCTAATAACGCGCCGTCTGTTTATTCAGCTATAACCAGACTCCATAAAATTGCCCATCTGTTACACCAAAATCCAGGCACCTGGACATGGTCCGGTTGGTTCTGGAATATAATTTCCGCCTGGGGATGGAAAGTATTGTCCTTTCTAGGTATTGCAGTAGCGATTATATTCAGTTGCTGCCTCTGTATACAATGTGGCCCTGCGATTTGCGGCATTTGTGCTACCTCTTGTATTTCTAGTCCCGAGTCCCGTTCTAAATCCAGTTCCAAGAAAATTCGAGACGAGCAAATGATACTGTATGAAATAATAGATGGTATCATGAATATTGATGTTTCCTGATGGAAACGTAGTGACAAGGAGGGAATGTGGAAAAGTAAATTTTGCCATGTTCTGTGTCCCTACGTGTTCCCCATCCTATACTATATGTGCATGATTAATATGCATATGTATTATCCATGTTTGATTAAAGACGCAATTACAGTTGTGTCCATCTCCAGTATGCCAGTTTCCAGTTCTCGTGAAAGCTACGAGTATTAGGCCTATGTAAAGTTACGTTGCCACGTTTCTCAGTGTGCACGTTATTTCATTGAAAAGTCCCCGTTTCTAGGCCTCAAAGGGGCCCGGACACCAGATTCAGCTCCTGTCTCCTGAGCCCTCGCTGAGGAGCGATACAGCCCCCACCTGTATTCCTGACCCTTCACTTACTTCCTGCCTCACAGTGCCCGGCCCAGCCTGGCTCTGCCTGCTAGTCTGCCAAAAGTATGTTATGATTCTAGTTATCAGTCCAGCCCTCCTTCTCTGCATTCCTTAGCTACTGAATCGCATCAATAGTTTCCGTCATGGTCTAGCCTTTACGTCTTCATGTAAGAGAAATACTGTATTTATGGTCATTTAATATTCTTCAACACGCACTACATGTAGAATAATGCATGCACCAGTCTTAGAGTCTGTTAGCCTTTACCCCGATAGCTTTTGGATTCTATCAACATGTTCTCTAAACATCAGATACTAGATAATGTTTAGGTACATGTCGCCCTGACTCTCCAGACTTCAGTCTCTGCTCCTAGCGCAGAGGTCATAGCCCCCAGCTTCTCCTAGTAACACGTCATTGTCAGTTCACGCGCACCACTAGGTTAGAGGTCCCGGCTCCTTAGGTAGCCCCCTCCATGTTTCCGCCCCATTTATGACATATTCTGTTACGTTTACATCACATGTCTATGTATACGCCTCCTGTTACACCTACTTTCACCCTTATCTTTCGCGACTGTTACTGACCCCACCCACTGCTCCGCCTATTGTATGTACTGTAATGAAATTGTTTTAGTATATATACTTGTGCACTGTTATTAAAAGTTACGCCGATCCTGCCCCGTGCAGCGCTGCCATCCTATTCCTGTGCAGGTTGTCCTGTTCCTGTCCTTTATGCTGTATTAAACCTGCAAACTCCTACTACCTCGAATCTTGACTCTTATTTATTGAGCTATCTGTTATTACTATATCCAGTCAAAAATAGATCCGGTATTATTTATTTATATACCACAGAACAAGGAGAGTAACTGTGTCTGAACGTCCGGTTGGGTGGGGCAGGGATCATTTTTCAGTCCTAGGTTATGTGTAATTCCCAAATTCACAGTGGACTCTCTCAGCGGGGCCGCTGAGACTCCATGGCATACGATGCAGGATCCCTCCCCAATAAGGGGAGAGGAGTGCTTTAAACACGGTCACACTCTGAGGTATGAAG
This sequence comes from Lissotriton helveticus, assembly GCF_964261635.1. Lineage (NCBI taxonomy): Eukaryota > Metazoa > Chordata > Amphibia > Caudata > Salamandridae > Lissotriton > Lissotriton helveticus. The sequence goes on from NC_136069.1 coordinate 513,178,841, forward strand.
GAGGGCATAGGTGGGGGAGAGGGTGGGAAACCCAGCAGGGATGCAGTGTCTGACGTCCAGCAGGGTAGAAGACGGTTCCCAGTGTTAGGAGGATCAGTCCCAGTCAACCACTAACTGTGTCACCCTTGTCACTGGGGACTCTCTCAGAGGGGTGTCTGAGACTCCAGGGCGAAGAAAATGGATCTATCCCCAACAAGGGGAGTAGGAGTGCTTTGAACAATGGCAAAGTTGTGGGTCAGTGGAGCCAAGAGTGGAAAACAACACCGCTACTGGCATGTCCCAATTGCTGATCTAGAGGACGTCGCAGCATGATCCGGGAGGGGTCCATAGTAGACCAAGTGTGAAGGCTGAGTCCAGATGGTGGGTATCGGGCTGTAAACTGGAGTGCATCACGGGTCATTCCGCTCAGGGTCTGCAGAGAGCAGAACGAGAAGTCAAGTCTTTAGGGGGCCCTTGTACCCTTATAAGTTCAGCGGGAGGACAAAAAAAACGATGTGCAGTATACACAATGAGCGCACTTCAGGAACTGCAGGCGTTGCTCCCCTCAATACTCATGCTCTTACAAAGACGGTAAAGCAGATTGAGTAAATAAAGCTGACCGCTTCTTCTAAATTGGCTGCCATTTTAGAGTCTGGCACAGCTCCTTTGGGGGTCGTCACGAGTCCACAGCAAACCCCGTTGACATGACTCTTCCTCAATCGCAACCAACATTTTTTACGCGTGATCACTATTTCGCTGGCATACTATCGAAGTGGAAGCCGGTAAAAGAAGCTCCGCGTTACATGTGTGGCCGCCATTTTACAATCAGGCAGCACTCCCCAAACACATACCAGAAAAGCTTTTAAAAAGAAGAGAAAAAGATGCAAGTACCTCTTTGATTTAGTGACCGGCTATAAATTCACAAATCCAATGCTCGGCGAAATAATCAGAGTCTCCGATAAGTCATTAGATCCCTCGGTTTTCAGAACGACCCATTCTGCCATATTAGGTTGTCGGATCTCGCAACCAGGGAAGTTATCGGCGTTATTATTTCTGCACTCCCCATCGGCTTGTCAAACTCATGGCACCTAGAGTGCGTGGAACAAGAGGACAAATCTTGAAGGAGGGTGGTAATCAGAGGTGGGGCGCCACCTGCTCAAACTTCACAGTAATGAAGCTTCACCGCCGAGCCAGCGGCCATGATGGTAAAGGCTCCGTGGGCGCTCCCTTGGCACACTCGGAGGATGTGTAGCAGGCTAACCGGAGAACTCCAGGGGGAAAGGAAGGACCGAGTGCAGGCACAAGATCCAACATGTATTAGGAGGTAGGAGAGGGAGAGGGACCCGGGGCAAGTGCCAGAGTCAGTTCCCTATTGGAGGAGCCCCCGGCCGGGGCTCCTCACCCGGCGGCCATCTTGTGCGGAATGTCTATATTCATTAGTTAGATCAAGGTAGTACACTGTCTGCAATTAGTAGTTTTTTGCATTGTATTGTGGGTAATTTGTTAACCACATATATATTTGTTTATTTACTTTTTTCAGTGGACAGGACTAACCAAGCAGCATCTTAGCAGAAACCGAGGCAGGACAGAATCCTCAGCTTACAGGCAGCCACGTCAACTTGACACCACAAGTGAAGAGGAGGTGGAGGAACCAACCCCAAGCAGGGGTGGTGCTCCGACCCACAGAATGACTCCTTTATCAGCGGAAAGACTCCGGGTGGAGGCTGAACAGACTCAAGGGGGCGTAAATAGAAATGGACACCACTAGCCAAAGGGGGGCTGAGAAGGGTGCCCTCCTTCTCCTGACCTAAAAGAAGAACACATATAATTGGTCTCCCTATAACAGGCCCACACACATCTGGGCCTGCCCCTAACTCCTGAGGCACCCATGTTAGGGGGCCCTACAGCTGCAGCACCTGCCCTCACTTCTCCACCCTGTGTCCACCTAGAAGATTGCAAGTCGAGGGAAACATCTACCACTGACATCCCACACCCCTCTTGTGACTCCCAATCTGTTCCATCTGTGTCTGTTCCTGTGGCTGCCCTCGTGGTCGTAGAGGAGGCTGTGGCAGTCATCTTTTCAGACATCCAGGACTTAATGGGAGAGGTCCTTGAGATCTGGGAGACACTGTCTGCCCCGCCTGAAACTTGATTGCCACCATCACAACCTTGACTGCAGCTATGTTGTCTGCATTGACTCCCAAACCCACCCAACATACTGTTGGATCATCAATAACTTCAGCTTTCCTCATTGTTTCCCCTGCTATCATTTGTGTTGTCTCTACCCATGGGGTGTCTGGTCCTGAACCATCCAGCCACATTTTGCCCATGTCAGAGGAGAAATTGAACATTATAATAAAAACTCAGAGCGAGGATTTCCAATTATTTTGTCCCCACAGTCTGGGCCCTGGTTACTATACTATATTTAGGCTTTTTAACTGGAATTATTATTTCAGATGATTTCGGCTGGAACTATTATTTCAGTTGACCCTTGACCCCTATGTTTGAATTACATTTTGACTCAGACTATTTTGTTTGACAGTTGGTATATAGACTGGTTACTCTGAAACTCCCTGATTTGTTTTTTTTATGTTGCCAGACATATCCAAGTTCCTTTTCCCATTCTTCCTGAACAATTTATTTATGTTCATTTCTGCTTGAGTCGGTTGTTGCTTACTGTGTATAACAAATATTTATTGATTATACCATAACATTTATAAAAAAAAGTTTAAACTTCCTAATTATACAGAATTTGTGTTGCATGTATTGTGTTTAAATGTGAATGTGTTGCTATTTAGCATATATCTTCAATATAATGGTTTGTAACACAAATATTCTTACTGTTCTCCATGTATTACTTAAGAAACGAAGTATTCAAAGATATGCACTACCACCTGAGCAAACATTACAAATAAATATCAAAGTCAACTCAGGATAGAGGTTGTACATATTGTACATATTGCACATATCCTTATGTGTAGTCAATGATGAGGATCAAAACATAATTACAATATTATTGGGAAATATCTCCTATGGCTATGCAGTTATGAGGCAGATGATTTTTGTGAGTGTTTTATGCATTCTGGGTGTTTGGTGATGTGTGTGTGGTTGTGTGACATCTGCCATGTAGGTGGCTCAGGCAGTTGTGCTGGAGGCCCAGTTGCTGTGCAGGGGGGATGTCAGTGCCTGTACAGGTGGAACAGGTGGATTTGTAGGTTGAGCAGGTAGCTGTGCTGGTGGGGTTGCTAGTGACTATTCAGGTGAAGATGCCAGTGGCTAAACAGATGAGGGTGTTGATGGTTGTACAGGTGGAGGTGCTGGTGGCTTACAGGTGTAGCAGGTACCTGTACAGGTGTAGCTGGATCCTGTGTAGGTAGTTCCATTGACTGTGAAGGTAGGCGTATTGTGATTGCGTAGGTTTGTCTCCACATGTTGACCATCAAGGAAGACTTTGGAACATTTTCAACATTTCCTCCATCAATTTGCTTGCAAATGCATAGTGTCTTCCACTCTCTTCCCTATAAATTTTGAGTTGACCTTGGTACATCCTCATCAAGTCTTGGGAATATTTCACAACATTATCGAAGGCATGGTGTTATGTCCACCAATCAGCCACTTGTGCTATAAACACTTCTGCAATCAGCACTCTTTAATCTGGTTGAAAAGGCCTCCATTTGTCCCTTGCAATAGGGTTCTTTGTATTATCCCATTGTGACCGCCATGCAGAATTTCCTGCTATTATAATCTTCCCCTTTGATACCGCATTGATTTACCACAGTTTATGGGCTCCAAGTTCTTGCAAAATTTGGAACATCCCATGTGAGCGACTGATATAAATACCACGCTCCAGTCACAAGACCTCAACTCAGCTTCATTTGTGCAGAGAGAATGTTTTCTTCACTGCACTGAGCTGACACTTACCTTCTGAAGTCATAGCCTCCAGGACTTCAATCTTTGGAGCTTCTTGGACCAAGGGCATCTTCTTTGCTGGACCTTGACTTTCAAGAAAAAATAATACAAAGATAGTTGTAAAAGGAACTCGTCCAAACAAATAGACCTGTACTTCTTACCACCTTCTCCACTGTGCTCAGTGTTTTTGGAACAAAAATCAGATACTCTTAGGAAGGGACTTTCTAGTATCACAATCAACTTTTGGTTGTTGTTGAATAGAACTAAAGTGAAGAACCAGTACAATTGTTCAGCTGTGGCACTAACAACTGTTGTAACTAGAACTAAGACAATCAATTTGATTTGCCTATGATTTTGGGTTGTGGCAAGAGTAACCAATCAACCAACTGGAAACCAAACTTATTTCGGGACCTGTTCCAAATTGCAAGATATAACATGAACCTATTTGGTAAGTGTTGATGATGCTTCCTTGTCTTAGATAAACCACCTTGTATGTTATATTTGTACATTACTACTTGTGACTAACATCTTGTTCTTGTGCTCCCTTTCTCCAGGTACTACCCAGCATTGCATAGCAACATAAGCATAGAAAACTTGTTCAGAGATCGCATAATTTCTCGTCCCAAGCCCCAACACCAGAAGAGAAGGATTCCGGCTGCTATTGTTTCCACCCCATTCTCCCTTCTGGGACAGCTGCCAGAGTTAAAAATAAGAGAGGACACTGCGAGTTGTGCAAAGAGGGATAGGGGAGATAAGCATCACTCATGTGGAGCTAACCAGTTTGGCAGGCGAGTGGCGCACTATAACACACAGATCTGCCTGTCAATAATCTAAGGAAGTCATTGACGTGAGTTTGAAATGTCAGACAGAGCAGACCCTTGTACATGAAAATCTTGCCACACATTATTCTGTTGCTGGAAAAATTGATCCTACCAGTTGCCAACATGATGCCAAACATTCCTGCCCCACATTTATAGTCAGCCATGACTAGCAGGTCCACAAGCACAGAGAGGGGTGGCACAATGGTGGTTATGGGGAGGAGATTCATACACAGGGATACCTTTACCTTCTCAGACTTGTTCTCTCCATCAGATGTTTGAGAGAAGGGCTGAGATAAGCCTTCATAAAAGGAAGGTGTATTTGAATGTACACATCAACCTAAGATGTGAATGATATGAGGAGGTGATGGTTGTAAAAGTTGCCTGAAACAAGGGAACTGGGAATCCTCCTAAGTAAAGTTAGAGGAACAATGCTCACTAGACATGAAGTTATCTTCAGTCTTTTAGGCAACTGGGCCAACAACTCCCTCATCTTCATCCATCTCCTCGACAAGATCCTGTTCATCATCATCCTCCTCATTCTCTTTTTACTAAGCAGTACAAGCCACAGATATTTTAACTTAGAGGAATACCGTATTCTCTCCTCGGATTGCCTCCCTCCCTCCACTTGCAGATGGTTCTGCATCATCAAACGACTGATTGTCCTAAGTACCTGAAAGAAGAATATTGCCACAGATGAAGTCCATCATGAATGATAAAATACAACAGATTGATGGAATACCTCTCCAGCTATGTTTTAATTTACATTTAATATGGGGTTTCAGAAGCCCAACATATGATACCCCAGATATTATCAGTGATGGAATACCCAAATAAGTGAAATGCAAACTCAAACTCACCAACTCCAGCCACATTCTGTGTGATTCGGATATCCCCCAGTGAGACCAGCAGATGAACCTGGGTCCTGGAGGTTGGAATGGATAAAGACCACCTTGATCCAGCAGCTCTAATATCAAGTGTAAGGTTTGCTATTTTCTGATTAATAATAAGACAACATGAAAACAAAAGCAGATATATTACACAAAGTATTAGTGGACATTATACACCAAAATAACATGATTTGAAACATTTGTATACACTACTACTGGAGGTAAGATGGCGTCCGTTATGCGGACGTGTGTGTGAGGAGCTCCCCTGTTTGGAAAACTCGGCTCACCTTTTCACGACGATTTTGTGTTCCGGCTGCTCGTTTTCTTGTCGGAGAGAGTGTGGTGGCGGCTGGAGGCTACGCGGGTGGAAACCCGGGATTAAAATCACCAGTACCGGCGAATTTGACCAGCTGAACGGGCGACCGTTAGAACATCGGAGCCGGAGGGCGGGGTGTGCCGCGACTGGCAATGTACAGGTTCCTTCTGGGAGTACCTGGGGTCGCGGTGATTACAGCCGCGGTGCTGAGAGCTGTTGGCGCTGAAAAGTTATGGTTGCCGCTGAGACTAGGAGAGACGAAGGTGAACGGCAACATTGTGGCAACATTGTGGCAATATTGTTTACGAAAAGCGGACTGACCGACTGGGGAGAAAGCGCAGGCGGTTTAATACAGTATTCTACCGTATGCCGGCTTCGTTAAAAGTACCGGCACCACACGCGGGGATATTGCATGCAGGAGCGACCCTGAAACTCTATTTGGGATTAAGACTGTTGAGTGGCTGGATTGGACTTTTTTGTTGATGCTACTTGTTGATGAGCTGCGGGGCTTTATCTAGTGGAAAATTCGAAACTTGATATACATTGCGGAAGGGGGAAACAATAAAAAAAAACTCACCCACTGACTTTTGAATCTTTTTGCGGCCATTGTGTTTTGGATTGGGTTCTAGTGATAACAATATATCCTACTGAGATCTGCTATGCCACCTAAGGCAGCCCGTGGTGGGAAATCTAGACCTGTGGGGGAAGGAGCTGTTGGTAAGCGTGCAGCGCTTGCTGCAAAACAGAAAGAAATGGAGGGTGTTCAAGACTCTGGGAGTGTTGACCATAGTAAAGAGGCTGCATTAGGCCACCCAAAGATACCCCAAATGTTCCAGTCGGCTATTGGGCTGCAGAAAAGCAACATCACAGCTTCTAAATCTACTATGGTTGGTGGAACTGGCAATGGAGGTGGTGGGGAGCAGGATGGTTCACTGCAGGTATCTTCAGACGTATTTATACCAGTAGCTGCAGCGCTCCATATTTCAATTACATTTGCAGAGGCTGAAGCAGGGTCTAATGCTGCAGAGGCAACGGAGGAGGGGGATGGCGTGGTCAGTGAAGAAGAAGAAACCCAAGAGCCGCCAGGTAGCAAGGATGGCGAATTCTATTTGCTATCGGAACAGTCCAATGGATCAGATATGGAAGAAGTCTCACTTCCAGAAGACGGCGATGGAGAAAATACCTCAACTATGCTGGAGGGTAATCTTCGCAAAAATACTCTCTCCGTGACTACTTCTTTTCAAGCTTCTACTATTCGGAAGAAGGATAGGGGAGGCAGCGCAAATTCAAATACAACCACTATGGAGACGACTGATTTGGATCTCTCTATGGGTACGCAGTTATTGGAGAGGCTCGATCTTTCAGGTCAAGCTAGCGGGGGTGCTGATGCAGTTGAACAGAGTCAAATGCCTAATCCAGTATTGCTGGAGGAAATCTTTCGATCCATCAACGACCATCGGCTAGAGGCTCGAGCGGAACATTTAAAAACACACACCGCCTGCAGAAAGCTACAAAATACCGTTCGACGCTTGGCAAAAGCCTGCAATGATTTTACGGATGGAATGACAGAAGCTGAAGCATGGCTATCATCATTGGAAGATCAGATGGTGTCCCAATCTGCTGACGTTGCCGAAATCAAGGCGCATAAACAGGATGTACAGGATAAAATTGCCGAATTGGAAAATCGCCTTTGTCGCAATAATCTACGTGTACTCGGTGTCCCGGAAAGCCTGGAGGGACAGGATGTGCGTAAAATTGTTGCAGAACTATTCGAGGAAGCGCTCCCAGAAGTTACTGAATGGAATTGGAGCCGCGAGATACAACGGGCCCATAGGTTTCCTTTTCGGCAGCGACCGCCAAGAGGTGGTCAAGTAAGCCCACACCAGCCACGGTCTATTCTGATATCTTTGAACAATTTTCTGGCCAGACAGGTACTATATGATATGGCTCGGCCTGATAGGAAGAAAACCGGGAAAGGTATACAGTTTTTTTTCCGGCCAGATATTTGCCATTCCACAGTTGAAAAGCGATGGAACCTACGGCAGCTGATCGCACCTTTACAAGCAAAAGGTCTACAAGTACTTTTTACTGCAACCTGCAACTTTAAAAACTGTTAATAAGGGCCAGAGTCGCTTCTTTACTTCAGAGGCTGCTGCGAAAGAGTATATGCAAACTCTTCCTTGATCGATCGATATATAACTTGGATTGTTCTGGATTATATGTTTTTCTTTTTTTTTTTGCTTTTTCCTTCTCCTTCTACTCTGTCTCTTTTTTCTAAGAGGTCTTTGATTTATTCTGGCTGTATTAAGATAAGAGACAAAGGATGACATATTTTGATTTGGTGTGCATAAAAAATACAAAACAACATTAGATATTTCAAATGGATTATGTTGCCAAAATATAGTGCCTGAAAGCAGATATTTGACAGCCTTTTTAGCACTTGGCTCTCAGCTCCAATTCTGTAAACTGCCCCAATAGCCCTGGGTTGTTCTCAGCAAAAGTAACAGTTACTTCAAAATTGTGATGAGGAGGCATTGTCCTTTGTAGATGATATTCATCTGACAGATGACGAGTGTTTGGATCACTTGCACAGGGTGAACAACACATTTTTGTGTTTTCTTCAGTAGGCTACAAACTTAACTTTAAAAAATCTAAAATTGCCCACCTCAATGTCTTATTTTTGGGATGAGTTATCAAGTGAAGGAAAAAGCCTGGCAGCTAATGTTTTAGAGAAATGCACACTGATACAACCTCCAAAGATTCTAAAAGTATTAGAATCCATTTCAGGAATCTTAAATTTTGGCAGAACATACATTTTGGATTACTCAGAAAAGGTAAAACCTTTCTACACCCTAATCAGACCTGATTGGTCAGTTCAACATTGGAGACATGAACACACAGAAATTATCTGTTACATAAAAGCTGACAGGATAGTTTCTAAACACTTACGCACATGTGTAAACACCACAAATGTAGTCGCGGGTCAAACAGGATACACTTACCTAACTTTCAATGAAAGCAAAACTGTACTCATTGCATACAAATCACATTTGTGTACAAATACAAACAATATTAAATCCTCTATTAAAGAAACACAACCTCAACCCCACAGAATCCAAAAACTATAGACCTATTGCCTGCTTTCCCTTCCCTGCAAAAATCATTGAAAAAATAATCAACACTCAGCTATCACAGTTTATTAACGAAAACAATCTCCTGGACAACACCCAATTTGGATTCAGGAAGGGTCACAGAACTGAAACAGCTCTCATCAAAGCCTCCGAGAGATCAGAATGATACTTGATCAGGGAGGAGCCGCAGCTCTTGTGTTACTTGACCTGTCAGCAGCATTTGACACGGTCGAGCATACCTATCTTATCGACCGTGTCTCTATTATAGGGATAACAAATAATGGAATGGCTCTCCTAACATCCTTCCTCTCCAACCGCTCTCATTCAATCATGCTAGGTAACTTCAAATCCCCTCCCTTCACCTTCCCCTGTGGTGTCCATTAGGAATCCTCGCTAAGCCCGACCTTATTTAATATATATGTGTCTAACTTAGCATGGGTCATCAAGTCTCACGGCATGCGTCTTACTATATACGCCAATGATACACAACTTGTAATAGAGTCCCACAATGACGGAGAAAAAGTTGCAGCAAACTTCTAAACTGGAATGATCGCAATAAGCACATGGATGGCAAACAAATGCCTGAAACTGAACTCTGAAAAAACAGAGGTGATGATCTTTGGCATTTTTTCACCCAGCTGGTCTCCATCCTGGTGGCCAACAGAACTGGGTTCACCCCCAACCCCCGTACCAAAAGTCAGAAACTTAGGAGTCATCTTCGACAATAAGTTATCATTCTTTCAATACACCAACAATGTTGTCTCCTCCACATTTTACACCATCAAAATGATAAAGAAACTCCTCCCCTATCTTCCTCCAAATGCGGGAAGAACTCTTATGAGCACGCTAGTCATGTGCAGAGTAGACTATTGCAATGCCCTCTTTCCCAATGCCCAAGAAGAGTACTCAACAAACTGCAAATGGTCCAAAATGCAGCAGCAAGTATCCTGACCAACTCTCCCAAATTCAAACCTACATCCACCCTAATATGACAACTCCACTAGCTGCCCATCAGAAGCCGAACAAAGATCAAGGCCCTTTGTATTGCCTATAAGGCAGTAAACGAAATAGGACCAGAATTCCTAAAAGAAATTCTATGCCCCTACAAACCTATCAGACCCCTACGCTCTGCTGCAGCAAATCTGATAAATGTTCCCAAAACAAAAAAATCTTTCTGGGGCGACAGAAGATTCACTGTCACCACCGCCAGACTATGGAACACACTCCCCCTTCCCATCAAAAATGCCCCTTCCCTCCTTGTTTCCGTAAACAACTCAAGACCTGGCTATTCAACAAATAACTTGTCAGCACCGACTCTGTCCACCCTTCGCCCGTCCACAGCGCCCAGACACCCAAGGGTATTTGCGCGCTTCATAAATTGCATAAATAAATAAAATACATCATCACACCGTGAACTGAGAGACCTTTCCTTAGTGAATATAACAGCAGTTCTAGTTCCTGAAGGAATAGTTTTGGACAGGGTTTCATATGATGTACAAGGTCCAACTGAACTTTTAAAAATACCACACTTATTTTAAAAAAATTTAAGTGATATCATCACTTCTAGTACTTTCTCAGATGATTAGGACTTTGAAACTGTAAATATTATGCTGTTTGATTTAGAGCAATCTTCTGTATTTTCTAGCGATGAATTGTATGATGATACATCTAATGTTGACACCATGTTTTGTTATCAACACTATGGTCATCATTTCTTGCACGTAAAGTTTTCTCATTCCATTAAGGGGAACATTGCCAATCAGCGTCAAAAGGTAGGTCAGATACATTTGCACAAATATTTGCTTATTTTTCTGGGTTGAACACATCAGCCTTACCACTTATAAGGTGGCACCTACAAATGCATAGAAAAATATTCTCACTATCAAAAAACAGATATACTCTACTTCCTCTATTTCCTAAATGTCTTTACAGGGTTTTGACTTTCGGAGGGACACTATAGACACAAAATCTGTCTGGGGTACTAAACATTGGCAAGTTCAGGGAATTGAGGCCTTATTTAGAGCATGCATCATCAGATAATATTCCTCAACTTCCAATCTCGGCTTAGCCAAGATCAAGAACTTGAACACACCATAGATTTCTTTACTTACACACTTTGAAGAATGGCAAAACTATACACAACATAGAGGGGACACATTAAATGACATTCTACATGATGGCTCATACAATTCATCTGAACCCAATTGGAAGGGATGGTTGGTTTAGCCTATCAGCCCACATAGGTGTCAGTCAAGATTCAGGGGTACCTCCGAAGGGTTTAGTATTAACCCCGGGCGTAGTGTGCGTAGCGGGGCTAGACAGATGGCACAAAGTTGAGAACAAACTCTGTAGAACTCCTCTATGCTATGCCATCCGCCTCCACCCCCCTATTAACAATTAATTATAAATGACATATCTATGACAGGTCTCCGCCGGGGCTTATTTAGCACCCATGGGCATGATCATAGCTATGTACAAAGAGAACACTCGGTGATGTCATCTTTCAGTTTTGGGAAGTTATGCCTAGAGTGGCTAGGAACCTCAACACTGTCCCAGGTGAAACAACACTTGTCCTTACTCCCAGATGACATGGATCTCAGGTATTTTTTGTTAAGTCCCCAGAAGCCACAACAGAAATGCTTCTTATACGCTATTTATAATGAGGTTTGAAAATCGATCAACAGGAAGCTGCTGAGATACTATGTTAAATTGATAGGTTAACCTATAAAAGGCTTTGGCAGTAATCGACAATGGTATGACCACATTATCATCCAGGATTTTTTCACTGGGCAACACTGTGTCTACTGCAATATATATAATGAACAGGATTTGTCTATATTAGAACATGGACTATCTCAATTGCGATCCATTCTATTATTGAGCTAGATACTACACTCATAGCGCTCTGGTCACTTGCCCTGGTAGTATATCAACAGGGCGACTCTGTTTTCTGTGTATAATCAAAAAGAAAGACAGACAACAATGGCATGAATTGATGCAAGGTATACAATGCAGGACAATAAAAAATTGGACCAATTACCTTTTACCATGGCTGAATCACCGTCCACAGAATGGTTACTCTATGGCCATATTACACTACTGGCCACAACATTCCAATTTCAATACTGACTACAGTATCACCAGGTAAGCAGGTATGAAGCTTTGGGACAGGGATAAATATATGAGTCTTGGGATTTGCCATACAGATTCAGATGCAGGAATCGGGACACTGACGTTTTTCTCAGCAGTTAATGCTTTTAAGAATTATTTTTTATATGGGTCTCCTATTTGTCAGGATATTTTGTTTCACAGAGCTTGTAATGCTTTGGTGCAAACCTATCATGTCACTTGAAAAGATCCCCAGCTGCCGTGATTCATCCAGTGTTCAAACTGCTCTTAAATAAAGCTATTTGATGTTGAATGATCTTGGTTGTTGTGGGATGGTACCAAGCATCGCATATGTGGTCACAGTAAGTTCCAGGCTTACTTGTTGTATGTAAGTATTATTTCTACCAACCCTACACAGTTAGGAAGGCAATGCTATGGCCTCCGTTGGATTTTTCCTTTATATGGTTTGATTCTCTGAGCAGAGTAAAAGACATGCTTTTACAGAAGGATGTGGCCTTAACCCCAGCCCAAGAGACTTATGATCTCCAGGTTGCAAGGTCATCGGCTGAGATACAGTCGCTTGCTCGAACGAACTTCCTGCTACATTTTGAAGAAATAGCACATTGTATCTTTGACATGTCTGACACAGAGTGCATTGTGCACCTAAGAGCATAGGTTCTGGACTATTGAGCACCTTTCAGACAATCTTCAGAGTTATTCCAGCATTCATACACTGTATTGGGAAGCGTTTTTGGACATCTTCCGCTGGTCCTACTACTTGAAGTGGGTATCCTGGTTTTAATTTTCCTGGTATGCTATGGATGACCCAGTTCCACCAGAGATGGAATAAGCACTCCTTGTGCGCTGTTGCCATGAACGCACCGTCTTGGTGCACCTCAACTTCAGAAGCTAAGCGAGCCTTTGTTCCTATTCTTCAGATCAGTTTGGGTTGACTGCATCTTGCCTGTGCTCTGCTGCCTATTCTGTGGAAATGAATGTGTGTTGGACATATGATAGAGCGAGCAGGGACCAACTAGCTCAATATTACCATACTCACCTGGGCCCCTATAACATTCACACTTTGAACTAGCAGTCCTGCCTAACTAATTACTAATTTAATCACTCTATCAGTGATTTGAGTCCTTTTAGGACTTATACCTGTAAACCATGACTTACCAATCATTGTCACCTTTGTTATAAGTTCTAGGGATCGTAAAGGGAGTTAGAATAATCATTTATAATATACTATTTAAACACATTTACTTTCTTATAATAAACCACAGACTTTAGGAAAGTTTTAAACCCTTTATCTATGAGAGATTTTCTGAGTCAATTGATAGAGCAACAATCTCGTGACTATAAATTTTACAAGCAAGAACATAACCAGTAGGACATAAGGTTGTAAGAAATCCCAGTAACACCTTTACACATTGGTACCTGGGAAGGGTGAGAAAGGGAAATGGCACAAGGAAATACCACATAGATTATATTTACCTAGCATGGTGCAATGACCAATCCTGGTCACGGGCTGGGGCAAAGAGACCAGAGCTAGGCTCTGACTAATTAGATGCCCGCGGGACAAGACAGGTGCAGATCAGGACAGGTGACCTCCTCTAAGTGCAACGCCAGCGTCACACCCCTCTGTAGCAATTTGGTACCCCGACTGGGTAATCAATTCTTCTGACAGAGTGCCCTGCCTGCACCTCTGTTCTCGATAACCTATTGAGTGCGTTGGGTTAGTGACAGGTCATCTATTCGGACAAGTCAGACAATTTCTCTATCTAAACCTACCTTAGTTATACCATTTTGAGGGCAATGTACCACCCCTAAATGTTGCAAATCTATGTGTTCCCCTTCAGTGATTGGTTGGAAAGACAAGGAAAGATCATCACACCATACTAAGATTATGTAATTTCAGTTTGATTCATATTGATTGAATCCCCACCCACAATTTACTTTCCCATTACTTTAATCCGCCCAACAATATTGGCATACAAATCATATACATTGTATTTATTTAAGTCTTCTGCTTCTTCTTTAGTGGTCAGTAGAGCAGGTTCCCAGGAACATCGTGGGTAAGAAGGGTGTTGCCAATCTTTCAATGCCAATGCTTCAGCAATTTCAGAGTCAGAGTGCGCGTGCGCGGCATCGCCCAAGATGGAGGATGTGACAGTATTCAGGTCCAAAGTACGAGCTAGTAGCAAACTGAAAAAAAGAAACATATTAGAATACAAAAATAAATTAATACACTGTATACCACTAATCTCTACTCTAACCTCATTACTTTATTTTAAGTTGTGCATTAATAGTTAAGCAGAATGAGCAAGCTTAGTACAAGCTGCAGCATAAGCATTAACATGTGAGATTTAAAGCGGCCATTTCTGGCACTAGTGCGCAGAAACAAAGATATCCCATCAAAGCAAAAAATAAGTCACACCACGTGAGTGTGGCAGACGCATGCGCAGTGAAATTCCCACGTTGCGGCGGCCATTTTAGGACATTGGAGTTAATGTTAGTAAAAGCACATAGGTGAGCTTCCCTTATATACTAGAAATGTAGTGAAATGTAAATGTTAGTAAACAAAACATGTTGGTTAATATATTACAGGTTATTTAGAGAGGGCTGAGTACGAGCAAGTTTCTGTACATGTGAAACCTTGCTCCATCAAATACGTCTAACACTTCCATTGGTTGCACCACCGGACACTGATGTACTACTGGACCCCTTTAGTGCGTATTACAGTGTCCTCACCGACATTCTTAGAGCCTCCATGGGATGCTTAAGCTGTAGACATCAGCTCTACAACAAGCACACAGGTACCAGTGATTTCTCAGCGGCCACTGCGGGAACTGAAGATGATCCCTTTTGCTCCCTTGACCTGATACAAGAGGTGTTACAGGGAACGCCGTCTGCAAATGCAAGTGACAGTGATGTTGCATCTCCCACATAGGATGAATACACATTTTGCTCTCAGTGTGATGGGAACAGTTCCGCCTTTTTCCAAAACAAGCCAAATTGGAATTCAAAAACATTGTTTTGTTTTATTTTTCTCTCCTGTTCTCACTGAGCACCTTGGCTTTTGATGTGCTCAGTTGGTATAACAGTATATTGACTATTTTAGAGGACTTGTAAAGCTTTTATACTATATCTTGGTAGGATCCCTGAAGGACTTTTTGGGTATAAAAGAACCACATATTCATAGAAAATAGAATGATCTCACCTGCGCTCCTAAATATTAAATCAAATCTGTATTATAGTATTTTAAGTGCAAACAGCCTTTACCACAAATATTTAAGGTACAATCCCAACTCAAAAAGTAGCCAACGTCCCTGGTTACGGAAGTATACAATTATTATTCCTCAAATCCTAGTCCAAGATATCAAGAGAACCACCACAATAGTAAAGAGTGTC
Organism: Lissotriton helveticus; assembly: GCF_964261635.1. Lineage (NCBI taxonomy): Eukaryota > Metazoa > Chordata > Amphibia > Caudata > Salamandridae > Lissotriton > Lissotriton helveticus. The sequence goes on from NC_136069.1 coordinate 513,194,403, forward strand.
CAAAGTAACAATCCACAAGTATGTTGATAAGCGTAGAATTCTTCTTTATTCACTGGGAATCTTGAAATGATGTGTACAACTTCATTCAATCAACAGCCAACACGTGTTTTGTCTGGCATAGCATCTAAGCCAATGACTTCATCAGGGCTGTTATTGTAAACATCAAATAAACAATAATCAATAAACTGTCCTACTACACTTTAATTACTAACAACAATAAGGAAAAAAGAAAGAAACTCAAGATAGAACTGTTTGAGCACCTATATTATAGCCCAGTGATTTTATGAGGAATAAAGTAAGAGAGAAAGTTTCTCAACGCCACCGAGGCAATAAGGTCACCTTTATGCACACCCATTTAGTACAAAAAAATCTGTTTTATAGTCATAATCACCTCTTTATACAAGTCAGGTTAATCATAAGGGGGGTGTATTTAATCCCCTTAATTCGATACTCCTCGTCCTCTTATTCCCTATATAATATAGGAAAATATTTAATTAATAACAATTCTAATTTGACTACAATACCATCTTCTACTGTTTCCACTATATTTCAGGTGAACATTCTATTCAGTTTATTCGATCTAGACCAAAGTTTAAGAAATTACTACTATGATATTTAAATTAAATGGTACACTTCCTTCTAACTCACCACGTCAAGTCATTTCCATCAACTCCAAACATACACGTCAGAAAAAGAAGGCGAACCTGGCTGCACGTGACTAGTTAATCTCTGTAATACATGAATATTGAGTGTCAGACGCTAAGATATCTAAAGAGAAACGAATGATATTTATCTCAAATAACCGATCTTACCTCTTATCAGTGTTTCTTCCACATAGGTATCAAATAATCTCAGATCTCAATAACACTCGTATCTGTAAGGGGAGACATAACCATATCGTCTCTAACAACACGTCTCTACAGTTGGTACTGACGACTGTAGTAAAAGTGTATATTGGTACGTTACTAACCTCAAGTATTATCTCTTAAGTGTCAATGACCTGTCAAGTTCGAGAGTATAAAAAAGAGGTTCAGTTAATAAGTTCAGCCTGTCATAAGCGTACTTCATTATCCTTGTTAGATATCCAAAAAGAAACGTAATACAAACTCACCAAATATCTTCAATAATGCGTCCAATCTATTTAAACATGCGAAAAACGAACAAAAGAAAAAAACATATTCGAGAGCAGGTATTATTATTTGTCCAATCTAAATAACCAGTTTGCTTCAGTAAGAATAACCCGAGTCATCTCACTCACCAGAGGATAGCATATCTACGACTTCCAAGAATCCGGCGTGCAGCACGGACGCCATATTGAAGTGTCCTTAAATACTATTTTATCGTGAGCGCCATCTTGTAATGGTCTAGTATTCGTGAAATCGTTATGTTGTTAACCTAGTTGTAGGTATTTATTTAAATATGATGATTTCAATTTATATGGTCAGTTTTCCGATCTCTATTGAGCTCAAATCTTTCAATAAATCATCACGTTTATCCCTGTCTGTATAGTTATTCAATATATTGGTCATAATACCATTCAATAATATATACTCGTTTGTATTAAAAATAAGTGCACAGGTCTAGATGAAAAATGGCATGTCCCAGTTCCGAATAGCGGTATTCATAAAAACCTCCGTGAGTATAGTCCAAATTTAAATATTGTGTCTCTTTCCGAAAATTGTCGAAAAAAGATTACCACAGCCTCGAACCTCCTATTCTCAAATCTTCACTTTGTCCAAGATTGCGTTCACCTCCTACTGTTTATGCCACACGGAGGGCACTACTGGTTGTAATATAAATGTCATGTTTAAGTTATTATCATATTGAATCCCTGTAAGGGTTAATCTCTGTCTGTCCACTAGGCTTAGTATTATCGGAACAATAAGTACCATGAATTCCATTTTAAAAAAAGAATAATGGAAAAGACAGTAAGTTTCAGGTAGAGTCAAAGTAAGAATAGTAACCCATATTAAGAAAGTAAATCTAATTAGCCAGATGATACGGGAAACATTAGAAAAGAGAGAAGGTTTTCATTGTATTACTGTCATACTTTTCTGCAATAAATAGTCAATTCATATATATCGCTATTCATCAACAATCCATTCTTTTGGTCTCAAATTGCACATGTATATACAAGTCGTTTCTATAGCCTTATAGCCCGCCGTATTAAAGGCCCTCTCCAGCGTTAAAGGCCCTGAGCCGAAGGCGAGGGCCTTTAACAAGGAAGAGGGACTTTAATAGCGGTATAGCCCATCTACGAAGGGCTATAAGGCTATTAGATCATTCTACCACTAGAGGACAGAATGTTCTAACAAAAAAAACAAAGCCTTTTGGGAGCGTGAACAGCTCTCAGTTTCATTATCCACATACATTCCCTGCGTCGCAGTTGGAGTGTTCTGTCCCCTCCTCTCTTATTTGCTTTCACAACATCTATACCATGATTTTGAAATTGGTGTTTGATCCTGTCATTTTGGGTCCTAATGTAATGAGCAGCTATAGGATATCTGGTATCTCCATTTTTTAAGACCCTAAAGTGTTCCATCATCCTATCACGTAGTCTCCTAGTGGTACTCCCCACATAGATTTTAGTACATGAGCATACAATTACATAGACTACATACGTAGTTTCACTATTGATAAAAGAGTTAATTTTAAAAGTACCCATTTGATTGTAACTGAACTCTTTTATTCTCTTGACTGCCCATCTACAAGCACCACAGTTACCGCAGTAGTAAAAGCCTGACGGCTGTTGACTTAGCCAGTTTGGTTTTCCAGGTGTTTGATGGTAGCTGGGACACAATTTATTAGATAAGGATGTTCCTCTCCTATATGTGATACTGGGTCTAGCATTCATTATCGGATTAATATCAGGGTCACTCAACAATAAGTGCCAGTATTTCTTAAGATTTCCAGATAGTTGATGACTCCCTTCACCATAATTCGTCACCAATCTTATCAGATTCTTTGTATCCTGTTTCATCTGGGGCTTGGGTTTGGGTTTAAGTGTTTTTATACTCTCGAACTTGACAGGTCATTGACACTTAAGAGATAATACTTGAGGTTAGTAACGTACCTATAGACACTTTTACTACAGTCGTCAGTACCAACTGTAGAGACACGTGTTGTTAGAGACGATATGGTTATGTCTCCCCTTACAGATACGAGTGTTATTGAGATCTGAGATTATTTTATACCTCTGTGGAAGAAACACTGATAAGGGGTAAGATCGGTTATTTGAGATAAATATTGTTCATTTCTCTTTAGATATCTTAGCGTCTGACACTCAATATTCATGTATTACAGAGATTAACTAGTGACGTGCAGCCAGGTTCGCCTTATTTTTCTGACGTGTATGTTTGGAGTTGATGGAAATGACTTGACGTGGTGAGTTAGAAGGAAGTGTACCATTTAATTTAAATATCATAGTAGTAATTTCTTAAACTTTGGTCTAGATCGAATAAACTGAATAGACTGTTCACCTGAAATATAGTGGAAACAGTAGAAGATGGTATTGTAGTCAAATTAGAATCGTTATTGATTACATATTTTCCTATATTATATAGGGAATAAGAGGACGAGGAGTTTCGAATTAAGGGGATTAAATACCCCCCCTTATGATTAACCTGACTTGTATAAAGAGGTGATTATGACAATAAAACATATTTTTTTGTACTAAATGGGCGTGCATAAAGGTGACCTTATTGCCTCGGTGGCGTTGAGAAACTTTCTCTCTTACTTTATTCCTCATATAATCACTGGGCTATAATATAGGTGCTCAAACAGTTCTATCTTGAGTTTCTTTCTTTTTTCCTTATTGTTGTTAGTAATTAAAGTGTAGTAGGACAGTTTATTGATTATTGTTTATTTGATGTTTACATAACAGCCCTGATGAAGTCATTGGCTTAGATGCTATGCCAGACGAAACACGTGTTGGCTGTTGATTGAATGAAGTTGTACACATCATTTCAAGATTCCCAGTGAATAAAGAAGAATTCTACGCTTATCAACATACTTGTGGATTGTTACTTTGGACACTCTTTACTATTGTGGTGGTTCTCTTGATACCTTGGACCAGGATTTGAGGAATAATAATTGTATACTTCCGTAACCAGGGACGTTGGTTACTTTTTGAGTTGGGATTGTACCTTAAACATTTGTGGTAAAGGCTGTTTGCACTTAAAATACTATAATACAGATTTGATTTAATATTTAGGAGCGCAGGTGAGATCATTCTATTTTCTATGTGTAGTACCACACTCAACTGTGGTTGTTAGGGGGTTGTGGTAACCACCCTCTTCTCACCGAGCAGCCCCAAATAATAATACTTGAGAACAACACTGGTCCTGACGATTCTATGAGCGCTCCTATCTAGCAGTGTTACCAAAATTGTAAGAATTATTAATTCAGCTTAAGGAGCAACCACAGGGATAATTAAATATCACAATGAATAGGGACAAAGAAGCACAGGACCTATTTTCTAACCTCAATGCAGGCTCCTCCATAGGTATTGCTGTGGGTGCAAGTAAGGAGCAAAACCAAGAAGGCCTAAGAGCCAAGTTCGTGAAATTAGAACGGCTCAAAAAAGCAGAACTTAATAAATGGTGGAATGCTGCCATCTTGAAACAGTATTTGGTTTTGAATAGAATTCCCAGGGGACTACGGTCTCAAATTATGCCCACCTATGAGGATCTTGGCCGGACCTATTGGATACTTGGGAGAAGGAGTTGACTAGTAGCTCGTGGAATCTTATAAATATTCTAATTGAAAACGCAGAAAGGAAAATTAAAAAACTATTGATGGAGATTGAGGCCCTAGAGGATGAGATTAAGGTACTTAATATCCCAGAGGCTACTATGAAAAATTATGCTATCTTGGACAAAATCCTAGCTGGGATGCAGACAGATATTAACAGGAGGAAAGCCAAGAAACTTAAGAGGGATGAAAATGATTACCGTACAGGTCGTGTATTTATCTTTGCACGACGCTTTGATCATTTAATGAATAAACTACCATCAAGTAAGAAAAAGGGAGAAACCTCGAGTACTAGTGACCCCTACTCCTCCTCCAGTAATATATCAACTAGTGAGAACGAAGACCAGACAGACAATACAGGTGTGGTGACAGGAGGGAACAGTTTTTTAGAGGAGGTCCGGCGGATACGGATAGGGAACAGGCGAGAACCAGGAAATATAAGACCAGGAGAGGAACGAGAGGCAAAGGGAGAAGCAAAAATAAGACAAGGTATAAGGACTCGGTCCTGGAAGAACCCATAGTGACCAGACATGATACAAATGCTATTGATATTGTTAACCTTTCTTCTTTTGAGTTAACTGAAGATATGATTTATTTGCTTAAAAGAGGTTTGGGTTTCTGTCCATCTAACAAAATAGATTGGAATTTGGCTAAAATTGACCTGTACAGATTTACAAGGATGTTAAAAGTAAAGAAACATTTTGTGAACCATCCTAAAGTACTCCATTCTGTAAATAGACCTGACCTTTCTAACCTATCGATCCAAAATGTGCAAGATACTAAATTGTTACTGTCACTTACAGAGAGTGAAGATGACCCAGTGACTATGTCAAAATTACTAATGGATTTAGAGATTAATCAGATTACTATTGAACCGAGTGGCTTGAGAAAAAAGTCACGTTAGACCCCACAATTATCCTCGGGCAATGTTCTTGATGCATTCTTTAAGGCAGTAAATCTGGACATTGACAAGCTAATTAAAAAGGATATTAGAAATAACAAAAAATATATTACCAGGAACAACTTAACTATAAAAGAACGTACAGCACTGAAAACACTGATCATGAACCCTAACATAGTCATTAAAATGGCTGATAAAGGGGGTAACATAGTGATCCAGGATATCATTGACTATGAAAATGAGGTCTTTTCACAACTGAATAATGTATACTACTATGAGAGGGTGGCTTCAAATCCGCTACACATGATTATTCCTCTTATTAATGACAAATTGAAGATATGGTATGATACATCACTGTTGGATTTTGATGAGTATACTTACTTGAAAATTACTTCACCGCGATCACCTTGCTTTTACTGTTTACCAAAAATTCATAAGGATAAAAATAAACCACCTGGGAGACCTATCATCTCCGGAATAGATGGGCCTACGGAAAGATTGTCACAATTTATAGATGTTTACTTACGACCATTTGTGCATAATTTGCCATCTCATATTGAGGATACCAGACATGTTTTGAACCTTATGAATGACATAACTTGGGAAAGCGGTATGAATCTTGTAACATTAGATGTTGTCTCGTTATACAGTAATATAGATCATAACCTGGGGATAAAAGCTGTAGAGAGTTTTTTAATGAGACGACCAGCTGAGCAATATGAACACACCATGATTTTATTAGAAATGACAAGACTTGTTCTAGAAAACAATTACTTTCTTTTTAAAGATAAGTGGTACAAACAGAGACATGGAACTGCGATGGGCTCCAGATTTGCTCCGTCTTTTGCCAACCTATTTATGGGTTGGTTTGAGGCGGAGTGGATCTGGGGTCCTAAGGGCAGTAAATGGGTCGACCACCTATATTATTGGGGTCGATTCATAGACGACTGTTTGATGATCTGGAGAGGCACTACACAAGAACTGAAGGAGTTCTTTAATCATCTTAATAATAATCAGGTACACATGACATTCACGATAGAATACAGTTGTGAAAAACTAACTTTTCTTGATGTGGAACTATTTATTAAGAATGGCAAATTGTGTAGTAGGATGTTTCGGAAAGCTACTAGTTGTAATGCGATTCTATCAGCAGATAGTTGCCACCCAGCGTGTCAGATCAACTCCATCCCTTATGGAGAAATGCTAAGGGCACGTAGAAATTGTTCAGAAGATATAGATTTTAACAATAACTTAACTGACATGACTAGCAGATTTAAAGCCCGCGGGTACTCGGATCGGGTCATTTATACTGCCATGAAAAAAGTGAGGAACATTTCACGATCAGAAACACTTAAACACAAACCCAAGCCTCAGATGAAACAGGATACAAAGAATCTGAAAAGATTGGTGATGAATTATGGTGAAGGGAGTAATCAACTATCTGGGAATCTTAAGAAATGTTGGCACTTATTGTTGAGTGACCCTGATATTAATCAGATACTGAATGCTAGACCCAGTATCACATATAGGAGAGGAACATCCTTATCTAATAAATTGTGTCCCAGCTACCATCAAACATCTGGAAAACCCAACTGGCTAAGTCAACAGCCGTCAGGCTTTTACTACTGCGGTAACTGTGGTGCTTGTAGATGGGCAGTCAAGAGAATAAAAGAGTTCAGTTACAATCAAATGGGTACTTTTAAAATTAACTCTTTTATCAATTGTGAAACTACGTATGTAGTCTATGTAATTGTATGCTCATGTACTAAAATCTATGTGGGGAGTACCACTAGGAGACTACGTGATAGGATGATGGAACACTTTAGGGCCTTAAAAAATAGAGATACCAGATATCCTATAGCTGCTCATTACATTAGGACCCAAAATGACAGGATCAAACACCAATTTCAATATCATGGTATAGCTGTTGTGAAAGCAAATAAGAGGGGAGGGGACAGAACACTCCTACTGCGACGCAGGGACTGTATGTGAATAATGAAACTGAGAGCTGTTGAGGATGGCCTTAACTTAGATTCTGAATTACAATTCTTTTTAGGCAATTGACCTAGGTATATGATGGATTAATTATGTAGTTAATGATCCTCTGTGACAACAATGCATAGAATGTCATTTAGGCAGGTACTGTCTGATGCATGTAAACTTAAGGTTTAAGAAACAACTTGTATATATATGTGCAATTTGAGACCAAAAGAATGGATTGTTGATGAATAGCGATATATATGAATTGACTATTTATTGCAGAAAGCTATGACAGTAATACAATGAAAACTTTCTCTCTTTTCTAATGTTTCCCGTATCATCTGGCTAATTAGATTTACTTTCTTAATATGGGTTACTATTCTTACTTTGACTCTACCTGAAACTTAGTGTCTTTTCCATTATTCTTTTTTTTAAATGGAATTCATGGTACTTATTGTTCCGATAATACTAAGCCTAGTGGACAGACAGAGATAAACCCTTACAGGGATTCAATATGATAATAACTTAGACATGAAATTTATATTACAACCAGAAGTGCCCTCCGTGTGGCATAAACAGTAGGAGGTGAACGCAATCTTGGACAAAGTGAAGATTTGAGAATAGGAGGGTCGAGGCAGTGGTAATCTTTTTTCGACAATTTTCGGAAAGAGCCACAATATTTAAATTTGGACTATACTCACGGATGTTTTTATAAATACCGCTATTCGGAACTGGGACATGCCATTTTTCATCTAGACCTGTGCACTTATTTTTAATACAAACGAGTATATATTATTGAATGGTATTATGACCACTATATTGAATAACTATACAGACAGGGGTAAACGTGATGATTTATTGAAATATTTGAGCTCAATAGAGATCGGAAAACTGACCATATAAATTGAAATCATCATATTTAAAAAAAAACCTACAACTAGGTTAATAACGTAACGATTTCACGAATACTAGACCATTACAAGATGGCGCTCACGATAAAATAGTATTTAAGGACACTTCAATATGGCGTCCGTGCTGCACGCCGGATTCTTGGAGGTCGTAGATATGCTATCCTCTGGTGAGTGAGATGACTGGGGTTATTCTTACTGAAGCAAACTGGTTATTTAGAATGGACAAATAATAATACCTGCTCTCGAATATGTTTTTTTCTTTTGTTCGTTTTTCGCATGTTTAAATAGATTGGATGCATTAATAAAGATATTTGGTGAGTTTGTATTACGTTTCTTTTTGGATATCTAACGAGGATAATGAAGTACGCTTATGACAGGCTGAACTTATTAACTGAACCTCTTTTTTATACTCTCGAACTTGACAGGTCATTGACACTTAAGAGATAATACTTGAGGTTAGTAACGTACCAATATACACTTTTACTACAGTCGTCAGTACCAACTGTAGAGACACGTGTTGTTAGAGACGATATGGTTATGTCTCCCCTTACAGATACGAGTGTTATTGAGATCTGAGATTATTTTATACCTATGTGGTAGAAACACTGATAAGGGGTAAGATCGGTTATTTGAGATAAATATCGTTCGTTTCTCTTTAGATATCTTAGCGTCTGACACTCAATATTCATGTATTACAGAGATTAACTAGTGACGTGCGGCCAGGTTCGCCTTATTTTTCTGACGTGTATGTTTGGAGTTGATGGAAATGACTTGACGTGGTGAGTTAGAAGGAAGTGTACCATTTAATTTAAATATCATAGTAGTAATTTCTTAAACTTTGGTCTAGATCGAATAAACTGAATAGACTGTTCACCTGAAATATAGTGGAAAGAGTAGAAGATGGTATTGTAGTCAAATTAGAATCGTTATTGATTAAATATTTTCCTATATTATATAGGGAATAAGAGGACGAGGAGTATCGAATTAAGGGGATTAAATACACCCCCCTTATGATTAACCTGACTTGTATAAAGAGGTGATTATGACTATAAAACATATTTTTTTGTACTAAATGGGTGTGCATAAAGGTGATCTTATTGCCTCGGTGGCGTTGAGAAACTTTCTCTCTTACTTTATTCCTCAAAAAATCACTGGGCTATAATATAGGTGCTCAAACAGTTCTATCTTGAGTTTCTTTCTTTTTTCCTTATTGTTGTTAGTAATTAAAGTGTAGTAGGACAGTTTATTGATTATTGTTTATTTGATGTTTACATAACAGCCATGATGAAGTCATTGGCTTAGATGCTATGCCAGACGAAACACGTGTTGGCTGTTGATTGAATGAAGTTGTACACATCATTTCAAGATTCCCAGTGAATAAAGAAGAATTCTACGCTTATCAACATACTTGTGGATTGTTACTTTGGACACTCTTTACTATTGTGGTGGTTCTCTTGATATCTTGGACCACGATTTGAGGAATAATAATTGTATACTTCCGTAACCAGGGACGTTGGTTACTTTTTGAGTTGGGATTGTACTTTAAATATTTGTGGTAAAGGCTGTTTGCACTTAAAATACTATAATACGGATTTGATTTAATATTTAGGAGCGCAGGTGAGATCATTCTATTTTCTATGTGTAGTACCACACTCAACTGTGGTTGTTAGGGGGTTGTGGTAACCACCCTCTTCTCACCGAGCAGCCCCGAATAATAATACTTGAGAACAACACTGGTCCCTGGCGATTCTATGAGCGCTCCTATCTAGCAGTGTTACCAAAATGGTAAGCACCACATATTCACTTGGGAATCAGAGAAGAAGCTTTCACACTGACACTGAGATCCCACCCTGAAGAAGCTTCAGCATTCAGTGGTCTGTCGAGACCAAGGTGGGTTTCTTCATTCTCTCCCATTGGATAATGGGCTTCTGGCTTTTTCCTAGATGATTCTTGGCTTAACACCCACATACATGCTAGGTACATGTAGGTAGGGTTTGCATTTTAGGAGTGCACTCAATTACTGCCATGTATCGATATGCCTGCATATATTTACTGTTTAGCACCATGGTAGAATTCTACCTTCATTTACTCTGTCGGTGCTTGTAATCTTACATATCTGTTTCTGTATAATGATTTTCACAGCAAACATGTTTTATACTAGAATGACACTTGTTCAATGAATGCTTATTGAAAACACCCCATTATTTATTCTGTGTATCTCCAGCGACCAAGCGAGAACGAGTGACTGAGCGAAAAGTACTATACTGTTTCTAAGATCCCTGAAGGATCAAGGGTTGTCATGTTCGATAGTTGCCAGAAACTATTTTCTCCTTGCTAAGGTTAGGGGGCTTATGTGGGCACTGTGACCTAGCTGGTCTAAAGGCTAACATGTCCATTAGGGGTGTCTGGGATCAGTCTGGACACCAATCCCTTAGTTTAGGTTGTCTAAACTTGTGGATCCTATGTATTATTAGGAACTACACAACACCTCAACTTCCAACTCCACACAGATGAAAAGAACAAAACCAGAGACACCCTAACTTACAGAACACCTAGACCATACCTCAACTTCTGCAACGCCATCCTGGAACTCATCGCCGTGCTTGCTATCGAGTGCGAACACTACATCTTCCTAGGGGACCTCAATTTTCCAACTCAACGACACCAGTGAAGCCAACACCAAAGACCTCCTGGAGATCATGAACAACATTGGACTCACCCACATCTCAGGATACATGCTCAACCTCATCTTCACCTCTAGCGACAGAGTCACGTACAACCACATCACCCAACTCACCTTGACTGGCCACCACACCATGCACTGCATCATCTCAGTACCCATCTACTCTGGTACTGCACCCCCCCAGATTCACATGAAGAGACTGGAAAAAGGTATCAGATGAACAGTGGAGCAGCACTCTCCACTCCCACCTCCCAGACTCCACACATGACCCACAACAAGCAGCAAATAACTTCTCCCAGTGGATTACAGAATGCGCTAATGTCATTGCCCCTACCAAGACACCAAGATCAAAGAACCAAGAAAAAGTCTAGTTCATCACACAACTGCACTCTACCAAATGCAACTGCTGACTATTTGAAAGGAAGTGGCATTGAGACAAAAAAATTGAAGAACGCATTGCCTTCAGGACTGCTCTCAACCAGTAACACCCACTCCTGAAGAAAACTAAGAGTCCACTGGCAGTCCACATTAAAGCCAGCGCCAACCACAGCAAAGAACTCTTCACCATTGTGAAGGAGTTCACCATTCCCACGACCACCGCAAATGACATCACTGACTCCCAGAAATTGTGCGACAACCTTGCTGACTTCTTCCACATCCAGATCTTGACCATCTATAAGAATTTCAGACACCAACCCTCTGAAATTGACAGCTTCAACCAGTTCACCTCCATGAACACCACTAGAAACTCCTCACCACGCAAGACAACATCATGAAATCTGTGCACTCTTGAGCACCCACAGACCCATGCACACACCATGTCTTCAAACTCGGAAACAAGACAATCAGCAACGAGACCAGGAAGAACACCTCCATCACTTTAGCCTCTTCCCAGAGGAATAAAAAAATGCCCTCCTAAAGACACCCTCCACTGACCCAGCTGATCTAAAAAAACACTGCACATCTCTCTGCACCCCTCCCTATACTATACGGCAAACGTCCTCAAGAAAGCGGTAAAACTGCAGCTCACCTAATACCTTGAAGACACAAACTCTTGGAACCTCCCCAATCCGGATTTTGTGCTAACCACAGCACAAACATAGTACTGATCACAGCCACCACTGACATCATGGTCCTTCTGGACTTCGGAGAAACAGCAGTTCGCATCCTCCTGGCCCTTTTCCCCAAGATCCTTAAGAATAAGATTGATCTGCCAAAGTGCCGCATAGTGACCACCATAGGATCAGTCACAGAGTCACCATCCAAATATGTGGATGCCATTTTACGTTCTATGTACAGCAAATAGCATTGTATATTTAGACAACTAGGGATATGTTAAGGTTGGTATCCTATCCTGGTAATAGAAACCAACAAAGCATATGGCTAGATTTGAACAGATTCATTCACAATGGAGTAGCACCTTTTTATGAATATGCAACCCATTGGATAAGAATAATTGATGACATTTTCTTTATTTGGACTGGGACCATGGACACCCTAGAGGAGTTTTTGATTTGGTTGAACTTGTGCAATTTGGATATGAAAGTCACAGCACACAAGAGTCATAATCAGATAGAATTCTTCGATATTCTGACACAACATAATAATGAATGTGAAACCAACAGCTAGAGATACATACTCCACTTCAATTGTTTCCATCCTAGGGCCCAAAAGCAAAGTATCCCCTTTGGGCAGTGCTTAGGCTCCAAAGGAATAGTACAAATCTTTTGGATTTTGACCTAAGAACCAATGATATGAAAGAAAAGTTCATTGTGAGAGGATACCCAAGATTGTTGCTATGAGAAGCACACTATTATGACCAAGATCATCACTTCCATAACACCTACATGTCCAAAAATTAAAAATTGATATGTGTAGTCTGCCACCTGCCTAGAAAGGATGCCTGAGTCATGGCGAGATTGTTTTTGTGCAGGAATGTGTACCTTCCTGCACAAAATAACCACTACAGGTACTTTCAATGTGTGCTGTAGAATGCAACACACATTGAAAGAGGAAAAAACAAATAGAAATACAAACATTTCTCCTCATTGCACCTCCCTACATCTCCCCTGGGGAGGCATAGCACTCAGACACTTTTCCATATTTACGATTCCTCGTAAATCAGGAAATGTGTCCTGTTCCATGGGTGTTCGGTGGGAACACTCACAGCAATACCCATGGATCGCTCCTTTCACGCAAAATGCTGCGTGTAAAGGGGCGATATTTACAAGGACAGGTAAAGCCACGCAGGGTGGCTTGTCCTGTCCTTGTAAATATGGAGCAGTAAGATACGTCACCAGTACATCACAAAAAGTGACATATTGGTGGCGCAGGGGGCTTGTAAATCTGCCCCTGGATTTTTACCCTTGATACTCTTACATGAGGGCTAAACAATGGCATTTCATGGGGCAAAGTAATTCGATATAGTGCAGGTTAATCGCAGGTCTTTCTATTCTTCTAGCACAATTTACCTACTTTTTCTTTCGTATCTTTCTTTGTTTGGATGCGATTACATCACTCAATAAAATAACTATCTATATTACAATATTTCGATGGGTCCTCTTATCAGAGGTGCGTTCTATTCCTGATGAGGTATGCTGGCTTTTGTTGAATTTCTTTAATACCAGAAATCTCTGTGTGTTCCATCATGGCCGCATTAATAGAGTAAAGGGGCATTTACTCCCGCATTGAGGGATAGAGTATTCACCCCCTTGTTAAGGGATGTTGAGTCTGTATTTCATTTCTATCCCTACCATTGGCATGTCCTTTGTTGGTTTTCAATGCAAAAACCATAAAAGGATGACACATCAGGCTGAGCGATCTTTAGTTCGTGTGTAGTAGGACTCAGCTGCATCGTACGGACCCCTCCACAGTGATTTTAAATTCAAACTTAGGTATGATGACAAGGTAAATAAGCCTGAACTCTCATTATTTCAGCATGTTTAACCCCTTGCGTGTGCATGATGGAACCTCGCCGTCATGAGCCACGGGCGGCGTGTCTGCATGATGGTGTGGTTCCGTCATGCGGCTGCGGCTTCGCCCACACAGCATTAATTCCCGCCTGTGTGGGCGAATTAATGAGCGGGCAGGGCATGATGGAACCACGCCGTCATAAGCACAGGAACCCCCGTGACTCATGACGGTGTGGTTCCGTCGGAAGCACAGCGGCGCTGCGCTCACCCCATCCCCCCAGTGCGGCGGCGGAATTTGCGCCGGGGCCCAGGGATTAATATCGGAGTATAGAAGTTTACATTGATGCCAGGTTCATTGCTACTATTTGTTCTTATTTAGCATTCGAGATCTACCCAGGGCTGAACCATACACAAAAGTATTTCATCTCTGCACCTAGGTGTGCTGACAACGTAAATAAGCCTGTTGTCTTGGTATCTCAGTATGTTTAATATTGTAGTATAGAGGTTGGTGCTGATTTCATTTACCATCAACTCTTTTTATTTAGTATCCAAGACCCTTTAAGGTTTGAAATACAAACAGAAGTATTGTTAATTGACAGGGATGTTGTCCCACTACACCTTAGTAGAGCAGGAATTTTTTAGACCCACTTGCACTTCATTTCAAGTTTTGCATGTCATTTAACCCCAATGCCAAGCATTATTGTTATTGATCTACTATGGGTACACCCTAACATAGTAATTTGATTTATGTGCGGTGTATCTACAGCCATTAGCACATACATGAAGGATACCATATATTATTTATAATACACCTGTACATTTGTATTTCAGAATAGGCTGTTGCCATATTTGTGTCAGTCTCACTGCATCAACCATTATATGAATATTCCTGTGAGCAGAAACCAGGTCAGTTTTGATCCTAACATGATTCCATTCATGACATGTTGGGTTTGAAAAATGGCTGCACACATGTTTTTTTTCTTCTTTTAAAAAAAATAAATAATATTTTGTATTTTTTTTGTCTTTCTCCATTTTTCCTTTTTACTCTCTGCATATCTGAACACACCACTGGTCTTGTTGGTATATCACACATCTATGAATAAGTGGTACACTTAAGTGATGCATGCAAACTCGGGGAGAGGAGTTGGCCTAACGGCTAGGGCGGTCGACCTCAAATCTGGGGAAATGGGTTTGAGTCTCAGCATGACACTGAACATCCTGTGATTCTGGGCAAATCACTTAATCTCCCAGTCCCTAACAAAAAATGAATGTGTCCTCATGTGATGCAACTGGTGCTATGTGAAGCACGCCGACACCCGATTCGGGTCAAGTTTGTGCTATATAAAACTCTGTAAAATAAAATAAAAAATGAAACTATCATTAGGTAATGTTGTTTTCACTGGTACGTTCCACGGGTCAAGTCCAAGTACGCTTTTAATGGTTACACACAATGTATCATTTATCTGATTTGAGTTACATGGCTCTCATATCATTAATTGAATATCTTCAGGTATTTTTAAAATCAACAAAGCATGGCCCTCCCAATTAAAGATTGTGTGCCAAAACGTGAGTCATTTGAGAGCATTGTGCACTCCAGCCATTAAACATTTATCAACCACAAATGATATTTTGGTTTCTGGATAACTTGTGATGCACCACATCTTGTTTTATACATTAATAAGTAATTATGGGTCTGATTTGCATGTCAGGTGGAAAGCCATCTTACAGTCTGTCGGAGGCTCTCCACCTGACATTGGAGGGTTTCCCTCCGACCGCTTTATTATGATGACCGTGGTCAGAGGGAAACCCGCGGTTGGATTCCACTCCTCTGTGAGTCTGTCGGAAGAGGAGAGTAATTGTAATCTCTTTGATTGATGACAGAGCCAGCCTGTCTGAAAGTGACTTTAGAGACCCCTAGCAGGACCAGATCCCCTTGGCCCTCCCCTATTGTGCCCCCCTAAACAAGGTGCAGGGATGTTTTCAACATCCACCCGCCACACAAGCTTTGATTGAAAAATGGGTTTTTGCAAACGCCCTCTAGGTGGTCACATCCTAATCCTAGGGTCGGAACTGCGGATCTAAGGTGGTCCGGTAGTTCCAAACAACTACGATGTCAGGTGGGAGGCAATATATGTTTTAGTAGGTACCTTCTGTATCTCTCAGGATCTGTATATTAGGAAGACATTGAATTATAAATGAACTAGGATTTATTTGCATGTTGGATTATTGAGTGAATTTTACAAATGTGCATGGGTTATGATAGATGTGGATAATTGGATTGTAGTGTTTTAGAGCTGTACTTTATGTATATTTATGTATTTCATTTATTGTCTAATTTGAGTATTGATAGTAGAATAATTTTTATTTTTTTATTTTAATGTGCTCATGAGTTCTGATTATGATGAAATAATGTGTCAGTAGGTCAAAAACAAAAGTGGATGTCTGAGGATTTACACAATAGTTATACCTGTCGGCTGCATTTGACACCATCTCCCACCACATCCTGATCAATACATTCCCCCACATCGGACCCCAATGGAAATGCTCTCAAATAGATCACCTCATGCCTCACCAGCAGAACCCAAAGCATACCTCTCCCACCCTTCACCTCCGAGCCCAAGAAGACCATCTGCTGAGTTCCGCAAGGATCATCCCTTGGCCCTACCTTCTTCGACACCTACATAACCCCTGTGGCCGACATCGTCAGATCACACTGAACAAATACATCTCCTATACGCATGACAGACAGCTCATCCCTTCACTGTCTGGATACCCCTTCCATTACAAAAGCCAACTTTGACAGATGCATGATGACTGTCGCAAAATGCATGAAGGACATCTATCTCAAACTTATCATGGACATGACAAAAGTAACGCCTCGCCACGAAACAATACATGGTGTTCTGAGAAGTTCAGCACCCCTCCACCCCCAACAGATCATGCCCGGAACCTCGGCATCATTGTGGTCATCAATCTATCATGCAGAAGCAAGTGCACACGGTCTCATCCACCTGCTTCCACACCTGCTGCATTCTCTACAAGATCTTCAGGTGACTCCCGGTCAACACCAGAAGAACTGTCATCTCAGTGGCAAGATTCATACTCGACCTCCCCAGAAGGACTCACATTATACCTCATCTCAAGAAACAACTCTAGCTCCAGATTCAGAAGAGATGCCAGTTAAGATTCTTATCCATGCCAATAAGGCCCTGCACAATGAAGCGGGCCTTCATTGTGAATCCCCGGTCCTTCTACCACCCGGCCAGACACCTTTAATGAGCATCCTTCTCCCTCGCGGACACCCCGCGTATCTGCTAAGTCAACAGCCGAGGACGCTGCTTCTGGCACCCTGCAGCCAAGGTTTGATACAATTTCCCCCTGCACCTCAGGACCACTCCAGCAACTTAGAAGGGAACTAAAGACCTGGAAGTTTGACTGATCAGACCTACATACAGCAGCATAAGGCACCAGAGCCTCGAAACCCTCACAGGTGATGTTGATTGATTGATTGAGATCAAAGGGTTGAGCTTGCAATTTTGCATAGATGTAAAAAATGGGTATTGACCTGTGACCATTTATTGGGTGGTTGAAGGGGCACTTCATGCACAAAAACAATCCTGAGGGGCATATTCCTCTATAAAAAGAGGAAGTAATGAGGAAAAAGAAATAAAGATATTTACCCTTGTTACGCCTCACCTGAGAAGGCATATCTTTTTGGCACATTCCCAGGTCTACCAGTTCTGTAAATCTGGGAACATGTAAAAAACCATAGGAGTTGCATGGGAACACCCACACAATGTCAATGGAACACCTTCCCAGAGCAGAGTAAGGCAACATGGTGATGTGGGCTGCATTGCCTTACTCTAAATTAATGGAGCCACTCAGGGCAAAGCAAATGCCCTTGCATGTTTTCATAAATCACTTGTAAGGTTTGTGTCACTCTTGCACCACTTTGCCTAGTGCACGAGTGATGCAAATCAGCTCCTAAAAAGGCTCCTATGTGTTTTTTTAAATTACTAATTGGGCACAATGTCAGTTTTAATAAAGGCGTGTTCTGGCAGGCAGGTCACTCCACTCACCGCGCAGCTCCACCTGTCCTGTGCCAGTGCTCCCAGACAGCCTCTGCCACTGTGCCCAGGGGTCGAGGTCCGCTGTAGGCAATTGGTCTTCTCATTTTTTTTTATTTTTCTTTTGTGACTCCAACTGTTTAAATTGTGCTGTGCTCGTCATTTGGTCTTCCCTCACTTCATTATTGTGCTATTGTGATCCCAAATGTTTAATTGTGCCGTGTCCTACCTTTCAGTTGACCTTGTTGTAGCTTTACTCCCTGGCCCCCACTGTTCCCCCTTTTTGCCTTCTGTACTCCCTCGCCGCCTCCACCCACCCCTGGTACTCGCCGCTACATCCCCTGCGGCCCCACCCCCTCGCCCTCCATTGGCCTCCCTGCTTCTGCCTCCTAGCTGCACCTCCCTCCCACCTCCCCGAAGGCGCACCTAAGGCAAGCCCATCTGTGCCCGTCCGCACCTGGGCCACTCCGAGAGCCAGAACCCCTGGCCCCCACGCACGCCATGCCGCAGATTACATCCTCCTCGGAGACATGAAATTCCACCTCGAGAACAACAACGACATGAACTCCACCACCCTGATCGACAACCTAGCCAACCTCGGACTCAGACAGCTCGTGACAACACCCATCCACGCCGCTGGGCACTGACCCCATCTTCACAGCAAGCCCCCACGTCACCTTCAACCACACCAGCGAACCCCACTGGACCAACCACAGCAGCATCCACTTCCCCTTCAGGAAGCCCACCACGCACCACTGCACCCAGCAGTTGCCTCAACACCGCTGGAGCAAGGTCACCGAAGACCAGCTAACCACCACCCTCGCAAAGAGCCCACCCACCGATCCCACCGACCCAGATACCGCCGCCCGGATCTTCAGACTATGGATCGACAACTGCGCCAACACCCTTGCCCCACTCACGGCACCATCCAACAGCCACACCATCAAGAAGGCTACCTGGTACACCGAGACCTCCAAGGCTCCAAACAAACATGCCAAAATCTGGAGAAGAACTGGCTCCCCGAACGAACTCCAGACAGCCACGCAGCCCACAAGAACGCCACTCGCAGACACCATCAACTCATCAGAACCGCCAAGGGGGCTTCATTTAAAGACTGCCTATATAACAATGCACACAACAGCAAAGAACTCTTCAACATCGTGAAGGAGCTCTCCAACCCCAGCTCCAACAACAACTACATTCCGCCTTCACAAGACCTATGCTACGCACTTGCCACCTTCTTCCACTGCAAGATCGCCGACATCCACGACAGCTTCAATGTCGCGACCCCCCAATGCCTACCGCCCCCACGACCACCACCCACAGCAACCGCCTGCTCTCCTGGACCAACATCAGCGACGAAGACATCAGCGACATAATGAACACCAGACACACCGGATCGCCGTTAGACCCATGCCCTCACCACAACTTCAACAAAGCCTGCACAGCCATCGCAACTCATCTCCGGAAAATAATCAACATCTCCTTCGAGACAGCAACCTTCCCGGAAAGCTGGAAGCACGCCGAGATCACGAATTACTCAGGAAACCCAATGCAGACTACAAGGACCTCAAAAACTTTGGACCCATCTCCCTGCTTCCGTTCCCTGCGAAGGTCACAGAGAAAATCCTCAACAAACAAATGACCCGCTGCCTCGAGGAGAACAGCTTTCTGGATACGTCCCAGTCCGGGTTTCGCAGCAATCATAGCACTGAAACCGCCCTCATTGCCGCCACCAATGACATCAGGCCCCTACTTGACAACAGAGAAAGCGGCCCTCATCCTCCTGGACCTGTCAGCCGCCTTCGACACGGTCTGCTAACGCACACTATGAACATGCCTACACGACGCCGGGATCCAAGAGAAGACCCAGGACTGGACCACCTCCTTCCTATCCGGTGAACTCAGAGCGTCCGCCTTTCCCCCCTTCCGCTCCTATGCCACCGTGATCATCTGCGGCGTACCCCAGGGCTCTTCCCTCAGCCAGACGTTGTTCAACATCTACATAGCACCCCTCGCCCACGTCGCCTAACAGCACGACCTCAACATCAACTCCTACGCCGATGACACCCAGCTGATCCTCTCCCCCACCAAAAACCCTCACACCGCAAAGACCAACCTCCACGAAGGAATGAAGGTCGTCGCCGAATGGATGAAGCACAGCCAGCTGAAGCTGACCTCAGACAAAACGGAAGTCCTCATCCTCGGCCCCACCCCTTTGGCCTGGGACGACTCCTGGTGGCTGACAACACTGGGAACAGCCCTGACACTCACCGACCACGCACGCATCTTAGGGGTCATCCTCCACTACACCCTCACCATGACTAAGCAGGTCAACGCCGTCTCCTCATCCTGCTTCAACACTCTCCGAATGCTCCGCAGGATCTTCAAATGGATCCCCATCAAAACTAGAAGAACAGTCACCGAGGCCCTCGTCACCAGCAGATTGGACTATGGAAACACCCTCTATGCAGGAACATCAGCCAAACTCCTGAGATGACTGCAACGCATCCAGAACGCCTCGGCACATCTGAACCTCGACATCCCCTGCTGCAGCCACATCACACCCCACCTGAGAAACCGACACTGACTCCCCATCAACAAGAGGATAACCTTCAAGCTTCTCATCCACACAAAGCTCTTCACAACACCGGCCCTGCATACCTCAACAGACGGCTAAGCTTCTACACCCGCACTCGCCATCTCCGCTCCACCGGCACCGCCCTCACCACATTCCCCCGCATCCGAAGGCTTCAGAAGACTCCTCAAGACCTGGCACTTCGATCAGTAACAGCACCCCCCCAGCGCCTTGAGACCCTCACGGGTATGTAGTGCGCTTTATAAGTGTCCTGATTGATTGATTGATTGAAAATGTACAGTCTGATACTGCAATTCCATGCTTTTTAAACTATTGCTATTTATGTATTTGTACTTTTATGATGACATTTTATAACCTAATACATTTTTTACTGACTGATTGACTGAATACCTGGTTATTCTTTGAACATTCTAAACATTTAAATGTCAGTTTAGATTAAATATGGTCTAAGAGGCAATGTTCTCTATAGAATTTGTCAGCTAAGGAGTTTTCCGCTTCTAACATCTTCTCTCTTTTGCTGCCAGACATAAATCACTGGCAAAAGAATAGCATATATATAGTTGAATAAGATTGGTTCTTGTTATGCAGAATAAAGTAACTTTGAAAGGAGAAAAAGGGGGTTATCAGTCTAGAGTGACCCAATAGGTACAGAGAGACAAATTTTCAACAACAACATTCCCACCAAGACAGTTTATCTAGATAAATGAGAAGTGTTGAGCTGAAGAGAGTTAAAGGATGAGTCTGCCATTCCTCTAGTAGAAATGAAAAGAAATGTAAGAAACTCATATTTTCTAAACACTTATAATATTAATTTTAATTTTGTATGCATATAATTTCCAACCAAAGAATGATTCTATTTTCTTTTACATGTAAAAAATATTCCCCTTTTAGGTGCTATACTATATTGTCTACAGGTCCAAATTGAGGCGGTGGCAACTCATCATGAAACTTACATTTTGTTATTGTCATAGCCTGGATGTTTTATATATTTCCTACGTTTATAGCAGTAAGGACACAGATATTTCAGTGTAAAGGAAAATGTACTAAGGAAAGACAATAAATTGATTATTAATGTACCCCTGACTTGTAGGCACACAAGTGCTCATGAGTGGACAAACTTCAGACATCAAGAAAGCCCTGTTGAAAGCAAAGTAATCTGTGACGATGATGAGCTGCTGAGTTCGAGAAGGTCAATAGTTTTTCTATAGATTCTTTTTATTAATGGACTGTGCATGGCTTATCCAGGGGGTCTGTGTGGAAGAGAAGTGATGTGTGCACAAGACATGACTTTGAAAGTTGTATTAATTCATCCTTCTCTTGCTGCTCCATGCAGTTTGTAGCTCTCTCTAACTCTTCTAACCTCAGTTTCATTTCCTCTGGTCTGATTGGGACATATATATGGCCCAAAAAAATACAATTTTATGGATCCTGTCAATAGGATCCCCTCTTTTCATTATCTGTACAAAAATATATTTGATGGTGAGGTGCAAGTCTGTAATACATTAACAGTTTCACTGTACTGAAACTAAACAGATCTAGAATCACCCGACTGTAGACAAACCTAATGTTTCAGTATATGTATTATTCACACAACATCCACAAGGAAAACATGTGGATAAAACCTTCACTGTCACTTTTTGTAACTGAACTCTCTTTTGGGGTTCTGTTGGCGATCCAGAAGGTCATACATTCTTACTTCAAATGCCTGATCAGAGATTTCAGTAGATCAAGTAGCTGACCATGGCAGCAGTGAAGATATTGGATGTGGCTTGTTTCACTGAAAAAGAAGAAGAAACTATAACAGAAGCAAAGAAAATATTTAAAAAAGGAAGGATATTATTGCAACCCAACTAGTGGCAAAATAGATCCAAACTGTTTGAGCCCTAGTTAACGATAGGCTGACACCCATTTGCAGACTTAATGAGTGTAGTATTCTGATGTTAGCACAGCTCGTATAAGTAGGGTAAATCCCAGGAGTAGGCATTATCACTGGATTTGTGCTCAGAGTGTGAAATTGAGCTACTAGTTGAGAGGGCTGTTAATCCTACTCAATCAACAACTACAATCCTTGTTAGAGTGAACCACAAAAAGTCACTAAATTAACGTGTGCCTAATCCTCTGGTAGCTTGGCACAAAAGCAGTCAGACTTAACTTAGAGACAATGTTTTGTTCTCCCCCATTGTAGACAATTGCCACGATCTAGAACCAAGATACCAGTCTGTTCGCAGTGCACTCTACAAATCCTGCAGATAATAAATGTATAAAGTATTTATTCAGCCCTCAAGCAGAATTAAGTGAAATCATAACATGAAAAATACCACACTAATGTAGAAAAATAAATGATTTGACATCAAAATAACAACAATTGAATCCATGAACTGGAAACATGCAAATTCAAAGATTTTGGTAAGTATAGCACCTAAAATCCCAAAGCATCCATTGTGGTTATCTGGTCGTGCTAGACCAGGCGAAACTCACTATATCCGGGAAAATACGATGGACTACAGGTCATATACAGTGACCAGTTTAGTCCAGCTAAAAAGGTTACCATCTCAAAGTCCCAGAGCAGAAAGTACAGTCCGCAGAGGAGGCAGCTAGGAGCTTGGAAATTGTTGAATATGCCTGCACTGTAACAAAAAGAGCAGGGTGGGTGTTGCTGACAGTTGTTGCTGTAGCATGAAGAGCTTGTCAGACGTCACAGACAGTCATTGAAGGAGGTTCACAGTGACGGTCATCAAGAGCTGTCAATGCTGTAACATGAAGCGCAGATCTTGCATTGCCGGTATTTGCTGGCAGTCGCTGTAGAATGAAGAGTCAGGTTCATTGGAGCATCATGTTGGCAGTCATCAAGGGCTGCAAGATCTGGCACGAACAGTCTGGTTTTTGAAGAGATCAAAACTTCAGGATGTCCCTTTTTTTCCTAGGAGAAGCTGATGTCACACCAAAGGTCTAGGACCTAGGAGGCGCCTCTCGCAGATTAAGAACTCACTCTGACAGAGGCCAGCAGGGCACAGGCAGGTCCAATTGCAGGTCGAACCAGGAATAGGGTAGCAGTTCAGCTGGGCATTTGCAGGGAGGCCTCTGAAGCTGGTTATGTCCCTCTAGCTGTGAACAGGAGGTCAGTCAGCTGACTCTTGGAGTCACTTCAGTTAGCCTGATATGAAGGGAGCCAGTCTAGTTGTCTTTATCAGACAGCGGGGCACGACTCCAGCAACAGGGCAGTCATTCTTCTGTAGTTTTCCACAGACTCAGAAATTGTGTGAAACTTCTAGACTACCACCGACATAAGGTTCTGGAATTTCCTTCCTTCTAGTATTGGTTTTCAGGATGTCTGGGGTCATGCAAGGGTAGGTGAAGCTATTTGTGTGTCTGCAAGTGCAAGTGTGGTGGTTGACAACTCAGCCGCTCCCATCAGGGCAAATGGCCCATCCTCCTTTGTGATACTGTCTGGGAGGAATAGACAAAGGCCAACTGCCAAGTGCACCTAATCATGTGATCCAGAATAAAGGCTGCAGGCACCACATGGTTAGGACAAGAAAATTACAATTTTATAAAAGTGGCATTTTCAGAATTCTGAATCAAAATTCAACGTTACCATTAAGGAGGGTTTTAAATTGCAATTCCTTTGATACCAAACTTGATATTTCATCCTCTTCCTAAAGAAATGTTCTCCCTTATTAAATGTAATAAGGTCACCCAACGGTGTTCTATGAGGGAAGTAGGCGATGCAGTAGTGAAAAACACAGTATTTCACTCACAGGACATGTAAAGCTTAAAAGTAAACGTCCAACCTTTTAAATACAATGCACCTTGCCCTACGGGCTGCTTATAGCCTACCCTACGGGCGATTTATATATGCATTAAAAAGGAAGGCTTATGCCTGGCAAAAGGTTTAGTATGCCTGGTTGAATTGGCAGTTTAAAACTGCATACAGACTGCAATGGCAGGCCAGAGACATGTTTTAAAAAGGCTACTTTAGTGGGTGACACAATAAGTGTTGCAGGCCCACTAGTATCATTCAATTTATAGGCCTTGGGTATGCGTAGTACCACTTTTCCACAGGGACTTATAAGTAAGTCCATGTGCTGATAGGGTGTGAGCCATTCCTACCATGTTTAGAGGAGAGAGCACAAGCATGTTAGCACTGTTTAGCAGTAGTTAAGTACACAGAGTCCTAAAAGCCAACAAAAATGTGTTCGGAAAAAAGGTGGAGTGAAGGCAAAAATGTTGGGGTGACTCTGCAGAGAGGGTTATGTCCAACACTTAGGTAAGTTAATTGGCTTGCCTTAACAGAACATATCTGAATGGAACAGGTGAGGTTTAGATAATTAATGGTAAACAGTGCTTGAAGTATTTAATGTTGTAGTCTGTGAGTGAGAAAGTACAGCAGAGTTAGGAACAGTGACCTGCTGAAACAGAGGTAATGTGGACTAGCTGCCATTTATAGGAGGTCCCTTGGCACTACACTGGGTTGATGTTAATATTTGTCGGAGAGAAAGAAACCAACACAAGACTCTTGCTTGCCAACAATTATTGCTTGCTAAAAAATATTGCTAATTGCAAAGATACTGCTCGTAAACCTTTTATGAATAGCAATCAATTCCAAACTCACACTAAAGTGTACGTTTTCCCTTTTGAATCAGGCACATAGCTAGGTATCATCTATGCATCGCGCATTAATTATATTATCACCATTTTTCATCCACTGCTTTAAACATACATCTTTGTAAGCATCCTTTTTAGTACGGCGTGCTTTTTAATGCGGGTTAGTCTTTTGATGGCTTACCAGTTTTTATTTTACCATACTTGTGTAATTCCTAATAGATATGAATGATTACACATGATTATATTTCTCTACTTCGTTGAATTACATGGGTTTATTTACGATTCTCCATTACTTCTGCAGAAAAATCTTGTTTAGCCTACTACCAAATACTGAGTAACTTTAAAGAAGTCCTCGTTCCCTTCTTTGGTGATCTATCAAAGTCTCATTTTAGTCGGATTCTGGTGTGAAACTGACTGAATAACTTTCTTGTCATCTCATTTTCCCAAGATCAGTTTTAGACCAGCTTAAAGTCTTCAGATGTCCACAGAACCTAGTAGTCCCTTTTTTACACACACAATTTCAATTTAAACATCCGACTTCAAGGGCAGTGGTATTGGAAGGCCTGTTCAAAAACCATGTCTTAGACCACGAGATTAAATCAGTAAAACATGACCTCGTATAAAATAGCATTGTGCATAATATAAAATAAAAGTACTCTATCTAACTGAAGTTTCCCCATCACTGCAGCCTGGCGGTAAATTCCCCCGGTTATAATCTTTATTCAAAAGGGCACAGTGCCTGGGCTTCCGTTTTGGAAGAAATACACACTCAATTGGTTGAATAATGCAATTGGAAAAGGAGATATTTTGTGAAGGTCTGGGAACAGAGAAATTCCTATATGGAAGCAATGAACAGATCCAAAAACATTGTGAGGGAAATGCTTATGAAAAAAAGACCTCTTCAAAACACAGACACAGTCGTTATTCAATGTTAACCACAAATGCTGAAAGTTGTGAAAGAAATGCTACAATATGCCGCAACTACTTTACGTTTTATGTTTTGGTACGTTCAGTAGAATAATGTTGCGTTTACTGCTGAGAAATTGCAGGCAAGCTATCACATCCAATTTTGCTTGACCATTTTTTATGGTAATGTGGCGGCTGTTTGCGTTTTTCTACCTATAAAATTGCTGAACTTATTTGTACACATTACTTACTATCATCGCTTTATACCATCTTGTGCTCTCATAACTTCCCTTCAACTTATTAGAGGTGAAGTTTATTTTCCTGTCGCACTTACAAAATAATGAATATATGATTTGTTCCCTGTTGCTAGGCTACCGGCTGGCCCTGAAATAACCTGACATGACTGTGCAAGGAAGCAGGCTACAATTAGTAGGGATGAGCTAGCAGAATACAAAGGCAAGTGCGAGCCATGTTAATGTTTGAGGCTACCGAATGTTCCTTTCCATGCCTTTCAAAAGAACAAATCAGCAAAAAGAACTGAAAGGAGGAGAACAAGTTCTAAATTGTCAGAACACAATCCAGACTTTGCAGAAGCAAAGCACTGACAGAGGCTGTCATGGTGATATACAAATAGAAAGTTCACAATTGCAATATGTGAATCTTCCAATACATGTAGCTCTTTTCACAAAATGTCCTGGTTCGGTGAAGCGTGTTGAACACCAGCTAAACACGGTTAAGTTGAGGAACACACAAAATGTAAGGTTCTCTATAGTGCGCGCACAACGTGACACTCTCTCCCCCCCATCATTTCGAACATTCATAACCACCCACTCCAGGCCATGCATAAGAATTCTCATAATCAGGTTATATTGTTCAAGGCGTAGATTTTATTCACATCAAATAAGATAATTTCATAAACCACTATGAGAGTACAGGTATCCTACATGGAATCACACTCCTGCAACATTCACATGTCAACGGCACTAAGAAATTAAAATTGACATTACATTTAAGCATAGCATTAGGGTGACCATACTCCTGGACACTCTGCTGCACACATTGTGCCGGCAGGCCACAATGCGCTACAGCAAACAGTTGCATTACTTGAAATCCACGGCACCCCATATCGCACCGGCAGCCTCCCCAAGGTTCAACTCAGTCCATAAGTGGCAGGTTCAAGCAGTAGAGTCGAGGCCCCCCCTGGCAGGCTGGTCCCCCCCCCACCAACCCATTGCTCACTTCAATCCTACCCCCTACTGGGGTCCCTCCAGTTGCTTAACCTCCATTGTTGTGCATACCACTTTGTTGTTAATTGTCAGCGCTCCGCCACAAGGTGAGACTCTCCCCGGCGCACTCGCCCTTCTCCCCCTTGGCGCTGACTGTACTCCAGAATAACCCCTAGAATCGTGTCAATAAAGATCTCAATCCCTTTTCCCGACAGATGCACTCCATTGTGAGGGAACAACGCTGCTTTCCCTGGATGGAGGAATTTGTACCTAATGGTACCCATTGAAGAACCATGTAAGATATTACGAATTGAAGAGTTCAGCTTCCGGACTGATGTATTATTAGCCTTCGCCAGAGCCCTGCTAAGCCATACCGCTCTCGGTATCACCTCTGACCACAAAATTAATGTGGTCGGTAAGTTATGTCGAATCCTGACCAGGGCTAAAACAGAACCTCTTTTACTCCTTGTCTGCCTAATGGCAGCATGTCATTTTCGCCCACGTGGATAACTAGAATAACTGGGCGCGGCACCGCTTCAGATTCGCTTGTTGAAGCCGAACAAATAAATCCTGTACCCGCAGACTCCACACCCCAATACAATGGTGCGCAAACCCAGTGGCCCCTTCTATTGCCTCCAAATTGGACCCATGAAAGTGCTGCTCCGCACTACTAATTAAGGAATACCCACACCAATAAACATGAACCGGTTTGTGGGAAACAACTGAAACAGCAAAATAAATGCTGTTCAAACATGACTAATGGGCTCCCTGGGCATCAATCCACCCCCTAAACTAAACTTGGCTGGATGTAACGTTAAAAACATGCCGACTCCCAATGACCCACCCATTTGATGGCTTCTGCTGGCAGTCATATTGTCGCTGCTGTGGTGGCTGCCCCCATGCGAAAGGAATGGGAGCTAAACTGCCCTGAATCCTCGCTCAGATATGTTAACGCCTTTCTACACACCTGAGTGAACTGGTAACGTGTCATTGGCATCCCATCCTTGTGCACTAGAAGCCTCATTGAGGCTCCCATTGGGCGTCTGTTAAGGTACTCCTTTGCCATCCCTACCGGACAGTATGCCATCTGATGCGCCGCATGCAGCTTCACCCATGTGCCCCTCCCACATGTCTGTTTTTGACCTCCGTATCCTAAGATGGATAGCTAACCCATCCAAGAGGGCATCTGCCAGTCCCAATCCTCCTTCGCCTTGTTTGAATGCTGCTACCAAAACAGATATACACAGAGCCTGGTGTCCTGCACTCCAGCTACAAATCGTTCCCAACCCTTGATGGCCTTTTGTACCCTAAAGTCCTTTGTGGGATCTCTGACTCCATGCAACCCAGCAAAGAAAGCAATGGCACTTAATTGCTTGCGCACTAAGGAGAGCGACTTCCCCAGTTCTTTCTGCCCTACAAGAAAACCCAGTACTCCTTCTGGCATGAAGCTGTCTTGCTCCAGGGCTGCTCTGAATGTTGTGCTATACACCCCCCAAGTCCTCTTGTACATACATTTTGTTTGGGGTGCCAGGGCTTCTGCACTTAGGTATGTGGCAATGGGGCACCAAGCCTCCACAGCTCCTCTGGGAATTCCGCCATCAGTTTGTCTGCTTGCGGTCATCGTGCCCTGAACTCTGTCAATTTAGATTGAGACAAAGCATCAGCAACTGTATTAGCCACATCAGGTACATGTTTGGCAGCAAAATGCACGTTATGCAAGAGACAATGGCCATGACCGCAGACATACTTTCTGACCAAAAAATTACCCGTGTGTTTGCCAATGAAGCCCCCCAAATGTGCAAGGTGACAATGACAGGAAACAATTCTAGAAAGGTGATGTTTCGTGTGAGCCTAGATGCTATCCTCTGGCCAATACTTCATGCACCACCTAGAACCAAACACAGCTCCAAAACCAATGCTGCCTGCCACATCCCTATAGAGGTCTAACTCTGTTGCTGCACGCTGGTTGCTGCCATAATAGTGTTCCATTAAAATTTTCTTGGAACCCCCTCCATGTCTCCAAACCCTCTCTGACATCTGCAGACAACCTAGTGTGATGGTGTTTAGCCCGTAGGCCGGACATCGCCCTTGCTATGTTTTTCGAAAAGACTCTCCCCATGGGAATCACTCTCAAGGCGAAGTTCATTTGGCCTACCAATACCTGCAGCTGATGTAATGCAACTTTCCTGGCTGTGATGCAGGTGTTAACCGCATCCCTGAATATCCTCACCTTCTCCTGTGGCAACCTACACTTCCCTGACACCGAGTCTATTTCAATCCCCAGGAAACATAAACAGGAGGTGGGGCTTTCGGTCTTGTCTTCAGCTAACAGAACCCCCAACGCCAGGGCAAGCTGCCGGAAACTTGCCGTGCCCTCCCACACGCTCGGTCACCTATGAGGAACCCATGAACAAGAAGTCGTACCACATCATTTGATTACACCAAGTCCTTTTCTGCCCATTCCAGGAATCTGCTGAATGTCTCAAATACAGAGCACGCTATGGAACACCCCATTGGCACACACAAGTCCAGGAAGAACTGCCCCTCAAAAGTGAAACCCAGCAAACGAGTATCCTCAGGGTGGATGGGAAGAAGGCGGAAAGTGGCCTCAATGTCTGACTTGGCCATTAGAGCCCCTTTACCTAATCTCTGCAACTTAGTAATGGCTGCATCAAAAGTGGTGTACCTTTACTGTACAGAGTGCCTGGTCCAGGCCATCATTTACTGATAACCCAGTGGGGTGAGATCGGTTGTGAATTAAACAACATTTGCCTGGCTCTTTCTTTGGAACCAACGCCAGGGGCGAACACACCAAACACACCAAAGGTCCCTTTAGTTCCCCACAAGGTCCCTTTAGTTTCCCACAAGGTGGGGAACTAAAGTGACCTGCCACCCTCCCCGCTAGCACCTCCCCCATAATCTTGTCCCGGACCAACTCTCGGTGTTGCAGAACTGACTCTTCATTCTTAGGCGGGACTGATGAAGGGGGTGCATGGGAAGGAATGCGGAACCCATCATTGAAACCATAATAAAGCATGTAAGCATCCTTGTGATTATTGTTTCAACTGAGCAGGTGCGTGAGTACGTGCATGCGAATTGGTGAAGGGTGCTCACCATTATTGCCTGGGGAGCAGGCTTATAAAGGGTGTGTGCTCCCTGTGCTTGCCATGCTTTTTAAAGCATTTGAATTCTGGGTGTCCCTGCCCCCCGCAAAAAGAGCAAATATGTTTAAACTTGCAGACTGCCCCCTCACTACATTCCTTCTTATTGTACTGCCAGCAGGCCAGTTTTCTTGTCTCCCAAACCTCTGTTGAATCGACAGGACTGAGACATCCTCCCAGGTGCCTGAGACATATTGAACTCCACATGCCAAATATTGATCTCCCTCTGGTCCCATGCTATCTCAGGCCTAACTGCTTTCATCTGCCTAAATTTAGTGTCATACTGTATCAACGCTGACCCTTGGAACTCAGATGCTGCCCTGTGTATAAGGGACATCTACCCAAACAACTTCGGGGCTAAGGATGGAGTTTTCTCAGTTAGGATCGTCGCATAAATGGAAAACCCTGTTACCCAGTTCCGCAAGGACCACTCAACCCACACTGTTTTTGGCTTGAACTCTCTTTCCTAAGCTGCTTTGGGCTGACTTGGGACCACCCCCGCATTGATCAATTCAAAAATGTTCACAAACTCTCCCCTGTGAATTTTTTCCCTCGTCTCTGAAGGAACATACTAGTCAATGGCAGAAGGGGGGCCAGCACCAAAGATATAGACTCAAATAATAATGGGGTCACCACTGGGGGCGAGTGAACCACGCTCTCCCCCACTGCAGCCTGTGAGACAGAAGACTGCGCTACTCCCAGGCCAGCCATCAATGGAGTCCCACCAGTGTGTGCCCATACTTGTTCTGCCACCCCCCATGTGCTCTGGTTCCTGCAACTGGTCTGGGTGGCGTTTGGACTGGCCCCTCCCAACACAACCAGGGCCAGGTGGGCAACAGAGGTCCCTGATGCTTGGACCCCCCTGAGTTCCGGATGGCACGCCTGGCCCATGCGTTGACAGTACTATTACACCTGCCATATTTACCGGGGCTGGAAGGCCACAGCGCTACCTGCTGCTTGAGAAACTACTGGCACTTCCCCTGCTTGTGGTGCCCCCCGCAGATGCTGCTGTTGTGGAGATCGCCATGATGTTCTGCCCCACTGCGCCCCCCCTGTCTCATTAAGTATGGGCCCCAGTGCCGCTTGGGCCACGCTATGCGCCGCCAGGTCCTGAACCATTGACTCACCCCTCAGAGTGGCTACCGTTTCAGACTGTGTGCAGGGCTTGTCCTGTTGCCCCCATATATCGAATCGGGACCTTCCTCTGCTGCTTTGGTGCCCTGCCGTCTGGCTGTTGCTCTGGCTTGCCATCAAGCTATTTCAACGCTGCCTCCATGCTCATTCAGGGCTTGAAAATCCTCCTGGCTCACGAACTGCTCAGAAGTGGGGTGCGCGTGCTTAGGTGCCATTTTACAACCTGCTAGTCAAAACAAAATACCACATGTTAAAACCCAATCTCACCTAGCTATGCATCTCCCATTCCCACATCACCTGTCCACCGTATGGCTATCACCCCCGACTTCCACTTCTAACCAACTTAAGTTGAACTTCTGCCAAATGTGTTATGCACATATATGTTGCCTACCAAAAAGGAAGTAGTGTGCTGCCAGGGTAGTGGTTTTACCAACCATGTCCTACCACATGCACAGAGACATCAAATGATGTGCCCAGGATCACAGAGTACCAGTATAACCATAATTGGTCCTTCCAGGATGTAGGCATGCCTGGACAACCTTTTCCCACTGCACAAATGCAGTGCAAAATTAAGTGAAAACCCATGGATGGTCCCCAAGCCAGACACTTTCCAAATTGACAAGAATTATAGAGGCTATTATGTGTTCCTTAATGGTAATATTTAAGTACCAGGGACTTTACCAATCCAAATCCTTTATCTAATGAGCCGCTGTAACATTGTTAACAACATGTTTTTATTGAGACAGAATTGCTAGTTGATGAGTATTTCAGGAAACAGAGCCTGTGTTAATACTTCCCCCATACTTGACCTGACATTGTAAATAAATGCACTGATCAACCTTTTGGTCTGCACGTACTGTCACAGTTGAATAAGCCTAGTGAGAGCCTGCCCCATAACATGCCTTGTGAGACATGTCCAGCTGACGCTCCTGTTACCGGTCATGTTTCTCCGATGTTTATGGCCCTGTAGCATCACAGTGCCTATCCTTGCAGGCTTAAACCCAGCCGCGTTTCGAGGCTTACCCAACTATTTCCCAAGACATTTAGTGCTTAATCGGGGACTGAGGGGGCAATGAGCAATATGGCATCCTTCCAACCAAAAAAACCAAAAAACATACAATTTGTAATTAAATGAAGAGGGAGCCCTCACGGCCCCACAAAACCCAAATCGAAACAATGCGTTGTTTTTACAAAACCATGTGCTGGTTTTATAAGTATTAGGCCATGCCCCCTCCACACTCGTGCAGTGCCTTGCTACCGTGTGGTGGCTCGCACCTAACCGGGAAATGTGTTGCCTGTATATAGATATTCTACAAGGCCTGACTCTCAAACATGATTGAAAACAGATGTATTCTGCCGATATGCGCAATTACATTGCATCAGCCCTCCGTACAGAGCTGTTCATCACATAAAGCCGAGCTGCGTCCGTCAGATTACCCATTACCCATTAACCATCCACAACTGCTTTTCGCCTCCACTCATAATTGGAGTGGGCACAGGGCACAATTGATGCGCCTCGCGGGGGCAATGGATTCCAAGAAAGCTTCTATTATGATGGGAGACTGAGGGCTGCGTTTACATATGGATACCGAGCTGACAGTCGTCAGCAAACAAAAGCACTGCAAGAAAGATGTTCTGCTGACTTATTAATGGCAAAGGAAAGACTAGGCTCAACCACCAATGAGGACAGCTGAAAATAAGCAGATTTGAAACAAAGAACCGTTTCTTTTGTCAGATGCTGTGCTCTGTCTTCATAACGGTAATGTTGGTATTTCTCTCCCAATGAGGACACCGTGACAGGGGAACTGTTTTATCAGGTTTGCTTTATTGGCAGAAGTTACTTCACTATGAGAGCGCTGAGCGTCTTGCTCCTAATGGCTCCGGTCGCTTCTGGCGCACATCGCCACTCATGCATGCGCCTACAGCCACTAGCGCGTGCGCACATCATTCACGCTCTCACTCCGACATGCCGCGTCATAACGCCAGCACTCAGAGCTAGAGCGCGACACTACATATCTCCTCTTTTTCACAAACACAAAAGACTAAGAGTCCCGTGGTTCAATAGTCCTCTAATTCAAAGTCTTTGAAACGAGCAGGCCTGACCACCATTCTCCCAGCACGTGTGCGTCTTACCAGCGTAGATTCTTCTTGGGTACCTTCACGTGCAGGGCTCACCACCATTCCCTGTGTCCCAGACTCACTCCTTGTGGGAGCGGCGATTCTTGTTGTAGGAGTCCCTTCTTCACTCAATTTCTCCATATCTTCTCCTTCTACTTGCATTCTTCTTTCCTCTTGGCTTTCCTCTCCTGCGGTCATCTCTTCAGCGCCACTTCCCTGTCTCTTATCACATTGGTCATTTCCTTTTCCTATGGGCCATTGTATGATCTTGTTGATTTTTGCCATGCGGTCTTGGGACCACACTTTTCCGTCACTGAGTAATGCAGCTCTTCCATACACCTCTTTCACTCGCAGGGGTGGGCTGTACTTGCTTTCTCCTTTCCTTTTGAGTACAGCGAGCTTGACTCTCACCCATTCCCCTCTCTCTAGATCTGTCTCTTTGGCATTCCGTTTCTTATTATAATGTTCAGTGTACACCTTCTGAGCCTTCTCCAGGTTGTGCTGGACGACGGCAGGTGACCATTTGCTGGTGATCGTCTTTTCCCTCCAGGCTACAATGTCTCTCGTAAAAGGGTGTCTTCCCCGCAAAATCTGGAAGGGGCTGTACCCTGTCGAAGCAGGGGTGATTCTATATGCCCACAGCATACTCTGTATTTCCACCTCCCAGTCTTTACCTTTCATTATTGCGGCCTGTATGGATCCCATCAGGACGCAGTTGAACCTTTCTACCTGGCCGTTGCTCACCGGATGGTACACTGAGGTGTGTTTCGATCTAATGCCGTTCCTTTCCAAATATCTGGTCCATTTCTCAGAGGTAAATTGCGAGCCATTGTCACTTAGGATTGTCCTTGGTATCCCTTCTCTTAGAAACACTGAGGTGAGAAATGTTATCACGGCTTCAGAATCCATTTCCTCTTGTACATGCACTTCCGGCCACTTGGAGTATTTGTCCACCACGACACATAGGTACTTTGCTGTTCCTTGGGTGTCTAACACTGGTCCCAAAATGTCAACTGAGATGTCTTCCCATGGGTTGCGTGGTTGCTCAAATTTGTCCAACGCCGGTCTCAGGGGTTTCAAAATCTTGTACGCCCCCTGGCACTGGTCACACTCTCTCACATGTCTTTCTATTTGAATATCCATACCTGGCCACCAGTACATTTGTTTCACACGTAGTTTCATTTTCACGATGCCGAGATGGCCCTCGTGTAGCTGGCTCAGCAGGAGAGGGATCAATGTCATGAGGGGCACCACTTTATCACTGCGGTACACAAAGATTCCAGAGTCGCTCACCGACAATTCCTCCCGTACTTCATAGAACTTCTTAAGAGATTCTTTAAGTCTCTTTTTTTCTGGCCAACCCTTGATCAGATAGTGTTTGACTTCTTTCATGTCCCCATCATCCTCATACGCTTGCGTCCATTCTTGCCTGCTGATCGTTCTTTCCAAGTCCTCCATCACGGCTACCATTTTGTCTCCTTCCGACGAGGCCTCGGGTGCGTCCTCCATGGCTGAGGCACGACTGAGGTAGTCAGCTACTTTGTTGCGTGTCCCAGGTAAGTACTCTACATCATATGTGTATTCCAATAGTTTGAGGGTCTTTTTGGCTATGCGTGGAGTGGCATTGGCATGCCCACTCGAGGTAAGCACCTTGACCAGTGGTTTGTGGTCAGTTTGAAGCTTAAATCTGGTGCCCCACAGGAACTGCCTGAATTTCCCCATGGTCCATGTCACCGCCAGCATCTCCTTTTCAATTACACTGAATTTCTGCTCTGTGGGAGATAACGCTCGGGAGGCGAAGCTAAGGGTCTCTATGGTGTTATCATCCCTCTCTTGTGCCAGTACAGCTCCTAAACCTTTTTCACTGGTGTCAGTCGTCAGGATAGTCCGTCCCGAGGGATCATGTCCATGTAACGGCACCGCCTGACTTATGTTACTCTTCAATTCCTCAAATTCACTTTGGGCTTCATCATCCCATTGGAACGCCGTCTTATCTCTTATAAGTTGTCTCAGTCTGTGAGTCTTCGTGGCAAAGTGTCGGACAAACTTGCTATAATATTCTGCCATGCCCAGGAATGATCTCACTTCGTCCTTGCTGACTGGTGCTCTGGCTTCACAAATAGCTTTCACATTTTCCTTTTTTTGGGGTGATTCCTTGGCTCCCTATTTCATGCCCGAGATAGGTGACTGTTGACATGCCAAGTCTACATTTTTTCCATTCAGCCGTGAGACCTTTCTCTTGCAACACCTTCAACACTCTGTTTAGCTTCCTGTCATGGTCCTCTCGGTCCGTTCCCATAATTAGAATGTCGTCCTGGAAGTATTGGACGCCTTCCATATCCTTGAATAGGCGGTGCATGAGTTTTTGGAACACAGCTGCCGCTGATGCCAAACCGAAGGGCATTCTGCGGTACTGGTAACACCCAAAGGGTGTAATGAAGGAGGTGAGCTTTCTGCTTGCTGGGTGTAAGTCTATTTGATGGTAAGCAGAGGTGAGGTCAATTGTGGAGAACCATGTCACCCCTCTCGTTTTGGCTAGCATCTCCTCAATTCTCGGCAATGGAAATTTTTCTACTATCAGGCATGTGTTGAGTTCGCGAAGGTCCACACACAAACGCACCTTGCCGTTAGGTTTTCTGGCTACTACCAGGGGCGCCAGCCATTCTGAGCTGTCTATGGGCTCGATTATCCCTTGCTCATCCACTCTTTGTAGCTCTTGTTGGACTGCATCCTTAACCGCAATGGGTATGTTTCTGACTTTGTGGGATACAGGACTCACGTTTTCCTTGAGTACGATCTTGAGTACAGACTTTTCTAGTTTGCCAGCCGTGCCTCCAAATACTTTGGGGAAGTCTTTTTTCACTTTCTCCAGGTCTGGCCAACAGTCACCGTCTGTCAGCAGTACTTGTTCCTTGCCTCCCGGGTCTAGCTTTATTCCAAGGTCTCCTTGATCTCTCCATCCTAGCACCGAGGGCCCCTTCTCCGCCACGTATTTATTTATTTTGGACATTTGTAGAGCGCCTGGTTACGCGCACCGGCGTGTCCCCGCGCTATGGTAAGTGGAAATTACAGCCCCAACCGCCCTCAAGACGTCTACCTGCTGTATCAGTAAGTTTTTAGCCTTTTTCTGAACGAGGTCTCGGACGGTTCCAGCCATAGATCCAGAGGCAAGGCATTCCAATGCTTAGGCGCAAGGTACCTAAAGGACCTCCCTCCCATACGAGCTTTCCTTATTCTCAGAACCTTCAATAGCCCAGTGCGGGAGGAGCGAAGACTGCGCGTAGGCTCATACCAGGCCACCAGAGTCTGCAGCGGAACAGGGGCTTTACCGCTCAGAATGCGGTGACAAGTAGAGAGAGCTTTGAACTCTACCCTTTTCCCAACCGGGAGCCAGTGTAATGCCTGAAGCGCCGCTTTAGAGGAAGATCTCTTGGGGAGCCTCAAAACTAAGCGTGCAGCTGCATTTTGCAGCACCTGGAGGCGGTTTATGACCTTTCCCGTCGCCCCCAGATACAGCAAATTACCGTAATCCAGGCGCGACGTGACAAGGGCATGCACCAGCGTCCTGCGAGCCGCCATAGGGAGGAGATCTAATACCTTCCTTAGAGTTCTCAGAACACCGAAGCACACCCCTGCCACACGGCCAATCTGAGGGCCAAGGGCCAAATCCGCATCCAGCCACATACCAAGATTCCTTGCCTCCTGACAGGGAACTGGCATTTCTCCCAGGCAGGGTGGCCACCACGCCGACGACCAGGCCGTCGGTCCTCCCCCCACCACGAGCACCTCGGTCTTGCTACCATTCAGTTTCAAACATTACAGTTTGCATACTGCCGATCTCCCTCTAAACTCAAACTTCAGGGTCCTGTAACCCACCATGGGAATCAGTTTGTTTGTGTACGATATCGGTCTGATGTCAGGCGGTTCCAATTTCGGGCCGAGGCTGGGCCTGAACTCTCCTTCCCACACTGATCTTTGTACTATAGTGTATGGTGATCCTGAATCAATCGCTATCTTGATTTTTACCCCACCAATCAAAATGTCCGCTCGTGGTTTATCGGAGCGCTTGCCTGTTACTTCCAACACTTGCTCTTCAATACATAGTACCAGGTCATCGTCCTCTAGATCCTCCTCTGCCTGTTCTCCCGCCGGAGATTGCACAATGTACTTCACCATCGACTTTTTCCCTTTCTTGCGGCATACTTTTTCATAATGACCGATCAAGCCACAGAATGTGCACCTGGCGCGGAATGCGGGGCATCGCTTGTCTTGGGCTGCGTGTGCCGCACTTCCACATCTATAGCACGCGAACCTGCTCTCCGTGGGTTGTCTCCCCGACTGTCCTGGTTTTCCTGACCATTTGGTCACTCCTCTCCCATCACCTGGTGCAAATCTCTGCTTGCCTGGGGACTCAGCATCATCAATTTTATTGACCATAATCCTCTGAGCATTCTCCTTTTTCGCTGCTTCGGCGCAACGTTTTGAAAGTTCCGCCTTCTTTACCATTGCGATTACCTCTTTGAGTGTCGCTTCGCCATGCGCCCGCAGTTTATCCTGCACCGATTTGTTGGTGGTGTGCATCACTATTTGATCTTTGATGAAGTCGTCTTGAAGTTGTCCATATTTACAAGTGATCGCTAGTCGCCTCAGAGCTGCGACGTAATCGTCTATGGATTCTCCTTCTTCTTGCTTCCTCTGTTGGAAGTTGAAACGATCAATGGAGACACACACAGCCGGGCGGTAGTGATTGTCAAGATCTTCCAGGGCATGCTTGAAGACGTCATCGTCTGCTGCTTGCCGTGTCGCAGGTACAATGTTTGCAAACACCCTTATCCCCTCAGGGCCCAGATTGTGCAGGAGTATCCATCTTTTCCTCACACTGGAAAACGCCTCCCCATTTTCGTCTTCCAAGGCTTCTACGTAGTTTTTTAAATATTCCCTCCAATCCTCCCATTTTATTTGAGGTTCACCTGGCCTGGGTAGGAATGGAATCGGTGCTGTGAGAGATGTCGCTTGGTTGCTCATCTTGGGCTGTACTCTCGGTACTACTCCTTGGTTCTCGGGGCTGCCTGGCGCGCTGCTGTGCTCTCCTTGATCTGAACTTTCTCCCTGGCTTTTGGGGCTGCCTGGTGCGCTGGCTCCTCTGCCTTGCAACTTAGTGGGTGTTGTTCTTTTTCACCCTCTGCACCACTGTCCCCTTTCTCCGCCAGGGCCTCAGTGGGGGCGTTGTCACTGCCTTACCGTGCTGCTCCTCAGTCGCCTCATGGTTAGGCCCTGGGGCACGTGGTGGGCGTGGCTAGGACTTGTGCGCTTCTGCTGCACTCTTTTTTGGGATTACTGCCGCCTCCTTTCCCTGTTGTGTGCTCTCTTGGAGTATCCCCGATGATTTCTGACCTTGGTATGTGGTCCCGGTGTCGCCGTCGCGTTGTTCTATTGCTTCTTGTTTTTTGGGGATGGTGCTTGTGGGAAATCCCACCCTCGTCGCCACTGTAATGTTGGTATTTCTCTCCCAATGAGGACACCGTGACAGGGGAACTGTTTTATCAGGTTTGCTTTATTGGCAGAAGTTACTTCACTATGAGAGCGCCGAGCGTCTTGCTCCTAATGGCTCCGGTCGCTTCTGGCGCACATCGCCACTCGCGCATGCGCCTACAGCCGCTAGCGCATGCGCACAGTAACAAATGGCAGTAAAGTTATAATTCTTGTGTCAAGCAATTGAAAACTACTTTCATCAACATTAACTACGCTTTGATGGACAAGCCAAACAGCTAAACAGCTACATACATAATCCCACTACGCCGGCACCCCCAAACCCACCAAGCTGCCTTCCTCAGGCCATCGCCGGAACACCTGGTTTCCACACTTTTTCCAACGCTCCTGCGGCTAGGGTCCAGGGAAACAAAGAGGACGAGCCCTTAAGGCACTGCCTTAAATAGCTAACTCCTGGGATTCGGTTTAATTTCCTCATTAACCCATCCCAAAACTGTAACGTCACCTAGCCAGACCCCCTCCTCAAACCGGACCCCTATTGGATGCTCGGTCCCGTGGCGCTACTAAGGGCGCCCTTCCTCTAAGCACGGGGTGTGCCTGCCTAATGCAACCCACTTCTTAACTGACTTTCAAATGAGATTTTCAGCCAGCAGAAGCTGTAAAGGGAGTCTAAAAAAGGCAGCAGTCTGAAGTAAAGTATAGCAGTGAAGTGGAAACTGGAATGGTTGATTATTTTAGTGGAGAGAAATTCTTTGTATTGCTTCAGGAAAATTAAGGAAGCAGTGAGGGTCATTTTTAGAGATTGGCTATGAAGCATTTTTTTGGGGTTGTGCGTGCTCAGCAATGAATAGTAGCTTGCAGTCAATGGACTAGTTTTGGCGTGTGGAGAAAATATGGAGCCCATCACATATCCCTGCATTGCCATAATTTCCCCTTTGCTACTATTGAGGGCCAATTGTGAACACTAGAAATCAAGTTTCACTGAAAGAAATATGACAGGCATCTTTATGACTCTTAGCATGCAAAGTGAGGGGGGAAGTAAAGCCACTGTACATTCTCCCTGATCAAACATAAAAACGCACATATGTATGGTATCTACAAACAAGGATACAATTGTCTGTTTTCCTATTTAGGAGTACAATTCAAAGTCCAATTGGGACCTCACAGAAATACTGCCTAAATTACAAGGGAAGGGAAGGCCATTCTCATGGAAGAGGAAGCCTCACACACATATGTGTGTCATGCTTCATCATCGGCAAACTCTCCCCACCCTGATAGACCAGTGCCACCAGGGCGTACTCAACCTCCTGATGGACTCCATCAAGGAATGATGGATTCTTATTATTAAAGGTGATATACCAGGGAACCATACAGTATTTTATTTCTGAATTCTGCCTTTGTTAAGTAGTTTATTATCTAAGAACTCGCTCCTTGACGGAGTCCATCAGGAGGTTGAGTCCACCCTGGTGTACCATCATCAGCAGCTACAGCAGCAGAAGGTACCATTCCAAAGACCCTACTGTGGAAAACTCCCAATAGAGAGTGGGTGATGTTTGAGTTAGTTTAAGAGCCCTTTCCCATGCTGGAGTGCAAAGGTAAAATGACGGTCACATGGCTGTCTTCTCTGTGTATGACATAAATTATATTCTTTGCAATTTGTGGTTGCATATTGCAAATGTAAAATGATAACATCTTTACAGATTATTAGTACCTCCTCTCTATTTCTAGCACTAAACTGAAAAATGACTAATTCCATCCATTTAAATTTGCTATATTTACAAAAGAAATATAAAAAGTGAAAGTTACATGTGAAACACTACATGAGCCTTCTGC
This sequence comes from Lissotriton helveticus, assembly GCF_964261635.1. Classification (NCBI taxonomy): domain Eukaryota; kingdom Metazoa; phylum Chordata; class Amphibia; order Caudata; family Salamandridae; genus Lissotriton; species Lissotriton helveticus. The sequence goes on from NC_136069.1 coordinate 513,235,681, forward strand.
CTGACCCTCGTATCACACACACCACAAACAAGTGCAATGGAATCAACCTCTTTTTTTATTTAAAAAAACGCATTATATGCTCCGGCCCTCATCTCTTCTTACCCCCACTTTTCATGTAGAATCCCTCAAGGGCCATCTTTCAAAGCCTATATCACACAGATCCTGCTGACTTACTCAGCTCCTTCAAAGCCAATGCGATGAAGATGATGATTTACCCTTGTCCTCTGTCAAAGCTCACTCTGGGGAAACTTTATAACCTTTACTCACTATTGCCAATACTTCTCCCACTCAATGCCTCTACGTAGAGCTCCCAAGACAGGCCAGGTCATCTCATTCCTAAAGAAACCTTCACTAGACCCTGATGACTTTGCCGGCTTCTGGTCTATCATTTACCCACTCTTCATGGCAAGATCATTAAAAAAGCATTCTATGCTCAACTTCAAAGTCACATCAGTGCTAACCATCTCCATCACAACTATCAATATGGCTTCAGCTTATGCTGCAGCATAGTTACCAGTACACTACACATCACAAAACACCATCCTGCCCACAGATGAAGATGACCTCTGCCTCCCGATATTGCTGGGCCTTTCAGCGTAGTCAACCATCCCATCCTCATCCACTCTTTCTTGTCTTGAATAGGCTTCTCTGGCAATGATCTTATCTGGTTCTCCTTCTAACTTTCCCACCAACACCAGTGCATTCACATGGGCACCCCTGAGGAGATTCCTATTACCTGTAGAGTCCTTCAGGGATCCATACAGTTCATCCTCTATGTGTAGCCCCTTGGGACTTTATTTACAAATAACCACATTAAAATTCACCCAAATACTGATGAAAAACATCTCTATTTCAAAGTCCCCTCTCATCCAGGCCTTCAAGGTCTCAAACATTTTGAAAATCATCCACACCTAAATGTTCAGTACCTGCCTGAAGCTCAGTCTCACCAAGATAAAACATATTTTGTGTACCAAGTAGAAAATGGTTAAAACCTGGCTTAACAAAATGAACCTTGACAGCTTCAAAGCCCAAATTTCACTGAATGACAGTAACTTGAATTCACCCTGGATACCAATTTCAGCCTCAAGGAATACATTGCCACATGGCCTACTACCAGCTCATTTTTATAAAGAAAGTAAAACTGTTTCTTCCAGAAAACATCTTCAGAATTACTATTGAAGCTTTCATACTCTTTGGACGGTATAGTAGTAAAACTTTGTTCCATAGCCTCCCAAACTCCAAAAGGGCATCCTAACCACTACAGCATGGGTACTCACAAACTTTCTTTTGGGGGCCAAGTGCCATACCAGTAAGGGTGGGGTAAGTGGGGGACGGGGCTAGAGTAAAAAACAAATCAAACCAGTTTCAAAACATTAGACAAAGCAACAATGCTGTATTTCAAAAGCTGATGTAACTACAAAGAGCACAGTTTGATAAAACATTTTTATTAGAAGACAATAGCAATCTTAAAAGGCATTGCATAGCTTCATACACACTTTGACCCCAATTCCATCACAGTCTCCCTCTCTCTCTCTCTCTCTCTCTCTCTGTCAGTCAGTCTCTCTCTCTGTCAGTCAGTTTCTCTCTCTCTGTAAGTCTCTCTTCTCTACCAGTCAGTCTCTCTATGTCAGTCAGTCTCTCCTTCTCTCAGTCAGTCTCTCTCAGTCAGTCTCTCTTTCAGTCAGTCAATCTCTCTCTCTCTGCCAGTCTCTCTCTCAGTCAATCAGTCTCTCTCTAAGCCAGTCTCAGTCAGTCAGTCTCTCTCTTAGTTGGACACTCAGTCTCTCTCTTAGTCAGTCAATCTCTCTCTCAGTCAGTCTCAGTCAGTCTCTCTCTCAGTCAGTCTCAGTCAGTCTCTCTCTCTTTCTGTCAGTCAGTCTCTCTCTCTCAGTCAGTCAGTCTCTCCCTCAGTCAGTCTCTCTGTCAGTCTGTCTATCAGTCAGTCTCTCTCTCTCAGTCAGTCTGTCTCTCTCTCATTCAGACCCAGGCAGTCAGTCTCTTTCTTAGTCAGTCAGTATCTCTCTTTCTGTCAGTCAGTCTCTCTCTCAGTTAGTCAGTGTCTCTTGTTGTCAGTAAGTCTCTCTCTAAGTCAGTTTCTCTCACTCTCTGTCAGTCAGTCACTCTCTGTCAGTCAGTCTCTCTCTCTCTCTCTGTCAGTCAGTCTCTCTCTTGCTGTCAGTCAGTCTCTCTTAGTCGGTCAGTCTCTCTCAGTCAGTCAGTGTCTCCCTTAGTCAGTCAGTCTCTCTCTCTCCCTCAGTCAGTCTGTCTCTCTCTCTCTCTTTCTCTCTCTCTCTCTGTCAGCCAGTCTCTCTCTCTCTCTGTAAGTCCATCAGTCTCTCTGTCAGCCAGCTCTCTCTAGGTCAGTCAGTCAGTCTCTCTCTTGCTGTCAGTCAGTCTCTCTTAGTCGGTCAGTCTCTCTCAGTCAGTCAGTGTCTCCCTTAGTCAGTCAGTCTCTCTCTCTCCCTCAGTCAGTCTGTCTCTCTCTCTCTTTCTCTCTCTCTCTCTGTCAGCCAGTCTCTCTCTCTCTCTGTAAGTTCATCAGTCTCTCTGTCAGCCAGCTCTCTCTAGGTCAGTCAGTCAGTCTCTCTCGCTCTGTCAGTCAGTCTCTCTCTCTGTCAGTCAGTCAGTCAGTCTCTCTCTCTGTCAGTCAGTCTCTCTCTTGCTGTCAGTCAGTCTCTCTCAGTCGGTCAGTCTCTCTTAGTCAGTCATTGTCTCCCTTAGTCAGTCAGTCTCTCTCTCTCCCTCAGTCAGTCAGTCTCTCCCTTTCTCTCTCTGTCATCCAGTCTCTCTCTCTCTCTCTGTCAGTCTATCAGTCTCTCTGTCAGTCAGCTCTCTCTAGGTCAGTCAGTTAGTCTCTCTCGCTCTGTCAGTCAGTCTCTCTCTCAGTCATTCAGTCAGCCTCTCTCTCTCTGCCAGGCTCTCTCTCAGTCAGTCAATCCCTCTTTGTTAGTCAGTCTCTCCCAGGCAGTTTCAGTCAGTCAGTCAGTCAGTCTCTCTCAGTCAGTTTCTCTCTGAGTCAGTCTCTCTCTGTCAGTCAGCCTCTCTCTCTCTCTCTCTCTCTCTCAGCCAGTCAGCCTCTCTCTCAGTCAGTCAGTCTCTCTCTCTCTCTCGGTCAGTCAGTCTTTCTCTCTCTCTCTCTCTCACTCAGTCAGTCAGTCTGTCTGTCTCTCTCTCTCTCTCTCAGTCAGTCATTCTCTCTCTCTCAGTCAGTCAGTCTCTCTCTCTAAGTCAGGCAGTCTATCTCTCAGTCAGTCTTTCTTTCTGTCAGTCTCTCTTTCTGTCAGTCAATCTCTCTCTCTCTCTCTCAGTCAGTCTCTCTGTCAGTCAGCCAGTCAGTCGTGCTCTCTGTCAGTCAGTCTCTCTCTCTCTCTGTCAGTCAGTCTCTCTCAGTCAGTCTCTCTCTCTCTCAGTCAGTCAATCTCTCTCTGAGTCAGCTAGACTCACTATCAACCAGTCTCTCTCTCAGTCAGTCTCTCTGTCTCCACTCTCTCTCCACTCTCTCTCTACTCTCTCTCTTTACTCTCTCTCTCTCTCTCTCTCTCTGGGGGGGCATGGGCACATTACCTGACAGGTCCATGGGCCGCCATGGAAGGCCTGCCGGGCCGCTGGTGGCCCGGGGGTCTTACTATGAGTACCACGGCACTACAGCATGTCTCATTCAGTACATGTAGAAATATAATCACATGGCCCACATTCTGATGGTACTGTGTTGGTTGCCTTTGCCTGCCTTTACCATTTTTAAAACTAGCTGCTTAATTGACATAGCCATCACAACCAGCACCCTACTTATCTTGTAAAAATGTTCCCCATCTCTGGTGCCTCTCAGCACACCCACTTGCAAAACCCCATCAGAATGCAGACTGAGAATTGTAAAAAAAAGAAAAAGAACAAGGCAGTATGGTTTTGATATCTAGGACCCAGAATTTGGAAAAATATCTTTGTACCCAGGGTCGCCCCAATTCTGCTCCAACTAAGAAATTGTCAAAGACTCACCTCTTTAAAGACCATTAAAACACAATATTGTAATTGTAAGAGCATACTTCAGCTCCCAGTTAAGGTACCACTCCTGTCACTTGTTGACTATATGTGACTGCCTTAGAAATACATGATCAGGCAGGTTCTGAGATGTAGGCTTGAGGTTACTGAGTGAAAGGTCACATGTTGGGTGGCATGTAGCCGGCAGCTAAACATGCAAACAGGGTACTCAGATCAATCCCACTGATAGACACAGCAACACCACAATGGTCCCGGGAGATTGGCCCCAATAAAACATACATGACCGGAGGGTTTCACACATTCGCAGAAAAACATCATACGGTCAGATGCCACATGAAAGTAGAAACACACAGGCAATCAAGACACAGCACAAAAAGTACTTGAAGTGATCACCCCCCTTATTCCGGACATCTAGAAAGGCTACCCACAGGCCCCCATTGTGTTCCTGCAAGGTTTAGGCCTACCTGCATTTATTATCAAGAGCCTTATTTATGGCTCCAAAGAAAAGGCCCTTATTCTTTACCAAAATAAGGATGGGTGGGAACACTTTATGATATCAAAAGAAATGTATAAAACCTTGCTCAAATTGATTTTACTTTGAGACAGTCCTCAGACCCGCTTCTGTAACTGTACTCCCGGCCAAAACGTTTATATTGAATTGTATTGTTATGTGATTCCCCTATCATCTAAGAATACATCACTGTGTTTTTAAGTCACAGAATCAAATCACCATATGATTTCAAATTTTAGCTTTTCACCAAAGAAATACAAATTGTAGTATAGTTCTCTTTTTGTAATGCACCCAGTGGGACACACACTTTTAACTTCGTTTTTACAATTGGAGTTATTTAATTAATGTTTATCTACATTAGTACCTAGCCCGCTCAATTCTAGATCATAGTTGTAGTCACCCCCTTCATTCAGAACAGAGACCCACTCTAAGCCTAATTTGCACCTGCCTTTTCTGCATTACCTATACTTTCACCCTTATCTCTAACATCAGAGTATTCCATAACTATCTTTTCACCAAGGCCTCATGCACCTACACAACAGGGTTACCTTCAACTTTAAGAAAATAATTTAAATCAAAAGACCTGAGTTACAGTACCAGTACCATGGAAGGAAGCCTTCAGAGGAGTAGGAGCACATATTTTGTTCATCAGGAGAGTAGTATTGTTGGAAAATATTACAACGTGCCCACTACTTTCTTTGTATCAGTTGTGTGCAAAAATGGGTGTAGCAATAATCATGTTCTGTTGGGCTGTCTCATGTGAGGCATTGAGAAAATTGTAATTGGCTTTATGTAGGGCCTTCCAATATCTCCATGCTCATGAGCAATGATGGATAGATCTCCTTTAATATAAATATATTTTGGGACAGGGGAGCTTGATGCTGCTCATTGTTCAGTAACCAAATGGCAATCTCTTGGGTGGCTTACATGAGATTTCCCTTTCAATATCTAGGGATCCTTGCCAATCTACTGTTTGAATATCCAACAAAATGTCCTCTGATAACAGTTAATAAAATATACTTTTCTTGCCTATTCAGTGGACAAAGTTATCAAGCAATACATCCCTGGGTTCCTGATCGTGAGCACTCAATTGTGGAATACCCTAAAGAAAAAGTATCCCAATCTTGTTATCATACACACCATTAAGTAGTCCCATGACACTCCTCATATAAATCTATTGATCCACATTGATCAAAATGTGGCTTGGGAGTACTGATTTGAGCTTAATTTTTCAATAGACCAAGCATATCCCTGCCCATTAACTTTAGCTTTCTGACAACTCACAGTATATTTCTCACCCCTCCTAGGAATCTTTGGCATGAAGGCATGGTCAAACCTTTGGCATGAACCTTTGGCATGAAGGCATGGTCAAACCCCCTCTGACACACAAGGGCAGGATCAGAATTACACATTCCTTCTGACATGCTTGGTTTATTAGAGGACTATGGGAATTTAATTAAATCTAGATTTGCAATCACCAAGTCCGTCAATGTAACATACCCCAAGCTCATAAATATTTTCTGGAGTTCCCTAGCCTTCTACACACAGTTCTAACACCTATTGGTCTTTTCTCATACCAGATTGATTGACTATGTGTTCTAGTCTCTCATCTTAACATTTGCTTATGCAAATATTGTCCTCGTGTCTTACACTAGATTTTTGTATACTGCCTACCGTTTTGCCACATACCTTCCTGTGTTATTCTTGTAAAGAGCTCTGTCACCTGAAAGGGTCTTGTTTGCGCTATAATAAACTCTAAAATAAAAGACATGAGATATTTCATCAGGATTTTTACCTCAAACATTATTGTATATTTCTATCTAAAATACACTTAATACCCACTGTCTTTTTTAGAACAAAAGAACATGGTCCAAACGCCATATAGGTACAGCCAATTCAGTGTATCAGTCACTGCAGGGCACCATAATTACATGAGGCATATCACAGATAGGTATTAACTACACCACAATATGGGTAGTAGAAATATCCGCAGTAAGTACTGGTCAGCATTTCTTTTTCAAAAGGGTATTTTGACTAGGAGGCACACTGTCTAAATCTTCATCAGTCAAAATTCTAAATTGTTCATCAGTCACTAAATGAGTTTAAAGTTTACTAAAAAGTCTTTCATTTCAGCAGATGTACCTGACGGTGTAGGAATCATTATCTATTTCGGGCCAGAGGGCAATGACCGGTTCATTGAAGTCTTTCCTGTGTCTTGTATACCCCTCTTACATACAGTGTCATCAACACAGATTTATTTTGTACCACCATCTGTAGGTAACAACACTTATAGCACAACAGTAACGAAAGACAAAAAAGGTCCTGCTAGACTGTGTGCATATCTAAGCACATACAAACATAGCACAGACTCCTACTGATGCTAATGGGCTGAGGATAGAATGTGTTTTGTCTCAGGATTTGGGTGAGTGATCCACATTACACCCATATCATGTCCTGCATGCAGTCAGAACTTTCTCATGAGTAAAAGGCATAACCCAAGCTGGAATCAAAGACAGGAGCCATATGTAGGCTACAGCCGGGGAAGAGATGGATCTTAGAACTTAAGTTTCTAAAGTGGCAAACAACAGTAATATGGTAAGCAGTGTGGTGGAAGTACCAAAATCTTAAGCCCCAACAACACAGGCACCACACGTGAAGCAGCAATCATACTTCCACAGGAGCACATAGCCCAATCTCTAGATGGAATAAGGGGAGGGAGATGTGCTCAGATATCAAGGAGAGAGGAATCTGAAATCCCTACAATTGCCATCAGTAGTACTGTAATAAAGAGGGTGGGGAAGGAACAACACACCGAGCCCCGAAAACATTGGCAATTGAGTATGGAACACATTATCCTTTTCCAAAATCAGAAATAATTCTCTGGCTTTCAACAAATACAAAAAGGTGGAAAAGAATTGAATCAGATGGGCCTGTACTAAGGTTTCATAAACTTGTTCTGAGGTGACAGTGCATGGTAGTTAGTAGGCAGCCATTTAGGCTCGAGTATGGAAGTTACAGTAGATGATTGTTGGCTGTACACACCAATCTCTAGGGCCCTGTTCTCTTATGGGAATAGTCTCAAATTATGTTTCCCCTCTCAGTTAGTAAATGTAGCCACATGTGATTTTGGTATGGACACCAACATTATAGTCATCCCAATCAGCCACCTCCAAGAGGTGTTCTCCAGGAATGGTAACCCTACAACAATATAAAGGACAAAATATTTTAAAAATGACAATTAAGCAAACCTAGATTTTCTATACGTTACTTCACATGTACGTACCTATGTAATACCTTAATCTTCAAGGTATGTAGTTGTGAAGTTAGTAATAGTACATCTATGCTTCCCTATTTACACTTACCTTTGGATATTTTTTTATTTTATCTGCAGATATTCTGTCCTCCATATTCTTGTATCACAATATTCTGTGAGTCAATAATCAGTAAAACAATGCCCCCAAGAGCAGCCGAAACAGTATTTCTTTCTAAAAGATCGACTATTTGCTTGAGGATCACTAAGCTAGACATTCCCTTCTCAAATATCATGAGAGTCGCCACTCTCTTAGAGTCTGTAGCTTTCCTAGGCCTGTGGCTCTTCTTCCACCACACAATGTTGATCTGGCTTCTCATTTTCTTGACACCTCCTTGTTCTAGTCCTGGAAGCTAGCTTTGCCAACACAGCAGATGCAAGAAGATTGCGGAATGTGCACTTTGTATATTTTTCCAATGTTATACATACATTTCATGTAAGGAATCTTTGTGTGATTCTCTCATCTAATAATCTTCTGCTGCCCACTGCAAATGGAGCTAAGTAAATATGACCCTATATTGAAACCTTTAATGCAATCATGAGGCACTCCTGGAAATCCCACTACAAGGAAAGGTCAACAATATAGAAACAACCCTCAATGCAAGTCTTCAAACCCCACTTCCTCCCATACACCAGTGAAATACTTGTTTTTATGATTTTCTCTAGGAACACAATCACCAAAGGGCAATATGTTGGTGTGAATATTCTGGATGAAAAACTCTGGTGTTTACCAGCAAAAGATTGCATCACTGCTAACCATCTACATCAGTACCACCACTCTGGCTTCAGATCACGCTGTAGCACTGAACCACTATATTACACAACATAGAACATACACTCCTGACCACAGATGAAGATGACTCCTGCCTTCTGATACTGCTGGACCTCTCGGCTGCTATCAACACAGTCGACCATTCTATCCTCATTCACTCCCTGGAGTTTTGAATGGGATTCTCTGGAAATGTTCTTCACTGGTTCTCCTCTTACCTTTCCAACCTGCACCAGTTCACTCATATGGGCACCTTGAGATCTGAAGTGCATGCATAGTTCAAGCCCAATTTCTGATCACACACAGTGTAGCAACAAAAGACTGATGGAGGTCCATCTTCCGGGTTGTGAAGATATAGAATTGCATTGCTACAAACTAATTTATTTTATACAACAACATTGTATTGATACAAGTGCTGTTGTATGATAAGCCACTATAAATGGTATTGGATTGATATTATAATTGTGTGTATGAGTGTGAGTGTCGCTATGTGAACATTATATATCACTGTAATTTAATTGACACTTGCAATTCTGTTGGTTCTGTTTTGCACACATGTAAGGGACACTTGCAATTCTGCTGCACTTGCTGAAATTGGTATTTTTGGTCAAAGCATGCGCTACTGCTACCAGTTCTACTGTGCCTATTCCATATGTTAGGGACTCTTTTGCTGCTGCTAGTGCTACCCATGTTATATCCTTGTTGTGTTTATTAAAGAGGCTTAATATATACTTTTTACTATACACATACAAGATCGAATTGAAGCACCTGCAATACTAGCTTATGGGAATTGTCAGTGGACAAGTTAAATGGCTCTTCTTATCATTGAGCTATGACTCCCAGGTCACCAGAAAGAAGCAGAAGCAGACACTATTAAATAAGAAAAAGAAGATCCCAGGAAAAAAGTTGTGTAAAAGTTGTATGAATAAAACATGGTTACAGGGTTGTCGTGGGCTGGACCACAATGGGGAACTGCCACTCCAGGGGAGCTCTGGCAATTTTTCTTCCTCGCATTATTTTCTTGCTTAAGAAGTGGCAACTCCGCAATTCGAAAATGGGTCTGAGAAGCTATAGCGAATTTGGCCTGTGGACCATACCCAAAAATGTGTCAGTGGGCTGAAGACCGAACTGCAATATTACTGAACAGGGCAGCTTTAGAGCTGGCTAATCAGACCATGATTGGAAGGACTTTGGTGGTGTCCCTGCATGCTCTGCCCATAGTCTAACACAGCTAAGTAATGCCGGCTGTGCTGAATTTCAACTGTCATATAAGAGGTGCCCACAGGGACAACTGAAATCACAAACTACGGAAATGATTGCATGTCCTAGAGCATCGATCATGGTTGCCTCCCAATTGACATGCTTGGAAGACACACCAGTGGGTCGTAATGGAGGGCACACATCAGCACCTTCATCGACTTCTGATGGTAACCTAGGATACCTGACCTGTGGACTAGGCACGAACATAGTGGCACATTAGTGAGACTGCGAGTGGCTGGTCTACCTGGTTGGTGATCTGCCAAGGAGAGGCCTGCATGTTTGGGAGAACTGACCATGGGTGTTACACAAACAGCATGTCCGGAGTGCACACTGGAGGATCAGGAACATGGAACACAGTGGTGATTTGACTAAGCCCTGCCCAGGGGTGCTGGAGTTAGTATAGATGGCTGCCTTCTCCAATGGACACCCTCTGTGAGACATATCGGGATCCCAGCAAGGCCATGAGAAAACAATCCATTGTCTTAGACTGCAGCCTGACCAACAAACAACCTATACACTGTAAATGATACACCAGCCTTCTCAAACCTTTTGAATGCAGAAGCAATTTTTTTAGTTAGGTAAATGAGTCTGACAAGGCAAAAGAATATTTTAGGTCAGTGCCTCTTTAGCATTTTGATGATAGAATTTTTGTTACAGAGGCGAAAGACAGTGCCACTGTGCACTGCAAGAGATGGCAACAAGCTGAGGCATACTGCTGCTCAGCATCAAGATGCACCAACTACTGCAATCTCCCCACACTAAATGCATAGCTGATGGCCAGAGAACATGTCTCCTCACAAGAGAATTATTTGATCCTTCACTATTAACTCACTGTGTAAACTGATCAGGGCTTTATGAAAGCATAGTTAAAAAAAGGACCTAGACTATTCAGTCAGTACCAGAACCCATATTAGAAGGACATATTGATGGACATGGCCTGCTAAAAACATTAGAAACCATTCTGAAACTACCCTACAGACTATAATGAATACAAAAATGATACTCAAAACTAAAATAGATATGGTGGCATTGGAAGTCCATCTGCTGAGGGTAGACCTTGACAAAGATTACAGGGTAGCACACGCCAAATCTACTCTGGCTACCCTTTGACCATCTCTTCAGGGGACACAAATCCAGATGAAGGAATTGACAGGCATAATACACTAACTTCAAAGGACGATGGACGATGCCGAACGATGCTTCCGCCTTAATAATATATGAATCGTTGGCCTTCCCAAGAGGGATGAGGGGGAAAACAGGGAGGCATTTCTGGACCGCTGGTTGATTGAGAATGTCTTTGGCCAAAACCCATTCAGATTGTTAGCTGTGGACTGGGCACATACGGTCCAGGGGATGCCACCAATACTGGGAACCCCTCCAATTCCCTTGGTGCACACCTATTGGATAGACGCAAGATAATGCCACTGTCTGGAGACCATAGCCCATGGAAGATAGGCAATAGAGAGGTCAATGTGCTCCTGGACTACAGTGCCTCCGAACAAAAGCAGTGAAGGTATTTTCTAGGGATCAATCAGTTGCTTTGCAAACACAATGTTCAGTACGGTACACTTCATCCTTCAAAACTGGGGGTAAGGCCTGAAGGGCACACATACTTTTTCAAAACAGCAGACAGTGTGTAAACATGGATCACATTGATTGTCCTCACATGGGAAGAACATATATGTGAATCACATGGTAATGATGATGGTTGCCATCCTAGATGTCGGAAGAGAACCTGTGTCATGAACACCCCAAAAAAAGAGCAGATAGCCCGTGACAGAGCATAAGTGATCTCAGATGTGGTAGCGATGGTGACTAAGCCAGTGCTGAAAGTGGTTCCAAATCTGTGTCTGAGGAAGGATTCCAACATCAGAGACTGCTGGTGACTCCTATGACTGCTTACTATATAGCATAATACAGTTATCTATGCTTGATTATTAATCATCTTGTTAATATTGAAAATGTTGATTTCAATATGAATAATGACACATTCATTTATTAAAAATGAAATTGCATCTTTGTTGACGGATTTGCCCATCATGAACTCCATGTCAACACCATCTCAGAAATATGTAGTTAGGCAGGCCCTAGATCCAGGCCCGAGGTAACTGATTGACAGATCACAGGTGGGGTACCACGTAGCCAGCAGACAAACATGCGAACAGGAAATCCCAGATCGATCCCACAGATAGGTGCAGTGACATCACAATGGTCCAGGGAGATTGCCCCCAGTAAAGCGCATATGGCCAGAGTGGTACGTGGTTTCCCAAAACACCATAAAGTCATATTCCACATGAAGTTAGAAACACTTAGCCAATCAAGACACAGATCATACTCAACATGCAGTGATCATGAGCTCCATGCCGGAAATCTGGACATGTTACCCACTGGCCGCATTGTGTCCACACAAGGTGCAAAGCTGCCTTCCTGCACAATAACAGTGCTGAGAGGCATCTTCCTCTTTCTATGTGTGCTGCAGAAAGATCGAGGCCCATCTAAATTCCTCACCCAAAGCCTTAATTTATGGACCCTAAAGACAGAGGTACCTATTCCTTACTAAAAAAGGATAGCCTGAAATATTTAGTCACACTCAATGAACTGTATACAAGTCTACGTTAGATCAATTGTAAATTGACACAGTCCCCAGACCCTATGCCTATGCTCCCGGATGCATTGTATAATCAAATACACTGTTCCTGGTTTGCCAAACATTTCCTGCCTCTTGTTTTCTTCAAGGTATTTCATGCTCAAGCCTCATTTTAGCGAGCCACCATTGGATCTGATTGGTACCTCAAACCCGACTGCAGACAAAGGAAGGGTATCCCGCACAAATAGATTCACATTTGCGCAATAAGGAGGTAGTAGACACCGCAATTGATTGGAAGTTCTGCTGTATCTGGGGTGTGCATGTCCATCCTGAAGCAGCTGTCACAGAGGGTAAGAGACTGCATCAGAACCTAAGTAAGGCATGTGGGGTATAACAAACTAGAGAGAAGTGTAAAAAGATAATTTGAGCACCCTGCTACTGACAGAAATCAGGGATATTACCTATTTTATATGTCCTTGCTGAGTAGTCGCTCGGTGGCCTTGGAGTTGATCCCTTGATAGTCCGCACACTAGGAAATCTGAATAATTATTGCATTTATTGTCAGAGTTGACACGTTAATCTTATTTTTTTGTCTAAAAGGGTTTCTCAGTGCTACCAGATTTCCAACACATTTTCCAAACTGACCGCTGGTCCTAACAAAGATGATACACTTTTTCTACTGAGCATGACAGTAGTAGGCTTGGACTGCTGGGCATGACACAAATGGTTCTCTGAGCCCTGGGGTATGATACAGGGTGTGATTCAAACAGTTAGGGAACAAGATCTGGACCTGGGAGATATGGTGTAACTTGTGTTTAGCCAAGAGAGGCCTGTAGCTCTCGACGTATTCCTTTTCTCCAATAACTATTATTATTACCTTTGTCCTACAGCCGATATTGATAGACTTTCAAGCTCACATACAGCCTGATTCATGTACGGGCCGTATTGCGTGGCCCTAATAGCGATTCATAGCGACTCGCTATTGAGGACACGCAAAACGGCATTCATGTACATTACGGGAAAAAAATAGCGACTCGCACGCGGGCGCTAAATCCGTTAGCGACTAACTCAAATCGCAGAAAAATCGCTATTCCCGGCTACCTTCGTCGGGAATGCGAGTCGCAATCTCGTGCGATCGGGAATGCGAGTCGCAATCTCGTGCGATCGGGAATGCGACTCGCAATCTCGCGCGATCGGGAAAACGGGAAGTCGCTTTTCGAGCACAGTGATGACATCACAACCAGGAAGCAGGCAGTTCCCACCCCCAAACACCACAGTGAGGCAAACCTTCGAGGGAGCAAGTCGGAAAGCAGCAGCTAAACTAGTGATAGCGACTTCACTAACGACTTTACTAGCGACCTAACTGCTGCCATGTCTGAGGAACCTGTTCCTGGCCCCAGCAACAGCGCAGGGCGTAAGAGGAAACTGAAGTTCTCAGAGCAGGAGCTCGAGAACCTGATAGAAGGGGTGGTGGCCAACCACGACAGACTCTTCGGGATCAACTCCAGGAAGGTCCCAGAGCAAGACAAACGGAGGATCTGGCTGGGAATAGCCTCCAGCGTGAACTCCGTGGGTGTGGCCGATAGGTCATTGGAGGAGCTCAAAAAGCGATGGTATGACCTCCGAGGTCGTGCCAAGGAGAGGGTGGCGGAGCGCCTTGGAGAGGCATCGGGCACTGGAGGTGGCGGACCGAAAGTCCCTCCCAACACACCCTTGGAGGACCAGGTCGAGAACACCCTTGAGAGGGAGGCGTGCGTTGGCGTCACACCTCTGGACTCCTCCCGCCCCACCCAAGACACCCAAGGTAAGTGGCATGCGACTGCGACCCTGTCCCCTATGACCGTCCCTGACCAAATAGGCTCACTTATTGGCCCTTAGTCATGCCTTTGTTGCGCATCAGGGAATTCCCTGAAGCTTTGTGGGAGATGTAGTATGTCCACAATGTAGTAGTACCACAATGCAGCCAGACAGGTTCCAAAGTACGCAAATCCACAGCCATCCAGGGAATGTCACCCAGCATGCATGTAACATCAGCACGTCTGGCAGTCACATGCAACTAATGAGTATCCACTTACCCTCACAGGTGACGCAGAAAGCAGTGACAGCGAGAGGCTGCAGATAGATGAGGAGGCCCAGGAGGAGGATTCACAACCGGAAACCCAGGCACCAGCCCCTGCCGCTGCAACAACACCAGCAGCCAGGCCCCCCACCGTTGGGGCCTCTGCATCTGCCATCCCACCCGCAGCCAAAGCCAGGCCCCCCACCGTTGTGGCCTCTGCATCTGCCATCCCACCCGCAGCCAACGCTAGGCCCCCCACCGTTGTGGCCTCTGCATCTGCCATCCCACCCGCAGCCAAAGCCAGGCCCCCCACCGTTGTGGCCTCTGCATATGCCATCCCACCCGCAGCCAAAGCCAGGCCCCCCACCGTTGTGGCCTCTGCATCTGCCATCCCACCCGCAGCCAACACCAGGCCCCCCACCGTTGTGGCCTCTGCATCTGCCATCCCACCCGCAGCCAGAGCCAGGCACCCCACTAATGTGCCTCCAGTCCCTACCGCACCAGCAACGCCTGCTGTGACACCACCTGCAGCTGGTGCTACGTCATCTGGGCCTGCGACAGCGCCAACACAGCGGCCAGCCACTGTGACAGGCCAGCAGAGCAGGCGTGGGAGTTCTCACCGTCACACCACAGCTCCAATCAGCAGGAGGGGCAATGGACAGCGCCATGCCTGTTTGAGCGTAGAGAGGCGCATGCTCAGGATCCATCAGCGACGTATATTTAACAAGGACCCCCTGAGTATGATTCCTAGATCAGGGAAAGTAATATATTTGAAAGGCAACGACCTAGGCAATTAGTATTTGGATAACAATAATAATAATAAGAATAAACAACTGGCTATGGCTTACTTAAAGAGTTGGATTATTTATTAAACAATAAACATAAAATAGCAAATCATTCGCATGACATCATCATAAAAGTTACTAATCATACATAACACATAGTTTATTAAAACAATTTCACAAACCAATAAAGGTACAAATTAAAAGCTATAGTTATCAAAAATAGATAAGTGGCGAGAATGTGTCTCTACGCGCGTTTCGGCGGCCAGCGCCTTCTTCATGGAGTAGCCACAAAATTTCTATAAAGTAAAAATACATAGGTTACATATTTATAAGATTAAGATAAAAAACGACACAGTTATACAATTTTATAAGACAAACCTAACATCAATTGTTATAATAAAGCAGCCAGTTAGTCCAGTTTCTGTTTTTCGAAAACATAATTTGTTTCCCATGGTCTTTCTTATCTTTGTCATTTCCTTACATGATCTGTCTGAATCCACAAACACAATGATTTGGTTGGGGATTAAAAAATAAGGGATTGTGGATGTAGCGGAAACTGTTTCTTAATGCATACATAGCGGTGGTTGTAAATATACCAATCCTATATCATGGAGGTTTAGATAAAGGTAAGCTGATTCTTAATGACCACCAAGTGTGGACCCAACCAGGAGATAGGGGGGACGGTTTTCAAACATTAGCTATCAAGGAAGTATGATTAGTAGTTGGATAGCGGATAAGGTCAATACTTTGGTTTCCTTAGAAAAATAGAGAATGCAGTCTTTCAATTTTTCTTTTTTGGTTGTCTAATGATTGTTACTCTTTTGATGGTGTATTTCTGAGATACTTACTCTCAAGGTCTATTTTATAGCACCGTTTAGGTTGATTTTTCTGTTTCTTTTGTGCTTCTTTTGTAAATAAGTCTGAAGCTTAGGTGAAAAGAGAATATAATTATTTCTAGCTTTTATTAATAATTTTAACAATTAAATACATATATTTACATTTATTTTTATACCTGGTTACTAGGAGGATGAATCATTAATTCCCGCCGACCGGAACCCTTGGTGTAGAGAAGTGCTGGATAGAAATCAAAGGGTCGAGTTCTTCACAAGTGATTTCTAGGCATCTAATTAGTCAGGGGAGTATAAAACCAGACGATATATATCTCCGCTTTTCTAGTACATAGTGATTTCAGTTAGGCGCGGTATTTTTACTGATCGTATTGACTAGATTAGATATGTTCTTACCTATGGACTCAATATTATTGTTTTCAATTTCTTGGTCCCAACTTGTGATCTTTTGATGCGATCTTTTATAAGTTGAGGTCTTTTGCGTTGCTTCTAGGTGATCATAGAGGGAAGAAGAGGAACGCACAGGATTAAATCTAAACATTGTAATTTTTCTTATGGCGAGTTTAAGTTAAGGGCCAAGAAAACTCTTTAAATTCTTCTGCTCTTACCTAGGTAAGCTGGGTCTTATGTTCCGGGTGGTTTTCAAACAATGTTTTTCAAAGGGGTAGGTAATGTTAAAAGATCTCCCTGCCTGTGGATGTAAAAGGGGACGATTATTAGGCTCTGTTTAAGCAACATGTTGAAAGGAGTTTAAATTTAGGTATGGGGCAGTTTATTCAGTCCATTGTCTTACCTCAGGATAATGGGCAGAGCTCAGTACGTCCGGCGGCGGGATGGTCCGTCTGGTGATTCAAAAGCGCGCGAAAATGCGGGAAACGATAATTAATGGCACGTTGGAGGATCGCGTTTATATATTGGTTTTAATTGCTCACACCTGTTTTTTCGCTCCAATTAGTGTGCCTGGCATGACATTACCGGCACAGGCTTATCCGATGTAAACACGCAATGGCGGCGTGATTCGGAAAGCCTCACTGATTGGTTGTGGGACGCTCGCGTCATTGTAGTTCGCGAGTGAAGACAGACTTCGTTTTGTAGTTTAATATGACGGATTCTTTTTAGGCTGTCATCGTGTATGTTTTTATGTTAAAGACCAGGCGTTTTGTATTGTATAAATATAGTCGCGCTCGAGTAGCTCATATTCCTAAGTAAAGAAAGATTAATTCTTCCAATTATAATTGGAGGAATCTATTTATTCTTTCATTGTATAGTTTTGAAAATAAAAAAGATAAAGGAAATCAAGCTTTTTTAATATCTCAGCCTATGAAATATATAGAGAGTTTGGAAAAGTTCCAATACCATAGTTTATAATTAATTTGTCTTTGTGTTGATTCAACACTTCTATTCTATGCGTTCATCGTGGATGAAAAACTCTTTATTAGGGATATATTAATTATTATTACGTAAATTAAAAATAATAATTCACAGGTAGCTTATTTATTTCATTCCCGGTTCTTGTATTATAGCCATTGAATGGCAATGGGCCTCAGAAGAACCATATATATATTTTTTATTTAGTCAGACAGGATAAACTAGTTTTTTTACACAAAAAATTATATCGCACTATTGTTATTTTGAAATATTATCATATACCTATGGTTGCTTTCTTTATAGCTATTAGAGGCATTGCTATATTGGTAAAACCTGATTATAATCATAAATAACTTGAATATATGTATCTTCCTTAATGAAATAGATACCTAAGTTTTGTTTCAGTAAGGGGGGATTTATCAGCAGATTGTATGTTCATATGGAACTTCATTATCAACAGATTGCGTGTTCCCACGGAATTTCATTATTCAATCCCTGGCGAAAGGTGTTAAAAATAAAAATCCAAAAGACTTCCCTTTTCTTTCGGATAGCTGTACCACCTTTGGAGTCTGGTGTATGGATTTTTTCTAGAATTCTCCATTTAAAGTCATCAGCACAATGGCCTTTCTCTATGAAATGCTTCACCATTGGGCAAGCAATCTTTTTGGTTCTTATGGCTGAGCGGTGTTCGCTCAGGCGAGTTTGGACCATACGTGAGGTTTCCCCCACGTATCCTAAGAGGCAAGGACACTGTATAAAATAAACCACATTGGTTGATTTACAGTTCCACATTTCCTTTGCTTTTGTTTTATGTTCATTGTGTTCAAATTCTTCGCCCCGTAAAATATTTCCACATGAAATACATGAGGAACAGGGAAAAGTCCCTTTTAGTGGATGGTTTGTTAGGATTGATCTTTGACTCAAGTTTTCATCTCTGGTGGTGTCTTTAAAGCGGGAATGAACAATGAATTCTTTTATATTTTTATTTCTCTTGTGAGCAAAGAGTGGTTTCATTAGTTTTTGTTCATTGGAGCTGTTGCTATTGAGTATATACCAATTTGAGTTTATAACTTGTTTTACTTTTTCATTTATTGTAGAATGTTTTGTTATGCAGACTATTTGTTCATTGGGTTTTGGTGATTTAGTTCTCAGAAGACAGTCCCGATCGTAGTATCGTGCTCGTTTGTAGGACTCTCTCACAAGACGGTGGGGATATCCTCTATCAAGGAATTTAGTTCTCATTATAGCAGCTTGCCTGTCAAAATCAATGAGGGTTGTGCAGTTACGCCTAACGCGTAAGAACTGGGAAAAGGGGATGCTATTTTTTTGTGCCCTTGGGTGGAAGCTGCGATAGTCTAGTAATGTGTTCCTTGCTGTAGGTTTTATGTGGAGGTCTACTTTTAGAATGCCAGCATCATTCATGATTTCAGGATCCATCAGCGCCAGTCACAGCAGCAAGGAGCCATACAGCTCCAGCTGCACAAAATTGGGCGCAATGTGGCGGGAGTGGGAGACCGCATGGACCGCATGACGGCGGCCATGGGCCGCATGACTGCAGCCATGGAGGCAAACACTGCTGCGATGAGCAAGCAACGCAGGGCAGCAAGCCGGCGCCACCACCCGCTCATGAGCCGGCTGGCCTCCTACAGCCGGTCAAATTATGTGGCTGCAAATGCCACCTCCCAGTTGTCACGCCGGTCACTCACACAGCAGCACCAACTAGTTCAGTGCTGTGAGGACATCACCAGGGTCCTGGAGCACCTAACCACCGCGGTGACGGCACTACAACCTCCAGCTCTACCTGCCACTGTAGGGGGTGACGATGGCAGTGAGGGGGCTTCAAGCGTCAGCAGCCAATCTGCAACACTAGTCCCGCCACTTAGGCGCAGCACCAGGGCAACGCCTGGTACAGGTGCCCCAGAGGAGGATGAGCCTCAGAGGCGGCTGGGCATAACGCGCAGGAGGCGCACTTGACTCTGTCCGAAAAACACTGGCACAGGCTGACTATAAGCCTGCCATGTACTTGCACACTGCAGTATGAAGGAATACTGTTGGTTGTAAATAGTTGTACAGATTACCTTTTTCTTGTGAATGAAACAAATATATTTATTTTGCTGCACACATTAGCCTTGTGTGATCATTACATTCTGCATGCAATTGTGATATGTGGGGTGGGGGTAGAGGGTGGGATAGAAATTGTTCGCTGTGATGTGGTTGCGACGTCTGTGGCCTTCAGCTGGGTTCTCCCCGCGTGCATGGTGCGCATGTGCTGGTGGCCGGTCGTCCCCTTCTGATTCACTGCCTGAGATCTCAACAGGTATCCGGCGCTTGGTTGCAATGTTATGAAGCATTGCACAGACAGCCACAATGCGGCAGCAGGCAGCAGGACTGTAATACATGGCCCCACCTGTCTTGTGCAGTATACGGAACCTGCTCTTGAGCAGGCCAAATGTCCTTTCTATACAGTTCCTTGTCCGGTGGTGCGCAACATTGTAGCGCCGTTGCTGAGGTGTGGCAGGGTTGAGGTAAGGGGTCAGGAGGTATTCCCGTAGGGCGTAGCCACTGTCACCTGAATGAGAGGAGCAGATGTTGATTGCCTGTGCAGCGCAGTGACTTCATTGCAATGTGACATTGTCGACAAAGTGTACTTACCAAGTAGGTGTCCTTCCCCAAACTCTCCCCTGAGCAGTCGTGTGTGGAGTCCGCTGTGCCTGAAGATAAAGGAGTCATGGGTACTCCCTGGGTACTGGGCGACAATGTCAGTGATGATGGTCTTGGCATTGCAGACCATCTGTATGTTGAGGGAGTGGTAGGACTTCCTGTTGCGGTACATATACTCCGTGGCAGCTGGTGGGCAGATGGCGACGTGGGTACAGTCTATGCAGCCGAGGACATGGGGAAAATGGGCTACATTGTAAAATTCAAGTTTTGTCAGGTCCAATTCCTGTTGGCTTGTGGGAAATGTGATGTGGCGGTGGAGCTGGGTGAGCATGGCGTGAACGAAAGTGTGGAGGCAGCGTGACATGGTGGGCTGGGATATCCCCCCAGCAGCCGCTACTATGCCCTGGAAACTGCCGGAGGCCAGGAGGTGCAGGCTGCACAATACCTGCACATGTGTAGGCACCGAATTGTTCCGCCTTGTTGGGTGCTGCATGAGGGGGTCAAGTTCATGTATCAGCCAGATGATCATTTCCCCATTCAGCCTGTATTTAGCATATATCTGTTCTCTGGTTTGGCCCAGCAAGGTGACCCGCTGCCGGTGAATCCTTTCCTGCCTCATGCGTCTCCTCCGTGCTGCTCGCTGTAGCCTTCGCCGCCTCACCACCATGTACATTCCTGGCATTGTGGAACGCCTAATGCTGCTGCTGAATGTCCTTATGTGTGATTGGTCAGGCCTGGACCTGTTGGTGATTGGCCAACTGTTTTTCAAATTTTTCTTAATCATGGCTTTTATGGTTACCACCTGCTTTGAGTTGTCCTTAATTTGCGCCGCGCAAAATTGTGATTTTGGGGTTTTCCGCTATTGTATATTTTTCATGAATGCCGATTGAGAATATATTGCGTTTCGCTATTCATTTCGCAGATTCCGTGGTTGGTCGCTATTTCCGTATCGCTAATGCTCGACTACCGGGACTACGATTATAGCGTAATCGCTATTATAATCGCTATTCTGTGTTTGCGAATTCGCTATTTTGTTCTTGAATGCCGATTCCGTATTTTGCACCCGCAATTGCATTTTCGCAGCCATTGCGGGCGCTATTTCGCTTCATGAATCAGGCTGTTAGTCCTTTGTACCGCTCAGAGCTCCTCCTGATCACAGGATAACTTGTGCTAGGAGAGAGCTATGGATTCTTTTGGACACAGGCCTGATTCACAGAACTACCTAAGGCAAAATCCTAAACTGACTACCATTTTGGTATTCACAGAAGGCACTTGGGGCCAGATGTAGGTGGCCATTTACCGGCCAGTAATGGCCGATCTCGGCCGTTACCGACCGGTAAATGGGTTATTGGGATGTAGGGGGCCAATTTTACCGAATCGGTAAATTTACCGAATCGGTAAAATACCGATTCGGTATTTTTACCGATTCAGTAACTTCTAGATGTAGGTGGGACTCTTCTGAGTCCCAAAGGCCTTTCATATTCGATATTTTACCACCCAATCCAATTGGGTAGTAAAATACCGAATCCAGGTGTGCATGCACATGTGTGCATGCACACCTATGCCATGTGACAGACAGACATGCCCTTAGGGCATGTCTGTGTGCCACATGGCACACATGCCTGTATTTGGGGTGCTAGAGGGTGTCAAAGTGACACCCCCTGCACCCTTGCTGGAATCGGTATTTACCGAATCGGTAAATACCGATTCGGTAATGCCCATTGATTCCTATGGGCTTCAATGCCCATAGGAATCAATGGGCATTACCGAATCAGAATTTACAGAATCGGTAAATACCGAATCTTAACGATTCGGTATTTACCGATTCTGTAATACCTACATCCCCCCCCCCCTATTTTACCACTTCTTAAATACCGAATCGGTAAAATTCGGTATTTAAGAAGTGGTAAAATGAAATTACCTACATCTAGGCCTTGGTCATTTCGGTATTCACAAAAGTTAGGAGTCCTAACTTTAGGACTCCTAAATGCCTTCTGTGAATACCGAAAGTTTTAAAGTTAGGATGTTTCTCAGTTTAGGAGTAGCAAAGTTAGGACTCCTAACTTTAGGACTCCTAAATGTCTTCTGTGAATTCCGAAAGTCTTAAAGTTAGGACTTTTCACAGTTTAGGAGTAGTAAAGTTAGGAGTCCTAACTTTAGGACTCTTAAATGCCTTCTGTGAATACCAAAAGTCTTAAAGTTGGGATTTTTCTCAGTTTAGGAGTCCTAAAGGAGCAAACAAGGCATCAGCACCTCCTCCGCCGTAAGCAGGTATGGAGGTGCTGTTGACTGCTCTCCCCACCTTAGGATACTCTAACATACCAGTTGAGGAAGTCGGCGGGAACCGAACTGAACAACAAGCAATTAGGCCCAGACATGAGCAACGAACAGGCCAACAGGCCCAAGCAATCACAGAGCAAGAACTTCCTGAAGTTCGACCCACCATTTGCGCATCCAAAACATAGAACCTCTGTGTTGCAGAGAACACGCACCCTCACTGACTTAGGCGAGCACACACAAGTGACATGGAGGTTTGTAGCTGTTCTAGACAGTGATATAGCTAGCGGGAGTGAGGAAGGGGGCCCCAGTCCCCCCCGATATGATGACGAGGCTGGAGCTACAGGACTTACCCAGATAGCTGAGGAAACAACAGAGGATGCATTTAAGGGCAAAGCTTGACTGAAAAGAACAGCGCATAGCTCAGAGTGAAGGAGGCAACATAGAAGGATGTAGAAGAAAGGCACGAGCTAAGGAGGGAAAGAAGAAGAGTTTACACCTAGGATATACAGTGAGAACACACATCAGTGTGCCCCCTACTGGAGGAGAGCGGGGTAGACACAGGGCAGTGATTGGGGGAAAGACAAAGGTAGAATTAGATAAGAGAATTGTGGCTCCAATCAAATTTTCAGTGAAGGAATATGGCTGACTGGTAAATCAGGGACCAGGGTGGCCTGGTGCAGACCCAACCAAGAAAAAGTAAAAACATGAGTAGCAAAAAACGCATGCACTGCTCCTCCTGAACACATGATATAGATAGACTGAACCAAGGGAGATTGTGGCCAGAGAGTAAAGCAAGCCATTTGCACGGCCATTCTGCCACCTGCTAGCCAACTAGACTAAAGAAAAAGACCAGTATGAAAGACTATAGTCAAAGGAGGGATCCTTTAAAACAGAGGACATGCCCATAGTTGAAGACTGCAGCCGCCATGGAGGAGGACATCCCAAGTGGAACTAACCCTACATGCATGAATGCATAAGAACTGAAGTTGGAATTGTCATGTTAGGCCCCCATTCAGTTCTAAAATAAAGCTGTCCTCCAGTGTCAGGAACCAGGCTTCCCATACGCTTAGGACAGTAATGGTCCGAAAACCTTCACAGCACGCACAAAAGCCAATAAGGTGCGTAGTGCCCTCATGGCATCAAGTTCATTGGGAGGATCAAGGGAGAGTGTGCTGACAGAGAAAGGGGAGTCTGTGAGGTTCATGACAGATCCAGGCAAGAGTAGAATGCAGAATGCGCTCACACCCGTATCAGGCCTAGCAATTGACCAACACCAGGCCGTACTTTCACATCCGGAGAAACCAGTAAGCTGCAACCTTGTACACCACAAGACGGGGATCAGGGGCATATGGGTGCCACTGAACGACTTTCTGACCCTCTCCGCCTCATGATAAGTGAAACAGCAGATTGTGTGAGATCTACGGAAGCTCCCCAAACCCAACAAAAGTAGCCCAAAGTTAGCCCAAAAAGGAGAAGCACCTAGAGAAAGGGTGGAACTAAAATATCTGGTGGCACAAGAGAGGGGCATGTTGCACACCGCATGCAGACACACATATGATCTTGGTGCACATTACAGCTAACACAGGACAGTCACCAGTGACACAGTCCCTCCTCGTTCAGTCCTGCACATGTGTAGTTTGAAATAACCCACACCAATGGCACCCCCAAACTCATATCCAGAAAAACTGAGTCTCAGTAAAACACTAATCTTAGCAGTTAATTACAAGGACTCACAAAATAGATTAATTTGACTGATTACCCAAAAGCCACCTTTAAACTTTCAATCATCAAAAAGATACTACACAACCGGGGCCAACTTCTGGTGCCCCACAAGAAAAAAATTAGTAAATGGAGTTTGGAGAACACATGCTTGTGGGAAATATAGTAACCCCGGAGAAATGATGATTGACAACAGTGCACATGCAATGTTTTTCTAAATTAACAAATAAATCAAGATCTTATCCTACAGGTCTGCAATCGAACCACCAAGTGCACCACCTTTCAGCTGCCACATTATCACCCCAACACCGATCTAGAGAAGTATGTGAACCAAACTTACGAACTGCACTGTGAACTTTTTGATCCAACGGTTGACCAAAAACACCTGATAACCAGAGGACCAAAGATATCTCACCTGGATCTATGTCAGAGCCCTACAATGTTTAATCACAATGTATGTATTTGTGCAACTCTTTGCACACTCTGTCTAATTTGGGTGCTGGCAAACCTAGTTGCTGCCAAAGAGCAATCCAGCCAAATGGAGTCTGTTTATAAACTATCACAGCACTTGCATAGGGATCTCTGCCATATCACTTATAATTACACCAACTCAAACACTGGCATTCCACATGTACTACACAGTGCTCTTTTATACAACACATGGTATCAGCACATGACCTCCGTGGGCTCTGAGACATCAGTCAGGTAATGTTCCATCTATTTGCTGAAACCGCATGCAGATAGACTTTCTCTGTTCCAAGAAGTAGCCCCCTGAAAAGCAAAATGTCTTCTCCACTTATACCTAATCAAAATTAGGGCCAACAAGGTGGAACCCCACAGAGTAGTAATGAATCTGAACCAATACAAGACCAACTCAATGGCTCTATATTCAAACTGAGCAAGACAGGATACGCAGTAAAGACACTATAGGGGAGGATATTGTTTGGCCCGAGACTTCCTAGAGAAGAAATTATTGGAGGAAGCAAAACCCCCAACTCAATGAACAAACACATCTACTCCTGCCTCCATATTTGGCCCAAGGGTGACCAAGGGGCAGTATTCTTTAACAAGTGGACTCCCAACATGGAGTTTCTGTGCAGGGCCATCCAGCTCAATGATACGAAAAGAAACTGGTCTCATAGGGGAGGGTTGACTGAAAGCATAGACACCCCATGTCAGGAAATCTGGGATACTGAGGTGGGTGGATACATGGATACACTTGGCTAGAAGATAAGGGTCCACCTCTAAATGTACAGAAATGTACACTGTATTACTTATATTTCAGAGGTAAAGGAACACTTCCACTTAGCACAAATGTAAACGGTGGCACTGACCTCCACATTCCGGATATGCAATGGGGCACTTCCGCGCTGATGGATATGTACTGAAAGTACGAAAGGTTTACCTACCCTTAGCTCATCCCCAAATGGCACAATGGCATGCACTTTTCTCTCTTGTCAACATACACACCCCTACCCTGGTCATTTCCGGAAAAACAACAATCAGACTTGTACAAGCAGCTGCTGAGTAAGAAGACAATCTTGCTGCATCAGGCATGTAAAAAATGCACTGCAGATTACTTTAGCTGGACTCAGTACGAGGTAGTTCCAGAAGAATTGAGACTATTCTCAGAGTCACAAGTATCTGCAGTAGAGTCCACAATCTTAATCACCATGCAGACAAAAGCCACTGCCCACTGGTTTCAGAACACCAGATAGGAAATGTTTAAAATGATGAACAACAGATGAACAACAATGAGCTCAGCCTCAATTCAATCAAGAAATAACTGAGAACAATCCACCTCCTGGTGATTCAGAATCAGTATGTGTTAGACTTAATGACTGCAATCGAGGGAGGGTGTGTGCCATGATTGGTGTGTCCTGCAGCACGTTTTTCCCAGGAAATGGCCTGGATAATGGGGCATTGACTTGTCATGCAAGCACTGCACCATTTACAAAGAGACATGTGTGAGAAAGGAGGTGCCTCTAAGCAGGAGTAGTTTTTGAATTGGTCTCCTGGCATCCCTGGTGACTTTCTGGATAGTGCACGTCATTGCCACCTGTTTTCATTGTGTTTTTGTATGTGTGTGGCTCTGTGCAATTGGGGATTTCCTGCTGTAAAACACAGTCCTCAATTTGGGTAAAATTCACGTAACTAGGAAAGAAATAATTGTCAAGACCGAAGAACAACAGTCCCCTCATAAAGTAACTGTCATTAAGTATGGGCTAGATAGTGTAGTTGAAAACTGAACTAGAGGGGGTAATGTTAATATTGAAAAAGTTGATATCAATATGAATAATGATGCATTCATGTATAAAAACAAAATTGCACCTCCCACTCCACATCAACCTCGACTCAGAAATGTTTAGTTACCCAGGTTCTGAGACCCAGGCCTGAGATCAATGATTGACAGATCACAGGTGAAGTATCACACAGGTGAGGTATCACACAGCCGGCAGACAAACGTGCGAACAATAAATCCACTATTGATCCCACAGATAGGCACAGTGACACCACAATGGTCCAGAGATATTGACCTCTATAAAGCACACATGTCCCGAGTAGTTAGGGCATTCCCAAAACACCATAAAGTCAGATGCCTCATGGAGTTAGGAACACTTGGCCAATATAAACACAGCACACACAGTCCATGCAGTGAATCAATGGCTCCCCATGCCAGAGATCTGGACTCGTTACCCACTGGCCATATTGTGTCCATGCAAGATCAAGGCCCACCTGGATTCCTCATCCAATGCCTTAATTTATGGCTTGAAAGACAGAGGTACAAAATCATTTCCAAAAAGGGATCCCCGGAAACATTTCATTACAATTAATGAACCATCACAATGATCCATCAAAAAATAAAGTCCTTCTACGACAACTTCAACCAACAGAAACAAGGCACCAACACTGCATCTATCTCCAGAAACGCCTGCCAGCCTACCTTCAGCGCCTGGACCCCTGTCACTACGGAAGATATAGACAAGACCATGAAGAGCATACACTCAGGAGCCCCCACTGACCCCTGCCTGCCACACATCTTCCACAGAGTCGCCGTCGCCATAGCACCCGAACTATAAAGCACCATCAACTCCACCTTTGAAACTGGCATGTTTCCCAACAACTGGAAACACGCAGAAGTCAAGCCCCTTCGCAATAAGTCCGCCACAAACCTGATGGACCTCAAGTACTACAGATCCATCTCTCTGCTCCCCTTCATAGCCAAAGTCACTGAGAAGATCATCAACATCTAGCTCGCGAACTTCATAGACTCAAACTCGATCCTCGACTCCTCCCACTCCAGATTCGGCAGCATCCGCAGCACCGAGACTGCCTTCGTAGCCTCCACAAATGACATCCACACTTTCCTCGACCACGGCCACATCGCAGCCCTCATCCTGCTAGACCTCTCTGCCCTTTCCACATCGTCTCCCACCTCACACTCAATGCCAGACTCCATGACGCTGGCATACAGGCAACTGTCATAGACTGGATATGCTCATTCCTCACTGGACAAACCCAAAGAATCAGACTCCTGCCTTTCTTCTCCAATCCCACAGACACCAGCTGTGGAGTAGCCCAAGGATCATCGCTCTGCCCCATGCTCTTCAACATCTACATGGCCCCTCTTAATGCCATCGTCAGAAAGGATGGACTCAGCATATTATCCTACGCCGACAACACCCAACTCATTCTCCCTCACCAAGGAACCCCACATCACCAGACACAGCTTCCAGGAAGTAATGCAAGGTGTTGCATCCTTGATGAGCAGCAGCTGCCTGAAGCTCAACTCGGAAAAAATATAAGTCCTCAACCTCGGATCGACCCCCTCTGCATGGGACAACACCCGGTGGCCCACCGCCCTCAGCAACCCCCCTCCCCCCCAAAGACACATACTATGCCTGCAGCCTCAGCATCATACTCAACTTCTCTCTCACCTGACAGATCAACGCCGTCTCCAAATACATCCTCCCAAATCCAGAAAGCCCATCACCCATGCACTCATAACCAGCAGACTGGACTACGGAAACGCCATCTAGACCGGTATCAACAAAGCTGTACTCTGCAAACTCCAGATCATCCAGAACACCGCTGCCAGTGCCGTCCTCAGCATCTCACGACAAGACCACATGACCCAGCATCTACAAGACCTCCATTGGCTCCCCATCAAAAAGAGTGACCTTCAAGCTGCTCACTGACCCCTACAAATCCCTCCAAAACCCTGGACCCCAATGCTTCAATGTTAGAGTCTCCTTCTACACACCCAAGAGAAACCTCCACTCTGCTGACCTCGCCCTGACCAAAACTCTGCACATCCGAAGAGCCAGAATGGGAGGAAGAGCCTACTCCTACATCGCGGCCAGGACCTGGAACGTACTGCCCCTCAGCATCAGATGATCACCCACTCTGAAAGCATTCTGGAAGAACCTCAAACCAGACTCTTTGGATGAGACGGAGCTGTACGAAAACCCACCACTTCCCCAGTGCCTTCAGACCCTCAGGGGTGAGTAGCATGCTTCACAAATCTGTGATTGATTGATATAAAAGTCCATGTTAGACTGATTGCAAATTGAAACAATCCACAGACCCTATGCTTGTGACTTTTCTCCTGGCTGCATTGTAATATAAACAAATTGTTCCTGTTTTGACAACCACCTCTTGTCTATTTTTGGTTTTCAAGGAATTTCATGTTGAAGCAACAGTTTACCAGAACCTCCAGGTGACACATTTGCCTGATATGGGAAGACCTTGCGACTACCATACACTGGAAATGGAGGGTACTGTGTCAATTCTCGTTTATGAATGTGGGGCAAGACACACTGTGGAAGTCAGACTGAGAAGATTTGTGTAATACACACCCCATATTATGCTTGTAGATGTTTGGTTAATTGTTAATAGTTTTTGGTAGAGTTACAGCACTATGCCTGGGAAAGGAGCTATGACACAATCTGTGATAGTCCACAGGAGAAGGAATTATCAGAAAATTACTTGAAACCCACACTGATATAAAGGGACCACAAAAGAATGGGCAATCGCTTAAAGGCCATTCAGTTGTGACCCGGAATATTGAGCACCTCCAAGCTGAGGCCTCTATTTCTAGGGGGTTCCCAGTTTATGCATATTAAAATTGCAGAGGAGCATACATTGTCTGTCGTCAGGAAAAAACCATCTAAATAAAACCAAGGTTGTAAAAATTAACAGGGATTAGTAATAGATACTGCCACTTCAGAATATTCCTGTGGCACATTGGTGTGGATGACACCAGGAATTCATTTTCCCTAAAATACCTATAATTTGACATTGAAGATAGATAGATAGATACTTGAAGAGCGTCTTGATGGACCTGAACTTTCAATAGCAAGTTTCTAAACACCTAATCATGACCAACCACAATTCTTGGATTCTTTGACCCTGGCAATTGCGCAATGTAGGGAGGTACCCAGGACATTTGAAGACGATAACTATACAGTATTAGATACAAGAAAGAACATGGGCATTCCCCCTCTCTTAATAGTCTGGGGGCTAGTAAACATAGACTAGTGGCATGTGTGGGAGACTAACGTATATTTGATACTTAGAGAAAGCAACACCCTGAAATCCAAGAATATGCCTTCTATTAACCGGTCCACCAAGATCCACACAAGATTGTATATGTTCTTACTTGACAAGATCTTAGGGTGTATTATAATCCACACAGAATACTTGGGATACACAGAGTCAGATCACAATCCTTTGTTGATGACAATACAGTGGGGTGGACTGATTCCAGCAATACCTACCAGGAGACTAGAGTTTAAAGTGGTTGAAGATGCTCCCTTCCAACTTAGAATTGGTGGAAGCATTATTCAATATTATACTCAAAACAAAGGTACACCAACAGATTCAGCAAACAAGTGAAATGCTTTTAAAGTGGTCTATAGAGGTACTGGTATGAAAACTTTGTATGGGGTAAAACTGACAATAGGGAGAGAAGTACTGGATCTAAAGCACATCCTGCGAGGACTGGAATTACTTATTATAACTATCCTGCCCAGACAAGAAAACTTATTAGCAGTAGGAACTAAATACAGTGCACTGCTGTAATGATTAAGGAAGATTAATATGAAGTATATATAACATGACAGCTTTGAGAGGGGAACAGAGAAGGTTAGTTACTAGCATGGCTGGTTTGAACTAATACTGACACACAACCTATCTGCTGCATTTGTTCTGTAGTTCACTGAAATCAACACATACATTTGTGTCTTACTATACTGACTAATATACTCCACCAGTAGATGTTGAGATCCCCCTACCCCTGGCAGACCCTGGGAACACAATTGACTAGTGTTAGACTTAGCATCATTGGTGTGGGTCTCCCTACCATTTTTGCCTTTGCCTTCTGTGTTTTTGCTGTGTGTTGGACTTCATCTTGCTGGTCTAGATGCTTTGGGCACTTTACCATTGCTATTCAGTGCAAAAATGCAAGTGCTCCCTTTGTAAATTACTGTTATGGTTTTGTGTTTCCATGATTGGCTATTTGATTTACTAGTCAGTCCCTACTATAGTGCACCATGTGTGCCCAGGGCCTGTACATCAAGCTAATGGGCTGCAGCACTGATTGTGCTACCCACAGAAGCAGCCTGTAAAATGTAATTCTGACCTGCCATTGCAGAGCATGTATGCAGTCTGGGAATCGCAGTCAAACTTGGCAATTGCACACACTTGCCAGTCCCTAAACCACCCCTTTTCTACATGTTAGTCACCCCTAAGTTAGGCTCAAGGCACCCCTGTGGGCAGGGTGCATCATATGTGAAAGGTAGGACATGCCCTGATGTGTGTAGCATGTCCTGATAGTGAAATACTGCTAATTTCGTTTTTCACTATTTCAAGGCTACCTGTTCCCATAGGACTGAATGGGGAGTTTGTTTATAACATCTTATAAACTTAAATAGCCCTTGGAACAAGGAAGAAAAATAAAGTTTAGCATTACTGAACTCAGAATGTTAAAGTGCATCATTTAGTGAGGGTGATTTTTACATTCTGTGTGTCAAAATACGAATTTTAGAAAGTAGGTGTTTTCTTGCCTAACCATCCAGTATGTCTCTGCTAGGGTTGTGTATTGCATGTCTGGAGTTGGGATGACAGGGGCTTGAGAGGGGCATTAGGCTACAGAAGTCTGATGAGTCAGGTATGGGCAGAATAGACCTGCGATGCATTTAGAGTAGGGGGAGGATATTTCCTTTTACCTGAATGGGCCTGGTCTACCTTCAAACAATGCTGTCTCCACCTCCTGCCAGGAAGCTGCACCACTAAAGACCAAACTGGTTTTGGCTGGGTACAGACACTCCCTGCCTTTAGAGGGTAACCAGTCAAAATATCGAGTTTTTTTTATTGACGAGACATAATATCGAGTCAAAAATATAGAACAGACATAATATTGACTGGGCTAAGGGGTCGATTCCGATCCGGTAAAAAGCACTCCGAATTGCCGTTTGGAGCGTTTTTCTCCGTACGATTCGTACCCGTAAGCGTCCCCGTACAAACGACGAAGTACGATCCGTAACAGGAGCCGTATACCGTACGAGTCGTACAAGACACTGTACGACTCTAATCTCCGTACGACTCTCCCTCGGAACCCACTGTACGCGACATCTGTACGGTTCGCGGCTGATTTTTCCGACCCGGCAAGTACGATTCGTGTTGGGTACGCACCGTACGACCCTTTTCCTACGGGAGCTGAAAACAGCCGTAAAAGCAGAGTTCGCCCCGAAACACATACGGACCGGCCCCCCGGGTACGGCACGTCCACCCCATGATCGCAGGGGTATGGTGTGTACCCCTGCGATCATGGGGGGTACGTGCCGTACACCCAGCATACATGTGATTGTGCGCTTTTCCGTACGAATCGCCCATACCTGACGTAGACCGTAGGACTCGCGTCCTGGTACCCTGGTCGGGATCGTACTCGTCGGGTCATACAGCATCTGTACGAGTCGTACGGAAACGGCTCCGGATGCGAGTTGTACGGACGGTGATTTTACCGGATCGGAATCGGCCCCATAATATAGACTACCAAAATATCGACTAGAAAATTTTAATATCGAATGGAATGGACATAATATCGAATCAAAAATATAGAATGGACATAATATCGACTAGACATAATATAGACAACAAAAATATCGAATTTTAGGTACGTTAATATTATTATTTTTTTGTGTAATATAAATCTGTAGCGGGTTGTGGGTTTATAGGGGAATAGGCTGGGAAGTAATTTAATTATAATTAATAAATATGTTTATTAATTAATTGGTAATTATTTTGAATTAATTGGTATTTAATTTTTAATTGATAATTAATTAATTGTTAATTGATAATTAATTTTAATTAATTGTTTAATTGACAATGATGTGAATAATATTTTTTTTCAGTAGCGGGTTGTGGGTTTATAGGGGAATAGGCTGGGAAGTAATTTCATTTTAATTAATTAAATATTTTAATTAATTAATTGATTGGTATTTATTTAGAATAAATTGTCAAATAATTTTTAATTGGTAAATAATTAAATTTTTAATTGATTATTCATTTTTATTAATTGAATAATTGATAATTATGTGAATAATATAATTTTATTTTTAGTAGCGGGTTGTTTGTTTATAGGGGAATAGGGTGGGAAGTAACTTATTATAATTAATTAGACATGATAATTAATTAATTGATATTTTATTTAAATAAATTGGTGATTAATTTGTAATTGG
The DNA here is from genome assembly GCF_964261635.1 of Lissotriton helveticus. NCBI lineage: Eukaryota > Metazoa > Chordata > Amphibia > Caudata > Salamandridae > Lissotriton > Lissotriton helveticus. Next base: position 513,268,575 of record NC_136069.1, read on the forward strand.
TAATTAATTAATTCTTAATTAGTAATTAAAATGTAATAATTGATGAATTTATAATTATGTGATTTATATTAATTTATTTTCACTACAGTGGGGATATTAAAATTTACGATACAAAAGGGGATGATGGACGGAGCGTTTGAGCAAATCAAACACTCACCCCCAGTCAACTGATCTGGGTTTAATCCATCACCATTCTTTAGCCCACTCAGCCGCCCTGTTTCAGACATGGCTATATACAAATCAGTCTGACCTTGTGCCTCATGGGAACAGTGCAGCCCGAACTGCCAAGCCATGTCTTCCATGAGGCACAGGGTCAGACTGATTTGCATATAGCCATGTCTGAACTGGGGTGGCTGAGTGAGCTAAAGAATGGTGATGGATTAAACCCAGATCAGTTGACTGGGGGTGAGTGTTTGATTTGCTCAAGCGCTCCGTCCATCATTCCCTTTTGTATCGCTTTGTTCGCCCTTAGTGTGGCAGGGTCTACTCAGACGTGAGTCCCTTGCTCCCTTGGCCACTGGATTCAAGATAGCCTGGCTGATGAGGATTATGAATCCGAAACCGTTCCCAGGATGCTTGTTTCCGGTCCAGGGAAGACATGGCTTGGCAGTTCGGGCTGGACTGTTCCCATGAGGCACAGGGTCAGACTGATTTGCATATAGCCATGTCTGAACTGGGGTGGCCGAGTGAGCTAAAGAATGGTGATGGATTAAACCCAGATCAGTTGACTGAGGGTGAGTGTTTGATTTGCTCAAGCGCTCCGTCCATCATCCCCTTTTGTATCGCTTTGTTCGCCCTTAGTGTGGCAGGGTATACTCAGACGTGAGTCCCTTGCTCACTTGGCCACTGGATTCAAGATAGCCTGGCTGATGAGGATTATGAATCCGAAACCGGTCCCAGGATGCTTGTTTCCGGTCCAGGGAAGACATGGCTTGGCAGTTCGGGCTGGACTGTTCCCATGAGGCACAGGGTCAGACTGATTTGCATATAGCCATGTCTGAACTGGGGTGGCCGAGTGAGCTAAAGAATGGTGATGGATTAAACGCAGATCAGTTGACTGGGGGTGAGTGTTTGATTTGCTCAAGCGCTCCGTCCATCATCCCCTTTTGTATCGCTTTGTTCGCCCTTAGTGTGGCAGGGTATACTCAGACGTGAGTCCCTTGCTCACTTGGCCACTGGATTCAAGATAGCCTGGCTGATGAGGATTATGAATCCGAAACCGGTCCCAGGATGCTTGTTTCCGGTCCAGGGAAGACATGGCTTGGCAGTTCGGGCTGGACTGTTCCCATGAGGCACAGGGTCAGACTGATTTGCATATAGCCATGTCTGAACTGGGGTGGCCGAGTGAGCTAAAGAATGGTGATGGATTAAACCCAGATCAGTTGACTGGGGGTGAGTGTTTGATTTGCTCAAGCGCGCCGTCCATCAACCCCTTTTGTATCGCGATATTAAAATGTACCCCTACGCTATCCAATGCTTTCCCTACTGTTGCACTCGCTGGAGTTGGAATAGTAATTTTTACCTCTACGCTATCCAACACTTTCCCTACTGTTGCACTCTTTGGAGTGGGAATAGTAATGTTTACCCCTACGCTGTCCAACGCTTTCCCTACTGTTGCAGTTATTGGAGTGGGAATAGTAATTTTTACCCCTATGCTATCCAAAGCCTTCCCTACTGGTGCACTCGCTGGAGTGAGAATAGTAATTTTTACCCCTACGCTATCCAACGCTTTCCCTACTGTTGCACTCTCTGGAGTGGGAATAGTAATTTTTACCCTTACGCTATCCAACGCTTTCCCTACTGTTGCAGTCTCTGGAGTGGGAATAGTAATTTTTACCCCTACGCTATCCAACGCTTACCCTACTGATGTACTTGCTGGAGTGGGAATAGTAATTCTTACCCCTATGCTATCCAACGCTTTCCCTACTGTTGCACTCGCTGGAGTTGGAATAGTAAATTTTACCCCTACGGTATCCAATGCTTTCCCTACTGTTGCTCTCTTTGTAGTGGGAATAGTAATTTTTACCCCTACGCTTTCCAACGTTTTCCCTACTGTTGCACTCTTTGGAGTGGGAATAGTAATTTTTATCCATACGCTATCCAACGCTTTCCCAACTTTTGCTCTCACTGGAGTGGGTATAGTAAATTTAAACCTCTCGCTATCCAACGAAAAAAATATTGTATATGTTTTGTTAATAATATGTATATATAGATATATATATATATATTCACTGAAAAAACCATAGGTTATAGACCATATATAGTTAGGAATTAGCATTTAGAAAACCTTATTTTACTCACACAAAACCATTGAAATTCCATATATAGTTAGTTGCACTAACTATATATCGCGCACCCGCAATCCACTGCTGATGATGTCACATATTACATCATTCATGACATGGTCAGTGACATCACTGATGACATCACTGATGACATCTCAAATGACATCACTGATGACATCACTGATGACATCTCAAATGACATCACTGATGACATCATGACACACCAATACCAGTTACTACATACGCACTCACTGATTCCTACGTCTACACACACATTCACTCATTCACCCATACAATCACTCATACATACAGTCACTCATTATTACAACACTATCATATGCACTCATACACCTATGCAGACAGTCACACACTGCCACTCATCCATGGAGTTACTCACACACCAAGTCAGTCCTGTAAAGAATCAATCACACTTCCATTTCTTCATCTATACAGTTAAACACAGAACACCATACTTCAGTGACATCACTGATGACATCACTAATGACATCTGAAATGACATCACTGATGACATCTCAAATGACATCACTGATGACATCATGACACACCAATACCAGTTACTACATACGCACTCACTGATTCGTACGTCTACACACACATTCACTCATTCACCGATACAATTACTCATACATACAGTCAGTTATTATTAGAACACTATCATATGCACTCATACACCTAGTCAGTCCTGTGAAGAATCAATCACACTTCGATTTCCTCATCTATAGTTAAACACAGAACACCATACTTTTCACACATATACTAACACATACTTACTCTCTTATACAATCACTGATACAAGTACACATTGATATGCACAGCGTCACACACCTCCCAGCCAGCCACACACACACTCAGTCTTCCATCCATCCAGTCATTCTTCAATATGTAAAACGTATTTAAACTTTACAAAAACACACAGACACTAGATGATGTCATCAGTGATGTCATCAGTGATGTCACTGACCATGTCATGAATGATGTAATATGTGACATCATCAGCAGTGGATTGCGGGTGCGCGATATATAGTTAGTGCAACTAACTATATATGGAATTTCAATGGTTTTGTGTGAGTAAAATAAGGTTTTCTAAATGCTAATTCCTAACTATATATGGTCTATAACCTATGGTTTTTTCAGTGAATTTTCAAGGTTTTGTAAAGGCTAATTCCTAACTATATATGGTCTATAACCTATGGTTTTTTCAGTGAATATATATATATATATATATATATATATATATATATATTCACTGAAAAAACCATAGGTTATAGACCATATATAGTTAGGAATTACCATTTACAAAACCTTATTTTACTCACACAAAACCATTGAAATTCCATATATAGTTAGTTGCACTAACTATATATCGCGCACCCGCAATCCACTGCTGATGATGTCACATATTACATCATTCATGACATGGTCAGTGACATCACTGATGACATCACTGATGACATCTCAAATGACATCACTGATGACATCACTGATGACATCACTGATGACAACATCCAGTGACTGTATGTTTCTGTAAAGTTAAAATGTGTCTTACATATTGAAGAATGAGTGGAAGTATAAGTGTCTGGACAAAGGATTTAGTAGGTGCATGACTGAATGTATGAGTGAGTGATTAAATGTGTCTCACTGAGTGCATGGGTTAGTGACTAAACTGTCTTAATTTGTGCATCATTATGTCTGTTGTTCTGTAAACTGCTGCATGTGTTGATCAGTAGCTATATGATTAACTATATGGGTTACTGATTGATTGTCCAAGTATTTGTATGGGAGACTGAGTGTGTGTGTAGCTGGCTGGGAGGTGTGTGACTCTGTGCAGATCAATGTGTACTTGTATCAATGATTGTATAAGAAGGTAAGTATGTGTTAGTATATGTTTGAAAATGTAAGGTGCTCTATGTTTAACTGTATACACAAGAAAATGGAAGTGTCATTGATTCTTTACAGGACTGACTAGGTGTGTGAGTAACTCCATGGATGAGTGGCAGACTGTGAGTGTCTGTATAGGTGTATGAGTGCATATGATAGTGTTGTAAAGATGAGTGATTGTATGTATGAATGATTGTATGGGTGAATGACTGAATGTGTGTGTAGACATAGGAATCAGTGAGTGCGTATGTAGTAACTAGTATTGGTGTGTCAATGGTTTCAAAAATTATACTCTGTATTTAACACTGGGTGAAACAGAGGTTATATTAAAATGTGAGGAGATGCATTGTATTGTCACATGAATGATATCATCAGTGATGTGGTCATTGATGTCAAATGAGATGTCATCAGTGATGTCATCAGTGATGTCATCAGTGATGTCACTGACCATGTCATGAATGATGTAATATGTGACATCATCAGCAGTGGATTGCGGGTGCGCGATATATAGTTAGTGCAACTAACTATACATGGAATTTCAATGGTTTTGTGTGAGTAAAATAAGGTTTTGTAAATGGTAATTCCTAACTATATATGGTCTATAACCTATGGTTTTTTCAGTGAATTTTCAAGGTTTTGTAAATGCTAATTCCTAACTATATATGGTCTATAACCTATGGTTTTTTCAGTGAATTTCATTGGTTTTTTAACAGCTAATATCTGTAGCTGTAAAATTTATTCTTCTTTAAATCCAAAAATATATTTTATATGTTTATGAATAATTTTTTTTTTAAATATTTTTTTTTCTTCGTTCCCGCTTCGCGAATCGGGAAGCTTCCCGTTAGCTGACCTTGATGCCGCGAAATAGACCGCGAGCCGGTAAACGTTTCTTTACCGCAAGTGCCGCGTTACAAAACAACATCGTGACGCCTCCCGTCCGCATGACGTTTCACGTTGTCGCGTGATACGTCATATGACGTACTACGTTAGCGAACTGGTACGCGAAGCGAGTCGCAAAGCGCAGGTTTCTGGAAGCAAACCGGGAGGCCCTGCAAAGCGCTTAACGTAAACACAGCAAGTCATGTGACTTGGTAATAACACTTTTCATTGGTTCATTTCACTTTTGGTTTCCTAATGATGTAAGACTAGGTCATGTAATCTAAAATGAACACTTTTGATTGGTTGAGAACTCTTGTTTTTCCCAAATGATGAAAATCCCTCCTTCTTTCCTCACTCTGACTTTCATCATTGTGAGAGAAAGACCCTTTGTGATCACTGAGCAATGGCTTCTTTAGTAGCTTCAGCTGGTGCTTCCCCACCACCTCCACCACATCCAAGGAAGAGTGGACCACCTGCTCAAGTTATAATTCAACAAGAAGAAGAAGAAGAGGAACAGGAGGACGAGCACGAAGAGAGGCAGATTTTGCCTGAGCAGCCCAGGACGTCTCACCGGAAAGAAAACTTCATTTGGCAATTTTTTTAAATTCCCAAAGGTCAGAAAAAAGTAAATGCAAGATACGTAACTTGCCTTATATGTCAAGATAGACTGTCCAGAGGGACCGACAAAAAATACAGTTTCGGAAACTACACAATGCATCGCCATATGACTAGGTGGCATCCTAACAACTACAGTGCTGCACAGTTTCGGAACGACCTAGATAATCTCCCTATTATGGCCAGAAGATCTGTTGTACCGGAAGTAACGGGACCAGAGGGCAGGGAGATGGTGCCAAATATACAAATGAGATTTGGTGATGTAAAACACATCTGCGCATTTTGCGATGGATTCATTTCCTACGGAGAAAAAAGCATCACTCTGATCAACAGAACTATTGACTATCATATGCAAGTTTGTCAGAAACGCCCAAAATAATAAATACTTCTTTTTTTTGTTTTGTTGCTCCTGTTGAGCCCTTTACAATGAATCGTTTTCATTGCCCCCTCCAAGAAAAACCCAAAAAAATATAAAACTGTTCCGAAAAATTCAAAAACAGTAAAAAAATGTTCAGAAAAATAAAAAAAAAGTTCTTTTCAGAACTACCTCCCCGTTATTAAAAAATTGGTACAATATTTGGAACTGTGCCAACCTCTATTTCTCTTAGTTCGCTTCCCAGTTCGCTCGCCGGTACGCGAACCGGAAGCGAACCAAAAACAGTAAGTATAAGGGAAGGAAACAGACACTTATGTTAAAAGAAAGACAGCTATAGGGGAGTAAACTAGAGATACTATTACCCGTAATCCACTGCTGATGATGTCACATATTACATCATTCATGACATGCTCAGTGACATCATCAGCAGAGGATTGCGGGTTTTTTGGCAACATGCCTTATCCACGGTTTAATAACGCTGCCTTTTGCTTTATATAAGTTTTCAAATTGTATGAAATATATACCAATAGGTCGTTATGAACCTTTAGGTAGTGCTTTTCTTCATGAGGTCTGGTCGCTTCCATACACATACAGATGTTTCAAAGATGATCAAGAAGTTTATCTGAATGGAGAGGAATGCACTGAGACGCCAGATCATTCACTAATGTGTAGGCACATACAGTTACACGGTTCATGCAAAAAACACCGACCAAATATGGCTTGCGTGTTGCAAGGCACGCCAGTTCCTGCTATCATCCCCACGTTCAAGTTGTTGGAAAATGGTAGTTATTTGATGCTCAATAATGAAGATTGTTCTGAGTTAATTAAAAGTATTCCTTTTATCGTAACAGTAAGTGAACGGGTTATTTGCTGCAGAAATGTTCTATTTCCTCCCACACATGAACATAGGGAGTTTTCAATCTGGCCACAAATACCAACCTTGGGACACGTTTCAACGGCATGGCAAGAATAAGAGCTCTTTTGTCTCAGAGAGAGGTGGCCTTGAGTTCGGCCCGTGAAACTTTCGTACTTCACATAGCGAACACCCGTACAGAGGTGCACACCCTTTTCAATTAAGATTTGCCTTTCAATTTCAGCAACATGTTTCCGACTATCTTTAACGCATCCTCCACAAAGTCCCTGGCGCACTTTTTTAAAGTTGTTACCAGTGGTCTCGTGACTTCATTTGAGAAAATCTTTGGAGTCATCCCTGCTTCCTTTCATTCTATTTTCTGCACTCTGGTTCGTGGATTGGCATTTTTACTTGCATTACCAGCGGACGCTCTTGTGCTTTTTTACATTTTTAAATATGGATGTCCCTCCTATGCAACCTCCCACCCTGCAGCTGCTGACACTGTTCCGCAATCGCATGCTAGAATATTATGGCACAATGCCGTTGGCGATATTAAGCACGGCATATGGATTATCTTTTCGATTCTCCTACTTCACCTGTGTCCAGCCTGTATTTCACTGCCTGACCTGTGATTTCGATTGGGCCATTGATTTGTGTCTCTGCGGACCGGTTTCTCCTGACGTCGACTTTAATCAGCTGATGACTCCTATCATTACTCACGAGTTGGTTTGTCCTGGCGAAAGGATTATGGCTGTGGCATTGATGCATGGACTACTTGGTCCCTGGAATTTACTGGCGGCAGCACAGTCTTTCTTGGAACAGAGCTTTCTTGAAAACCCACCGAGCTGTCCTCTGATGGTGATAGAGGATCCGGTGCTGGGAGAGCACGTATGTTCTTTTCCGCTTTTAAATTGGATGGCTGAACTGTTTTCGGATGAAGACGGTGACTTCCTATTGGAGGCTGTTGCAGCTTATTTTGCATACACAGTTATGTCATAGACCTTTTTCATGTTTGATATGCTGAGTACTAGCATTTCATTGACAATTCATTGACTTATTTGTCAAGTTTTTATTATTTACCTTGCCTATTGGCTTAAGACTCGATAAAGTACTTGGCTGTTTTATTTTTCTTTAGCATTAAATTTTCCTAGTTTTTAATGCTTTACCTTGCGGACCGTCCACATATAAACTTGCAATCTGCTCTCATGAGATGGCACTTCTATTATCTTATTCAGTTCGTTTCCGGATCATGAGGAGGTGTCATCTAGGTCCTGGATATCTTTACACCGTGTTAAGTTAGCATGGGCTCATTACCGGTTTAAACGCCATTTTTCCTTTTTTGCAACTTCTGCACATGACACTTAGTTGTTGCTTTAGCTTTCCACCTAGTAGTTCATCGTGGTTTACATGAGAATAATATGTTATTGGTCTACTATCTGCTTTACTTGTTAAACTATATCTGTACAGCGAGTGCTAAAGTTTCAAGAACAACACGATACAGAATTGTTATGAGGTCTGATCTCCACGACTTCATACTCATAACATAAGTGCAACTTCTGCCAATTCTGGGCATGAGGCGGGTTTTATATTGCTTTGCCGAACACACATACACAACAGTTGATGCGGTTCACATGAAGAGAGAGCTGGTGTATGCTGATGTGATTCCTTCAAATCTAAGACACTAAAGTATGGGCACGCCCTAAACCAACACAAAGAGACCTTCTTAGCAAATAATATAATATGTGTATTAGGGAGGGTGAGATATAAGCAGCCGCGGGCCGTGGAGGGAGTTACGATGGGGCAGGGAGGCGGGGAGGGGGAGAAGCAGGGTGGAGCCCTCTCTACCTTGCCCCTCCCCCTCCCCGCCTCCCTGCCCCACCGTAACTCCCTCCACGGCCCGCGGCTGCTTATAAGTGTTGCTAACTCTTATTCATTTACAGCATGTTAACATACTGTCACCATTCGCTTTTTATGTACTAGTAACTATGCTGGTAATTTTGCTACAGATAATATGTGTACTTGTATTCTCCACCCTGCTTCTCCCCCTCCCCGCCTCCCTGCCTCGCCGTAACTCCCTCCACGGCCCGCGGCTGCTTATAAGTGTTGCTAACTCTTATTCATTTACAGCATGTTAACATACTATCACCATTCACTTTTTATGTACTAGTAACTATGCTGGTAATTTTGCTACTGATAATATGTGTACTTTTATTATCTAAGGTACTACGCCTGAGAAGACGGCATTAGTAAATAAACATTTCAAATACACATCTGTTCTTCTTAACTCCATGTTCTGGTTTCTAAGAAATCTATAACGACCGACTGTTCATGAGTTCCACGTATCCTGAGGTACTATAAGTTCATATTCTGGATTGTCTAAACATTGAGAGTTTGTTATATCCAATGTGACACTGTACCTAGCTTGCTAAGGAGTTTTTGATTACTAACGTGAGTTTTGGGACACCCTAATTCGCCGAGGTTCCAATCCTCTGTCCACAGTTCTGTGTGAGAACAGAAACCCTGCGACAGGGGCACCCCCGACCCTTGCTGGAGCTTCATCACACTTGCGATACAACTCCAGCAATGCATTCGCCGAGGTTCCAATCCTCTGTCCACAGTTCTGTGTGAGAACAGAAACCCTGCGACAGGGGCACCCCCGACCCTTGCTGGAGCTTCATCACACTTGCGATACAACTCCAGCAATGCGCCACCTTTACGGCACAGATACATCACGCATCTGTGCTGTTTTTGCCCCATGACGCGCCGCATTGTAAATGCAGCACACCATAGGTGACGGAACAGCGGCACAGAATGACTAACACATCCCTGGTGATGCGCCAGTCATCATAAATGTATCCCTATGCTTCTTATCTTGTTAGAGATGAACCGCCATATGTATCATCAAAGTTTTTTGCATTTCCTAAATAGCGAACTTTAAGGAATAAATAGCGATTCTTTACCATTCCTAGTTTGCGATGAGCTATTTGCTAATTAGCCGAATGTAGCCCAATGAAGCCCAATGTAGCCCAATGTAGCCCAAAGATGGGCGCCAGACACACAAAAAAACAAATGTAGCCCAAATATCAGCCAGATGTAGCCCAACTATAGCCCAGTGACAGAATGACCAATCAGCTTCGCAAACCTCCGTTACGCGAAGCGGAGCGCTGTTACAGATATATATCTTTTTTGAACGTTAATTTCTCAAAATCCACTGGAGCACATATATTGAGACCTAGCAAAGGCACATCGGGCTACCAGTCCCTAATATTTTGCCAAGTTTCGTGCAAATCCATTCAGCCGTTCGATTATTATTATTATTATTTTTTTTTGCCCCGCGGGGCCCTTTTAAAACCTCCACATCAAACCTAGGGGGTCAGCGAGGATCTACTATGCCCCCTTATAGTTATTTCCCCCTTTGTTTTGACCTCCTCTTGTCTCTCGATCCTACCGAGAGACAAGATGGCGGCCGCTACGGACTGTTTGGAATGTTGACAGACGCCGGAGAACCAATCAGCTTCGCTTCACAAAGCTCCGTTGCTCGAAAAGTCCGCGAACCAGAGCGCTGCCCGGTCCGCTGTTACAGATATATATCTTTTTTTAAACGTTAATTTCTCAAAATCCACTGGAGCACATATATTGAGACCTACAAAAGGCACATCGGGCTACCAGTCCCTACAATTTTGCCAAGTTTCGTGCAAATCCATTCAGCCGTTCGGGCTAAAAGTGAGGCCAACCGCCCTATGCAAATTAACATGGGAAAAACGCGTTTTGGGACCCCCCTTTTTTCTCGGCCCCCCCTTGACGAACCCCCCCAAAATTTTCAGGGGCTGCTCAGAAACAAGATGTGCCATTTTCCTGAAAATTTCAGCCAATTCCGTCCAAAAACGCCAAAGTTATTAGACATAGAATTTTCAAAAAACCCATAGAGAAAAAATCCTAACTATATATACCTACTGGCGACCGCCAGTAGGTAATATATTAAAAAATATATATTTTTTTTTAAGTTACAATAATTATTTATTAATTTTAAGTTTATTTAAGTATTTTAAGTATGTTTTAATTAATTATATTTATTATTATAGTACTTTAAAATTACTTTTAAGATATTTAAAAAAAAATCTGACTGTCTATATTTTTTCCTAACGATTTTTTGGAGTCGATATTTTTGTACTTACCTGTTTGTAGATAGCAAGTCGATATTTTGGCATTCTATATTTTTACCTCGATATTTTGGTAAGTCGATATTTTGACTGTCGATATTATGTCAGTGATCCCTTTAGAGAACAAATTATTTTGGTGTATAAAAAGAGGGGCCCAGACTCCAGACTTTTAGATCGCTTCTGGGAATCAAGAGAAACCTTTTGCCAATGAGAAGAGCCGGAGAAGCTGAGGAAAAATACTGCCCCTGTGTCGTCTGCTATCAGGGGTTGGCCTGCAGTGGCTACTTGCTGCCAAGGAAAGGAGAAAAATGACTTTGCTGTTTGCTTTGTCATCTGCTTGAGGAAGAAGATATCCAAGGGATTGAAACTGAGCTTGTCTCCTGTTCGGATGTCTAAAGGACACAAAGGCTTCATTTCATCTGTATCTCTGCATCTGGAACTGCTGTTTCAGCTGCCAGAGAAGAAAACTGCAATACTGTTGCCAGAGAGCAATACCGGAAGCTGCATCAAAGCCACGGGCACAGCTCGTGAAGAGCACAACACACCACACTGACTTGCACCGTAGGACCGACACCTGCTGATGCCGTGCCACATCGACTCCAAAGCCGGTGCTTCATCAATGCGGAGCCGATAATCGACGTGGGTGACTCCCGAAACCATTGACAGTGCACCGTCATAAGGAACAGACACCTCTCTACCACTGTGATGTCACTTTCCCGACACAGTAAGGAACCGACATCTCGCCTTCCATGCACCGCAGTAAGGAACTGAGGCATCACCTCCCCTGGGGTCGAAAGTAACCGATGCCACTTGACGCCAATGAAGCATCCGCCGTGCGATGTCTTTGTTTTCATAGTTTCCAAGGTACTGTTCTTTGTGGGTCTGTTTGGCTCTATGACCGATGCCGGGCACCTCACGATCGGCGCCGTACTTTGGGATTTCTATCTGTCACAACGTTGGGATAATTCCAGGTGGGGTTATTTGTTGCTAGAGAATTAAATTAAGAGAATAACCTATTTTTGTGGATTTTTTGATAACTGTATTGTGGATTTTTTGTTGTTTGGTCTTTTTTTGGTTTAGATAAAGATTACTTCTTTTTCAAAACTGGTGTGGTGTTCATTTGTAGTGTTTTCACTGTATTACTGTGTGTGCTCACAAATGCTTTACACTGCCTCTGAGATAAGCCTGTCTGCTTGTGCCAAGCTACCAAGGCGGTGAGCAGGGGTTAATTTAGAAGTGTATCCCCCTTACCCTGACTAGAAGCAAGGGCCCCTACTTGGACAAAGGCACCTACCGCTGCCAACTAGAGACCCCCATTTCTAACATTGATGGTCAGCAGTGAAGATCTAGACTTGCAATTGTGATTGGTGTACACTACTTTTATAGTGCAGACCATTATGCAACCACATACATTTGGTAGAGTTTTTTTCCTGGGAATATATTTTTTCTTGCATCTTGAGAACTGCCAATTTTCACCAAGAGTAAACTAGCATCCATTGCATCTGTGGATATAGAATTTGAAGAGGAGAGGGCTGATCCTTACACTGTGCCATAGCTTAGAGCTATCTTCAGAAAATTCTGATTCTCTATTAGAGGCCTCACCGGAAAGGAGGAATACCAAAAGGCACTGAGAGCCTGGTTGGTGTCAAGGAATGCCAGTGGGCATACCAAGGAACCTGTGGTGAAGGGAGCATATTTGGAGAAGCAGCAGAGGTTACCTTCGGTCTACAATATTGCAATTTCTTTTGTGATACTTTATGATGGTGTGTAGCAAGAAAAGAAAGCAAAGACAAAGTACAATTTTCACACTGCTCAGGCGTATCAGCTGCCAACAAGATGTCATTGACATATTGTATGAGAGCCACTCCTTCAGACAAAGTAAAGGAATCAAGTTGTCGTTGTAAGGCTTGACTATGAATACTCGGGCTCTCAGTGTACCCATGAGGAACTCTACAAAATCTGTATGATCAATTATTCAGAGTGAAACCGAACAAATATCGGCTATCAGGATGAATAGGAATCGAGAAGAAAGCATTCTTCAAATCGATTACAGAAAATGTAGTTGCTGTCGGAGGGACCAGGGTAAGTAATGGTGTTATGTCAGAAACCACAGGGTACTGCGGTACTACAATCTTGTTGACTTTTCTTAAACAATGATGAATCTATAAATCCTGGTGTCAGTATCTGTTTTCAAAATGGGAAGAATCAGACTATTGCAAACATCTTCCATAACCCCCACTTTAATCAAATCATGAACAATGCGTGTAAGTGCTTTTTCTCCTTCTTTAGAAATTTTATACTGAGGCAGTCTTGGCAAAGAAGCACCCTCCTTGACACTAATATTCACTGGCGGAATAACCATTTGCCCTACATCGGTGTCTGAAGTAGCCCCCAAAGTACTAGGGAGTGAGGCTAGTGCAATGTCCTCTTTAAAAATACAAGATCATGCAATCAAAGGGTAGTTGTCATTCAAAATACCCCTTACTCCTTCCGGAGAACATCATATCATAGCCCTGAAATATTTAAGCATATCAAGACCCACAATATTGTCTGGTGTGTTTGGAGAAAGCAAAAATGGACATGGAGCAGTAAACTTATCAACATGGAATGCGATATCGATGTAATGGTTAAGCCAGACAGGGGAGCCCATGGAACCAATTGTTTAGACAAGGCGCTACGAGTAGCTCCTGTATCAACCAGAAACTGATCAGTAGAACCCAAAACATGTGCTGTAACATAGGGACCCCTCTGATCTACTGGAACTTCAACTGATTCTTTACCCCATCCTAGGCAATCCTATGCATAAGCAGAATCTTGAAAATCAGACAGCACATAGTTGGACATTTGATATTGGTTCCTTCTATCAAAAGTGTTAAACCCATCCTGCCCACATGTATTAGCATCAAACCTAGGTAGATCATTCGTCCTTCCTCTAGGCCCTGAATATCCTAAGCGATTTCTCAGTTCTCTCCGATCACGTGGACACTGCTGAGCACGCAGTACAGAACAATCAAAAAGCCAATGTCCAAATTTCTTGCAGTACGCACACTGGTAAACAGATAAATTCGTACTAATATAAGGGGGAAAAGACGAACCATAGGCTCCATGTCCGCCTCTATCATTACCTCTAGAAGGTGGTCCATATGCTTGAGCTAACATAACCTTTGTTTTCAACTCTTTAGACTTTTTATCCTTATTGCCTTTAGCTTCTAATTCATAATACTGAGCCATTGTTAGGAAAAAAAACAGAGAAGAGGTAATCAATGAACTCTCACTGGACTTTAGGCGACTAGCTATTCCTGGCAAAAGGTTTGTGACATATTTATCGACAAACAGATGCCTACCCGTGTCATCTGTTAATGACTGGCCCCTAAAATTGTGGAATGCCTCTTCAAAGCGTGTAAAGGAATCTGAAACCGATTCATCTGCCTTTTGCTTACACGACGCTAATACAGTCCAATCTATCTTTTTAGGGGGAATAATCATCTTTAGCTTAAGTAATATAGCTGCCGGAAGATTTAAAAATATCTCACACGGTTTCTGTGCAGGTTCTCTATCTTCATCTAACTGCTCTAAATCTTTCCATAATGCTCCAAATGTCGCACTGTCATCAACTTTACACACAGTTCTCAACATATCAGGTGGTACTATTAATTCAAAAAACAAATTAATATCAGGCAAAGTCATAGTACAAGAACTAATTTCACCCTCAACTTCTCATAAAAGGCTGCTGGATTATTTCGTGGATCAGGCAATGCATTTTTAAGGGCCATAACATCTGCTCTATTCCAAGGAGTGTAAACCCAATTATACATAAAATACCCTTTAGCATCTACAGAAGTCTTATCATCATTTGTACCCGTTCCCTTAGGAGGAACATATGAAGGTGCGGCTTCCCGCATGGGTTTCACATTAATTACAACATTCTTATCTGTTTCAAGAGTAGAAGTTCGTGCCATGCTGACGTGGGATGTTTGTGCAGCTACATCTGCTGCCTTTTTTTCCTCTCGCAAATGGGCTGCGTCCATACGCACTTTAACCAAGTGTCTGATCGTGTCAGGCACCTGGGAAAAGACAAAAAGACCGTCACGTAATTGTTTACAATCAACTGCTACATCATCGGGCTCCATTTCTACCGAATGTTTCCTAAATCGTTCAATAACCTCTGCGGCAAATGTATCGGTAAAATATATTTGCTCCCTTTCCTGCCAACCTTTTTTACTATCTAAAAGTTCAGAAGCAGTGGCAGTACTAGGAACGGCTTTACGCGCAGCAGATCTAATGTGAGATGCACTCCCAGCAGATAACATTGAACGAGATTCTCGAGCTTTGTCCTGGTCTGTAGGAGAGCACTCATCTGACTCATAAGGAGCAGTAGGAAGAGTATAAGGAGGTGGACAACGATCTAATAAGAGAAAATTAGCTTGGGTTTATTAAGAATAGGATAAAGAGGTCTACGAACAGCGTATTGTCCATTTACCTGTAACTGACGCTCCCTGTCTTCCCTCTCTTTAATTTCTTAAATTTCTTTATTTTTCATTTCTAATGCTTTCACATGAATGCTCTTACGTTGTTCTTTTTCAATTAAGGCCTGCTCACGCTTCATTCGCTCACGCACTTCTTTCTCCCACATTCGCACACAGTCAAACATATCTTGCCTAGCCTTTCGCTTAAACATTTGTTGCTCCACATACTGAATCTTTCGTAAATCAAATGACCCATGCATAGGCCAACGCAACTCAGGATCTTTACAAGTGTATTTGTTCCATAACGTGCTGTACATTATGGAAGAAATACCATACCTAACATACATGCCTCTATTAGGCGTCCCCTCCGGGGGGACCGGCTGTGCTTCGTCATGTCTCAAATTGGTACCACTGCAAAAGCAACACATCCTACGACGTGAGCTGGAAACATGCATGCCAAAAATAGTGCAAAATATGCAGTATTATAATCAAAGTAGTGCTTAAGGTACTCTTCGTACGTTGCGCCCTTCAAACTAAGTTAAATAGAGAAAAATCTCCTCATTACCTGCCTATATGAATTGCAATACATATATATTTGTCAAACAGATTTCAATATTGGCCAATCGTACAAACAAAGCTGCAGTAAGTGTTACTAAACTACCTTACCAATCAAAGGCATCAAACCAACAGCAAGTGCCGCAGAACGGCTCTTACCAATCAAATGGTGTCCAGGTTCCAACTGTCAAGTTCTCTAATCAACCAAATAGTGGCAATTATTATTTGTGTATTTCTCCGAGAAGGTGAAAGACAAAGTGGAACAGATTTTGTCAGGATGGGCCATCTCTGACTTGATGAGGGAGAAGATATGTAACCTATCACACTCGAACATCACAAACGCTCCACCTGAGCAGAGATGCAAAGGGTTTGACACTAATCTTTTGAGACCCCAGACAAGCTAGGGCCAGGGCAGGGAAGCAGTAAATTCCAAGCACATCTCGATTCAGTGCACCTCGAAACTTGTGGAAGACTCAGAAGTTTGGCTGTGCTGCTCTGCAAGAAGGACTGCTACTCTGCTGCCCCACTGCCTGAGTGAGAAGGACAAAACCTTCATCTTGAAGTCAGGACCAACAGAGTGACCCCAAGGGTTAAATGGCTGGCCCACTGATCAGAGCCTCTGGGACAGAAAAGACTCCTACTACCTTAAACCCAGCACCTGGGCTGTGCTTGCTGTAGGTCCTCCCTCCCCCCCAAGTGTTGCCATCCCAATCGTGGACCTTAGGAAGTGGACCTGAAGATGCTTTTCCAGCCCAACTGTTATCCTGTGAGCAGACCCAACACAGCTCAACTTATTTACACGCAACTCAGCTTCTGAACCACTGCTGCATGACGCATCCTCGAAACAGGACCTCACATCGCATCCTGCAACTCCCGGAGCAGCCGTTGTGATAAAAATTCGTAATGCACACCTTTGCATCATAAGCCCCTCATCGAGAGTATCATCAACGATGATGCAGGACTTCATTGGAACTGCAGTTGTGTGATGCATCGTTGACACTGGATCTCACATCGAAAGCCCCTCATCAACGGCATCTTTGATAACAATTCAGGACTCCACATCACTGCTCTGCAGATTCCTCAGATTCCTCACAACCTTCTGCAGCACAGCACATCCAGGATCTTGCAATGCTTTGAAATCAGGATTTAAGGTACTTTGTTCAGCAGGCCTAACTTGGTCTTTGTATTCAGCACACATTCTATTTTGGTCGGCTTGAACTTATGATGTCATCCTGGTCCTGCATGGCCAAATTATAAGAGTTGCTCATTTGTGCTTAATGCACTAATTTAGTTAAAACGTTGGAATTGAATTTCAGTACTTTTGACTGGATTTTTGTCTTTTTGATCTCAAACAATTTATTAAACTTTACTCTGTCCATCCTAAACGGATATGGAGTTTTTCTTGATTTGTGTGTTCACTGTATTACTGTGCACATCGTCTCCAAGTTAAGCCTGATTGCTGGGTGCCAAGCTACAAGAGGGTCCAAGACAGGTTATTTTGCTGGTGTCTCACTCAGACAGCGATTGTTGTTACTGCTTGATTAGGGTTTCACCCTCCTCGACCAGTAACCCAGTTACCTACACACCCCTACTACCATTCAGTATCGCACCTGACTCTTACCCAACTCACTACATGTCACTGCTCTATTAACCTCCTTAGCCCCTTCCAATCTGAATACTAGGCCTTCAGTGGATGGAGTCAGCACTTTCCCATATCACCAGAATTATTTCCTCTGCTGACCACAGTATACAGTTCTCTGTTCTCGTTTTCTTCACAACCTATCTCGGCTTTTTAGTCCACATTACGC
The DNA here is from genome assembly GCF_964261635.1 of Lissotriton helveticus. Taxonomy (NCBI): domain Eukaryota; kingdom Metazoa; phylum Chordata; class Amphibia; order Caudata; family Salamandridae; genus Lissotriton; species Lissotriton helveticus. Next base: position 513,286,471 of record NC_136069.1, read on the forward strand.
TCTTTCCTCTAACCCATTTGTAGAAAAATACCTCTTTTTGCATGATCACCCCCATTTTCCTGGTCTGATTGTGCAGTTTTTGTTTGCTCTGGTAATCTAGCAACAATTTTGGAACAAAGGAAAACCTTGTTTGAGAACAGGTTTTAGATGAATTACTGTTAACCTTTCTACTGATACCGTACACACACACAACATATAGAATAGTATTATCATAGGCTTTTATTAGATACCACACTAGTAGAGAACATATTCAGAATAATGTGCAAAAATGCACTTATTATGGCAAGAGAAATAGGGCCAGCTGTAGAAGAAAGTCAGTTTGCGTGCGATTTTCGAATTGTGAATGTTTTCAATTCACAGTTAGGAAATCACAAACACCTATGTACAACAGTGTCTCAGCCACAGTTTGGGATTCCCTTAGGGTCGAAAATGCACCTACCTCACCAATATTCATGATGCAGGTCTCAATTCGCAACCGTTTGGGAATTGCACCATTCACAGGGATGGTGGCCTGCTGGAGTCAGGAAACCACCATGTCTGTGGTTGCTTTTGTAAAAATTCTAATGCAGCCTATTTTTCCTTAAAGGAAAAGGGGCTGCATTACAAAAATAAAGAAGGAAAGTTTTCTGTGGGACCACTGGCTGCTCTTAAAAAAAAAATCACCCACATTCACAAAGAAGAAGGAGGACCCCTTCCCATTTGCCAATGGGTTACTGCCTCCTCTACGAAGTCAGTAAATTATGAATGCTTTGCGACTCGAATACGGTCTCAAAACATTCTTGCATACCAGTGCTATTCTGTATCAGGAAAGGAGGCCCTCAACACACCCCTTCCTAATACAGAGTTGCAAAAGCAAAATGCGATTTAGTACCAAATTACTGAGTTACATTTTCCCTTTTGTACATGGCCAAATGCATTTTACCGGTCACAAACGGCCTGATGGGTGTTTGCGACCAATAAAATGCTTCATACATCTGGTCCATAGTGAAGAACATGCAGTATTCCAAAAATACTAACATGATGTTAGTTGGTCTTTCTTTTTTCAACAATGCATCTGCTACTAATCATTAGCAGATAAAACGTCTGCCATTGTGAGAGGCATACTTCTGTTCTATGTAGGGTCATTGCTCCAAGTGAGCTGTGCTAGCTGAGGGCAGCTTGCTCTTGACGTCAGTGGTTAGAATGTTGTATTATTCCATTCACAATAGCAGACATTTTAGCTGCTTAAAATTATTAGCATATGCTTTGTAGGAAAATTGAAATATCAACTATTATCAACCAACTCAATTAGTTTGGTGCAATACTGGTTATAAAGACGTGCCTTGTGTTCTGGGAGCTTTGATTACCCCACAAACGTAAGTTCATGCTAAGACCTGTACCACTTCCAAGCAACCAATTGTTTCTCCCACAGCCCATAACATGTCAGAAGTTAAGTTTCCTTTCCGAAAACGTGCATTGTTTAAATTGAGCATCTTCCACTAAAGTGTTGATTTTTTCTTTATAGCATAAGGCTACATCTGCTTCAGAAGGACCGCCCATCATTACTCTAGCCACTGAAATGCTGTCCAGTGGCTGATATCCCATCTCACTGAAACACCCGGGAATTTCTCAGTGTGCATATACAATTGGCTCTTTAGTATTTTTTTTTGCATTTTTCATTGTTAAGGTTAGAGGTACCAGGTCAGGGTGTTGAGGTCGATTGTTTGTCTCTCCAAATCAAATTGTTATCTAGGCATCCGCGTGCATTCTATGTCCTATCCCCTCTCTTTCTCTCTCACAAACACATTGCTGACCCAATAAAATCGCAAATCAAAAAACTGAAATATGAACAAGATAGTAATTAAGTGTCCGATAAACAGTGTACCATTGGTGAAATTGCAATCAATGCTGCAAGTTACTGTGATACCAAGTCGTTCCATATCCTGTTTGCAGCTCACAATACAACCACACTTGTATTCACACAAATGTGGTAGTATTTCAATTTCTTAGCTTTGTGTCGCCTACACCATGGCAATGTGCCCATTCTGCCGAAAATGGGATGAGGGGAATTTAGGAAGCAAGCAGGCATTTTAAATAATGCACATTGAAGTCATGTTTGAAGTGCAAATATATATGGAGTGTTGGTTTGCAATTTCTTTCAGCTCTTGCTCACAACATGGTATAAATGAATTCCCCCAGGGGAACTCAAGCAATCATTAGAATCCATTGCACAGCCGGATGGCAATAGACAGGCAGTATTACATACAGTGGTTTCTGTACATATGTCTACGATTTTGACAAGAGCTATATGACAATAGGAGGCACTGACACTTAATGATATAAATATGTCAAAATGTAGCAGGACAATGATAACACCCGCATGCTATCCATATAGAATTTACATAAACGAGCTCTTTATTAATTATGGACGTTAAGAACTATATATACCAGTGAAGCATTTACATGGTCAATAGATATTTCTAAAAACAGTAGATATTGCTTAGTTTGCTAATAATGAGCATAGTAGCATCCATAATATTTTACTACTACTGCTGTTATCAGCTGATATTCTTATCTCAAGTAGAAATGAGAAAATTGCTTTCAGTGTGGAAGAGTACCGCCTTTGTGATGTTACCTTATGTTAGGTTAACCCCTTCACTGCGGCGGCTATTCCGCCGCAGTGCTAAGGGGGCGGGGTGGCCGCGCGGCGGCCACATGATGGTGACGGAACCGCTCCGTCACCAGCCGCGGTTGCGCTGTGCTCATGACGGAGCGGTTCTGTCACGGCCCCGCCCGCTCAATGGAACGCTTAGCGCAGGCGCGAAATCCACGCCGCACAGGCGCCACGAGCGGGCCGTGACGGAACCGCTCCGTCATCAGCACAGCGCGACCGCAGCTGATGACGGAGTGGTTCCGTCACCATCAGGGGAGGGGTTAAGCACACTCATATAACACATCTAAACCGGGTAATATTCAGGCACAGGCAGAAGGGATTTTGCCAGCTCTGACAGGCACCTAGCAAAAAAGCCAGACTTTTACTTTCTTGTGGTGTTCAAGGACTGAGCTGGTGACTCTGATGTGCCTGGGAGGTAATTTCAGGCTTTGTTGTATGGCATTTTAGGATCCGAGCGAAATATCCCGATTGATGCCCTTATATAGGTACAATTCACATTGCCCTAATATAGGCATATAAATCATACCCTTATTTAGACATAGCCCATGCAGTCCAAATACAGGCATGGCTACTTCCACCCGTACCAAAACGTCACAAAGATTTCTTGGAAAATCGGCTTAAGCAGTCAGGGACTTCCCCTTCCTTGTATATTGATTTGTCCAAGAACTCATGTACTTTACAAAGAACTACTATTCCCTTGGGGTTCTTTACTGACGTTATTATGCCCGACTTTACGTCAAACTAGACACCTTCAAGGTATAAATATGCCTTCACTTGCTATAGCAAGACACAGTGGTTCGGGCAGTTCGACTATCTACTTGCCCGACGCAGCTAGCTACAGAAAGTGCCGAAGGAAGCCGACCCTCAAGCTGACGCACTGATCGAGAAGCTGTCCTTTCTCTCGCTATGAATCCAGCCCCAGTGTTTCCAAGCTCTCTTTGCGGGGTGTTGGGAAATCGAGTCCAGAGACAAGAAATACCAGACCTCCTTCATTCTAAAACTAAGGTATGGAGCTGATTAGAACCTGAGAGAAATCTTGGATATTTTCTTGGCAAAGAAGACCAAACCTATGCTACACAATACTTACTCCCTCCCGTGTACTAGACTTAGGTTAGGTGCATTGGGTTAGGCGTATTTTAGACGCACAGTTGAGTATTTTAGCCTGTGTATTCATGTATGTATTTGTATATGGCTTAGAAACCATACAGTGCTTTTACAGTATTATTTGTTAATAGTATTCTCGCTGTACGCATTATACTTTGCATACTGCATTACGATTGTAGCAGTTTACTTTACTTGCATGAAAAAGAAGACTATTCAATAAAACCTTTTATTGAAAACGCCAGTCTCTCTATTTCTCTGCGGCTTTGTTGAAACGAAGCATACACGATTGACTGAGTGAAATTCTTATCTATTGTTTCCACGACTCTAGATGTACATTTCTTATTCTTGGGAAAAAAAGTTGTCATGTTTATGCGGTTGTCAGAAATTAATCCCTTCTTGTGTATTCAAGAAAGTTTCTAGTGACCTCTGAGCTAGCTGTCACACTCAGTATTAAGTTTAATACATTCGATAGAGACCTAGTCGACCTCAGTCCTACGTCTAAACTATAGGATATATTATTCCAATGCGCAGAGCCTATTTGGAATATGGGAACTACACTACAGCTTTAGGAACAAGGTAAGAGAAAGCCCGCCAACCGGGTGTATCTCTTCAGAGACCAGGGCCATGGATGACCCAGGTCAAGTTCGCACAATATAAAACTCTATAAGAAAAAAAAAATTGATGTGGAAGCTGATGTGTCCATAAAGGTATGTGGAGCCTGGTTTTTGAATGGCATTGTACATGTGTGTGAGGAGCTTAAGGGATGAGCATCTAAGTACAGTGAGACTGTGGAGGTCTTTGAGATGTGAGGAAATATGTGTTCAGGGTGGGAATTTGAGCATGGGTGTGACTGCTGCATTTTGAATGACCTTGGTGAGCTAGGTGGTGATGCCGTAAAAGAATGCATTGCCATAGACCAGTTTGCTGGGGATAAAAGCCTGAGTGACGGTTCCCTGGACGTTGAGTGGGAATCATCTGAACATTTTCCTGAGGATCTTGAGGGTATAGAAGCAAGAAGAGGCAACCATATTGACGTGGCTGGACATTGCTCGTTGGTTATCCACCGCTATCCCTAGGTTTCTGGCTTGATGGGCTGGGATGGGAGCTGATACGAGTTTGGCTGGTCACCAGGCTGAGTTAAACAGTGAAGTTTTTTTCCAAAGTATACTACCTCTTTCTTGTCTAAGTTGAGCTTCAGACAGTTGAGCTTCATTCAACTGGCAACTTCAGACATTTTGGTGTTGAATTTATTTCAGTTGTTGGTGGTGTCCTCAGAGAAGATGAGGATGAGCTGGGTGTCATCACTGTATGGGATGTGGTTGATTCTGTGGGTTCAGATGATCTCGACGAGTGCTTCCATGTAGGTGTTGAACAATGTGTGGCAGAATGATGATATTTGGGAGACTCTGCCAATTAGGTAGACAGCAGTAGAAGTGAAGGTGTCAGGCTGACTGACTGGGTGTGTCCGGTGAGGAAGGGCCTGATTCATTCGAGATCTGGTCTTTGAATCCTAGATTTATGAACGCGTTTTAAGAGGATGGAGTAGGAGACCATGTCAGATGCAGCTAATTGTTATAGCATTAGAATATTGAGGTGTTGGCAATAAACACAAGCTTTTAGATCTCTCTGCTGCAGTGCCATCTTAGACAGGAGTGCACACTCTAAAACCATATATAAAACAAATTGGGGCATCTCAGTGTCCACAGCAGAATGTAACCTAGAGATTTCTTGACCAGGTATAATAGCTTTGAGTGCTGGTGATTTCCATGTAAAGAACAAACCTAGGAGATAGAACACTTCTAATGGGCACTCAATGCCATGGCAGAAAGTATTGCACCCACACAGCCCTGAACAAATATTGGCACCCAATGGGCCTCTGCATCTGACAGACATTGCATGTGAATCACAAGTCATGGAAAGAAAGTTTAAGTGTGGTTGTAACCCATGAGGATGTGAGGTGAGACCTAATGACTACCCCCTATAAAATGTAGTCCGTAGTTAGTGGCCCACCTAACCAGTTCCATTTTATGGAGGGTCATAGTGGGAAAGGGCCTAGTAACTCATACGCGTCTGATCCAATCATTTACAACCGAGGGCTACAGCTCAAAGGTCATGTTAAACAATCTTGATATCAACACTTAAGCACTGACTACAAGTCAGATGGATTGAAATTAACGCATGATTCCATACTTTAATTTTGCTCCACCTGATTAGTAATGGTTAGTAATTTCCTCATTTATATTTACTAGGTGTGGGAGAACCTGGCCCAATTTGGCTGGATGGAAAAATCAGTTCTGCATGATAATGCTCTATTCCATGGAGATTTACTTACAATTGCATGACATTTGGGTGATTTGACCACACTGAAATGTTAAAAATATGTGGATTTTACTACGCTGTAAAATAGCCCTAATACCTTCTAATGATGGCTTTATATTCTCCACAACTGAAGACAGATTCAAAGAGAAGTGGGGAATAGTACTCAGTTCTGAGCATGGGATATTGTTACACCTTAATACCTTAGCCAAAATAAAAGATATATTACAATATTTCTTATACTGGCAATACATTAGGATCAGGCCATGGACTAGAATATTAGTCCATTAGAGAAGAGCAGGAGCACTGAAACTATTAGCATGTACCAAATATAGTTACAAAAATCATGCACCCTATTTAACTAAATTCAATATGGTGCATGATAAATTCTCTAATCTGACTTTTCTAGATTGCCACATATTTCTGCAGCAGGATAGCTTTGCAGTTTGGTCACTTTTGTTTCAACAATTATTCATTGTGTCTGGTAAAACTGTCACCTTCTGACTTCAATTTTGTAACTTTTTATCCATTGAGTAAAAACATTTCTTTTTGTTTTAGTTATGAAGGTAGTAGTAGAATAATTAACAGCAAATTCATTTAGAATGCTGGATGTCATTATGTAAGTCTAGAGATACAAGTCCCATGTGTTTATCGTGGGAAGAGAGGTAAAGACATATTTCTGTTCATATACCATTTGAATCTTAGTTATACACATAAATATTGCAGAGCGCGCTTAGAGCGATTTTGTATAACGCCGGCTATCGCTGGATTTTAACACCAAGATAATGCGTTATTATCAATGCTTATCTCCACGGCGATATAAAATGCGGCGATAGTACATTTCGAAAAGCGTCTAGGTTTCCACCATGTATCTTGTTTCTTCTTAGCTAGGAAATGACTGTGAACCAGTTGGTCTTTGAGGTTTCTTGCTCTCCGAAATGTCAGGCTTGAATGATTTCCTACAATCTTGGAAACTAGAGACTAGATGCAGCATGTTCCAATTTTTGCGTAAAGTTCTCATAATTTGTTTGGATTCAGTAGAGTATGTGTCAATCAAGTGAATTTTATCCTCAGATTCTTCCTTGTTTGATTATTTTCTCTTCCCTTTGATTAGTTCAAATAGAGATTGGTTGGAGGTCTTTTGTAAGCAGTTCACAACCACTTTACTGTTATATTTCGTTTTTTGACTCTAACCATAGTTTGTTGACTATGTTTTAGCCATTCCTCTTCCTGGGAGCATATCCTCCGTATCCTCAGAAATTCTCCAAAGGGGATATTGTTAACCAATGTAGGTTGATGGAAACTACCTGCATGGAGGGTTGCATTTGTTGCTGTGGCTTTTCGGTGAAGTGTTGTATTTAATTTCTTATCATGGATGTTGATTTCTGTATCCAAGAAAATGACTTTGTCATCACTGGTGGTATAAGTGAATCTAAGATTGGCTTAGGTGCTGGTCAGAATTTTGAAGTATTGAACGAATTCTTCATTGGACTCATCCCAGATAATAAAAAGGTTTTCAATGTACCTTAGCCACATTATGGTTTTATTCACATACTTATCATTGTTGGGATGCCAGGCCAGTTTGTGTTCTCACCATCACAGAGTAAGACATGCAGAGCTGGGACTGAATAAAGGACCCATCGCAGTTCCTTTTACTAACTGATAGAGTCCATCACCGAACATGAATATGTATTCGGTCAAGCATAACCGGATCATTTTTACCATCATCTGATTGTGGTGAGCATAGTGGATGTTGCGTTCTCGTAGGAAATATTTGCATGCAGTCATTCCAATGAAATTCTCGATGTTGGTGTACAACAAAATTACATCCATTGTGACTAGCTTGTATGTTGCTAGTCATGGAATTTCTTGTAGATATTGCAAGAGATCACTAGTGTCCTGCAGATATTTTGTTAAGCTTTTTAAATATGGTAGTAAGTACCCATCCACACAGTGGGCAATTGATTCCAACAGGGCTCCTTTTGCGGAGATGATCGGTCTCCCCGGTGGTCTACTGGGATGCTAATGGATTTTGGGAAAGAAATAAGTTGTCGCTGTTTTTGAATGCTCTGTGGTTAGATAGTTCATTTTGTCATCATCAAGTAAGTTATCTTTCACCCATCCCAATAGTTTCTTGTCTAGTTTTCTTTGTACTTTGATGTAGGATTTACTTTCAGTTTTTTCAATATTTCTCAATTGAAATTAGGCTTCTCGCATATAAAAATCTTTGTCCATACTAATGATGTTTCCACCCTTATCAGCCTTTTTTATCTCAATATTTTCATCTTTTTTAAGTTCCATTAAGGCCTTGCGTTCCTTCAGTGTCAGATTGTATGTTTTTTCTTTCTCAATTGATACAAATCTTTAATTACTGCTTCATGGATGGTGTCAATTTTATTGCCCAGTGGTAATTGAGGGTAAAACCGGGATTTTGCTTTCTTGCGACTAGTGCTTGCCCCTAGTTGTGGGCAATATGTATCCAATTCCACCCTTTGAAAGTTTGTGTCTTTGTCTAGTTCTATCAGTGTTATGAAATCCATGGAATCCTTCGCTGCTAGATCCAATTTTGATGTCTCCACTTATTTTGTATAATCTGCAATTTTTTGATTTTCAGAAAAGATCTTAGCCAGTTTCAAGTTTGTGAATATATTTATAAATATCAATTCTGGTTTGTGACAGATTAATAGTGTTAGTGGGACAGAAATTTAAGCCACGTTTTAGTAATTACATTTTTTATAGATTAATCACCTCGAGATCTTGTAAGGGATGTTCTAACTCCTCTTCTGTTCCATACTTCTCGTGGTTGTGCTGACTCTTTTGGGTTCTGTTGCTCTGTTTCCCTCTTCTTGTCAATTTGTTCTTCCGCAGACGCGTCCCCTGCCTCTTCCTCTGTTTGTTGCTGTGTGGACCCCCATGTTTTTTTCCTATTTAGCTGTTGGAGGGCCTGTCTCATCTCCCCTAAAAAAGTACACTTGGTCCGTCCTTCAACTTATTCAACTTCACTTTCTCTTGCATCTGTAGATGTTAATGATGATATACTGCCTGATACATTAGGGACTGAATCCAATTTGTCTTGTTTCAGGACATCTCATTTTCTTGCATAAGTTAATATGTGTCCTTCAATGCAGTCTTATTTATCTCATTGAAATTTTGTTTGTTTCCCTATTTGTACTGTTTCCTCATGCCTTTCTTTCTAATGTTCTAATTCTTCTTTAAATTTTGTTACTTCAGTGTTAAGTTCAATTGTTGCTAGGTCCTTTTCTACCTCTTTTAACAGGCCAAAATAAAGCTTTTTTTAGAAAAAAAAGTGTTGGTGGAGCCGGCTGGGTGCACGAATCCAGAAGAAATTTTTTTTAAAACGAAGTGCGGTCTCCCGCACTTCGTTTTCTTAAAGCCCCTTCGTGGAGGTAATATGTAATAATGGTGCAGAGGCCCATAGGGGCCCCCACAGCTCCAGAGACCGCCAACTCCCTGGGGCTTTATTTATAATATGCAGGAGGCACGTGTCTCCCCAAGCCCAGGAGGACCGCTACCTCCGCAGGTCTATGTTTTTATGAAATGCCTGGGGGGCTCCTGCACCCATGCTGCCCTGGGGACCACCACCTCCAAGGGATTTTGACTTTAATTTTGTGGGGCCTCGAACGCCCCACAACCCTGGAGACCACCACCTCCCCAGGGCTTTCTAAAAAAAAGAAAAAAAGAAAGTGTGGGCGGGGGGCTTCAGCCCCCCCACAGTGCCCCACAGACCACCACCTCCCGGGGCATACATTAATTTCAATTCAGGCGTCCGTAGTGAAGCCCCGGGGACCACCCCTTCCCTGGGGCTTTACACATATGTTGGAGGGGGGCCATGCGGACCCCCTCATGGAGCCTTCCTTGGCATTGGGGACCGCCACCCCCCATGGCCAGCTCCTGCAATGTCCTGGGGTGCCCGCGCCATGACATTGCCATTTGCTCTGGCGAGGGGAGGACAGCTCCCCCTTCCATAGCAATCACTGCTTTGCTTTTTGGAAGCGAGAGCAGAAAACCTGTTCTTGCTTCCAAGAAGCAAAGCAGAATTGCTTTTGGGCAAGGGGAGCTGCAGGTTAGAAGCACCCTTTGCCCAAAAGCAATGCTGGCTCCCACAGGAGACAGGGAGCTGGCAGAAACTATGGGGGCATTGGGGCTCCCCCCATGGTCTCCAACTTGAGGGCTGACCTCGGGGCATGGGGTGTAGGGGCCAGAAGTGGCCAGGGAGGGGCCACTCAGCCCCTCCCTTTTCATTATTTAAAAAAATAAAAATAAGGTAGGGCCTTGGGGGATTGGGTCTCGGGGCCATTATTGGCATCTGGATGGGGGCACGCGACCCCCTCCTAGAAAAAAAATAAAAAGCAAAGCCAGGCACCAGGAGATGTGGTCCCTGCGGCCAGAAGTGGCCCAGAGGAGGGGCGCCACATGGCCCCCTCCATGATAAAAGAAAAAAATAAATAACAATTAGGCCAGGCCTCGGGGGATGGGGTCCCGGGGTCAACAGTGGCCCAGGGAAGGGAGCCCACATGGCCCCCTTCCTGTTTTTTCAAAATAGAAAATGATCAGGCCCTGACAGATGGGGTCCCCAGGGACCAAAAAAATTTAAAAGAAGGGGGGCTCCACAGCCTCCCTTCTAAAAATATTTAGAAAATGGAGAAGCTGGCATCCCTCTTGAGGCACTGCTCCCTCCCTGCACAAGTGTGCAAATGTGCCTCCTGACGCGCTCTGAATTGGTGGATTAGGTCCCTTTCAATCCTAAGGGTACTTAGGGGCCAACTAGAACACCAGGTACCTCCAGTAATCCCCACACAGTGGGATTGCTGAGAGGTGGTCCGAGGCCATGCCCCTTTTATACCACTCCGCAAAGGTCCCTCTTGGCGCACTGCTGGTGGGGTGATGGGGTCCTCTTGTGTACTGAGGACCTCAGGACTGAAGAGGACTTCATCCCCCAAGCAGCAGTGCACCAGGCAGCACGTTTGCAGGGTGGTGTAAAAGGGGGCGTAGCCTTAGACCACTCAAAGCAATCGTGCTGTGTGGGGCTTACCGGAGATAACAGGAGGGCGATTTGGCCCCAGGGACCCTCAGGAGTGAAGGGGAACATCCTTCCACAACCAAGAGTGCGCCAGGAGGTGCGTTTGTCGAGTCATGGACAAAGGGGGCATGTCCTCTGTCCACCTCTCAGAAATACCACTGTGTGGGGTTTACTGGAGGAAACAGGTAGGCCGGTTGGCCAATAACCACCCCTAGAAGCAAAGAGGACTTCACTTTCCATCCAAGAGTGCATGGGAGAGCATGTTTGCAGACTAGTGCTTAAAGGGGGCATGGCCTGCAATGGGTCCTTACCAATGCTGCTGTGTGGAACTTACTGGAGTTAATAGGAGGGGTAGCTAGCCCCCAAGGTTGTCCTTAGGGGCCAACTACCCCTCTCGGTACCTTCAGTAAGCCCCACACAGTGGCATTGCTAAGAGGTCTTCAGAGGCCATGCCCTGCCTTTCTCCACCACTCTGCAAATGCACCTCCTGGCAGACTATGGGTTGGGGATGTAGTCCACTTTACTCCTGAGGGACTTTGGGAGCCAAGAAGCACTCTCGGTACATCCTGTAAATCCTACGCAGCGGAATTTCTGAACACTGGTTGGAGGTCCAGCCTCCTTTCTCCACCACTCTGCAAATGCGACTACCAGTTGAAGAAAGATTTTAAATGCAATAGGGTTTCGCATTTGCAAGAGTTAGAGCCATTAGCGTTGTAAATATAAAAGTGTTTTAATAATGTTTCTTGGAGTGTAGTGGATGTAGGTATGTGGCAGAGATTACTGTTAGCATGAGCTTAAGCCATTCTGTTTTTTGGCATCCATTTTAGTTAAGCCATGTGTTTGCCATATGCTTCCCCTTCTTTGCTGTTGCCTGCTTCTCCATTATGCCCGAGTCATCATCTATAGTTAGCTCCTGCAGCACTGAACCTGAGTACTGCGCTTGCTCAGAGAGGCCTTAGCTTTTAGGATGCACCTGTCATGTATTTAACTGTCAGGCTATTTTAACTGATATCAGCAGTATTATAGCTCCTCCCATTTTGTTGACTAAGCGATTTTCATGTATCCTTGTAAGTGAACATCTATTTGTATGTACACTTGTACTGCCTCTTTTTGAACCTCCATGCTTAAACTGCACTTACTACAGTATATATGGCCCATGGTTTCTGTACTCCATGTGCTGCCTCTTACATTGCCTGAGGGCTGTGTATAGATGTAGTTCACCTCATGAGGTGTAATAAACTCTTTGTTTAATATTACAGCTTCCGTGCCAATCTCTACTTTGTCAGTCTAAAGGACCAGTTGTGCAAAAGGGCGAACCCCTGCACCAGGTGAACCCCTGAGAAGGCTCACCCCCACAGGTTGGGTGCATTGGATTTATGTGGTATGTTGTGCAGTGAAATTATGAGGATAGAAAGTATGTGGTATTTAGTGTGTAGGAAGTATTTAGAGTGGCATTATGTGTTGTGGAGTTGTATCCTCATGTTTAGGCTTCCTCGAATCCATAGAAGATAAACTATAAACTCAATGAGACAAAAAAATGGAACCACTGAGGAGCACTTCTGGACCTAGTCAGAGGTATGAGCAGGGCCACTGGAATTATGTGACTGTTTGGCTGCACTGACTTTTGCGCACTTATACATTTTCTGCATTTGCCACATAATCCATCATCTGCTGCATATTCTGCAGATTTGAACAAAAAAAACTTGTTTCGAACTCAAACGACACATACGTTACCAAAAATGCAGTGACAAGTGTTACAGCGTGGTAAAAAGGCCCTATGCAAACCTAGGATGGTCACTTGTTACTTATTGCTAAATGTGGGTATTAAATTGGTACTAAAGGTGTATAAACTCTTGCTTCTTTCTGCACCTCTCTTCCGTCTTGCTGCATTTCTGTTGCTACTTTCTGCACCTTTCTTTCTTTTTTCACACGTCTTTTGCTCTTTCTGCTCATCTCTCACACTTTTTGCATTTCTCTTGCCTCTTCCTGCATCTCTGTTACCTCTTTTTGCACCTCACTTGCTTCATTCTGTACCCCCTTGCCTCTTTCTGCATACTGCTTCCCTCTTTCTGCACTTCTGTTGCCTCTTTCCGCACCCCTCTTGCTTCTTTCTGCACTTTTCTTGCTTCTTTCTGCGCCTCTGTTGCTTTTTTCTGTGGCCTTTTTGCCTCTTTCTGCACCTTTCTTCCCTCTTTTTGCAACTCTTATCTCTTTCTATACCTCTCTTCCTTCTTTCTGCACCTCATGTTCCTGTTTCTGCAAATGTATTGCCTCTTTCTGCAGTTCTCTTGCCGCCTTCTGTGCCTCTGTTGCTTCTTTCTGTACTTGTCTTCCCTCTTTCTGTACCTCTTTTGCTTCTCTCTGCACCTTTCTTCCCTTTTTGTATCCCTCTTGCATCTTTCTGCAGTTCTTTTGTCATTTTCTGCCCTCTCTCGTCTCTTTCTGCGCCTTACTTTCCTCTTTCTGCACTTCTCTTGCTTCTTTTTACACCTCTGTTGCTTCTTTCAACAATGCTCTTGCCCCTTTCTGCACTTCTTTTGCTTGTTTCTGTATCTCTCTTGCATCTTTCTACACCTCTGTTCCCTCTCTCCCTCTCACCTGCTTCTTTCTGCACCCCTCTTGCCTCTTTGTGCACCCCTCTTTCCTCTTTCTGTACCCCTGTTCACCTGTTCCCAATTTCTGCACCATTCCTGCCTGTTTCTGCACCTCTCTTGCCTCTTTCTGTACCTCCTTTGCTTCTTTCTGTACTTGTCTTGGCTCTTTCTGCACCCTTCATGCCTCTTTCAGCATCTCTGTTGCTTCTTTCTGCACTTCTCTTCTTTCTTTCTGCACTCCTCCTGCCTCTTTCTGTACCCCTCTTGCCTCTTTGTGCACCTCTCCTATCTCTTTCTATACCCCTCTTGCCTATTTATGCACCTCTATTGGTTCTTTCTGCACTGCTCTTGATTCTTTCCGCACCTTTTTTGCAAATTTCTGCATCCCTCATGCCTCTTTCTGCACCCCTTTTCCCTATTTCTCCACCTCTCTTGCTTCTTTCTGTGCTTCTCTTGCTTTCTGGACTGCTTTGCAAATTTCTGTATCCCTATTATCTCTTTCTGCACCCCTGTTCCCTTTTCTGTATATTTCTTGCCTCTTTCTGCACCCCTCTTACCCCTTTACCACCTCTGTAGCTTTTTTCTGCACTTGACTTTCTACACCCCTCTTCCCTCATTCTGTGCCCCTTTTGCCTCTTTGTGCACCTCTCCTGACTCTTTCTATACCTCTCTTGCCTCATTCAACACAACTCTTGGTTCTTTTTGTACCACTATTGCCTCTTTCTGCACCCCTCTTGGGTCTTTGGTTGCCTCTTTTGCTTCTTTCTGTATTTCTGTCTCCTCTACTGCATCCCTATTCACTCTTTCTGCACCTCTGTAGCTTCTTTCTGTACCTCTGATGCTTCTTTCTGCACCCTTCTTCCTTTTGTGTACCCCTCTTGCCTCTATTTGCACCTCACTTGCCTCTCTCTGCATCTAGCCCACCTTTTTTGTACCCCTCTTGCCCCTTCTTGCACCTCTGTTGGTTCTTTCTGCACTGTTCTTACTTGTTTCTGCACATCACTTGCCTTTTTCTGCAGTTCTCTTGCATCTTTCTACACCTCTGTTGCTTCTTCAGCAATTCTCTTGCCTCTTTCTGCACTTCTCTTCCTTCTTCCTGTATCCATCTCTTGGTTCTTTTTGCACCGCTCTTGCCTCTTTCTGCACACCTCTTGTGTCTTTGGTTGCCTCTTTTGCTTCTTTCTTTACTTTTCTCTCCATTTTCTGCACCCCTATTCAGGCTTTCTGCACCTCTGTAGCGTCTTTCTGCACCTCTGATGCTTCTTTCCGCACCCTTCATCCTTTTTGTGCACCCTTCCTGCCTCTTTTTGCACCTCACTTGCCTCTTTCTGCATCTAGCCTACTTTTTCTGCACCCCTCTTGCTCCTTCTTGCATCTCTGTTGGTTTTCTGCATTGCTCTTGCTTCTTTCTGTACCTCACCTGCCTCTTTCTTCACGTCTCTTGCTTCTTTCTGCACCTCTATTGCTTCTTTCAGCAATTCTCTTGTATTTTCTGTACCTCTCTTGCATCTTTCTGCAACTCTGTTCCCTCTTTCCCCATCACCTGCTTCTTCCTGCACACCTCTTGCATCTTTGTGCACCCCTCTTTCCTCTTTCTGTACCCTGTTCCCTCTTTCTGCACCATTCCTGTCCGTTTCTGTACCTCTCGTGCTTCTTTCTGTACCTCTGTTGCTTCTTTCTGTACTTGTCTTGCCTCTTTCTCCACCCTTCGTGCCTCTTTCAGCACCTCTGTTGCTTCTTTCTGCACTTCTCTCCCTTCTTTCTGCACCCCTCCTACCTATTTCTGTACCCCTATTGTCTCTTTGTGCACCTCTCCTATCTCTTTCTATACCCTGCTTGCCTATTTATGCACCTCTATTGGTTTTTTCTCCACTGCTCTTGCTTCTTTCTGCACCTCTTTTGTAAATTTCTGCCTCCCTCATGCCTCTTTCTGTACCCCTTTTCCCTATTTTTCCACCTCTCTTGCTTCTTTCTGTACTTCTCTCTCCTCTTTCTGCACCCCTATTCACTCTTCCTGCACCCCTGTAGCTTCTTTCTGCACCTCTAATGCTTCTTTCTGCACCCTTCTTCCTTTTTTGCACCCCTCTTGCCTCGTTTTGCACCTCACTTGCCTCTTTCTGCATCTAGCCTACCTTTTTCTGCACCCCTCTTGCTTCTTCTTGCGTCTCTGTTGGTTTTCTTCATTGCTCTTGCTTCTTTCTGCACCTCACTTGCCTCTTTCTGCACCCCACTTGCATATTTTTGCACCCCTCATGCCTCTTAAGGCACCCATGTTACCTCATTCTGTACCTTTCCTGCCTGGTTCTGCACCTCTCTTGCCTCTTTCTTTACCTTTGTTGCTTCTTTCTGCACATCTCTTGCTCTTCCTGTACCCTTTGTGACTCTTTCAGCACCTCTGTTGCTTCTTTCTGTACTTCTCTTCCTTCTTTCCGCACTCCTCCTGCCTCTTTCTTTACCTGTCTTGCCTCTTTTTGCATCTCTCCTACCTTTTTCCGCACCCCTCTTGCCTCTTTTTGCCACTTTGATGGTTCTTTCTGCACTGCTCTTGCTTCTTTCTGTACCTCACTTGCTTCTTTCTATACCTCTGTTGCTTCTTTGGGCATTTCTCTTGCCTCTTTCTTTACTTCTCTATCTTCTTTCTGTACCTCTGCTTCTTTGTGCACCTCTCGTACCTCTTTCTGCAACCCTCTCGCCTCTTTTTGCACCTCTGTTTGCTCTTTCTGCACTGCGCTGGCTTCTTTCTGCACTTTACTTTCTTCTTTCTGTACCTCTCTTGCCTCTTTCGGCACCTCTGTTACTTATTTCTGCACTACTCTTGCTTCTTTCTGCACCTCTGACTTAGAGGTAGTTGTAATCCCCCTGCCCTATTATGTCCTACGGCCTTACAGAGGAGGTCATCACAGGGATATCCAACCCATAGTGTACCATAGTGTATGTATGTGTTTTCGCTGTATTCTTAGTGTCTTTCAGCATAGCACTTTCTCTGGGCCTGGTAAGTCAGAGGGAGTTACCACCAGTACCAGTCAGCAAAAAGTTGGGGGCACAGGATGACTTTGCAACAAGGCCTCTTTCTGTTGGTTCTTCCTGCATATCTCTTCATCTATTTGGACTTATGATGCCTATTGCAGAATTTTTCTCACTTCTTTCTGTGCCTTTCTTCCTCTTTCTGCACATGTTCTACCACTGTAGACATAGTTAGAAATTAGCATTTAAAAACCTTAGAAATTCACAGCAAAACCATAGGTTTCAGGGATGTTTTAGTTAGAAATTAGCATTTTAAAAACCTTTGAAATTCTTTGAAAAAACTGTAGGTTTCAGGGACGTTATAGTTATAAATTAGCATTTAAAAAACCATAGAAATTCACTGAAAAAACAGGTTTCAGGGGTGATATAGTTAGTTGGTCATTTCACTCGTACAAACCCAGAGAAATTCAGCTGTTATAGTTAGTTGAGCTAACTATAATCGCGCCCCTGCAATGCACTGCTTATGACGTCACATATTATATAATTCATGACATGGTCAGTGACATCACTGATGACATCTGAATTGACATCATGGATAACATAATTTATTTGATAATTTGATGCACCTCCTCACACCGTAATATAACCTGTGATACACCCACTCTAAAATACAGACAACCATTTTCAAAACCATAAACACACCACTACCTGTTAATACATACCAACTCACTGATTCCTAGGTTTATACTCACATCCACTCATAAACCCATCCAGTCACTCATAGATGTACTCTTGAACCCATACACCCAGTGAATTACCCAATCAATCATCTATGCACCCCCCACCCACCCACACAGACACTCAGGTACCCATACAGATATTCAGACAACCAATCAATGACCCATATAGACACTCATGTAGCTACTCACCAACCCATGCAGCCGCTTACACACCAGCTGACAGAGTGATACAGACATTAAGACAGTTTAGTTACTAACCTATGCATTCAGTAAGACATGTTTAATCACACACTTATACAGTCAGCCAACACACCTACTAGATCATCTATTCAGACACTTATACACCTACTCATTCTTCAATACACCTTGGCATATATATATATATTTCATCGCAACCTGTCTTGTCGCAGGGGGAGCACTAGGGTGCTGGTGCCATCTTCGGGATCAAGACAGTATCCCGTCAGTAATCGCAATCCAAAGGTTTCAAAAGAATGATGGCACTCCACTCGGGAAATTTTCAAGATTTTATTTCAACAACTGTGATCGCCTTCACGTTTCGAACTGAGAGTTCTTGATCATGGCAAGTGTTTCGACAATTAGTCCCTTTTTCATTTCTTGTTTTATACACATGTGACATGCATTGCATTCTGGGATTCGTAGTTAAATTAACATTATTTAACTAACTTTATTCATATATTATTTGAGTGACATGATCCGTGACCAGCGTTTTATGTTGCGCTATGTGTTTTCATCATGTTACATTTGTAGCGGTATGTAAGGTGTTTTGAGTTTAGTTCCCCGCTTCATGTCAGGCGCAGGCGCAGTTTGTTTTTTGCTGCTTGGATTTCTGGGCTGAGTGCCCTTGTCTCCCATGCAGTGCATGTGTAATTATTTGTTTTGTGTGTTGGCAAACTTCTGACTCGCCTCTCCCAATCTAATTGACAATGCGGTGCTGAGCGCTCCCTGTGTGACTATGTATTTGTAGTCTGTGTATTTGTCAACTTCGTGTTGCAGCATTCTAATAGCAATTATTATGCTAAAACGATACTGGATGCGCTGTGGGTGCGTTTTTTGAAGTCTTAAACAACAACACTGTGGGACTAAAGTTCACATATAACTTGAGCCCTAAAGAAATAGAGTTTTTGGATACGAAAGTGTACGTGAAAAATAACAAACTAGAAACCACGGTACATCGTAAAAAAACAGCTACAAATTGACTGCTTCACGGTCTAAGTTTCCATCCAGAACCACTGAAAAAAAGCATACCCTACGGAGAATTACTTTGAATGAAGAGAAATTGTTCTGAGGAGAGTGAAATGGAACGAAAATTCGAAGAAACCAAAACTCGCTTCAAACAGAGAGGATATAAACATACAGACATCCTCAGAGGAGAAACAGCAGCAAGAGAAAAAATAGAGTTGAAATGCTCATACAGAAAAAGGAGAAAAAGAAGATAAATGAACAAACAGACATTACCCTCGAAACGACTAATGAGACAATAGAGGAAGAACAACCCAGGATGATAATGAGATACACAAAGGAGAGCCACAAAATACAAAAAATCATGACAAAATACTGGCATATCTTGAAAAAGGATGGTGATATAGGGAATGATATAAGAGAACAACAATCGATCACTTACAAAAGAGCTCCAAACCTGGCAGACCATCTTGTACATACCCACTTTGAAACCAGGAAAGATCCATCATGGCTGGAAATCAAAAAAAGAGGCTTTACCAAATGCCTGGTATGTAAGGCCTGCAGGATCGGAAAAAACTTGCAAAACATCACTGATCCTTCTGGAAAGAACTTTGAAATCAAGGAATCCATAACTTGTGAAACTACCTTTGAGGTATATCTATTGCGACGTAACTGTGGGAAAAGACATATTGGGAGCACTACCTGTCCCCTAAAAAAGCGGATTCTTGAGCACACTCGTGCAATACAGAATAAAGACTTTTCCTATGCCATGGCCAAGCATATGGCCAGCCATCCTGGAAAAACATGGCTGAACATGACATATTCGGGCCTAGCCGTAGCACCCCAACATGAGCGGGGGGGAGATAGAAAACTGAAATTAGGACGGCTTGAATCAAAACTAATCATGAGATTCAAAACTATACAACCCCTGGGACTAAATGGAAATGCTGAATTACATGTCCACCTATAAGTACAGCGAGAGCGAGAGCGGGAATGTAAAATTTGTTTGTAAAACTTGTTTGAACAAAAAATTGAAATTGATAACTGACAATTGAAACTTGAATTGAAAAATGACTAGGTATTTGTAACATCTGCTACATATGCGCAGCAGCGTGATAATGTATCCAGCACTAACAGACATACACACTCCCACTCACATATGGCAAATACTGCGGTGGCAAGGGCACTCAGCCCAGGAACCCACAGCGCATCCAGTATCGTTTTAGCGCAATAATTGCTATTGGAATGCTGCAACACGAAGTTGACAAATACACAGACTACAAATACATAGTCACACAGGGAGCGCTCAGCACCGCATTGCCAATTAGATTGGGAGAGGCAAGTCAGAAGTTTGCCAGCACACAAAACAAATAATTACACATGCACTGCATGGGAGACAAGGGCACTCAGCCCAGAAATCCAAGCAGCAAAAAACAAACTGCGCCTGACATGAAGCGGGGAACTAAACTCAAAACACCTTACATACCGCTACAATTGTAACATGATGAAAACACATTGCGCAACATAAAACGCTGATCACGGATCATGTCACTCTAATAATATATGAATAAAGTTAGTTGAATAATGTTAATTTAACTACGAATCCCAGAATGCAATGCATGTCACATGTGTATAAAACAAGAAATGAAAAAGGGACTAATTGTCGAAACACTTGCCGTGATCAAGAACGCTCAGTTCGAAACGCGTAGGCGATCACAGTTGTTGAAATAAAACCTTGAAAATTTCCCGAGTGGAGTGCCATAATTCTTTTGAAACCTTTGGATTGCGATCTCTCTATATATATATATATTACATTTTACAGAAACTCATAGTCACTGGATGATGTCATCAGTGATGTCATTTGAGATGTCATCAGTGATGTCATCAGTGACCATGTCATCACTGACCATGTCATAAATGATGCAATATGTGATGTCATCAGCAGAGCATTGCAGGTGCGTGAGTTATAGCTAGCTTAACTAACTATAACAGCCAAATTTCTCTAGTTTTGTACGAGTGAAATGTCCAACTAACTATAACACTCCTGAAACCTGTGGTTTATTCAGTGAAAATATATATATATATATATGTTCAACACTCATAAACTTTTAAAAACACTCACAATCACTGGATGATATCAGCAGTGATGTATCATCCGGGATGTCATTTGAAATGTCATCAGTGGTTTCATCAGTGATGTCACTGACCATATCAGCAGTGATGTAATATGTGAGGTCATAAGCAGTGCATTGCGGGGGCACGAGATATAGATAGTTTAGTTAACTATAACTGCTGAATGTCACTGGTTTTGTAAGAGTGAAACCCAAAGCTTATTATAATGTCCCTGTGGTCTTTGGTTTCTTCAGTGAATTTCTAAGTTTTTCTATTCCATTTCCGAACTAAAACGCTCCATAACCTTTCTTTTTTTTCAGTGAATTTCTAAGTTTTTTTATGCTAATTCCTAACTATAATGTTCCTGTAGCCCTTTAGTTGATATCCCCTTCTCATCACAGTAAATATAGGGTGGCCTTTCTATTTTAACTGTAGCCTGGAATACTGCTGGATGGAAGCAAGGTGTTCAGCTGGAGTTCCTGTGATGTTTTGTTAGAGCATAGGCTGTAGACTGGTGAAAGGCTTTTTTAGTTTGTTGTTCATGTTCAAAATGGTAGTGTGCTGAATAGCTTGCCTTTTTATGATAGAAGTAGGTTGGAGTAAAATGTGATCTCTGTTATTTCACAGCCAGGGTAGCTATGGAACCATCCCGTTTGAGTTATTTTGATAATTCCTTGCCCACTTTGCTATTGGATTTTGATAACATTAGAATGAGTTACATGTTCTGTAGACGTAGAGTTTCAATCAGCTTTTACTTAGACTCTTAAGGCAATATTGGAGAGATTCAATTAATTGGATTAAGGTAATCTTCAGATAAAACTGGATGTGGTTTTCAAACTCATGCATTTTGAAGTGTGTTTCTGTGAGGTGTACACCTATTAGTTCTATATAGAAGTTAAATAATGTTGGTAATAATATAGACTAATATGACATTGCTTGGGACATTTCTTTTATTTCTGATGTATGTTTACCTGTATTTCCTAGGTGACATCTATTGCTGAAAAAAAGTACAAACCAGCTGAGAACTTTCTAATGATGGCCTATCTTTAATGAAACACATATGGAAGTATTCAGTGGTCTATTGCATTAAACTCTGTCTGTAGATCTGATAGGACCAACAGGGAAGCGTCTCCCTTATCCACATTTTAGAGGATATGATCAAGTAATTTCAGTGCCTCTGTCTCACTGTAGAAACCTTCTATAACACCAGATTGGTTATCATACAGAAAGACATTGGTAGTTTCATATTTTCTGACTTGTGAGGCCACACATTTGTCAACTACTTTCCCAAGCCAAGGTATATTTGGAGCAGGACTTTAGTGATCCTGGGCTTCTGAGTTGGTATTTGCTTTCATTAATATTGGCATCATCTGTCCAGTTTTCAGCTGGCTTGGAATTTTGCCTACTCTCATTGAGGCATTAAAAATTCCGGGTTAGTGGGGACCAAACAAGTGGGTATTTGTTTGCATGATATTTGTTGAATTTGAATCCCTGAAACAATAGGTCATGCAAGGTAGTTTTTGGTGGACGGCAGATGATGTTCTGTAGAAGGCTCAATGTGATTTGAGCTTTTGGCATGAAAATCAAGATCAGCAACTATGTACAAGTTATACATTTCATAATTGTGCACATCTTGTAAGGGAAAAACAATCATGTCTGTGGCTGATGAGAGTATGCCTTTGCCTTATATGTCCAAATTGGCATGAATGAGTCTGGTTTCTTGGAACTTTGATGCCTGCTCCTGAATGTTAGTATCCTTTGCAGTTCTGCCTGCCTGTTTACATATATTATGCTCTTGTGTTTAGTTTCAAATTATTACTCAACATTCAATTCATTTTGTTTATGTTTCTGACACTTTTGTGTAATTCTTCTTTGCCTATATTGTTGAGTTGTCTTACTGACCTAAGATATTCCTTCTGCATTCTGTAAAATCATGGCTAGTACAGGCTTTGAATAAGTATAAATAATGCAGCAACCACAATTTTCTTTTTTTTAGTCCTTATCACGCAAAGTTGTAAAAAAGAGAGTAAATTTTGCAAGATTTACCACGTTTAGAGAGCTCTTTCTACCCATCTGTTCTTTCTGCGGCCCTTACCCGGCACGCTGGAACCAACTCTATTTCCGGCATGGTGGTATCCCATTGGCCACCAGGCATCTCATTTTGACTTGACCATTCCTTTTTGAAGAGAGTTGAAACCTGTACCGCCATCTCTCAAAACTTGACTGTTACTGCGTTTAATCATTAGACTTCGTCAGGTCGTTATCACGCAGAGTAAAAACATTTTCTCAGTCCAATACTGTTCCCAAATGTTCTAAACTTCTAATCTTTTACTAGGTACACCAGCTCTATCCAACAGATGTATTCTAAGCACTGAATTCAGCCATTCTTCCTCTGTAGATGGCAAAGAATTAACCCATGTAATACATATCTCACGCCTAGCGACTAATATCAATAAAAAGAGTAGATTTCTTTGTTTTTTATTAAAACTGGACCTTCCACTATCGTCTGTCTCCACCCCAAACAATACTAATTGCTTGCTTACCTGTATTTCTTGATTGAATACCTCTGAGAGTATCTTACCCATGTTTTCCCAATAGTTTTAAAGATGGGGGCACTGCTAAAACATGTGGCTGTCATCAGCTCGTTCTTTATCACATTTAGGGCATCTCTTCACCCCTCCTTTTTTCAATTTTGACAACTTCTTGGGTAACCAATATGCTCTATGCAAAGTAAATAGATAATCATTTTTGAGAGGTGCAGATTTAATGACATCCCCACATGCAGCCACAGATACTTGCCATAATAAGGATACAACCAGCGACGGCAGCACCTTCCCCAGGATCTCGATGGGTAGGGTGAATTCCTCTCGTCCTTCATCGATAAGCGCCCAATACCAAAATGCTACCTCTTTCTTCCCAATTTCCCCTTTGAATTTCGACTCCAATTCTGAATTAAATTATCCAATTTCCAGGCACTCAAGTTGTATCAATTTTAGTTCCTTATTTATTAAAGAATAAGAATTATTCTGTGCATAGATCCTAAATATTTATCCACAAGTGACAATTTTGGTTCTTATCGGTAACAAGAATTTATTAACACACATTGGTGAGCATAATCAAGATGATATATACATTAGACAAATGATAGTACATAACTGGTCAGGAGAGGATGGTAAACAAAGTATACAGGACAATTGGTATTTTATATGTCCTCCCATTCCTGATCCACAAGAGAAAACAGCCGACACATGTTTCGTCACGTCATGTGACTTCCTCAAGGCTTCTGAATATTTATAGGACGAAGTTATGTGTCTATGTCTTTGTTCTTCTCGATGATTTCCATAGTTTCAGAATTCATCTCGCGAATGACTTTATCCAAGTGTTTTTGTTGCTCCTATTTACTGCAATTCATAAATCCAACCCGTGCTTTACGTATTGTTGGGCTCAGAGGCAACGTAAAAGTTATCTTAGTATTAAAATCAGAGTGTGTCAACAAGACCACCGTAAGCAATGGAAAACTCAAGTCTAAGTTCGCAAATTAAATATATTCCTCTGAGTTCATTGTCCCTGTTTATTTTATTTTTGTCCTTAATTTCTCCTCTCTTTAGTACATGGGATGACAACCTCGAACTCGTTTTTCCTTATGGGCTTGTAAATTTCGTAGCCAATTAATGTTAAGAACCTTTTTGATCGTAAGGCGTAAGTGGTGGGCTCTGATAAGCCGCGTATGTAAACGTCCTCTCTGTAAAGGCTACCAGGTCAAATTCTGAATTACCTGCCCGTCTTTTCCCAAGGATTTAGCCCAACTTCTAAGTTGATAATGTTTAATCTTAGACAAACTCCCGTTAGACGATACTGACAGTCGATCCCAGTCACCAATGGTGGACCCAGACAGTATTTGTCCCAATTCCACTACTCCGCCTTCTCCTTCAGACATTCCGGTGTTCCAGGCGAGTGCCAAATTGGGGCATGTTGACAGTTATAGGGAATCTTCCACAGATGCCACTTCTGACCCCACAGTCTAATAGCTGCTACCAGGATTTTTTATTAAATTTTTTGGAAGAATTCTGTGTGCCAAATTTGAATAAAAAATGACTTCATTCTGGACCTATCATTGCTTGCAGATAACATGGAAACGAGCTGTAGTCCTTGAATAATACTTAGTTTTCTAAATGAAAAGCTCTATAGTATTGGAACAGATCCGGCCTGACTATTCCTCCATGTTCCTGCTTTCTCCTTTCCTTCTTCCATAAGATTCTAACGCCCCTCCAAGCCCAAATGAAGCTGCTAATATCACCCTGCATTTTACTAACCCACTCTTTTTTAAACTCAAGTGCTATCGAGTTAAAAACATAGGTACATTTAGGTAGAATCATCATCTTTACCAGATTAGAACGTCCCAAAAATGACAAAGGGAGACTCTTCCATGCATTGAGAAGTTTTAAGGACTGTGTTTGGGTTTTAATAAAATTAATTTGAGCAATCCGCTTAACCTCTTCCACAATCAAAATCCCTAGATATCTTATTTGATGTTTTACCAGGAGGTCATCTCTCTGAGTATTCCAGCACATAATCTCAGTCTTTTGCTGGTTTATCTGATAACCTGATAGGTTACCAAACTGCTCCAATGTTTCTGTTATTTTTGGAAGCGAACCGTTCAAATCATCTGTAAATACCATTAAATTGTCTGCATAGAGTGTGACCTTTTTCACCCAGTTCCCATACCTGAAGGGGGAGATGTGAGGGTTTGATCTCAAGTAAGCATGGGCGGATCTAGCGGATCTCGCGTATGCGAAATTGCGGATTTACGGATTCGCAATCCGCGAAGATACGCGAACTCTAGCGGATTTGCGGATTTTCCCGTTTTTTGTGTTGGCGCGCGTTCGCGACGATTTTGGGACAATTTCGCAATTGCGAACTTACTTTTCGGCACGCAACGGCCACGACTATGTTGTTTCTACGTCTGGTTTATCATCACAGGTTCACAGCACCCTCTGCTTCACCACTGCCACCCTCTGGGACACCCATGCCACCCTCTGGTACATCCTCACTGCCACCCATTAGGTTTGTTTATCACTGTAGTTTATGGGGGGTGAAAAAAACAAGCACACCTCCCCTACTTCAACTGCCATGAATTAATTGGGGGTTGATTAATGTGTCAGTTATTTAGAAAGTTCCAGTCTGGCTGGCACCTGCTTCCTTCCTTATCTGTAATTTGCTTTCTGTTGCAGTGAATTTTTTTTTCACAGGACCTTTATGGTCTACTTGTAGCTATTCTATGAGCCTGCTGTTTGGGTCATAGCAGGGTCATAGAATAGTTGCAAACTCTGGAGGGGCCCCTCAGGAAGCACTACAGTGAATGTTACAAATGTTAAGTTTGAACTTTTGCACCTGCTCATTGCTTTCAGTTTAGCAAAAACCGTTTTTTCTGCAATTTCGCGCGTTTTTTGGGGCGCGAATCCGTGCGAGATCGATTTCGGGAGCCGCGAATGCTTGCGAATACACTTCTTTTTTTTGCGACGTGTATGTTCGCGGGCTTTTGCGCGTGTTCGCGAGGCGCTTGTAGCTATACGTTTGCCAAGTTACCCTAGCGGTCGTACACGGGCGCGGCCATCTTGTTTGCGTGACGTAATTCCGTTTCCGGCCGCTATGTGTAATCTCGCAAACTGTGCTGCTCGCTAGTACAATTTCGCGCGTGCTCGCGAGGAAAATCTCGCGCGAAGTTACCCACGCGGTTGTGAACGGGCGCGGCCATCTTGTTTCTCATTCATTGCTATGGTTCTGGGCATGCTTTCTGTATCCTCTCTGAATCTCTGCCATCCTTTGCTTGTTTGAAGTTTATTTAATCTATTTTACTTATTATCTATCCCTCTATTTTTCTAGCTGTATATTTTTGTGTTTTCTGCTACTTTTAGTTACTTTTAAACTACTTTTTTAAACTCTTTTCTTTTCTTCTTCACTATTCTATTTCTTCTTTATCATTTAAGTTTATTTCTGCCCAGACCATGGTAAAGGGAGCCGGGAAGCACCCTGAGAAGGGGAAGGGTCCCGCACCCCGTGCCCGGCTCCCGTGCGGGCGTTTGAGGGGGGAGCAAGTGGTGCCGCGGGAGATCTTCAGCGCGGAGGAAGTGGCGGCACTCATCTTCCACGTCCAGCGCCGCCTCCCCAAGACGATCCTGGGAGGCGGCAAGATCGCGACTGGCTATGGCATCCGGGAGCGCCGGAAGCGGTGGGAGAAGGTATGCCGGGCCATGTTTCAGCTCTCTGGGGTCCGCCACACATATAACCAGGCCACCCACCGCTGGACCGATGTCATGGACCGGGAACGGGACCTGCTGGACGCGCTCGGCGTAGAGGTCCCCGGGCTTGGTGAGTAGTAGTAGCTATTCATCACTACTCTGTTTTATCCGGCTCTGTTATTTGCAAATCTTTGTTCTTTACCAAGAGCAATAATGCTGCCGATTACATTGTAGGTAAATTATATTTCAAAATCTTCTATGCATTTCAGGTGCACTGCTCTCCTTCTCAGTAGCCTTGCTTGCTACTACGCTTATTTGTTTTGTACATTGTGTTCATTTCATTGGCCTGAGAAATTATGTATGAGTGTAGTGTAAAGATAAGAACTGCGTAATGCTAGACACTAAGGGTCATATTTTCAATTAACGGCGCATCCCTGCAAAGTAGCAGGGATGCGGCAGTAATTGTGTGCCATGCCACCATCACCACCCATTGGCCCAAAACGTCACAGAAGCCTTACGCATCTGTGCCGTAAAGGCGGCGCATTGCTGGAGTTGCGTGCCAACGATGGCGCAGCTCCAGCAATGCTCTGGGGTACCCTATCTCCCCAATGCTGCATCAAGCCGTAAGTCGGCTTCAAGCGCGCAGGGTTTGACTCATGCATCATTGTCTTAAAAGTGACTGATTGACATCTTGTAGATTTCCCTCAGCCACTTTTAGGATTCGTCCCTGCGCAGGTACGCCCTCCCTTGCGCCGGAACGCCCCCTGATGGCGCAGGGCTTTACAACGTGATGCATCGCCCATAATTTCTTTTTTTTTAATATATACGCCGCACCAACACCATGGCGAGTCTTTTGTTCTGCCGCAGCGTCACAAAAGTCACGCAACAATGGAGGAAAATGAGCCGCAAGGGACTTCTAAATCAGCCCCAACAGACTGAAGTCCACTCCTTCCTTTAGACACATGGCTATAAGAAGAACTAGTGGTGGTGGTGGGTGGATTGATAGTTTGAGTATTCACTGATCTGCAAGCAGGATGGACTTTGTCTGTCACTTCGCGTGCTGCGGACTGCTGCCTGCAGTGCCAGGCCTAGGCAAACCTCTTTAGTAGTCTGTTTATTGAGTTACATAGGAACTTTCTAAGTCAACGTTCCGCAAATCAGGCAATACGAATAACGTAGTATACCACATGAGATAGATCCCGTGGAATAGTTGTCTATCTATTTGCTATTTCTCCAAAAAATGTTGTTATTGTTCTTTTGAAATGGTTGATTTGGTTGACAAATCTCATCCATGTTTTGTGGTCTTTCTTTCTTTCATGTTGTACATCAGCTCCCCCCAAGGGCAAGAGGACACAGGAGGAGGAGGGTGCTCAGGATGCAGGCCAGGATCGGGCAGGCGAGGGCTCCTTTGCTGGCCCCAGTAAGTTTTAATTGTAATAAAGAGTACCTATTTTTTCCTAGCGTTCCTCATTCGATTTTTTCTAAATCGTCTTTGATCTTCTTGTACACTGGATATAAATTCTTATCCTGGCTCTAATATGACTCCCTGTGGTATTACTAGATTATTCTTATTAGTCTGTCTGTGTAGCTAACTAAGATTGGACATTTGGCAATTCCATTGGACTCCCATTCTATTCAGCAATAGCTCTATGCACTGTCTCCTTACTGACTAGATAGTGTGGCAGAGTCATTCAGCTCTGTAGTCACCGATTATTGATCCCCAATGATCTCTAGATTATCGTACGCAGGACAAGAGAGTACGGAGTCACAGCACAGTCAAGAAGTGTCAGAGGCACTCATGCTTGCAAAAATTCCAAAACCTTTAGCTCATCCACTCTAGTCTGGAGGACCAAAAACCACAGAGTCTATTTAAGTTTAAAAGCTTTATTAAAAGTAAACACATTTATTAAAATCTACTTTGTCATAAAACTATTTAACTGAAAACGGAAAAGTGGTTAGTGCTGACGATTAATTGGACACATTTCTTGTGGTCGAGCCGAGCTCTCACCTGGTTTGAACTTGATCCTGGTCGTGTTCTTAGGAGTCAAGCTTCTGTCTGTTAGGAGAAAAAGTGGTGCGTGTTAAAAATAAAAAGCAAGCATTCATCAGTTGTGCATAAAAGTGCAGCAAGACAACAGCCTTCCCTGGAAAAAGGGACATTTTTACTTTGGAGTAGACAGTCACAAATTATTACATTGTATTGAGTTTTTTTAACATTTCTCCTAGACCAAATATGATATAGTAGTGAGTGGTGTATTCTAACATTCTTAAATGTACTTTGTAGGTGTAACATCTGGTGACGGGGCCAGCGCGGAGGTGGCTGTGTTGGGCGAGGACTCGGAGGACTCTGGGGAGGAGGCGGTGCAAGAGCCGGCGGACGGTCCTGTGGGGGTTCAAACGGTGGTGGCGGAAACAGGTAAGCTATATATTCCTTACTTATTGAGATTGAAGACTGCATAGTGTGCTTTCTGCACGGGTGTATTACAAATCAACCAGGTAGTAGCCTCCTCGAAATGTACTTCGACTTAGCTGTGAAGTTTTTGGTGAGAAGAATCCCAATAAGTTCTTAGACGAACGTGATGGATGGGATGAACGAAAAGCGAAAGAAGGGTGTAAGTAAGTGGGACACGAAATTGTATGATGGCTGGCAAAGAAGAACGATATGTGTTTGCTTGGCCCCCGAGGTGGCTTGGAAGGAAATAATATGGTATGGTGCATGGCTGGGTCAATGATGAAGCAAGGATGGGTGGAAGGACAGCAGCCTGGGTGGGTGAAACAGAAACTGTATGTGTGCGTATACTTTGACTGAATGGATGCCTGGAGCATGGTATTCTCTGACTCTTAGATAGCACATGTGTATCTAGAGAGAGTAGATGGTCGCCAGATGTACTAAGTGTTACCTTGAAGAGCATGTACCACCGCACCCGCACGTCCGTTCCAGTGCAGGGAAGGAAAGGAAAAGGAATTGTAAATGTGTCCAATACTACCATGAATAGTAGCAGTACTTTGTATTGCGTCTGCAATCACAGCATATATCTGGTTATTACGGTGGACACTCCGTACCTCTCTTAATAACTTTAGTTTGCTTGTAGTACGTCATTCATGTGTGGGTGTATCACTGTTCACTCAATATTAAGCAAAGCACCTAAAGTCATCCCATATGTCATCAAATACGTCCCATGTAAAGTGATAGATAATCAAATTAGTTAGCTTCTTCATTGTCCTTTTCTAGTACTCATTTGCACTGTAGGGTGAAAGGTAAATTAATTAAGCAGTAGCCCTTGTAACAGAGTATTCTCAGTGCCACCCGTAATAGAAAAGTAATAGCTTCACCACCTGCATGTACTGGACCGGTACAGTAACGCAAGTCTGTCTCACTCATCATGGTGTGCAACTTTTTTTCTCGGGTGCAAGTTCACTGTGCTGTCCATGTCATTCTGCCGGCTTGCCTAAGATAACGTACCAATTTTCCTAAACAAGAGAGAAGAAGAAGAATAAGACTGGTGTACTGTCATAGTCGACTGTAATGGAAGTCCATAGTGGTCGTAGAATTTGTTCATTAAAGTACCACTAATGTTAGAGCAAGGATGCAGGAGTGGGAGGTTACATAGATACTGTCCTCAATAGTTATGTACTGTGCTTTCAATTTGCTACTTGTACTGTGACCCAACTTTCGGCTCAATCACTTTGTGTTATTAATGCTAAGGAGCATTGGTTACAGACTATGTCTTTCTTTCTTCATATAGTTGCTCCTTCCAAATCAACAACACGGAGGGAGCAGGCTAGAATGGCCCGGCAACGGAGGCTGGAGGCAACTGTCGCCGAATATCGGCGGCTGGTGGCCCTGGAGGAGGAGGAGGACACGCAGTCGAGCGGTGCAACAACAACATCCTCGGCTGGGACCGCTGCATCCTCCTCCAGGTCCCGCAGTGCTCCAGCGGGACCGAGCCGGGCTAACAAAGCCAACCACACCCCCAAGCAACAGAAAAACCAGCTGCCCCCCACAGGAGCTGCAAGGAACGCCAACGCCACCTACGAGTCCGAATGTCCAACCTGGAGCAGGAGGTCCAGAAGTATAAGAACTTGGTGAAGGGCCTCCGCTCCGAGCTTGCCACCCTCCGCAAGGAGTATGATGCCCATGCGGCAAAATGCACCAGCACCAGCACCCTCCAGTAGTGGAGTGTCCCTTGCCCTTTTTTTATAGACTTTTGGGGGGTGGGATTTGGGAGTTGGGATCGTTTTGGGACGTTTCAAAGACAATCGTTGGGGTTAGGGTGGGTCTTGAGGGAGATTATTTTGTTAGGGCTACATAAATATAAATTTTTAAACTTTATCTGACCATACCTGTTTTTTACTGCTTTTCAGTCTGGTGGGTGGGGGACGGGGGTGTAACAGTAACTTTGTTTTCCTGAACAGTCGTAGGACTTTAGTAGTACAACCGTCAATCTCTTGTCTACTCCGAAATAATACTCCATTATACTACCTCCCACCAAATGCTTATCTTACCTGTAATTAGTGTTAGAAATTAGGGCTAGGCCCAGGGCTGGCTCCACGTGAAATGGGGATTAACGTTGTCAATCCTGGGCGGGTGACATTTCCTCATTGCGGTGGTACTAGTGGTGTGACACAGTGGCAGTTGCATGCCTATGGAAAAAAAGAAAACGAAACCTTGTTTGTCCTTACTGTAGCATTACAACGGTTACGGTACGATCGAGAATATAGCAGGTGACAGTACACTAGAACAGTGCCATAATGTAGCCTAACAAATGGTAAAGTATTTGCTTGCAAGTATAAGTAACTAGTACTTGCGTTGAATTTATTTGACATTGGCTACTACTACTAGAAGATATAGTACTGAAGCTGAGTAAGTCTAGAAGATATCCTCGTATTCCTTCACCAGCCTGTTGCTATGACCTTATCCTCCCCAGCAAGTGTGTGGAATTATTGATGTCATTTTAGTCAGACATCAAGCAAAACAACACAGCCCGGGGGAAGAGGGTTAGGGTTTGTAAAATGGATGGGAATGGGGGTTTCTTTTTGGGTAGGTTTTGTTGAGAGAAGAAAAAAAAAGCAGAGCATGGACAAACAATAATTGAAGATAAAGACAATCTTTGGTTACAAACTAAAGCTAAGCACATGCAGTCACGCTCATAGAATAAAACAATGGATACTGTATCTGTATTGCGTATGTTGTTGGAGTTGTCCTGTTGAATTTGGTAAGTAAGTTGCATGCAGCAAACAATTCCTCTTATTGGCGGCACTCCTCCATTCCAGCTGACGCTTCGTCCATCAATGTTGGTGACCACTGACAGAAGACACCCTGTCCACTGCCTGCCTGGCGGATGTTGACTGAAACCCGGCCTGTAATTATTGAACGGAAAACAGGAAGTGCTATTACAATACCACTGATAAATAAATAAAAGGTATGTACGCTGTGTGGTTCAAAAAGTGACACTTTGATTTCCCTAATAGACAGTACAATATTTTTGAAATTGCGTGCTCTGTCTGAGTCACCTTTTTAAGGATAAATAAGTATGGCCAAAATATTATAGCGGATCTTTCCCCTCAAGGTAGGTGTACTGTAAACTGTGTTTTAGAACAAAATTTGACCTTCCCAGCAATGCTCCCACCAAGACCCTTACTAAAGCCAGTCGCAAAAATGTAGAAGAACCCCAATCAGATCTCCAAAAACGATGCCTAGCAGAAAAATGGTTACAAAACGTACTTTGAAAGTAACAGTAGGCCCAAATACAGACCGTGCATTGTATTCAAACCACTTGCAAGCAAGCAAAAGTATCCATAGCCAGCATCGCTCCAACAGTGCTCTACAACACCAGAACTGCGTTGCAATAGAACCCCCCGAAACACATGCAATCCTGCTGCTAGGGCTAACCCTAACGAACCCTAACTTACAAAAAGTGCCAAAACTGGTGTTTCCTTATGGATTTTGTCCAAAACACTTCTATCCGGTATTAGACCTTCCCAGGAATGCCCCAGGCAAGACCCGCCAACCCACCCGGAAAAAACCACCCGACAACACCCCCAAACAGCGAAAAAGCTAAATCTCATACTTACAATATCTCTCGGCCTTCGGTCCAAACGCGGCGCTGTGCAGCTAGGTCATCATCATCATCAATCATCATAACTCCTGTTTTCCACCACGGATTTCCTGAAAAGCAAATGCAATCAAGATTAGATTGTCGCAGCAGTGCTTCGACAGAGACCCCGGCCGCAACCCACCCACGAACAGCAGGAAGCCCCCCAAAACGCTACATTGAGCAAGATGACAGAAGAAATAGCAAAAAAAAGGCTGTTCCTTAAGGATTTTGTCCAAAACACTTCTATCCGGTATTAGACCTTCCCAGGAATGCCCCAGGCAAGACCCGCCAACCCACCCGGAACAAACCACCCGACAACACCCCCAAACAGCGAAAAAGCTAAATCTCATACTTACAATATCTCTCGGCCTTCGGTCCAATCGCGGCGCTGTGCAGCTAGGTCATCATCATCAATCATCATAACTCCTGTTTTCCACCACGGATTTCCTGAAAAGCAAATGCAATCAAGATTAGACTGTCGCAGCAGTGCTCCCAGACACCAAAAATCACCCACAAACACCCGGAACCCCGCCAAAGAGCACCCCAAAGGCAAGCAAGTCAGCAAAAACGGCAAGAAATTTCCACCTCATATTTGGTCCAAAACACTTTTGTCCATTATTAGAGCTTCACAGCAATGGGCCCAAATCCGTCAACTCACCCGCAAAGAAGTACAACACTCCCACAAGTGCTGAGTCTTTCTTCATTGGGCGTAATCCAGCACTCTGCTTTGAGGGAAATTGCAGTCTGGAGGAGGAGGATAGAGGAGCATGTTCTTCAGAACTTGTGAACCTGAGGAATGTAGACTGCGGCACCTTCAAATCAATAAGCAAACAAGTGAAGACAGTTCTGCTGATGGTCTTGTTTTTGGGATTAGGTGATTAAAGTTTGAATTAAATTAACTGTGCAAACCAAAGAAAGAGAGACAAACAGGAATAAAAGTGAATAAGGACGAAAAAGAAAGTTCTTGATTCATTGTCTCATTTTCAGGGCTCGGTGTCAGGGAATAAGAAGAAGATTTCGTCATCATACTCTGCGAATTCAGGCAGGATGAGGTCAGTGCCACCGAACAGAGAACAAATCCCCTCATCTACGTTGCCGTCCTCCTCGTCTTCATGCGGCGTGCTTTCTCGTACTTTGTAATCTGGTGGTATGAGGTGCTGATTCATCTTGATCATTGTCAGCCGCTCCACATTTTTGGGCGAGAGGCGGCTCCGTTTGGGAGTTACAATGCCACCAGCAGCACTGAAAACACGTTCAGAAGACACACTTGCGAGTGGGCAAGACAAATAGTTTATAGCCAGGTTGGAGAGCTGTGGCCACAATTGTTTTTTGCCATGCCAATACTGCAATGGCTCATCATTAAGAAAGACCTCTGTTGAGTCATTCATATAGTCCTGCACCATCGACTCAAGGTCATCAACGGTTCCTCCACTTTGCTTACTTTTTGCTGTGCCTTTGACATTTTTTCGAGAACCATACCCAAGCAAACTTAGCCAATCCTCTACAACAGCCACTGATACTGTTGTGTGTGGTGCAGATGATCCAGTTGCCTTTAACGGCTGAGAGGTCACTTGTGCCCCAGCCACAGGTGCAGAAGTGGATTCTTGTGACTGGGGATGGCCTGCTGATGCTGATGCTGATGTACTGTCTTCTCCTTCAATAACCTGCCGTTCTTTTTCAAACCTCTTGGCTGACAAGGCTAACCAATTTTTGTCCTTTTGAACATCTGCATCAGCAAAAGGAAAGAATGCTTCGCCTGCCAGTGCCTTTTTGTAGCGTGGATCCAGAATAGTAGCACAAATGTAATGCTGTTCTGACTTGATGTTTTTAAGACGTTCATCACCACGTAGGCGCTCTACTAATTTCTCAGACAAAATAAAATGGTCTTTTTTTTTTCATCTTTTTCAAACTCAGAAGACACCGCCATCAGTTGGTGCTCCAGCATGCACAACAATGGGATAGCTTTTCCCAAATTACAGTCCTCCTGGCTGACTGCACGCGTGAAGAACTCAAAAGGACGAAGCATGTCTGTCAGGCTTTTAACTATGTCCCATTGCGCCGCACCCAACCGCATGTCCTCCTTCTGAGATGTACCCTCTGTGAAGAAATAGTGATCGAGTACCGTATACTGCTCATACAGACGCTCAAGCATGTAGAAGGTTGAGTTCCAACGTGTTGCCACCTCCTGGATGAGTGCTTTCACTGGCATTTGACGTTCAAGTAGCAGTCTCCTCAGATGCTTCCGGGCCTTAAAAGAATGGCTGAAATGGTTGCACATTTTGCGGCAGGTGGCCATTACCTCGAACGCTGGACTGTGTTTATCACTCAAGAATTTTTGAACTACCAGGTTGATACAGTGCGCCAAACACGGCACTCTAAAATAGTCACCCTGAAACATGGCCTTAACTACATTGGCGCCATTATCCGTGGAAACATAACCAATCATGCGTTTTTGGGGGGATAGCATTTTCAAGACCTTTTTGTTAAACTCTTCCAAAAGGTTTTCTGCTGTGTGACTTTTCTCCAAGCCAAACATGGCTAGTGTTGCATGTTTCCGAGCAGCTTTAAAAACTTGGTCCGGGTCAACACCTGCGTTTAGCTTTGCTTTAACACCTGAAAAAGAGACCCAGTGTGCAGTGATGCACATGTAATCAGCGCCTGCGCCACTGGTCCACATGTCTGTTGTCAGATGTATTGTGTGAACAGCACTCTTCTGCAAAGCTGCCCCAATCGCCTCCAGCACATCTTCATGTAGTGCTGGAACCGCAACTCTGGCAAAATAGAACCGGCTAGGAACCTTCCATTTAGGGCAGAGCGTTGCCACTAATTCTAGAAAACCTACCGCTTCTACAAAAGAAAAAGGGAGAAGGTCCACAGCTAGCATTTTAGCCAGCTTAGTGTTATACAGACGCGTCAGTGGATGGTTGTGTTCATATGGCACGTCTGAAGTAAGCATTGTTCTAATGTTGCCCTGGACCAAGCATTTACGGGCTGATAATGACTTCGTTGACCCAATTTTGCTCGCTGGTGAACTTTTGTGCGTTGGTGTCTCAGTCGCTCCAACACTCTTAGTGTGCCTCACATTGGGTGTGCTGCTGACAGGGGTACTGGGTGTAAGGGAAGTGTTTGACACGTCTTCTTCCTCCTCGTCATCATCAGATGAAACATCAACGTTTCCTTGAATTCGCCCTTTCTTGATCGCATCTAGGTGCGCAAACCATTTGACAGTGTGCTGTCTCCTAAGATGACCTCTCTGGCCTCCGGTACCATAGTTGGTACCTGGCTTACCACGACTAACTGCTTGCTTACAAATGGTACAAATGGCAAACTTTGGATTTTTTGGACAAACAGTAAAGAAGTCCCAAACTGGGGACTTGAAGTGTCTGTGGGACATGGAGGAGGCGGCGCCGGCGATACTGGTGGTGGTGGACATGAAGCTAATGCCAGATGAAGTGGAGGATCTGGATTGCCCAACTTTTGTACGTTTTGCACTTTCACCGCCACTAATTAAGGTCGAGGTTGACGGAGGTCTCTTCTTGCCAGAAAGAAATATGGAAGCGGGACGAGTTGGTGTACTACTTAACTCCAATGATTGTGGTGTTTCCACTGCCTCCTCATCGACAACATCATCATCATCATCACGCTCAGCAGCTCTTCGGGCTAGGGTCAAAATGTCTGTTTGCTGCATGCCCGCTGGGGCTGCAGTGACCTTTATGATGACTGGGTCGTCGTTGGCAGAGTCTTCATCAGCAGCAGTATCCGCCACTTCTTGTTGAGCCTCATCACACTCCATAACTCTGAGACTTTGGACGAGCTTCCTTTTACGCTTAACTACCTTTGTCGGATCATGGTGTGCCTCACTCTCAGACGGCTGTGGTGCTGGTTCCCAAGTTTGATCCGTATCATCAGAAGGAGGTGTGCTTGAAGAAGATGTAGACACCACCCTTGATCTCTTCCTTGCTAGGGGTGTGGAAGACAATGAAGGATCATCAGGAGGAGTGGCTTCCTCAAATGATACCTCGCCTTGATTGTCGATTTCCTGATGTGCCCCTACTTCGGGAGGAACAACTATTGTGGCCACTTGTGACCCTCCATGCACCTCTGCTTGCGCATCTCCTTGCGCTGCCTCTCCTTCCACATGTACTTGGGCTTGTACTTGCACATGTGATTGTTGTTGCGGCTGTGGTTGTTCAACACTCGTCAGATGAGCTACAACAACCTGTGTTGATTGAGGGACATTGCTGCTGCTTTCTTGCGATGAGCCAACATCACTGGTCGATGGTGATTGAAGAACTATACTGGCTGCCTCTGCAGCACTCAAGGGCTTGGACTTAAGTTGGAGTGGTGGTGGTGGTGGCACTGAGCCCAATGGAGCGGGGGTGCTGCTGCCAGCTTGGTCCCCAGCAGATCCCGCTGCAGGCATACTTTTTTTTTTACTCCCAAAAAAAGGGGCGGGCGGCACACCAGTGTCCTTGGTAACTTGCTTCTTCTGCTCCTTACTGGCACCTTTCTTGCTAGAGGAGCTACGGGTTACTTTTTTTGGGGCCATCTTCTTCAGAGCAGGTCAGCAGGCAGCAGTTGCACGAGTTGCAGAGGGTTCTGTGTCCAGAAGTGACGTCGCGTGACGTTATGCTGCACACACACACCGCTGCAGGACTTCTTCCTGGCACTGGTGGTTCTCTTGAGTCTTCTTGTGCACCTAAAAGCAATGGAAGACAGAGGAACATCAGTTCAGTTATACACCCCAAAAAATGGACAAAACACAGAAAAATGAGCACAATCCCATGCCATCCATGATGTTTACATTGAAGACACCCCACAGAAAGACTAGGGACATGCAAGTATGCAACACTCACTACCCCTGGGCATAATGGATGAAAAGTAGGCAAAATAAGTGCATGCCTCAGACACTGCCTCTCTTCAAAATGGCCCCTTACACCCCAAGCACATGTTGCCTGTACCAGCCAGCACTCAAGATGGCCACCACCACCACCCACATGGCCAGTCCACATCAACAGTACACCCCCAAAAAACAGAAAAACAGCCAGAAATCACCACAATCCAATGCCATCCATGATGTTTACATTAAAGAGAGTGAGACCAGACCACACCACAGGCACACTCAGTCCATGCACCACCACCCCTGGGCAAAAGGCCACACCAGCAGCCCCCAAAAAACGACAAAAAACAATAAAATAAGCACAATCCCAGCCCATCCATGGCCTCAATTATGTTTACATTCAAGAAGACACCCCTCAGAAACACTAGGCCCATGCAACACTCACTACCCCTGGGCATAATGGATGAAAAGTAGGCAAAATAAGTGCAGGCCTCAGACACTGCCTCTCCTCAAAATGGCCCCTTACACCCCAAGCACATGTTGCCTGTACCAGCCAGCACTCAAGATGGCCACCACCACCACCCACATGGCCAGTCCACATCAACAGTACACCCCCAAAAAACAGAAAAACAGCCAGAAATCACCACAATCCAATGCCATCCATGATGTTTACATTAAAGAGAGTGAGACCACACCACAGGCACACTCAGTCCATGCACCACCACCCCTGGGCAAAAGGCCACACCAGCAGCCCCCAAAAAATGACAAAAAACAATAAAATAAGCACAATCCCAGCCCATCCATGGCCTCAATTATGTTTAAATTCAAGAAGACACCCCACAGAAAGACTAGGCCCATGCAACACTCACCACCCCTGGGCAAAGGGCCCCACCAGCAGGCCCAAAAAAATGACAAAAAACAATCAAATCAGCACAATCCCAGCCCATCCATGGCCTCAATGGTGTTTAAATTCAAGAAGACACCCCTCAGAAACACTAGGCCCATGCAACACTCACTACCCCTGGGCATAAAGGATGAAAAGTAGGCAAAATAAGTGCAGGCCTCAGACACTGCCTCTCCTCAAAATGGCCCCTTACACCCCAAGCACATGTTGCCTGGACCAGCCAGCACTCAAGATGGCCACCACCACCACCCACATGGCCAGTCCACATCAACAGTACACCCCCAAAAAACAGAAAAACAGCCAGAAATCACCACAATCCAATGCCATCCATGATGTTTACATTAAAGAGAGTGAGACCACACCACAGGCACACTCAGTCCATGCACCACCACCCCTGGGCAAAAGGCCACACCAGTGTGGAAAAGTAAATTTTGCCATGTTCTGTGTCCCTACGCGTCCTCCATCATATGTTATCTGTGCATGATTAATATGCATATGTATTCCCCATGTTCGATTAAAGACGCAATTACAGTTGTATCCACCTCTAGTATGCCAGTTTCCAGTTCTCGTGAATACTACGAATATCAGGCCTATGTAAAGTTACGTTGCCACGTTTCTCAGTGTACACGTTATTCCATTGTAAAATCCCCGTTTCTAGGCCTCAAAAGGGCCTGGACACCAGATTCAGCTCCTGTCTCCTGAAGCCTCGCTGAGGAGCGATACAGCCCCCACCTGTATCCTCGACCCTTCACTTACTTCCTGCCTCACAGTGCCCGGCTCAGCCTGGCCCTGCCTCTGAGTCTGCCAAGAATATGTTATGAGTATGTTATGATTCCAGTTATCAGTTCAGTCCTCCTTCTCTGCATTCCTAAAGCTACTGAATCGCATCAATAGTTTCCGTCATTGTCTAGCCTTTACGTCTCCACGTTAGAGAAATACTGCATTTAATGGTCATTTAATATTCTTCATCACGCACTACATGTAGAATAATGCATGCTCCAGTCTTGGAGTCCGTTAGCCTCTCCCCTCCTGACTCTTAGTTTATATCAACATGTTCTCTAAACATTAGATACTAGATACTGCTTAGGTACATGTCGCCCTGACTCTCCAGACTTCAGTCTCTGCTCCTAGCACAGAGTTCGAAGCCCCCAGCTTCTCCTAGTAACACGTCATTGCCAGCTTGCGCGCACCATTAGGTCAGAGGTCCCGGCTCCTTAGGTAGCCCCCTCCATGTTTCCGCCCCATTCATGACATATTCTGTTACGTTCGCATCACATGTCTATGTATACGCCTCTGTTACACCTACTTTCACCCTTATCTTTCGCGACTGCTATTGACCACACCCACTGCTCCGCCTATCGTATGTATTGTAATGCAACTGTTTTAGTATATATGATCGTGTATTGTTATTAAATGTTAGCGCGCTCATCCCAGATCCAGCCCCGGCAGCTGCCGGGCCACGCTAGTCCTGTCGGGACCTCCCTGCTGGGCCCTGCCATCCTATTCCTATGCAGGTTGTCCCGCTCCTGTCCTTTATGCTGTAATAAACCTGCAAAAACTCCTACTACCTCGAATCTTGACTCTTATTTATTGAGCTATCTGTTATTGCTATGCCTAGACAAAAATAGATCCGGTATTATTTATTTATATACCACATAATGGCGCCCGAATAGGGACTTGCCCTTTCCCCACGCGTCGGTGAAGCCACGCCGACCCCCTGACCCTCTGCAGTCGTGACGGAACTCTTCTGCGCACCGGCAGATATTTCTGCTTCAAGTATCCCTCAGGCCCACGGAGGAGACGGAGGAGGCGGTCCAGCATCCAGACGAGACGGTGGAGGAACGCGGCGAGTCCCGACCAGAGCCCAAGCCGAGAGTCCAAGGTCCGAGGTATCCGGAGGCCCACCCGTAACAGAAGTCCGAAGTTCGTCCGTCCGGCGTCGAAGCAGTCCAGTCCAGTCCGAGGCCTTCCGTTCTTGCTGCCCGGTGAGTACCGTTGCTGGGGTAGTATCTAGACAGGGTCAATCTAATTGACTCTGGTCCGTGGGTTGGTGGTACACAGACCCACAAACGAAGTGTCCACTCCGGTGGATGCGGGTCCTGACGTGTCTCTGTATGAGACCGGTAAGTTTCGTACTGTTTCAGCAGTGCATCTAGTTTCTGTTCTAGTCAGTTCTGTTCTCGAGAAAATTC
This sequence comes from Lissotriton helveticus, assembly GCF_964261635.1. Lineage (NCBI taxonomy): Eukaryota > Metazoa > Chordata > Amphibia > Caudata > Salamandridae > Lissotriton > Lissotriton helveticus. The sequence goes on from NC_136069.1 coordinate 513,327,468, forward strand.
ATGTATTCTGTTTTCCGTATTCCAGGTGGTATTCTGTTCGAACTGTTATTCATAATGTTCTTCATGTATTTTAATGTCGTGGTATGAGTGCGAAGTGATTCTCGTGTTTATTGTGTATTGTGTTGTGTCCAGATTATAGTTCAGTCATGCCACTCTTTTCAAAACTGCGTCAGTTAAAAACCAGAAAAGGTCTGCTAGAAGCAGCAGTTCCTGTCCCGCCTAGGGACAGTCCAGGTCATTTCATGTATCAGAAGCATGGCATAAGCGCCATATTGTATCTAGATTTATGGGTAGAGTATACCAAACAGTTAGAGGAAAAGTATAGATGGCCCGTATCGGGTACATGGGATGCCGAGTGCATCATGCGAGTAGAAGAAGCATTATGGAAAAAGAAAGCCAGACAGTCACAGAAAGATGCCATCGAGTTATGGCGCAAAGAATCTCATAAAAGAACCGAAAAAGAAATCAGAAAGTCAGAATTAAGTAGAGAATCCTTAGAACGAGCCCAAGAAAGGGAATTAATCGAGATAGGTGAACGAGTTAAAACAGAACAGTCCGACAGACAGAGGAATGCCCTTATCAAGGGTATGTACCCTCTTCTTGCCGAGGGCTTGCCAAAAGCGACCCCGGAGGCATCCAGTAATTTCCCGCCACCACTAGTTCCGACCAAGCTACGTCACAAACCGACCGCAGCTGATATTTTCATTTCGTCCTATTTGGACGACACAGTCCCAGAATATGCAAATCCTGTTCCTGCTCCGCCAGTCCCTGTAAATCAGGCACTTCCCGCTCCTCCAGACACCGGAGTACCTGTTACGGTACCCCCGGTCCAGCCCGCCATACAAGTCCAGCCTGCATTTCCATTTCCCACTCTGCCAGGACGAAGAGCATCAGTAGACGACTCTAGTTTAGGGGCCGCAGGGGGAGGTCCTCCTCAAACCCCGCCGCCACACAAGCGTTTAACGTTAGCCGAATTACATGCACAAGCGTCACAGCGTACGCCCAGGTATCAGTCTGTTGCAGAAATAAGAAAAGCCCTTAATGAATGTGGCTATGATCCAGTCCCAGGCGAGGATAGTATGGTTTTATATTCATTACGCGTGAGAAAGGTGACCGAGTATCTAGTCACCCTACCAGATATGAAAGAAGATCTAGACAGAATATATCGTTTCATCCGTACAGGGAATGATCCAGAAAGTATTAGTGACGTCATGTGCCAAAGAAAAGTTGAAGTCCAGCTCATGATATTAAAGTTTCTGATTAATTGTCTAATAAGGGAACAAGATTATCCGACCAAAGATCGAGCCGAAATGAAAGTCCTGACAAGGTGGAGTGATAATATAGCCGAGGGTAAGCACAAGACTATCAGTAGTATAGAGAGTATGTACAAGAAAATCCGTAAAGAAATAATAAGGGTACACGAACAACGTAAAGAAGCACAAGTAAGCGAGAAAGAGAATGACTCTTCTACAGAAGAGGTAGAGGACGAGAATCCCGCCAGAATGGCGTATGTAGGAAAATCTAGATTTCCAGATCGCCATTTGCGCCTAGAACACAAGTCAATTTTTCATCATCCAGCACCAGAACAAGGTTCTCTAGAACAAGTATTTCAAGCTACCGATCACATTCTGAAATCACGAATCGGTTATAACGAGTTAAGTACTATGCATGAACAAGAACTAGCCCGATCAGCAGTCCGATGGACTACTGATTTTACCACTTTTCCAGACGAAATAGTGGCACAAATGTTTCTGAAATTGCCCCCAGCCGAGCAACGACTGGCGGGTATGTATATGATCCAGCACCTCATTACATTGTATGAGGGTCAACATTCTGATCCAGGTCCGTTACACGATGTCCTGAACGAGTTACTCCAGTATAAATGGAAAGGTTTAGGTACCGATTTGATTAGTGTCATTCTAGAACAGCGCCACAAATACAGAACGTTTTTGAACCCGCATTTTGTTCATGTCTCATCTCCAGAAAGTAAACCGTTTTACATAGACAGACAGAATCCGTTACGAGAAGTGCATCCAGTTAAGACAGACGGTGGTGAAATGCAACGAGTGTTTGTTTACACCCCGATCACAAAGATGGAACTCTTAGAGATGAAAAAATTAATTCCCTGTCATGATAAAGATCCAGCAGGGTTCCACCGAGAATTAAAAGACATGCTCCGTATGGGAGAATACACGTATCCAGATATCATTAAAATGTTAAAAGTCTTGTTGCCCGCAGGGGTATATGAGAAACTCAAAGAAAAAGAATGGGAGGTGGGAGAGAAAAAGATCGATTGGACAGTCCTAGAAGCTGAAGACAAGGCACGAGTACCAGGTACCGGTCTTGGAGATAAATGTAAAGAATTACCTGAACTGTTAATACAAGTTTTGCCTAGGTTATTGACAACTAGAAAGGAAGACTGGGATGCAATCTCAGCATGTAAACAGAAACAAGACGAAGATATTAGTGATTTTTATTCTAGATTCGAGAAATGTTTTAGTATAAACAGTGGCCTCAAGACGAGTAGCGAGTCATTCCCTCATCTTTTTGTTACCAAATTAGTCGAGAATTCAAGTCCACAAATTAAAAACCGAGTTTTGAAAGTCGAAAGTACCTGGCAAGCTAATACCCCGTCCCAGATGTTACAGATGCTTCAATACCACCAGAATAGAATCAGAGAAGAGCAAGAACATGAGAGAAAACGTATGAAAGACACGAAAATGAAAGTACTAGTTGCACAATCTGTTCCTCAAGACAGTCAGAAGAGGGGTACAAATCAAGCCAGTCATCCTGCAGCTCCCGTTAAAGGAAACTGCAATTATTGTAAACAGCCAGGTCATTTTATAAACGAGTGTGCAGTTCTGAAACACAACATAGCTACCGGTAAGACTAAAGAAAGACCACGTTCGCCTAGACAAGAGCAAGTTTCACAGACTCCTCAGTCACAGATTGCACCACAGACAGTTACAGCTCCGCAGCCTATCGCTGCAACACAGCATGTTACACAGCAGATGTACCAGTATGCACAGTCTGAGTATCCAGAGTATCAGCCATATTCATGAAACAGCCTAGAGAGGGAGGTAGGCTTGCCTCTCATCGAGATACCTGTAGATCAAGAAGGTCCCTATGTTCATAGTCAAGTATTAGGGAAAGACAGAAAGTTTTTGATTGATACAGGGGCAAGTAGGACCACTATAAGTCACGCCGAAGTTCCAGGGGCTCCGCTCTCAGGCTCTAGAAATGTTTCCCTTGGATTTTCAGGAAAACCTATTGTAAATGAAATATCAAAGCCAGTTACTCTAGAAGTAGGTCCATTGTCCCGCACTACTGATCTGTTACTCACTAAGTCATGTCCAGAAAATCTATTAGGCATTAAGACACTGAAAGAGTTAGGTGCAGTTATATGCTGTTCCCCAGAGGGAATACGATTGTTCCTACGTGACTTCAAGGGTCACTATGTATTACGAGATTTTGATCCCAGATTGTCTAATGTTCCGCAGCATCTATGGGCGCAAGGTCCAACTGATGTTGGTTATATGCAAATCACACCCCATCGTGTGACTCTCAAGCCAGGTGTAGTCCTGCCACGAATAAGACAGTACAGATTGCCACCTGAGGCTGTAGCAGCTTTATCCAAAATTATTGACGAGCTCATGGCTCAAGGAGTAGTTGTAGAAACTGACTCCAATGTATGCAATTCTCCGATCATTCCTGTTATGAAACGTACTGATCCAAATGCACCTCCAGTATATCGTTTAGTGATTGATCTCCGAGAACTTAATAAATGTATTATTCCCCAGTACCCAGTTGTTCCAGATATCTCTTCCCTATTGACAGCCATTGATTCAGAAGCTTCATTTTTCACTGTCATAGACCTCAAGAACGCGTTTTTCAGTGTCCCCATTCATCCAGACAGCCAGTTTCTTTTCGGATTTTGTTTAAATGGAAGGAGCTATATGTTCACACGAGCTCCTCAAGGTTTCACAGAAAGTCCTAGTATTTACAGTCAAGCACTCAAGAGACAACTAGACAACATTCACATGCCAACTGACACTGCCCTGCTCCAGTATGTCGATGATCTCCTGATCACAGCCCGTTCTGAATGTGCTTGCGAGCGAGCATCACTTACAGTCTTGTATTTCCTTGCCGAGATGGGACACAAGGTGTCCCCTTCTAAACTTCAATTCTGTGCCCAGCAAGTGGTCTACTTAGGACACTTACTGTCCAAGAGGGGTAGGCAGTTGACACCAGACCGTATCCAGTTAATAGCGAGTCTTCCTCAGCCCAAGACCCAGAAGGAGGTACGTGCTTTTATTGGCCTCACTTCTTATTGCAGACAATGGATTCCTCAGTATGCATTTCTAGCCAAGCCACTGATACAGTTAACGACACAGGAGGCAGCCGTATCGACTGTCCTCCCTTGGACATCTGAACATACACTTAGTTTCAATGAGTTAAAGAAAGCCCTATGCCAAGCTCCAGTTCTAGCAACACCGAACTACAGTAAGCCTTTTACACTTTTTGTCACTGAACGCGAAGGTACAGCATTATCTGTTCTCACACAAGATCAAGCAGGACAATACAAGCCCTGTGCTTATTTTTCGAGCACATTAGATCCTGTAGCCCAGGCTCTGCCTGCGTGCCTTAAGTCAGTTGCAGCCACAGCACTTGCTATCAGACAAAGTGATTCCATAGTATTAGGACACTCTCTGACAGTACAAGTTCCACACTCCGTGGAAGTTCTTTTAAACCGAACACAAACTCAGCACTTGACAATTGCACGTTTAACAGGTTATGAATTGACACTGTTCCAGCCACACATAGAAATCAGACGCTGCAACGTTTTAAATCCTGCTACACTGTTACCATCAGTTACTTCGAATTCTGCCACCCACGACTGTGTGGAAGTAGTTAACATCATGACAAAGCCAAGACAAGATCTGACAGATATTCCATTACCAGACCCCGACCTGACACTTTATGTGGATGGTTCATGCATGAGAACTAGTACAGGAGAACTAGTAGCCGCGTATGCAGTGACTACTGACACTGAAGTTATTGAAACACACCGTATTGACACCCTGTCTGCTCAAGCAGCGGAGCTAGTTGCTCTGACACAAGCCTGCATACACGCCAAGAACCTGAAAGTTAATGTTTACACCGATTCACGTTACGCATTTGGAGTTGTACACGACTTCGGAGTGCTCTGGCAGGAGAGAGGTTTCATGACTTCTCATGGAACCAAGATTCAGCATGGTCTTCTTATTCAGGCTCTGTTAGATGCCATACATTTACCGACATCCATTGCTATCATGAAGTGCAAAGCACATACGAAAGTTACTGACACTATTTCCCAAGGTAATGATCTAGCAGATCGCACAGCCAAGCTTACAGCTCAGACACCAGACATTCCAGTTAATAAGGCACCGACACCTACTCTAGATCCGACTACATGTATGACAGTTAAAGACCCTACTCAAGATGTCATAGATATCCAGTTACATGCTACTCCCGATGAAATCAAGAAATGGTCCGAACAAGGAGGGGTCCAGACAGATCAGGGATGGGTAACAAAGGGTAAAGCCACTTGGTTTCTCCCCGACTCTATGGTTCAAGTCATTATTAATACCGCACATAGTCCAGCACATTTAGGAGAAAAAGCCATGTTAGACAGTATCCAGAATATTTGGTTCAACAAGCATTTACGAGCTGCAGCCAAGCAGAAAGTCCGTACCTGTATGATATGTTGCCAGTTCAATCCAGGTAAAAGTGTCCCGGTGGAACAAGGTGGATTCCAGCCCCCTGACCACCCTTTTGAAGTCCTCCAGATGGATTACATTCAGATGGAGCGATGTCGAGGTTTCAAGTATGTCCTTGTAGTTGTATGCGCTTTGTCCAGGTGGACAGAAGCATATCCAGTCCCCGATTACACAGCCGCGACCACTGCCAAGCAGTTGGTTCGTGAGTTCTTCCCCCGTTATGGACTCCCTAGAGTCGTATATTCTGACAACGGCCAGCCATTCTCATCTGAACTCATGAAACACGTGTCCCTTTTGTTAGGGTACCAGTGGAAGTTCCATTGTGTACGCCATCCTGAAGCAGCTGGTCTCGTAGAGAGACATAATCAGACCCTGAAAATCCGAATTGCAAAAGTTTGTCAAGAGAAAGGTGTGGACTGGCTCATAGCTCTGCCAGTCGCCCTGTTCTATATGCGCATGGTCGCACATTCCAGATCAGGTCTGTCCCCGTATGAGGTCGTTTTCGGCCGCCCCCCTAACATGTGGGGTACTCCTAGACCCCGAAGTATTACCGATGTTTCAAGTAATATGCTGACAGATTACCTAGCTTCCTTGATGTCTGCCCTCAACTCTTGTCGTTCACAGGTTGCCGCCGCATTTCCAGACAATACCGAGGTGGCACCGCATGAAATCGTTCCCGGATCCATGGTCCTAGTGCGAAATTTCGATCGCTCAAGTCCGCTGGAGCCTCGCTGGAAGGAGCCCCGACAGGTCCTCCTGGCCACCCGCACAGCCGTGAAGTTGGAGGGACGCAAAGGCTGGGTGCATCTTTCGCATATTAAAAAATGTTATGGATTGAAGCCAGTCTCAAAGAACATTTCCCAGGATTCAAAGGACTGCCAAAGTACTATTCTTAAGGACTGTCCCGCAAAAGACAATGATACTGCACCCTCCCTGTTAGAGAAAACTCCGCAACAGGAGTATAAGCTTAAGTTAAGGTCTAGTAAAATAAGTCAGCCAGTTTGATTGTCTAAGTCCTCCCCTAGGTGAAACGGTTAGACCGGTTTCTGACATGTATAAAATAGACCCCCATAGTGAGAGAGTTAGTCAAAACTCAATCCGATGTATCGTTTTTCTATGTTTCATATTATTTCTCAGTATTATGATTTCCTGCACCAGTTATGCGTTTTATCTGTATTTTCCAGTTTCTCATGTAAATAAGTCTTCTAATGTTACAGTAGAGCCCACGTTTAGTGATCTGCCTCCTCATGAACTCTCTTACCGCCTCGCTATGCGTAACAATTCTTTTATCCGCATGTTACATTATTCACACCAGACCAGCAATGCCACAAATTGTTGGGTGTGTGGTCGACTCCCCCCTTTCCAGACCCCGAAGGGAGTTCTGCCACTCTTTCCTTATCCATTTTCACATAATGGTTCGTGTGGAGCATGGTCCACGTTAACGTCATCTTCAACAGATATGTCTTTTCTTAACAGTACATGTTTTCCAGACAAGCAAGGTCTTCCCCACAGAACAGGGTTAGATCTAGAAAACGAAGTTTACAATTTAGGTAATTATTCTTCGAATTTCATGGTCCTGAATGTTCAGTCTGATTCCACTCCAGACTTACCTGCTATTTCAGTACTACCAGTCAAAGGCGAATTATGTGTCCGAAATAATGGTTCCGTACATGTAGGACATAGCGATTGTACTACTATTGTCAAATATAGTGACAGTGGGAAATCTATTTTCAAAGCTTCACGCCATTCTTATTTTATTTGTGGTCAGACCGCATATGTTCGTCTGCCCCTCGATTGGGAGGGAACCTGTTACATTGCCTTCCTACTGCCACCTGTTTTCCTAGCCCCATCTGATTATCATAGAAACACACATCTAGTACACATTAGACATAAAAGGGAGATCGAGTCCCCCATTGTCGATTATACTGAAACTGCTCTAGAACAGTATACAGATTTCAATAGAGGTTTCTTCTTCTTTATAGGACCTATCCAGAATAGTAAGCTAATTCGTAGATTAACCAGAACCCTTGAAGTAGTAGTCAATGAGACTGCCTCTTCTCTAGGTAACTTAACCGAAGAGCAATCTGCTATGAGATTTGTCGTTTTACAGAATCGTCTCGTCCTTGACGTCATATTGGCCGATAGGGGCGGGGCCTGTAGAGTCATCGGATCTAGTTGCTGCATTTTCATTCCAAATAACGCACCGTCTGTTTATTCAGCTATAACCAGACTCCATAAAATTGCCCATCTGTTACACCAAGATCCAGGCACCTGGACATGGTCCGGTTGGTTCTGGAATATAATTTCCGCTTGGGGATGGAAAGTCTTGTCCTTTCTAGGTATTGCAGTAGCGATCATATTCAGCTGCTGTCTCTGTATACAATGTGGCCCTGCGATTTGCGGCATTTGTGCTACCTCTTGTATTCCTAGTCCCAAGTCCCGTTCTAAAACACGTTCCCAGAAAATTCGAGACAAGCAAATGATACTGTATGAAATGATAGATGGTATCATGAATATTGATGTTTCCTGATGGAAACGTAGTGACAAGGAGGGAATGTGGAAAAGTAAATTTTGCCATGTTCTGTGTCCCTACGCGTCCCCCATCATATGTTATCTGTGCATGATTAATATGCATATGTATTCCCCATGTTCGATTAAAGACGCAATTACAGTTGTATCCACCTCTAGTATGCCAGTTTCCAGTTCTCGTGAATACTACGAATATCAGGCCTATGTAAAGTTACGTTGCCACGTTTCTCAGTGTACACGTTATTCCATTGTAAAATCCCCGTTTCTAGGCCTCAAAAGGGCCTGGACACCAGATTCAGCTCCTGTCTCCTGAAGCCTCGCTGAGGAGCGATACAGCCCCCACCTGTATCCTCGACCCTTCACTTACTTCCTGCCTCACAGTGCCCGGCTCAGCCTGGCCTTGCCTCTGAGTCTGCCAAGAATATGTTATGAGTATGTTATGATTCCAGTTATCAGTTCAGTCCTCCTTCTCTGCATTCCTAAAGCTACTGAATCGCATCAATAGTTTCCGTCATTGTCTAGCCTTTACGTCTCCACGTTAGAGAAATACTGCATTTAATGGTCATTTAATATTCTTCATCACGCACTACATGTAGAATAATGCATGCTCCAGTCTTGGAGTCCGTTAGCCTCTCCCCTCCTGACTCTTAGTTTATATCAACATGTTCTCTAAACATTAGATACTAGATACTGCTTAGGTACATGTCGCCCTGACTCTCCAGACTTCAGTCTCTGCTCCTAGCACAGAGTTCGAAGCCCCCAGCTTCTCCTAGTAACACGTCATTGCCAGCTTGCGCGCACCATTAGGTCAAAGGTCCCGGCTCCTTAGGTAGCCCCCTCCATGTTTCCGCCCCATTCATGACATATTCTGTTACGTTTGCATCACATGTCTATGTATACGCCTCTGTTACACCTACTTTCACCCTTATCTTTCGCGACTGCTATTGACCACACCCACTGCTCCGCCTATCGTATGTATTGTAATGCAACTGTTTTAGTATATATGATCGTGTATTGTTATTAAATGTTAGCGCGCTCATCCCAGATCCAGCCCCGGCAGCTGCCGGGCCACGCTAGTCCTGTCGGGACCCCCCTGCTGGGCCCTGCCATCCTATTCCTATGCAGGTTGTCCCGCTCCTGTCCTTTATGCTGTAATAAACCTGCAAAAACTCCTACTACCTCGAATCTTGACTCTTATTTATTGAGCTATCTGTTATTGCTATGCCTAGACAAAAATAGATCCGGTATTATTTATTTATATACCACACCAGCAGCCCCCAAAAAACGAAGGGAGTTCTGCCACTCTTTCCTTATCCATTTTCACATAATGGTTCGTGTGGAGCATGGTCCACGTTAACGTCATCTTCAACAGATATGTCTTTTCTTAACAGTACATGTTTTCCAGACAAGCAAGGTCTTCCCCACAGAACAGGGTTAGATCTAGAAAACGAAGTTTACAATTTAGGTAATTATTCTTCGAATTTCATGGTCCTGAATGTTCAGTCTGATTCCACTCCAGACTTACCTGCTATTTCAGTACTACCAGTCAAAGGCGAATTATGTGTCCGAAATAATGGTTCCGTACATGTAGGACATAGCGATTGTACTACTATTGTCAAATATAGTGACAGTGGGAAATCTATTTTCAAAGCTTCACGCCATTCTTATTTTATTTGTGGTCAGACCGCATATGTTCGTCTGCCCCTCGATTGGGAGGGAACCTGTTACATTGCCTTCCTACTGCCACCTGTTTTCCTAGCCCCATCTGATTATCATAGAAACACACATCTAGTACACATTAGACATAAAAGGGAGATCGAGTCCCCCATTGTCGATTATACTGAAACTGCTCTAGAACAGTATACAGATTTCAATAGAGGTTTCTTCTTCTTTATAGGACCTATCCAGAATAGTAAGCTAATTCGTAGATTAACCAGAACCCTTGAAGTAGTAGTCAATGAGACTGCCTCTTCTCTAGGTAACTTAACCGAAGAGCAATCTGCTATGAGATTTGTCGTTTTACAGAATCGTCTCGTCCTTGACGTCATATTGGCCGATAGGGGCGGGGCCTGTAGAGTCATCGGATCTAGTTGCTGCATTTTCATTCCAAATAACGCACCGTCTGTTTATTCAGCTATAACCAGACTCCATAAAATTGCCCATCTGTTACACCAAGATCCAGGCACCTGGACATGGTCCGGTTGGTTCTGGAATATAATTTCCGCTTGGGGATGGAAAGTCTTGTCCTTTCTAGGTATTGCAGTAGCGATCATATTCAGCTGCTGTCTCTGTATACAATGTGGCCCTGCGATTTGCGGCATTTGTGCTACCTCTTGTATTCCTAGTCCCAAGTCCCGTTCTAAAACACGTTCCCAGAAAATTCGAGACAAGCAAATGATACTGTATGAAATGATAGATGGTATCATGAATATTGATGTTTCCTGATGGAAACGTAGTGACAAGGAGGGAATGTGGAAAAGTAAATTTTGCCATGTTCTGTGTCCCTACGCGTCCCCCATCATATGTTATCTGTGCATGATTAATATGCATATGTATTCCCCATGTTCGATTAAAGACGCAATTACAGTTGTATCCACCTCTAGTATGCCAGTTTCCAGTTCTCGTGAATACTACGAATATCAGGCCTATGTAAAGTTACGTTGCCACGTTTCTCAGTGTACACGTTATTCCATTGTAAAATCCCCGTTTCTAGGCCTCAAAAGGGCCTGGACACCAGATTCAGCTCCTGTCTCCTGAAGCCTCGCTGAGGAGCGATACAGCCCCCACCTGTATCCTCGACCCTTCACTTACTTCCTGCCTCACAGTGCCCGGCTCAGCCTGGCCTTGCCTCTGAGTCTGCCAAGAATATGTTATGAGTATGTTATGATTCCAGTTATCAGTTCAGTCCTCCTTCTCTGCATTCCTAAAGCTACTGAATCGCATCAATAGTTTCCGTCATTGTCTAGCCTTTACGTCTCCACGTTAGAGAAATACTGCATTTAATGGTCATTTAATATTCTTCATCACGCACTACATGTAGAATAATGCATGCTCCAGTCTTGGAGTCCGTTAGCCTCTCCCCTCCTGACTCTTAGTTTATATCAACATGTTCTCTAAACATTAGATACTAGATACTGCTTAGGTACATGTCGCCCTGACTCTCCAGACTTCAGTCTCTGCTCCTAGCACAGAGTTCGAAGCCCCCAGCTTCTCCTAGTAACACGTCATTGCCAGCTTGCGCGCACCATTAGGTCAAAGGTCCCGGCTCCTTAGGTAGCCCCCTCCATGTTTCCGCCCCATTCATGACATATTCTGTTACGTTTGCATCACATGTCTATGTATACGCCTCTGTTACACCTACTTTCACCCTTATCTTTCGCGACTGCTATTGACCACACCCACTGCTCCGCCTATCGTATGTATTGTAATGCAACTGTTTTAGTATATATGATCGTGTATTGTTATTAAATGTTAGCGCGCTCATCCCAGATCCAGCCCCGGCAGCTGCCGGGCCACGCTAGTCCTGTCGGGACCCCCCTGCTGGGCCCTGCCATCCTATTCCTATGCAGGTTGTCCCGCTCCTGTCCTTTATGCTGTAATAAACCTGCAAAAACTCCTACTACCTCGAATCTTGACTCTTATTTATTGAGCTATCTGTTATTGCTATGCCTAGACAAAAATAGATCCGGTATTATTTATTTATATACCACACCAGCAGCCCCCAAAAAACGACAAAAAACAATAAAATAAGCACAATCCCAGCCCATCCATGGCCTCAATTATGTTTAAATTCAAGAAGACACCCCACAGAAAGACTAGGCCCATGCAACACTCACCACCCCTGGGCAAAGGGCCCCACCAGCAGGCCCAAAAAAACGACAAAAATCAGCACAATCCCAGCCCATCCATGGCCTCAATGGTGTTTAAATTCAACAAAACAGTTGTATCATGCACCCCTAACCAACCCTGGTCCTACTGGATACTGTGGCTACCCACAATATAATTTATTTAATGTTCTGAAAAAGTTCCAAAATTTTACTTGCAGCAACTGTAATGCCCCAAACAAACTTACTTGTGAAAGTTGATTTCTAATCCAAAAGTGATCCAAAGACAGTCAAAAAGGCCTCAAATCCAAATATCCAGCAGCACCCACAAAAAGTAATCCTTCCAGCTCCAGATCCAAATGAAAGTGACCAGGAGATGGACAAAGCACTGGGAGGAGCCTGCTGGACAGGAACAGGAAGTTGGAGACTGTGGGGCACTTCCTTCCTCCCCCCCCCCAAAAATGGACTCCTTGCAAAAAAAAAGGCCATGCAAATGTCAATCTGAGGAGTGATTCTGATAAAAATCATAATTTTCTGAAGGTTTATCCTGTTTGCTGGTGATTTTCTTGTGCAGAATTGCAAAAGCTCTATTTCGCGAGTGCGAGATTGTTCCTTTCCGCCGCAACTACGTGTTCGCAATTGCGAACTCTCGCGAGGTGTGCTGTGCAAGGTGGCAAGCCGCGATTACGTATTCGCGGGCGCCAAACTCCCGCGGGATCACGCAGCAAGATCCAAAATGGCGCGTCACTCGCAAAGAAAAACAACTCGGCAAACGCTAAATGACGGAAAGTGAACGCCGTGCACCACGCCGCGCGCCGCAACCAAGCAAAAAATCCGCCGCGAGCGGATTCACGGATTTTCGGCAAATTCGCGAGAGTTCGCGGATTGCGAATTTGCCGAAAATCCGAAAAATCCGCGATCGGAGCGGATTTTACGCCCATGCTTAATCTCAAGGCACTAGCCAAGGGCACTATATAAAAATTAAACAATAGGGGAGAAAGAGGGCACCCCTCTCTGATTCCTCTTTCTATATATATCTTTTCTGTAAGAGACCCATTAACTAGTACACATGAGGTTGGGGATCTATATAGAACTCTTACTGCTCTTACAACGTTGCGCAGCGATACTCCGTTGGAGTCGATTCCAGCGCTATAGAAATCCATAAATAAATAAATAAATAAAATAAATAAGCCTCCAGGGTATTGTGTAAAAAGCTCCCACTGACCCTACTGAAGGCCTTTGCGGCAACGAAGGTGACTATCGATGGGGGAAGTTTCTCCTCAGCCGCCAAGTCTATTGCCCCTATTAATTCATGAGTTAGTTCCTGAATCTGTCTGCCTCTTATAAATCCTTTCTGGTCCTAGTGAATTAGGCAACCTGCCCATTTCCCCAATCTTTTTGCTAATAATTGAGTAAAGATCTTATAGTCGCTATTTAACATTGAAATGGGTCTATAGGACTCACATAGTTTAGTGTCTTTCCCGGGCTTTAATATACTACAAATAGTTGCTTTCTTCCAGGATTTGGGAGGTTCCTGTCCCTTAATAAACATATCATTAAATAAGCTAGTAAGTTCAGGGACAAGTTCCTCCTTCAAAACCTTGTTTATCACATTGAGCAAAGCATCAGACCCAGCCGCCCTAGCACTTTCAAACCTTTAACTACCTTGTTTACTTCTAATTCACTTATCTCTGCATTTAGTTCCTCCCTTTGCTCTTCTGACAGAGTTTGCTCTACCCAAAAGTTAAGATAGTCCTTAATGTGGTTGTCACTATTATATGTATCCTCTTTATATAATTCTCTGAAAAACCCGTAAAAGGGTCTTTTAATTTCTGACTCTTCTACAGTAGGTTGACTTTTATCCTCCTCTTGGATACTCAAAATCTTATTGCGCTTTAAGTCAGTCTTAGCTTTCCAAGCTAAAAGCTTACCATACCCCTGACCATATTGTAAGTGAGCAAGTTTACTTGCCTCCCATTTTCTCCTAACTCGAGCATCTAAGATATTTATGAGTTCCCTTTTTTTGTTGACTAATTCCCCAGTAAATGCTTCCACTTCAACTACTAAGATTTTCTCCTTAACACTCTTCTCCAGTTGCTCTTTATATTTCTCCCTCTAAACTCTCTATTTCCTTTTTATTCATCCTATTTCGGTAGGCCGCTAAGCTAATCAGTTTCCCCCTAAGTATTGCCTTATATGCATCCCACCTAACCTGGCATAAGGTCCCCTCCGAGTTTAACTGGAAATAGGATATCATTTTTTCTTTAACGTCCTCTATTATCTTAGTGTCTAGAAGCAATGTCTTATCTAGGGTCCACCTTGTCTGAGGTTGCTGACTATGAAATTCAAGCTCCATCAATACTGCAGGGTGAACTGAAAGATGTTCTGGGAGATGTCTAACCTTTTTTACTTCACTCCCTAGTGATGTATCAATTAACAAATAATCAATTCTAGAGGAATGACCCAGTGTTTTTATTCTTAAACATAAACAAGTGAGATTTTTGATCTTTTCCTCTCCATATATCGATTAGACCTAAATCATCCTGATAAATCTTAAGCCAACTCCTCATTTTTGGTAGAGTAGGGAATTTTTTAGGGGCTCCTATCTTGTTTGGGGTCCATTAATATGTTAAAATCACCCCCTAGGACCAGGTACATCCAAAAGATATGCGTAGAGGGTCTGTAAAGCGTAGGGGTCATCTACATTTGGTCCATAGTACCCTGCTTTAGCCAATGATCTCCCGTTCAAACGTATATTCACTACAGCCCATCTCCCCTTTATATCAGTTTTATATGACTCAACGGCAGGTTTTGCTGACCTTTTAAAAATAATGATTATCCCCTTAACGCAGCATGCTTGATCAGTGCAAATAAAAGAGTCCGCCCAAAGCTGGGTTTTCATTATGATCCCCACACTGCTTTTAAGAGATGAGTCTCTTGGAGAATTATTATATCACTCTTTATGGTAATAAGATACTCTAAGATCCTTTGCCTTCTATTTCTTACACACAAACCTTTCACACTCCCATATTCTAAGATATTGGTTTCACTTAGACATATGTCTTTCGTGAATCGGACCTGATTTTCTTTTGTTTTTCCCCCAAATGCTCCCACACGCTTAGTGCACCATATTATACATGACATAGGGAGCTCCCGACCGGTGTTCCTATCCGGCCGCCATGTTCTCTTCAAGTAGCAACCACTAATTTTTACAGTTCAACCAGAAGGTATGGATTGCCAGCACTATAAGAAAAACACTAAATAACTAACAAATGTCCATCTGTGTAAACTATACCAGTGACTATTTTTCTAGAATGTAAGGAGGTCCATATTTTTATAGCAAGTTTCAATCTTTATTTCGGTCAAATAGACCATCAAAGATATACAAATGAACACAATCATGTAAAACATTGGTTAAAAATTAGGCCTGACAATATAAAAAGGTCCATCAGCAATATTTGGGAAAGATAAATGAAATAAAATAAAATGTAATGAAGTTGTTATGGGCCCAGCTCCGCTTTAAAGATGCGGGTGCGGATAAACCACATGGCTGTGAGGTATTTCGCCAGTGCAAAGACAGTTGGAGGTGAAACATCAGTTTTTAAAATTCTGTACATGGGGGAGAACTGTCTGCAACCAAAGTTTCTGATGAGGGGGACAAGCCAGTGTTTTCTGATAGCTCGATAGGCCTTGCAAAATAGAACCGCATGTAAGTCACTTTCCACGGCGAGAGCACATGCCGGGCATTGCTTTGTAGTTGGTGGCGTTGTCCAGGAGCTGGTGAAAGACCTAAGGGGCAATGTACCATATCTCCACTGGAGAAATAGCTTCCTAGTCAACACAGGGGTCATCCCATCCAGAACCTTCTCCAGGCCGTAGGAGTCTTTGCTCTGGATGAATAGAGACGTCAGTGAGCCTTCACGGTTACTGTCTAAAGCAATAGTAAGATTTAGGTCATAATAAGCCTTCGACAGAACTTTGCGTGGTATCCTGGCAGATGCGTTGGCTGGGTCAGTCCATAGTTCTGGGAGCCCTAGACTCTCACACGATGATTTTATGTATTTTAGCCAAGGAATCTGCATAGCTTTTGGTTGGGTTAGAAACTCCTTAAGCTCAGACCTGTTCCTCGCTACTCTATATCTTTCGCCAAAATGTTTAAAGGTTTAAGACCCAGTTCCTCTATAATTGGTCTAAGTCCTAGGTCTAGCCTCGAAGGTAGCAGCGGCGTGCTTGATGGAAGTGCAACCAATTGTCTGATGAATTTGTTTTCGGTTGTCATCAGATTTCGGGCTGGAGTGTGACCCCAGAGTTCAGCCCCATAGGTTACAGCACCCCGGGCCTGGGCTTTGTAGATCTGGATGACTGGGCCCCGTGGGCGATGTGTTGATTTGGTCATCATTCTTGATAAGCCTCCCGCGATCTGCACCAATTTCAAGTTGGCCTTGGTCTGATGTGCCCCCCATGTCATGTTCTCATTTAGGGTTACACCTAGATATTCAAATGTGGAGACCCTCTCTAATCGTGATGGGCCAAGCAATGGATTTGGACGTGTCCTCGGGGTGAGATTTAGGATCATGAATTTGGTTTTTAGCGCATTGATCTCTAAGCCCCTCTCTGTACAGAATACCAAGAAAGAGTCAAGAATTCGCTGAACCCCATTGGGTTTTTGGACAGCAGCAGGGTGTCATCCGCAAACATGATTGCGGGCACCCTGCTGCCATCTAATTTGGGGGCATCGGTGTGTTCAATCCCATTCAGGTGGGTGATTACCCCATTGACAAAGAGGCAGAACAGGGTCGGTGCAAGCACACAGCCCTGTCTCACCCCTATGCCAATGGGGAATCTGTCTGTTAATTCGCCATTTCTTCCACACCTGACATGTGCAAAGTTGTTCTGATGGAGTCTCTGTAAAATTTCAAGGATATCAGGTGGAACCCCCATCTCAGCAAGTACACTCCACAGTTTCATTCTGGGCACCAAATCGAAGGCGGCTCGCAAGTCCACGAAAACCGTGTACAAGCTGCCCCCCTCGAGTAGCGCCGTCCTCCAATAGATGAGGTTTAGGCGGAAGATCTGATCTACTGTGGGCACCCCCTTTCTAAATCCTGCCTTGTAGGGACTAAGAGTGTCAGTTTCATCCAACCAGGCCTGAAGGCGATCCAGCACAATCCTACCAAAAAGCTTCTGGGACACGTCTATTAAGCTAATGGGCCTGTAGTTGGCTGGGAGCAGAGGCGAGCCCTTCTTGAATATGGGAACCACCTCTGCCCCCAGCCAAGTACTAGGAATCTCCATGCCCAACAGGACAGCATTGAACATTGTGACAAGATAGGGGGCCCAGACATCAGGCTCCTGTTTAAACAGGTCACCTGGGAGACCATCCAATCCGGGGGCCTTACCAGATGCCAGTCCCACAATGGCTGCTCGCGCCTCCTTTAGTGTAAACAAGTCACCCCTACAGTGGGTGGGCGTACTTGGGGGTGGATTACAAGTGTCCCCAACATCCAAAGTGTAGAGCGACTGAAAGTGCGCCTGCCACACCCCTGCTGCAATATTTGGTTCAATTGCTGAAAGTAAGTTCCCAGAGCCCCCATTGACAATTCGCCAAAACTTGCGATAGTCCCTGGTAGCTAGGGAACTAGAGAGTTCCTCCCACTGGTCCTCCTCCCATTCAATCTTTGCCTGGGCGACCAGTTTCTTGTACGCCCGTCTGCAAGCCTGAGTCTCCCCTCTGCCTTTGCCCTCCTTAATAAACAAGAGGAGTTCTCCCTTTGCCTTGCGGCATGCAGCATTGTACCATGAGGACTTGCAATTTGGTCCCCCCCTTTTACATTGGGCTTTGGTAAAGAGATCATCCGCCATGGTCCTAATAAGATCCTCATGAGCCAAATATATTAGTTTGTGCGTGTCCTCATTACAAATTTAATGCATGTGGAGCGTCTTACTGCTCCTATCGAACGCACAGCTTCAGTCCTTCGTCAGTTAGGACGCCCATTTTTTCCAAGATTGGAATTATTCCAGCATAGAGCTTTGGGAGCTTCTCACGGCTATCAACTAGTTTTTCCCACCTAATTCTCCTTCTGTTGTTTTCAAGGAGAAGCTCAGGTTTGGTCACCGCCATGCTTTGATCACTGACCTCCATACCAGGGTGGACAAAATCTAGTACTAGAGCATTGTGATTGCTGTCAGCTCTTTCTGCTACCTTAAAGTCAATGATATGCGACCATTCGGAAAGTTGTACAAGAACATAGTCCAAGCGGGCCTCCCTTCCCACTATGTTGTAGGTGTATCTGCTCGGTATATCAGATTTGATACGCCCATTGCAGGCTCTAACTCCGTGGTTAAGGGTCAGAGCAGTAATCTGTATGGCTAGAGGTGTCCAAGCTCTGGGAGGAGGTGCCACTACTGCGGGAACTGCCCACCTACTATCCTCTTCCATGGAAAAACCCTCCAAGAGGTCTGCTAGGGGCTCAAAATGTGAATTCAAGTCCCCTCCAACCAAAAATGGGGTGCCCCTCGGAATTTCACTGAGGTAAGCCGATAATTCCTCAATGGTAGGTGATTCACGTGTAATGTTGGCTGGCCTTGAATAAACATTCATTACGGCAAGTCTTGCTGAATTAGGCCATACCAACAAAACCACTAGTATGTCCTCAGATGCCAGTGGGAGACGTACTGCCTGACAGCCCAAATGGGTCACCACCCAAGTTGTAAGTCCGCCAGAGGGACAGCCCCTTCCCGCCCATTTTGCGGGAATGGAAAATGCCAGGTAACCCCGTCGGGAATATTCTTCCCTCGCCCAGGTCTCCTTGAACACACATACATCCCCGGTATCCACAAAAGCGGTTCATTCCTGTAGATCTAGCTTGTTACCTAGGCCAGCCACATTCCATGAAATTAACTTCAAGAGTGGTGGTGTAGAAGTCGGGACCAGTTTTGGGGACATAACGTTGTTACTTGAGTTAGCCACAAGTTTTGCCGCGGGAGTCCGATCACCACTAGGGGACCGAGAATCCCTAGGAACCCTTATCTTTGAGTTTATAGGGGGGGTGTCTGCATTAGTTCGACTTTTCTCGACAGACTGGCCCAAATCTAACATTGTGACAGATGTGTGTCCAGGGAGAATAAGATCTGCCTCCGCACCCTCCCTGAGATACGAGCTATCCCCGGTGGCAATCTGCCTGGGCTGTCAATCTATCATGTCCAAGTAGCTGTACCTATTAGACAGGGGGGATATGTGTGATGTTGTAATCTGGGGTGGCGAAAATCAATTCTCTCTCTTCTCTTCCAACCGCCTCCCCCTCTTTGACAAATTTCCCATCCCTCTTCTTCGGTGTTTGGAGGATAATACACCTGTTGATGGCAACTAGGATAGTAAGAGTCTCCTCTTCCACCTGCCTCAGGGGGACTCCCCCATCCCTCTTCCTCATAGGTGTGCGGCAGCCCGTGGTAGAAAAAGGATAGGGGTAGGGACTGGATATTGGTTCCCTGATCCTCATAATGCCAGCCACAAATATGAGAAACGGTCATGGGGTCTCTGAAGCTAACAGGACACAATCTCCTTTGATAGTTTTTCTAGTAGTGCCCACCCATGGTACCCTTCTTACCATGAGGACATCACTAGTTATACCCTGCGGTAGAGGTCTGTACTTGGATAGCCAGTCCAGCGCCTTGTTCTTAAGAGAGGCGGTGGATTCTATCAGCGTTGTTTTAACTCTGGCACCCCCGCTAAAATTACTGTGTACTGGCTGGCCTCTGGCGGCAAGTGCACTACTCTTGGCTTTTTGTTTTTCACTAGAGCCTCGTCTGTAAGTGTAGCTGCTTTTTGGGTTAGGCTAGAGGCAGGAATGTTAGCCTTAGGCTGATTAGAAGGGGTTTTGGGGGGGGGGGACCTGTGGGTGGTTGGGAGTTGCTATGCTAATACTAGGTTGCATGATCTTAATTGAGGGGGCAGTTGATTTACCCCGGTGTACTAAAGGACCTGTGCTATTTCCCGTCTTACTGTTGGCTGGGGCACCGCTCTTAGTATTAGTCTTAGTCACTGTCCCTGCTCTGCCACCCTTGTCCTGTATTTTACTGTCATTTTTGGGATAATCGGCTATTAGGGCCGTAAATTTCTCAATGTTCACTAGCCTGGCTTCCATTTTAATAAGCCGTGCTTCTAAAGGGCACAGTAAGGTTCTCAAAAGTGATCCTATGTCGGCCACAGTAACATCTTCGCCCGAGGTGTCATGGGGATTAATAGTGGTATGATCTAGAGACACAGCGATCTGAGTCTCTGATAGGATTGCCTCAGCTCCCTTCGTAGGTGTAATCCCCATTATGCTCGGTCCAGGACTATTTATCTTCGGGGTGGGATTTTTCTTTGATGTTTTTGTCTTCCTCCCACCACTTTTCTGGGCCCTATTTTTCACTTTGGGTACTGCTCCCTCCCTTAACCCCTGCAGTGTAGCTCTATCATTTGTATTTACCACGACTAAGTCGTGTTCGAGATTGGAAGTTTGGGCTGGCTGGAGTTGGACTATTGGGAGGTTTAACAGACTCAGGTCGTCAAAATCACTTGCTTCCTTAGAACTGGTGTGGGAGCTAGAAATGGACAAGTCTAGATCCCTATTATGCTCGCCACTCCCAGTTGCCCCGTTGGTAATGCCAGTTTGCTTAGTGCAAGTGGGTATGTTAGTTGGAGTCTTGGCTTGTGCAAGGGGGCCCAAAGATGACCTTCTTACCCAGTCAATTTCTTGGGAAATGCGCCTCTCAAGTATTGTAATTTCGTCAATCAATAGTGACCCCGCTTTGACAAAATAATTGTCCAAAGTACCTTCATTGGCTCCGGTAGCTGCCTGCGTACTTTTACTCCTTGTTTCCATCGTAGTCATCCTTGGGCACGATAAGAAGCAACACAATCCAGGAAAGGTTGAAAGGGAGGTGGCCCGGTCCGGTCTCTACCGACCTCTAACGGCCTAAAATGGCCCACCCTTTGCCCGGGCCCGGGCCAGGGGATATTAGTGCCTTATAAGAGGGAGTTGGGGGCAGGAAGAGACACCAGGTGCGCTATGATGGCGGAGCCCTGTGCACCCTGGGTCTCGCAGTCCCGTCCCCGTCAGCAGCGGTCAA
Source organism: Lissotriton helveticus (assembly GCF_964261635.1). Classification (NCBI taxonomy): domain Eukaryota; kingdom Metazoa; phylum Chordata; class Amphibia; order Caudata; family Salamandridae; genus Lissotriton; species Lissotriton helveticus. Next base: position 513,348,694 of record NC_136069.1, read on the forward strand.
TTCCCGATGTGTGGGTGGTCCTCCCTTGTCAGGCACGGCAAACCAGGGAAGGGAAAAGAAACAGGAACCCAGCAACAGCTTCCTCAGTCCAAGGCCGCGAGCCTTATCAGCTGGTCACACTGATTGGGAGCTGGGGGCGGGAAGAGACACCAGGTGCGCTATGATGGCGGAGCGCTGTGCACCCTGGGTCTCGCAGTCCTGTCCCCGTCAGCAGCGGTCAATTCCCGATGTGTGGGTGGTCCTCCGTCGTCAGGCACGGCAAACCAGGGAAGGGAAAAGAAACAGGAACCCAGCAACAGCTTCCTCAGTTCAAGGCTGCGAGTGTCACCCGCGGAGCGGGGCCGCGAGCCTTATCAGCTGGTCACACTGATTGGGAGCTGGGGGCGGGAAGAGACACCAGGTGCGCTATGATGGCGGAGCACTGTGCACCCTGTGTCTCGCAGTCCCGTCCCCGTCAGCAGCGGTCAATTCCCGATGTGTAGGTTGTCCTCCGTCGTCAGGCACGCCAAACCAGGGAAGGGAAAAGAAACAGGAACCCAGCAACAGCTTCCTCAGTCCAAGGATGCAAGCGGCTCCCGCTGAGCGGGGGCCGCGAGCCTTATCAGCTGGTCACACTGATTGGGAGCTGGGGGCGGGAAGACACACCAGGTGCGCTATGATGGTGGAGCGCTGTGCACCCTGGGTCTCGCAGTCCCGTCCCCGGGTGGTCCTCCGTCGTCAGGCACGGCAAACCAGGGAAGGGAAAAGAAACAGGAACCCAGCACCAGCTTCCTCAGTCCAGGGCTGCGAGCGGCTCCCGCGGAGCGGGGGCCGCGAGCCTTATCAGCTGGTCACACTGATTGGGAGCTGGGGGCGGGAAGAGACACCAGGTGCGCTATGATGGCGGAGCGCTGTGCACCCTGGGTCTCGCAGTCCCGTCCCCGTCATCAGCGGTCAATTCCCGATGTGTGGGTGGTCCTCCGTCGTCAGGCACGGCAAACCAGGGAAGGGAAAAGAAACAGGAACCCAGCAACAGCTTCCTCAGTCCCAGGCTGCGAGCGGCACCAATATTTTTATTCATGTCTACCACTATTTTTCTGTCCAACTACAGTAACAAGCCTGCTTTGATTTGGATGCATTTTCTGTGCTGCAAACTGTTGGCCTGGCTGAGCCATCACTAGCAGGATGGGAGGGTGGAGCTGGGCACAGCCCTACTTACATATGCCCACTGTTAACTAGTGCTAAAGTGGACTGCTGCTTTTTGTTCTGACTGACTGCCTGCTGTCCTTCTGCCTGGGTGGGAAGGACTTGACCTGAATCCGGAACTCAAGAGTGACCACAAGGCTACTTGGCTGGCCTCCTGACTTGAGCCTTATGGACAGAAGGCTGGACAGAAGGCTCCAACAACCTTGAACCCAGCACATGGACTATGCCATATGTGCATCCTACCCTGCCCATTGGTTCCATCCCAGTCCAGGACCCTTGGAAGTGGGCCTGAAGGTGCTCTGCCAGCAATCTGTTGATCCAGCAGAACCAACACATCTCCTCTGCTGTGCAAAGCAATCCCGAGCTGAACTGATGCCTCACTTATGCTGCAAGGTTTATCTCAGTTCAAGAACTCGGCAGTGATTTTGCAGCATGCATTAGAACCGCCACTTTGAGGAGCTTCCCTGATGCAGGCTCTTCATCGCAAGTCTCTCGCAACAGCAACCTCAATGACAATGCAGTTTCTCGCATTGCAGCCTGGAAGCTCAACTCAACTATGCAACACAACTCCAGCACCGGACTTTGCACTGCATGCCCTCATTGATGGGATCCTCCACGATGATGCAAGCCCTTGCATCCCAGCTTCGCAACTGCTTGGATCCGACCCATCTCCTCAGCTGCGTGATGCATCCTCGATGCGTGATCTTGCAACACTCCACAATCAGGATTTAGGGTACTTTTGTTCTGCAGGCCTGACTGGGTCCCTGCAGCTAGCCCACGCTCCATCGCAGTAGGCCTCAACTTGGTGCAAACAGATTTCTCAATTGGCGCTATGTGCTTTTTGGCTCTATTTTCCGTGAAGTCTTTAAACCTGAAAACCTCCGGTTCTACTTCTTGGATTTTTGGTGTTTTGGTCTTGTTTTATTTATTAAATATTATGCTATTTGTCTCTAACTGTTGTAGAATCCTTTTGTGGGGTATTCTCACTGTGTTATTGTTTTAAGAGTTTCACAATTACTTTACACATTACTTCTAAGCTAAGCCTGACTGCTCTGTGTCAAGCTACCAGGGAGCTGAGTAAAGGTTAATTTAAGGTTTGCTTGTGACTTCACCCTGACAATGATTATAGTTTCTGCTTGAGTAGGGTTCTACCCACCTCTACTAGTGAACCAATTTTTTATAATTAGTCTTTTATGTGTTATTAGCATCTAGTAGGTTAGTGATGTGCTGTTACTTTTGAAAGCTGAGTCTCATCAGGGCTATACACTCTGGTACGAGCCATGCTTCATTCTCGCATTGTGAATATTAGCCTGTTTACTTTGAAACACTAAGCATGAACACAGTTTACATGCAAGTTCTTTAGAGTTACATGTAAGGGACATATGTAGGTAATATGTAAATCTGGTAATTGCATTAAATGCTGTCATTGTTGTACCTGTTAGAACCTAATTAGCATATCTTGTTGTCTTCTAAATATCTTCTGTCATGTTGCCTTTTACTATTCTCCTACACAAGCAGATTGCGGTTGCTCTCTTTGTTCGTTTCTAGAGATCAGTGCCAATCATAGTTAAAAATGATGGTGTTTCTAGCTGCAATGTGAAATTCATATGACAAGTAAATATCTCAGAAAATACACTTCAGACATGAACCTTATTCACCAACATATCTAGGAGTCATGATCACTAAGTCCTCAAAATGCCTTGAACTCCATCTTGTAGCCTATATCTAATCATGAGCACTCAGTTCAGAAGACAGGGGCCTCTGCATACAAGAAAACATACCTAGCGCAGGGAAAATTCAATATTTTAGAAACGTACTTGAGGAAGAAAAAATTATTTAAATGTGCAAGGATACATGATTCAGATTGACATGCAATAGACATTCTAGCTACATTTCATCTAATAAGTACAGAAACATCTAATATTTTGATCACAAAATCATTTTAAACTTTTTATAAACATTGTTTAAAGATATAAAATTGTGAACAATATAATGCAATATTTACATGAACAGTGTCCTATATACTAATCAATTCCTAAGATATATCACAAATTGCGTCTGATGAGCTGGTTAATTAATGCAATTGTTCATGTAATCATGTTCAGTCTTCAAATCATTGATACATGTGAGTGGAACCAGAAGATATTGATTCGTTGAAGCAGAATATGATATTGGTTTGGCGCATAATGTGAATGGCTTAGATTTTATGTGGCTGATGGTAAAATTGACACTATGCGCGTTTCGGCTGAAATGCCTTCATCAGGTAGCTGTTACATCATTAACTATGATTACCAAACGTGGCCATCAGGTTGTAATACAGTGAAGTGCCACTGTGGTTGAGGGCATCAAACTGTCAACTGGTTCACGAAGATTAACCGATGGACAAAATTCAGGGATCACGGAGTCCTGTCTCATTGGCAATGAGCTTCAGACAAATGTCAAATGCAAAAAAAAACTATTGATGGACAGAATGCAGAACAATGTCACACATTCATCCCAGTACAGAGATCTGGGCCTAGAACCATCGTTCTTTTGCTGACCATGCATTACAGTTTGGACCCAGCCATATGCAAATAAGTCTTGACCCTGTGCCCAATGGGAACAATCCATCCCCAACTGCCAGGCCTGGTCCTCCCTGGACTGGAAACAAGCATCCTAGGACCGGTTTTGGGCATTCAGCCCTCATCAGCCAGAATAGCTTGACTCCAGTGGCATGGAGAGCACGGGACCCATGTCTGGGCATACCCGCCCCACTCGGGGTGACTAATGCAAAAAGAAAAAATGATGGACAGAATGCAGAACAATGTCATACATTCACCCCAGTACAGAGATCTGGGCCTAAATCCATTGTTTTTTGCTCACCATGCCATTCAAGTTTGGACCCAGCCATATGCAAATCAGTCTTTACCCTGCGCCCAATGGGAACAGTCCAGCCCGAACTGCCAGGCCAGGTCCATCCTGGACTGGAAACAAGCATCCTGGGACCGATTTTGGGCATTCAGCCCACATCAGCCAAAATAGCTTGACTCCAGTGGCATGGAGAGCACGAGGCCCATGTCTGGGCATACCTAAGTGGGAAGGGTATGCCCAGACATGGGTCCCTACACCACTGGATTCAAGCTAGCCTGGCTGATGAAGGGTGATGCCCTGAAACCAGTCCCAGGATGCTTGTATCTGGTCCAGGTAGAACCCAGCTTGGACGTTCGGGCTTGACTGTTCCCACAAGGAACAGGGTCAAGAATGATTTGCACATGGCTGGGTCCAAACTGGGGTGGTGTGGCGAGCAAAAGAATGATGGCTTAAACCCTGATCCTTGTGACTGGGGGTGAATGTTTGCATTGTCCAGCATTCCGTCCATCAATTGTTTTTTTGCATATGTCACCATAAGTGGGAAGTGTGTGCCCAGATGTGGGTCCTGTGCTCACTACACCACTGGATCCAAGCTAGCCTGGCTGATGAAGGGTGATGCCCTGAAATCAGTCCCAGGATGCTTGTTTCCAGTCCAGGGAGGACCTGGCTTGGCAGTTCAGGCTGGACTGTTCCAACAAGGAACAGGGTCAAGACAAGACTGATTTGCATATGGCTGGGTCGAAGCTGGGGTGGTGGGGTGAGCAAAAGAATGATGGATTAAACCCAGATACTTGTGACTGGGGTGAATGTTTGTATTGTCCAGCATTCCGTCCATCAATTGTTTCTTTTGCATTTTTCGCCCATAGTGGGAAGGGTATGCCCAGACGAGGGATCCGTACTCTATCACCACTGGATTCAAGCTAGCCTGGCTGATGAAGGGTGATACCCAGAAACCAGTCCCAGGATGCTTGTTTCCAGTCTAGGAAGGACCTGGTGGCAGTTCGGGCTTGACTGTTCCCACAAGGAACAGGGTCAAGTCTGATTTGCATATGGCTGGGTCCAAACTGGGGTGGTGTGGTGAGCAAAGGAATGATGGAATAAACTCAGATCCTTGTGACTGAGGGTGAATGTTTGCATTGTCCAGCATTCCGTCCATCAATTGTTTCTTTTGCATGTTGCCGTTAGTGGGAAAGGTATGCCCAGATGTGGGTCCCGTGCTCACTACACCATTGGATTCAAGCTACCCTGGCTGATGAAGGGTGATGCCCTGAAACTGGTCCCAGGATCCTTGTTTCCAGTCCAGGGAGGACCTGGTGGCAGTTCGGGCTGGACTGTTCCCACAAGGAACAGGGTCAAGACTGATTTGTATATGGCTAGGTCCAAACTTGTGTGGTGTGGTGAGCAAAAGAATGATGGATTAAACCCAGATTCTTGTGACTGGGGTGAATGTTTGCATTGTACAGCATTCCATCCATCATTTTTTTCTTTTGTATATGTTACCCTAAGTGAGAAGGGTATGCCCAGACATGGGTCCCATGCTCACTATACCACTGGATTCAAGCTAGCCTGGCTGATGCCCTGAAACCAGTCCCAGGATGCTGGTTTCTGGTCCAGGGCGGACCTGGCTTGGCAGTTCGGGCTGGACTGTTCCCACAAGGATCAGGGTCAAGACTGATTTGCATATGGCAGGGTCCAAACTGGGGTGGTGTGGTTAGCAAAAGAATGATGGATTAAACCCAGATCCTTGTGACTGGGGGTGAATGTTTGCACTGTCCAGCATTCCGTCCATCAATTGTTTCTTTTGCATCAGAAAAATGTCAGGCAAGAGTGATCCGAACTCAGACACTGGGTGCCGGTACTCGTTAAGTTTCATGACAATAGTGGCAAATCCATGCGGAGTAAATAGGGGGAATGTCCCTATATATGCTCAGGTAAACTGCTGGAAAGGGACTGTACGCTCTCCATTGATAGAAAACTGACATCGTCACGTCTCATATCTCGTCCATAGTTGGTGGCTAATGTCCAAGAGTAGTAAAGATTTCATGAAAGATAGACCTGCCTTAAACATGGATGTCTAAAACATTACAAACAATACAGAAAAACACAGGAGACACACTGGTATTCAGTGAAATATGATAGGGAACCATGCAAAAGAATTAGGGCTTCATTAGAGATTGGCAGGTGGCATATGCATCAAAAGGTAGTGGATGTTCTGTTTGCCAAACTCATAATTCCACAGTTCCATTTAGAGTCTTAGTAACTGGCATGTTCCCATAGTTGGAACCTATGCCAACTCTGCCAGTAGAAACCTATGACTGACAGCCCCCCCGGATACTGGGCTGCCAGTGAAAGTACCACAGACTGCCCATCATATTCAAGATCATAGTACTTTTTTCTGTTTAAGACTGCCAGGGAAAACATGGCAGTTCCACATAGAAAACAAAGAACTGAACACCATACCCTGAGAGAAAACGTCCAGTATGTCATGGACAGTTCTTTTTTCACAATGATCTTCGTGCAACCTCAAATCATCTATCTGTTCTTCCAAATCCAATGCTGCAGGATTTGGGTAGGTTCCTTCATGGACAGATACATGTAGGGAGAGGCAATATGATAAGGATCATTACTAAATATTGGCACATTTCAATTGGTTACTATGACACATATAGGCACAGCTGAAGACCCTGTCACTAGACTTCAAGCAGACTTCATAGATATGCCTGTCTATAACTTGGTCAGATATATTCTGGTGATAGTATGTTTGCTTTCTAAATAAGTGGAAGCATATCCTACCAGAGAGGTGACAGTGTGACTGTAGCCAAACTCTTCTTAAAAGAATTAATACAGAGATTTGGCATTCCTATTTCTATTGAAACACATCAAGGAACTTGTTTGAAGGATGAGGTCTTAAAATTCTTGTGCACTTCTTTACAAATTGAGCAAAAGATCCATTGCTGTTACAGACCAGACGACTCCGGGTGAGAAGACAAATGGCACCATTAACTCAAAGCTTGTAAAGTTGCTTGCCTCAGTGACTGTGAAATGGCTTGATGCTCTTCATTTTGTTCTCATGAGCTTTAAAGTATTACAAACTAAAAGACTGGCCTCTCTCCTCATATAATCATCATGGGTAGAGCTATGCTGATCCAGTAAATTCCTTCAGCAGTATCAATAAGTGATGACATTATATTGAATTGTTGTAAAGATGTGGCTGATGTCATGATATCTGTTCCTCATCAGGTGAATTTGGCAACGCTTTTAACAAATGATGTCCCCTGGCACGGGCTGCAACCAGAAGTCTGGGTGATGGTAAAGACACATGTGCACAAGAACTGTTTTAAACCACATTGGAAGGGTCACGTCAAATAATACTTGTGAGTAACACCTCTATGAATTGTATTGATATCCCACAGTGGATCCATGCAGTTCATACAAAAAATATGAAGAAGTGGTGACAACAACCACTGATTCAGTGGCAAGCTCTAGTTTTTTGCTTGAATTTAGAAGGGGAACAAGAAGGTACCTTTGAAGGTGAAAGCCATCAGATTGAAAGTCATCACATTGAAAATCGAGAAAAACGTTGTATATTGTTAAGTTCAACACACAGGACACACACGTTATGGGTTGTAGTTGGAGGTTTAATCATAAACACCTCATCCATCTGCAGCTGGTGAACAACTGACAGAAGAGGAATGTAAATAACACATTCCAAATTCTACATTCCATGGAACCCTGAACCAAGAAGGAGAACACCACACATCTCCCTTCTAACATTTGAAGAGAATGCAAAATATACAATTACTGAATTCCAAGAGAAACAATTAGTTGTTACAAAATACAAAAGAAAAACAACAACTAGTTAATATAATCTTTCAAATACGATGGCACGGTTGTTATCCTTCCACTCCGTCCAGGATCCTAATGAAGCAACTGATGAGAGTCTTCACATTGATCTTTCATCTCCAAATCCATTTTCACATCAGACTTAAGAATTACAACACACGTCAGATTCCAGATTCTTCCATCTTCCAATTTGACAGCATTTTTGAAACATTTTATAACACATAAAGGCTTTGAAAATTCAGACCATGACAAAGTAACCACAAGAGCTTTGACTCTAACAATGTCACCTACTTTTACAACAATCTGCTTAACCCTTTTTCTTTCATCATACATTTTCTTGTTTTTAAGTTGCAATTTCTCTCCTCTCTCTCTCCAAACTCACACACAGTTATCCTTGATAACTTTACTCCAAGTCATCCAACCTGGGCACAACTTGGTATTGGGAGTTCTATATTTAAACAACTCAAAAGAAGACTTCCGACCAGAGGTGTGAGGATTAAAAGGAAGAGCCAGTATACATTTCTGTAATTCTGCCTTCCAATTTAAAAAGTTTAATTTAGACAATTGAATATTTTTTTTAATACCCTATTGAATCTTTTGACAGTAGCATTGGCATCCAGATTAGGCCTGGGCGTAGTTTGCGTAGCAGCACTACACATAGCTTCACGTCATATACTTTGAACTTCACATAGTACACGTAGTCTGCGTAGCGTAGCGTAGCATAGCTGATGGCACTGCATACTTGTCTGCACTGTGAAAACCTTGCAAAATAATTGCTAAATAATTGCAAATGGCATCCTGCACAGTGCCACTTATGATAAAATAAGTATATTTATCTTTATATGCTAAAGTGCATACAGTACTTTCACAATAGTGAAACTGAAAAATTAGCAAGCAGTGAGAGAGGTGATGATTTTGAGATCCTCCCTAACCTAGGGGGAGTACCAAACAGATGCCTTGAAAACAAAAAAAACACATCTTATTGAACAATTTGGTGGTGGTCCCATCCTCTTAGGACCACCCCAAGCACAGTTATTGGCAAAAAAACATTCCCAACCAAAGGCCTTGCAAAGCATTATGGGATGAGATTAGCAGTGGGCAGTGAATATTATATAGTATCCAATATCAAAATAATTCTACAAAGAGCTGCAGTTCAACTGGTGGTTACTAGATGTCCCTCACGAGTCAAATGCAAATGCTTGATGAAAGGGTTTCAATGGTTTTGCATTTGACTCGTGAGGGACATCTAGTAACGATTAGTGGAACTGCAGCTTGATGTAAGAATAATTTCAATGCTTTGCATTTGACTCGTGAGGACATCTTGTAACAAAGGATCACTGACATAATATCGACGGACACAATATCGAGTTGCAAAAATATCGGCGATAAATTATCCACAGCAATAATATCGAGTTCCTATATTTATTTAAGAAACTACAAAAATATCGAGGACAAAATATCAAGTATCCAAATTATCGACAACACTAATATAGATAGCCAAAATATAGACTACAAAAATATCGTTTTGTGATAAAATATATTTAACACTACAAAAATATCGACTGCAAATATATAGATAGCTAAATTATCGAAAATATATGAATATCGACAATAGAAAAAATACATTAAATATGTAAAATACAATAAAACTCTAAATTTAAAATACATTATACAATCAACAATACATATAAATTTATTAAAAAACATATATTTGATACACATTAAATATTTCAACATTTTTGCCACATATCATCAAAACATTGAAGCACATATATAAATAAATACTATTTTTTCTACATATATTATCATATTATTATTACATATATTTGTAAATAATTAAAATACAAACGAGATTTAATGCAGAAATCTTCACAAATTAGGATTGTCACAACAACAAACCAAGCAATTAAATATAAAAAAATTCAAACTAGCCAATTAAATGCTCCCTTTCTTAAAACATCCAATCAAATGAAAGAACAAATAAAATACACACTATAAAAGGAGTACATTCCCACTGCTATTTCCTGCTGCTAACTATATAGAAAAAGAAGGCTACAGTTTGACAACGTTATTCCTGAGAAATCTACTTTGGAAAACAAGATTACTACATAAACAATTCAAGTAAAACTTATTTTTTTTAATAAAAAACAAGTATTAAGCTAGAAATGTAACTATGTCTCTTAACAGTTTAAATAACATTTATTTTTCAACTTTTACATTTCTTCTAAAGAAATCTCTAAAACACATCAAATAACCTGTTACTAATTCTTTGCCAATAAATACTGAATGTAAGTATATATAAATGTTCTGTAACAAACCAACTGCATTTCTTATAAACTCTTTTGTAATTGGCATTTCGTCTTTATTCGATCTTCTTAACAGATATTCATAATACATCCTAAATCTACTACACCAAAGGCAAAGACTACACAATTTAAAGAAGTAAGTATATCTGTTGGCTTCCTAAAAGGCCCAAAAATGCTAAATCTTTTTTCTAATAGCCATTTTTTCTTTCTTCTATCTTCTTCACAGATATTCATAATCCATCATAAATCTACTCCACCAAAGCCAACAACTACACATTTTTACAAAGTAAGTATATCTGTTTGCTTCCTAAAACTCCCTAAAATGCTAAAACGTTTTTCTAATAGATTTTTTTTATTTCTTCTTGACAGATATTCAGAATACATCCTAAATGGACTCCACCTAAGGCAAAGACTACACAATTCAAACAAGTAAGTATATCTGTTAACTTCCTAAAAGGCCCTAAAATACTAACTACAAAACAGCTTCCCCCTAGAAAAGGCTCCAAATATTATAAAAGATTAGTTTATCAAATTCTTGCTTTTCCTACCAACAGAAATAAAAGAAGAACATACAAGAAATGTTTTGAAAACACCTTTTCAGCATTTCTCTAAACAAGAAAAAATAACTGTAAGTATGAACAGTGAAATTTAAATGTCTAAACACATGTAGAACTATATTTTACATTTAAATATGTTTCCTTCTAATTTGTCCTAGCACAAGTAATAGAAAAATGACTGAAGGTGCTGAATTTGTAATGTCACAAAAAATAAACTTTTGCTACGCTACATGGGGTATGTTTATAATCAGGAAAGACAAACAGGAACCAAAGTTTTTTGGAAATGTACTAAATATTATTCAAATAAATGCTATGGTAGGGCTACTACTGAAGAAGCAAATGTATTATTTACTAGAGAACACAATCACCTCCCTAATGTCACAGAAATAGAGATCAGGGATGCTTTAGAAAGTATCAAAGAAGCAAGTACATGGACTAACAAACAAACAACACAGATCCTAAAAGAGGAACTTTTAAAAGTTCCTGCCCATGCTTCACGTCAACTACCCTCTATTAACTCCTTAAAACGCACAATTGCCTGCCAAAAAAGACTCACAACTACAACTCACCCTAACCCTAAAACATTCGAAGAAATTGTAATTTCCCCAGAAATGAGCAAAACACATAATAAGGATAAATGTGTACTATTTGACAACGAAAGCTCTACTAACAGAATTATAATGTTTGCTACTGCAACAAATTTAAGGAAACTACAACAATGCGAACACTGGATGACGGATGGGACTTTTAAACCATGTCCTAAACCATTCTACCAACTGTATAGCATACATGGATTGTACAATCATTACAATATACCATGTATTTACTGTTTGTTACCTAACAAAACACAAAACACATATACAGAAATGCTAAATGTAATAAAAAATGAAACTAATAATTATTTTCCCCAAAAAATAATTATTGATTTCGAGCTAGCAATGATCAATAGCTTTTAAAAACATTTCCCCACACAGCAATACAAGGTTGCTATTATCATTTTAACCAAAGCATATGGAGACATCTCCAAAAATCCACATTAAGCATCCAATATGCAACAGACAGCAATTTTGCATATCAAATTAAAAAATGAATTGCACTATCCTATGTCCCTGTTACTGACGTAGCAGAACATTATAATATACTAATTGACAGTCCATACTACAAGAAATATGAAGACTAATTAGCCCCACTTTTAGACTACTTTGAAGATACTTGGGTGGGAAGGTTACATAGATCTGGACACAGACGGCAACCTAAATTCCACATAGCTTGGTGGAATGTATATCTAAGTACATTGAATCAAGAGTCTAAAACAAACAACAGTGTAGAAGGATGGCGCAATGCATTCCAAGCTACCACTAGCAGAGGGAAACCCACCTTCCACAATCTAATACAAACTTTACTAAAAGAACAACGCTACCTAGAGCTACGAATGGAACAATCTGTAACACAAATAGGTCCTAAACTAACAAAACAAACAAAACAAATGTTCCGACTACTTCAAAGCCAGGTCACACTATATCCTTCAACAAGAGGTCTAGACTACCTATCCCTAATAGCAAAAAACCTACTGTAATTTATCTCTCAAAAAATAATAATAGTTTCTGCTGTTTACTTAAAATGTTACAAAATCTTGATATTTTTGGTTTCATCAAAAATAATACATATTTGTTATACATATTTATAAACATTTACAAAACATTTTGTAGACAAATATGCACTATGTATTATGATATCAAACTTTACAATAACATTCAAAATTACATTTCCCACCCTAATAATATAGAAGTAAAAAACGTACAATTTATATCATAGAAGAAGACGTAATACAGCCACTTATAATCCATCCAATCCCTTGCAATCCATTACAAATCCAATTTTCGAATGACTCAAAAACCCGAAAACAAGTAAAAATAGAAAAAAACGCTCCAGGAATTCCCGATAAAAGAAGTGTGGTAACTTTATTATTTAAAGTGATATACACACACGTTGTTAAACATTAAAACGCATATTCTTCTCCCAATCCAATGAGATACCCTCAAAACTCGAAAAACAGGTAAAGAATATAGAAATCGCTCCAGGAACACGGAACTAAACAAAGTGTGTTGACTTTATTAAAAAAAAAGAACATACACACACTTAGTTTAAAAAAAATCGCATTATGTTCTCCAAGTCCATTCCAAACGGATAGCCATGAAACCCGAAAAATATTAAATAAATGTAAAAATCTCTCCATGAAAGCACGAAAAGAGGAAAAAGAGTATTAAATATTACATTTAAAATTAATACACTCTTTTCTCCCCAAAAAAAAACGTTTCCTTCTCCGGAAAGAAACAACGAAATACCCGAACCTGTAAGAAAGCATACAGAAAAGAAACCCACCCACACAAAGGCCCATACATTTCCAAATAAACATAAACAGTAATGTAAAGCATTTAAATACACATATAATAATATACAAAGCATTAAACTACACTATGCCTCAAACACTCACGACACCTCCGTAAAAACGATTTTTCACCTAAAACATAGCAAAACAACGACTACATACACACAATAGCACTACAAACCTCTAATATACACTCAAACACTACTACTCTCTAAGATATATTACTTAAAATAGACCTTACCTTTCTCAACGCGACGCAGCTTCCAACCACGAGCTTCTCCAGACCTGAATGAAGCAAAATAACCTTACGCGGTAAGAAAGTAGTCCCCTTGAAACAATATTAGCAACTTAAACATACTAAATACAATGTTCTAAGTTGAAATAAAACATATAACTACACTTATAATTGTATACACAATTAACTAACACATATAAAAATATTCTTAGATTAAATATCTTTTGTTAATTAATATAAAAAATATTTTAATAATATTATTTAATATGAATATTGTAAAAATATATCAACATTGCAATAAATAAATAAAACATATGTAATGTGAATTTTTATATAATATATATATTTTTTCCTTTATTTAAGTGACTCTACAACTATATTCCATTTATAAATTAATAATATCAATAAATGATTAATATTATTTATTATTATTAATAATATTTATATATGTCAATTGTAAATGAATACAATGAGAAATATAAATGTGACTTAATATTTGTTGATTATATATATGTTATTTTATAAATATATATATATGTTTTTCACAATTGTAAATTAATTTTAATAATTAATATACTATATTAATTATTATTATTAATATTTCTAAACATGTATGTAAATAGATTTAAATGACTAATGAAACATTATATCCAACTAACTAAATGATTTTCTATTTGATATAGCATTAGGAATAATGTTTTTTCCTAAAAGATTTATATACATGTAATAATAATTATTTCTATAATCTATTTAGATTAAGAACATTGTATGTAATATGTACAAAAGTCTTTAAAAGTCTATTTAGAATTAAAAATATACATTGCTTATTAGTTTTTAGTCATGTCTATATACAACATGTATATTTAATAATATTAATATATAATATATTAACATTATTAAATACATTTGTAATATGCTTTAAAGAAAAATTGTTAAAATATGTTGTAATTAATACCATTTCTTTACTAAATGTAAGGAACAACACTTTATAATTTATTGTGGAAATATTGTCAAAAAGATCATTTTGTAAAAATGTACTACATTTATGAATATAAATAAATGTAATGTAATACATCCTATTTAACTAACTACTTAAGTAAAATGTTACAAATATTGTATACTGTACTGTACATATTATAAATTCAAATTGACAATAAAAAATTTCTAAACCTCCATGTCTACTTATTTTTAAAAGATGAATAAACTGTTATGTAAAAATGTGAAAAATTATGATTAGAGATATAAATGTAAAACTTCATGTACCATTACAAATATTAAAAATAAAAATAAATTACATCTGATTTTTTATTAATATTGGTTTTGAGATAGATTTTTAACATATATATATAACTTACTATTCCCACTTCATTGAAATTACATAGAAAAATAATAGGGTGGTGGAGACTTACCCAATGAAATATACTACTGAAAATACAGTCAAATAAATATCATTGAAGTTGCTGGACACTGGCCAAATGTAATTTACTATTCCAACTCCACTCATACAAATATCAGAGAAGGTGCTGGACAGTGACCCAATATAATTTACTATTCCAACTACAGTCATACAAATATCAGGGAAGGTGCTGGATACTGACCCATTATAATTTACTATTCCAACTCCAGTCAGTAAAATATCAGGGAAGGTGCTGGACACTGACCCATTATAATTTACTATTCCAATTCCAGTCAGACAAATATCAGGGAAGGTGCTGGACACTGACCCAATATAATTTACTATTCCAACTCCAGTCATTAAAATATCAGGGAAGGTGCTGAACACTGACCCATTATAATTTACTATTCCAACTCCAGTCAGTTAAATATCAGGGAAGGTGCTGGACATTGACCCATTATAATTTACTATTCCAACTCCAGTCAGTTACATAACAGGGAAGGTGCTGGACACTGTCACATTATAATTTACTATTCCAACTCCAGTCAGAAACATATCAGGGAAGGAGCTGGACACTAACCCATTATAATTTAATATTCTAACTCCAGTCAGTTAAATATCAGTGAAGATGCTGGACACTGACCCATTATAATTTACTATTCCAACTCCAGTCAGAAATATATCATGGAAGTTGCTGGACACTAACCCATTATAATTTACTATTCCAACTACAGTCATACAAATATCAGGAAAGGTGCTGGGTACTGACCCATTATAATTTACTATTCAAGCTCCAGTTAGTAAAATATCAGGGAAGGTGCTGGACACTGACCCATTATAATTTACTATTCCAACTCCAGTCAGACAAATATCAGGGAAGGTGCTGAACACTGACCCATTATAATTCACTATTCCAACTCCAGTCATTAAAATATCAGGGAAGGTGCTGGACACTGACCCATTATAATTTACTATTCCAACTCCAGTGAGACAAATATCAGGGAAGGTGCTGGACACTGACCCATTATAATTTACTATTCCAACTCCAGTAGTAGTCAGAAATATATCAGGGAAGGTGCTGGACACTGACCCATTATAATTTACTATTCCAACTCCAGTCAGAAATATATCATTGAAGGGGCTGGACATTAACCCATTATAATTTACTATTCCAACTCCAGTCAAAAATATATCAAGGAAGGTGCTGGACACTGACCCATTATAATTTACTATTCCAACTCCAGTCAGACAAATATCAGGGAAGGTGCTGGACACTGACCCATTATAATTTACTATTCCAACTCCAGTCAGAAATATATCAGGGAAGGTGCTGGACACTGACCCATTATAATTTACTATTCCTACTCCAGTCAGAAATATATCATTGAATGTGCTGGACACTGACCCATTATAATTTACTATTCCAACTCCAGTCAAAAATATATCAGGGTAGGTTCTGGACACTGACCCATTATAATTTACTATTCCAACTCCAGTCAATTACATAACAGGGAAGGTGCTGGACACTGACCAATTATAATGTATTATTCCAACTCCAGTCAGATATATATCAGGGAAGGTGCTGGACACTGACCCATTATAATTTACTATTCCAACTCCAGTCAGTTAAATATCAGTGAAGATGCTGGACACTGACCCATTATAATTTACTATTCCAAATCCAGTCAGTTAAATATCAGTGAAGATGCTGGACACTGTCCCATTATAATTTACTATTCCAACTCCAGTCAGAAATATATCAGGGAAGGAGCTGGACACTGACCCATTATTTTTTACTATTCCAACTCGAGTCAGAAATATATCATTGAAGGTGCTGGACACTAACCCATTATAATTTACTATTCCAACTCCAGTCAGACAAATATCAGGGAAGGTGCTGAACACTGACCCATTATAATTCACTATTCCAACTCCAGTCATTAAAATATCAGGGAAGGTGCTGGACACTGACCCATTATAATTTACTATTCCAACTCCAGTCAGACAAATATCAGGGAAGGTGCTGAACACTGACCCATTATAATTCACTATTCCAACTCCAGTCATTAAAATATCAGGGAAGGTGCTGGACACTGACCCATTATAAGTTACTATTCCAACTCCAGTGAGACAAATATCAGGGAAGGTGCTGGACACTGACCCATTATAATTTACTATTCCAACTCCAGTAGTAGTCAGAAATATATCAGGGAAGGTGCTGGACACTGACCCATTATAATTTACTATTCCAACTCCAGTCAGAAATATATCATTGAAGGGGCTGGACATTAACCCATTATAATTTACTATTCCAACTCCAGTCAAAAATATATCAAGGAAGGTGCTGGACACTGACCCATTATAATTTACTATTCCAACTCCAGTCAGACAAATATCAGGGAAGGTGCTGGACACTGACCCATTATAATTTACTATTCCAACTCCAGTCAGAAATATATCAGGGAAGGTGCTGGACACTGACCCATTATAATTTACTATTCCTACTCCAGTCAGAAATATATCATTGAATGTGCTGGACACTGACCCATTATAATTTACTATTCCAACTCCAGTCAAAAATATATCAGGGTAGGTTCTGGACACTGACCCATTATAATTTACTATTCCAACTCCAGTCAATTACATAACAGGGAAGGTGCTGGACACTGACCAATTATAATGTATTATTCCAACTCCAGTCAGATATATATCAGGGAAGGTGCTGGACACTGACCCATTATAATTTACTATTCCAACTCCAGTCAGTTAAATATCAGTGAAGATGCTGGACACTGACCCATTATAATTTACTATTCCAAATCCAGTCAGTTAAATATCAGTGAAGATGCTGGACACTGTCCCATTATAATTTACTATTCCAACTCCAGTCAAAAATATATCAGGGAAGGTGCTGGACACTGACCCATTATAATTTACTATTCCAGTTCCAGTCAGTAAAATATCAGGGAAGGTGCTGGACACTGACCCATTATAATTTACTATTCCAACTCCAGTCAGACAAATATCAGGGAAGGTGCTGAACACTGACCCATTATAATTTACTATTCCAACTCCAGTCATTAAAATATCAGGGAAGGTGCTGGACACTGACCCATTATAATATACTATTCCAACTCCAGTGAGACAAATATCAGGGAAGGTGCTGGACACTGACCCATTATAATTTACTATTCCAACTCCAGTCAGTAAAATTTCAGGGAAGGTGCTGGACACTGACCCATTATAATTTACTATTCCAACTCCAGTCAGAAATATATCAGGGAAGGTGCTGGACACTGACCCATTATAATTTACTATTCCAACTCCAGTCAGAAATATATCATTGAAGGTTCTGGACATTAACCCATTATAATTTACTATTCCAACTCCAGTCAAAAATATATCAGGGAAGGTGCAGGACACTGACCCATTATAATTTACTATTCCAACTCCAGTCAGACAAATATCAGGGTAGGTGCTGGACACTGACCCATTATAATTTACTATTCCAACTCCAGTCAGAAATATATCAGGGAAGGTGCTGGACACTGACCCATTATAATTTACTATTCCAACTACAGTCAGAAATATATCATTGAATGTGCTGGACACTGACCCATTATAATTTACTATTCCAACTCCAGTCAAAAATATATCAGGGAAGGTGCTGGACACTGACCCATTATAATTTACTATTCCAACTCCAGTCAATTACATAACAGGGAAGGTGCTGGACACTGACCCATTAAAATTTACTATTCCAACTCCAGTCAGTTAAATATCAGTGAAGATGCTGGACACTGACCCATTATAATTTACTATTCCAACTCCAGTCAGTTAAATAACAGGGAAGGTGCTGGACACTGTCCCATTATAAATTACTATTCCAACTCCAGTCAGAAATATATCAGGGAAGGAGCTGGACACTGACCCATTATAATTTACTATTCCAACTCCAGTCAAAAATATATCATTGAAGGTGCTGGACACTAACCCATTATAATTTACTATTCCAACTCCAGTCAAAAATATATCAGGGAAGGTGCTGGACACTGACCCATTATAATTTACTATTCCAGCTCCAGTCAGTAAAATATCAGGGAAGGTGCTGGACACTGACCCATTATAATTTACTATTCCAACTCCAGTCAGACAAATATCAGGGAAGGTGCTGGACACTGACCCATTATAATTTACTATTCCAACTCCAGTCAGTTAAATATCAGGGAAGGTGCTGGACACTGACCCATTATAATTTACTATTCTAACTCCAGTCAGTTAAATAACAGGAAAGGTGCTGGACACTGTCCCATTATAATTTACTATTTCAACTCCAGTCAGAAACATATCAGGGAAGGAGCTGGACACTAACCCATTATAATTTAATATTCTAACTCCAGTCAGTTAAATATCAGTGAAGCTGCTGGACACTGACCCATTATAATTTACTATTCCAACTCCAGTCAGAAATATATCATGGAAGTTGCTGGACACTAACCCATTATAATTTACTATTCCAACTCCAGTCAGAAATATATCAGGGAAGGTGCTGGACACTGACCCATTATAAATTTACATACAAGTGATAAATAATTTTTTACATAAATGTTCAACTATTCAGATTATTTAGATAATTGTTTAAAAAATTGCAAATTGTAATTTTTGTATGTTTTTTATATTATTCAATTTATTTATTTTTATTTTCATACAATTTCCTCTATATTTTCTTTTTTTTTATTGAGAAAAATACATGAGTACAGAACAATATTTCACAACGAAATGTTGCAAGGGGGAGAATGATGATTCGAGACACAAGTAAATTATGGATTACATCCATCAACAAGTCCCTCTGTACCAGAAATTATACCGTTTTACAAAAAGATGTCATACATCAAAGCGGTAAATAAAATAGAGATACATACAAATGCAAAAAAAAAGTAAGAAACTGATAACCTAGGCAGGTCAGGGGTAATCAACCATTTGTTTCCATATATGAGCTAACCGAGCCCCAGATTTGCTGTCCCAAAAACCTTTTTCGTCTCCCTTTCATGGCATATAAGCTATATTCAGTGTTAAACATAAAGAGGAACCTCATCCGCCATGCTTCAAATGAAGGAGTGTCTTTTTGTAGCCAACACGAAGCTATACAAAGCCTCAGCACAGCGGTGGCTACAAATATCAGATAAGCAGTGTTACTAGAGGCCGGGACTTCGCACATCCCGGTTTCTATGCCCAATAAAATCTGTGCCAATGAGAGCTGGACAGGAGTACCCAAAATCTCAGACAAAAATGTGTCCACATGCCCTAACAAATGCCTCAATTCTACACCTATGTAGCACATCCGCCTGTGCTACACCACATCTGAAACATTTCCCATCCGGGTCACCCCCCCATTTTGAGATTTTGTCTGGCGTGTGATACAAATAGAATATAGTCTTATAATGTTGCGCATCAAATTAGCAGACATAAGTATTTGTCCAGCTAGATCAATAGAAGTTTCTAATGAGATCTCTTGGCATCCTAATCTATTCTCCCACTTACTAATATGCGAATCTAAATCATTAGGCATAGCATCCAACATTAAGTTATAAAGTACCCCTATCCTTGCTGCTTTCTTATTGGCTTCGATTAGCGGATTAGATTGGATAGATGGGCGGGTTTTCAACAGATAGTCGCGTATTTGTAAATATTTACAAAAATGCGAGTTTGACAGCTGATATTGTTCCTTAAGCTGTTCATACGATATAAGCCCGCCTTCCTCTATATTTTCTAATGATCTGATATATTTATATATATTTTTGTTATCGTAATACTTAAATAATTTATTATAAACTTTGTAAAAACATCCAACTTTAGTTTTAGATTTACACTATATTTCTATTAAAACAGAGGACAAACGAAATTATTAATAATACATGCATTATATGGTAGTGATTTATTTTGTTTTGCTATTTACATATATTTCTAAATTATTTTTTCAAATTCCTATTTTATGATTTATATTTATTGTATTTAAATGTTTTATAATGTTTTTGTTTCTTATGTTTATTAATATTTGAATATTTTATTTTGTATTTTTATAAACTAATTATTTTAATAATTTATGCTTATCTAATTTGTTTAAATTTTTTTATAAAAAATATGTAAATTTTTTATTGTTATAATGTTTTATTTCTATTTAAAACATTATATTTTGTAATATTTTTTAAATTTCAATATTAAAATTTATATATTTTTTCCATACATTTCACATTTTAATTAATTTTTACATTTTTTTATTTTTTAATTTTTTTGTTCTTGTTTTTCTATTTATTTATTTCTATTTTGATTTTTTTTCTAATTTCAATATTATTTTTCTAATTTTTTTTACAATAAATTGTAAATTGAAAAAAAAAAAATTGTATTTTTAGTTTTCTATTTAATTCATTTTAATTTGTTTTATGGAGAAGTGTGGCTCAGGGGTTAGAGGCAGCAGACCCGGAAGCTGAGATCGGTCCTGGACCAGGGTTCAATTCCCCGCCTCAGCGGGGTCTTGGGCTAAAAATTCCATGGACTCGATAATTCTCGCCCCGGTGCCTCCTCGACTCACGGGTTCACACTCTGCGACTCTGGGCAATAGCTTGCTTAATCTCCACAACGGCCCCTCGCGGCGGGATGCCTGACTTTCACCTTGTGGATACCCTGCTATCTCACAGGGGAATACCAGGAAGGGTTCCCTAAGCAAGCGCCGGGAAACCCACTGCGGGTAGCTGTGCGCTATATAAGCTCAACTACATTTACATTTACATTTACATTTATTTTTCAAATTTCAATATGAATTTTTTTATTTTAATAATTATTTAAAAAAATGTATACAAATTTTAAAATTTATAAAAAATGCACTCCAGGGAAATACGTGGCCTGTATCCATGAGAAGCAGCAGAAGATTATACTGGATGACTCAGAAACCAAACTTAATCATTGAAGATCCTGAGACAATTGAAGTTGATTCTGAGAACAGTGAAAGTGAATTACCTGTAGCCAAAAGGCTCATGAGAGAAGAGTGCCAAATAGAAAGTACACATATCTTGAATGGATTCATCTAGCAACACTGTCAGCAGATGAAGAGTCAAGATTCAAGATTCAAAGATAGCTTTATTCGGTATTTTGACAAAAAAACATAAAAGCAGACAGTAATGCAAGATACATACATAGAACACACACAATAATTTTCTCTTTAAAAAAACTTATTACAAAATGCATCATCATACAAGCATATAAAAACATTTCTTAAAATACATATAAAAATGGGAAAATTCATTAAAAATCATACAATTCATATAGTATCCAGGGAGACATGTTTTCATTATGACTATTATGTATTATTTGATGTAATTATGCACAAGATAATACATTTTATCATCACGATCCTAGTTGTTACCCATGGTCCCTCTACATTTTACAGCGAATGTCAAAAATTTAATCGCCGTAACAATGGTGAGTTCATCTTGCAGCATATACAGTCTGGTCAATGCAATTTTACAATTTCTCAGACCCCATAACTTTAAAATTGGTATCAAATATCTTTTCCTACCCCACTGATAATACTTGCAAAAAAAGATGCAATGTACATTTGACTGGGTAGATATGTCATCGCACGGACATTTTATCAGTTTAACAGACCAATCATTAGGAACAGGGAACGATATTAACCTATAAAAACAATCTGTCCTCATTCGTGTCAAAAGCATTCTATGGTAACACGAATAGGCTGGGGCCAGATAAGGATGAAGGCCCAAACCGTGAAGAATACGATGGTGGGCTACAATTGTAGATTTATTCCCATCTAAATACCACCTCCTCTCCTCCAATAAGTCGAGGCATGCCACTTTTAAAGCTTTTTTAGTTATTCGTGCGCATGATGTGGGGTTTAGATAAAGATCTGGCTGACCAATGGCATTCAATTTTTTTTTAACATAGGCTAACCATGGCTGCTTGCCAGAGGCGGATTGGTTTAAGCAGTCTTGGATTACTTCCCTGCTGAAGATTGTTTCCTCACATGTCCAAATCTTGTACCACAGCATGACTGGAGCTATCTTTATCAAATCAGTAATATGAACTCTATCCAGTTCGTTGTGGCATATGGTTGTGGAAGTGGATCGTGGAACTGATAGCAGGTACCTCAAGAATGCGTTTTCCACTGTTTGTATTTGGGTGCAGTCTGCCAGTCCCCAAATGCCGGCCCCATATACAGCAGTGGAGACACATTTAGCTGCGTAGATCTTAAGCAGGGTGTCTACAGGTTTCCCGCCCAGTCTTTTGGCAAATTGTTTGACTGCACCTATCGTGCGAGAGAAGGCCAAGTTCCGAGAGGTGATTGCTGTAGTCCATGTGGCCCTATTATTAAAAATGATACCCAGATAGGAGAATGTTTTAGTCGTGGCTATCTTTGTATTATCTACAAAGGTTTTACAGTCTAGTTTAAAAAAAATTCCAGAGGTGCTGTAGTGTAGTTCCTATTTTCCCAATAGGCTCTGCGCATTGGAATAGTACCTACAGCAGTAAAGGCCTAGGCCAGACGTTAACTAGGTCTACTACTGTCGATACTAGACTTAAGTTTTGGGTTTGCCAGCGTAGCTCAGAGTTCGCTAGAAACTTTCTCGAATGTTCAGGAAAGAATTAACTCCCCTGATTAGACAAGAAGGGATTTAGTTTCTGACAACCATAGAACATGACAACTTTGCTCTCCCCTAATCAAGAGTCAATCTCAAGAGTCGTGTGAGCACAAGGCAATTATTTTACTCAGTCAGTACGTGCATTCTTAGTCTCATCAGATTGTAGAGAAAAGGAAGAGACGGGCGTGTTCAATAAAAAGGTGTTATTTATTGATCAGTCTCTTTTCTCGTACAAGAGAAATGGATCGATATTATTGCAATACTTATAGTTAAGTAAAGTGCATACATTAAAAGCAATAGTATAAAATAATACTGTAAAAACATTGATATGGTTTCTGAGCCATATGATGTTTAAAATGATTAAAATATATTTACATACACATATACATTTGACTAAACGTACTCAACTGGTGTTTCTAAATACGCCTACCCCATGTACCTGACCTAAGTCTAATGCGTGGGCGGGAATAGAAAGTTACAGTTTAAGTTAAGTTTGTTTTTGCCAAGTGAATAACTAAAGAATTCTCTGTGAGGGGTTATTCAGTTCTGTACCTGGAATTTAGGATGAATGAGGAATGGTATCTCTTTCTCTGCTCTCGATATTCCAGGCTGCCTGCGAGGGCTGCCCGAAAGCGCCGGTGCTGGGTCTCTCGGCTTGAGATAGCAGCGCGTCTCTCAGCGCGTCAGGAAGGCGGGGCTGCTGTCAGCGGGGTCTGCTTCTGCTCTCGGCTTCGGCAAGTATGGCTGCTCCGTCTCGTCACCACGCGTGTGTTTGCATAGGGCAAGATCGGCAATATTTATACCTTAAAGGTGCCGAGATTGACGTAAGGATGGACATAGATACGTCAATAAAGATGTCATACGACTTGCTCGTTAGCACATTCTTTTACTGAAGTTCTCTGTGAAATCAAAACAATGGCCGCACGGATTTTCCAGGTTGTCATAGGTTTGATTTGTTATGAGAACGTCGTATGCCTTATCAGGGGCTGGAGGAATGTCGCTTGTCTAATTAGATCTCAAGCGTTATGACCTAATCAGATAACACGTTCCTGTGCCGTAGTGTGACTGCGTCAGATAACGGTATCTGCATCATGGGGGCTGTTCTTGCCTCATGGGCAGACTGTTAGTTAACTTGATAGTTAGTTTAACCAGAATAGGGTCAGGAATAGGGGGATCGATTCAGAACCTATAGGAATACATGACACCCACTCCACGCTAACTATGGTCATATTTACTAATCTATGCATAGTATAACTTAGTACAACATACTATAGAGTATAGTGTATACCTTACCACCCCAAAATACATAAATGCATTTTGAAATTTTCAAATATACTGAAAAATTGCAGTCATATATATTGTATGCACTTAAGCTATGAATTAAACGCTAAAGTAAACAAGCATTTGTAGACATTATTGCTTATTTGGTATATGAGAAATACACATGAAATGGCTCTTAATATGGCTATACAGAAAGAAAGTTCGAGACCATTTCATCACATAATAAAATATATGTGAACATCCCAGCGGGCAACTAAAGTTTATAAAGTATCTAAAAATAGAAATCTTAGTTCTCTAGGAATAGTTTCTTACTTTAAGCAGAAGATAAGTGTCCCGAAAAATTTGTGAAAAATAATTTGGGGCTGCTAAAAAATTGTTGTCCGTGAACTGGTGGGAAGAATTGTTCATGTGACTTTATTTTTAAAGTTGAAGGCCGAACTCAGGGAACGCCGTGTGCGAGCTTGCTCAAAAGTCTCTATTTCTGTTCCGGAGAGAACATCATATCATTAAGGCTTTCGAAAAAACTGTCAACAGCTTCATGGGAAAGTTCCACTAAGTCGGAAATAGGGGTAACCATGCATTCGTGCGCATGATTGTCTGCATTGTCATTCTGATTCGCATTGCTGACAGAAGGTCGTACCTGTTCAATGCTGCTCTCATCTTGAACTTCACTACTCTTCAATCGTAGTGGTGAAGATTCCAGGAATGCCGTCATCAGGATTGGTAGCCTTTGAGGGCAGCACAAAGCGTGAACCTTGGTATGAACCAACAATGTATCTGCATCCACTGGCGCATCCGATTGTAGCGTCAGACAGGTGTCTAACACGCATTCTTCTCCGCATAGCAGACATCTCAATACAGGTAAAACACATCTTTGCCACATTGGTCGAAATGATAGAAACCAAGTCATGTTCAGGTCTCTAAGCCGGGATAGTCCCAGGATTTTTGATATCCGGTCCCGGTATCCAATGGCTAGGATCGTATCTTCCATTGTCGCGAGAGTTTGATCTGTGACATGGGTTGCCATAACGAAAAATAAGGACTAAAAATAGGATTCCTGCAATTAGTCCCAGGATCAGGGGAAGTCCGCCAAAAATCGAATGGACGAAATCTGGAAAAAATACCCAGTATGGCTTTGAATGGTGTTAATGCCATCGAAAATACTGTCTTAAATACCTTTGAGACCCCAGTGGTATCAGAAATATTTAAGATTTCGCTCAGGATTTCCGCGAAATGTACGGGGGAATTAGTTGATAATAATGTATGTATCTCTGCAGTCGTCCTTGCGACTTGTAGATCATACGTTTCTTTTGATGACGTGAGCCTTGTAGGCGTCTGAAGAAGCACTGTTTTCATTCTGCTTAAAGTATCTATTCGAATAGAAGTAATTTTCAAATTTGGCCATGCCCTTGCCTCCCTGTCTGGAAAGGAGCTGGGGAATAAAGAACGTCCACAGCACTTGACCTTCGCCGTCGTAGTGACTAGATAAGGAGTCCCGGGCATAAGACTACAACATCTGCGGTCTACAATAAGAATGTAACTCCCATTATAGAGTCTTTGAAAGAATGGTTCTATTTCAGTTGCAGGTGCGCCTTGCTGGTGACATGAAAGGTTGTATGAATTCCCTTCACAGGCTCCATGCAAACTAATTCCGTTACACAGAAGCGTGCCGCTTAGTGACATAGCACAATTGTTGCCACTAAGAAACACTTTCTGTCCTTTATTACTGACACATGCATGTGAATAGGGCAGGTTCCAAGTTGTTTTAAGGTACCCCTTTCCCAATTTCTCGTACATGCCAGCCTGTATATATTTTTGGCAGTATTGAAACCTGAAGGTTGAGATTGGAATATTTATGATTCCGTGGATTATCCATTCACTGACAGGTCGTTCTGACATTGTCATTGGTAATCTTTCTAGTTTTTCAATGCTCAAGATTGTATAATCAGCACCCTTTTGCGCCATACCGATTTGTCTATCAGTAAGGTTAAAGATTTGGAATAGTGACGTTGTGTTGATTAAACGCCAAGGCACATAGCCTGAACGCAGATTTTGTAACGTCCAGCCAAGCTGTACAATAGAACGCAATTGTGACTGACCATGTTGTAATAACAGTAAGTCTTGCGATAATATATCGATTGCTGACGACACAATGCTGTCCAAAGAAAAAATTCTGGAGGACAGAGTCATTAACCCATTGTCCACTACAGAAAGTGATTTTTCCAAATTAATACGGTCAATTTCCCGTATTCTCTCTGCTGTTTCAATTTGAGTAACCTTCCAGGCCTCATTGTATGCTGCATATACAGAGGCTGCTATGAAACGCTTTTGACGCTGTTTGCGTGGTCCCATTATGAAATCACGCAAGTCAGCACCATCAGTAAGTAAAGTTAGGTGTTGCTTAATTTCAGGCAGTGTGAAAGTTTGTAGCCATTGAAGGCATAATTTGCCCACACTGTAGGTTGTTATTATCCCTGGGTGATGTCTTTGGGGATATCTAGGGTCTGGCCTGGTCATTTTGAAACCCTGTGTTTTATTCAGGAATCTATCTTGACAGTTATTTGTATCTGTGGGCCAGATCAACCATTGTTTCCAATCAGGATGTGTTCTGTTTTGGTTTAATATATGGTTTACGTCTATCTCTTCATCTGTATCAGAGTTATTGCTAAACATTATTGGCTTTGGAATAGACGGTTTATTTAAATCTTTGATTTTGGCTAATCCAAGACAGGTGGTTTGTTGAACAGTGTCATTTAAAAATATCATTTGTTCTGGGATCATGCAGGCTCTAAACAAAGCTTCTAAACCTTGTACTTGCCAATCTTTTGTACCCCAAACACTTTTCAAATCAACATTTTTGTCCCAATAATCAAATCCAAAGGTATTCATTTTTTCGAAGAATGAATCTGAATATATCAATTTTGTGTTGGTTATCATGGTTTTCATCCCTGTCTTGTTTGACATTTTAAAATAAAATGTTTCAGCATTACTTGTGTTAAAACCTGAAAAATATGAATATTTGTCATAAACGGTTCTTGAGCTCCCTTTTGGAGGTGTTGCACAATGTTCCCATTGATTATAATTTAAAACATTTCTAGGTTGTGCAGATTTATGCAAAAAATGATTACCATAGTGGTTATAGCAATACATACTATCATAATTTGTAGAACCTTGCAAATAATCATGTTTTGTAAATTTAGCAGACATTACTAGATCAGACATCATGTTGTTAATGCTTTCGAAGTCCCAATCATCAGCAAATGAGTTTGGTTTTGCAAAGTCACTCAAGGAGATCTTGATTTGGTGTGGGTATTTCAGGATCTCGACCGGACCATAAATTTCATAGTCAGTGTTGTCCCAGGCTACCCCACCAGGTATCGGATTGGCTGTGAAGTTGGCTGAAGAAAGTTCTCTTTTCTCGACGTGTGAAGATGTGTGTGGTTTGAGGACCAAGTTGATGTTCTGACTTGCTGTGTCCATTTTAGCATATTTTCCCTCAATGAAGCGTCCCAAAGTAAATACCATGATGAGCCAAAGTATGAGGATAAATGCACCAAAACCCACCCAAAATTCAATCCATGGAGAAATCAGATATGTTTCTTTCAGTTGTTTCAAAAGTTCCTTAGCTTTGCCTTTAAAGGATTTTGATGATGGCTGTGTCTTTGATTCACTGAAGCCTTCAGAGGAATCATCGAAGTTGATGAAGTACCCGGATGCAGTTCTGTCAATTGTTCCAATTGCTTCAGGATTTTTGTTTCTTGCATTTTCACTTGGCACTTCATTGTAGATTGGTGTGTCTCTGCTAAATGTTTTTATTTGGGTTGTCAGAGGTCTGAGTTCTATTGCTTTGTTGCATAGTCCTTGTTGTTCTTCTGTAGGCGTTTCGAATGTGATGAGCCTCTTTGTTAGGACCTCTGTACTGGTAGCAAACCTTGGTGTTCTGCTACTTATTGGGAGTCCACTTGGCCTACTGTTTGTTATCGGCCACATGTTGTGGTTTTACCAGGTCGATGGATACAACTCGGTTCTCCTTTTTACCAGCAAGTGGCGGTAGTACAACTGATCTTGTCCCGTTGACAGACAAGACAGGAACTGCTTTTCTGTAAGAAGGCCCAAATTCCTTCTTTACCGCGATCTTCTCCCTGACTAGATCCCCGACTTTTGGAATCCAGACAGGTCTTGCTGGGACAGGTGGTGATTCTTCAGTGGTTGTTGGCTGTTGTTTCAACTGTATGTTGCTCAGGTCTTTTCTTGTTTTGTTTAAGTCCTGCAAAATAGCCAAACGGTCTTTGACATCAAAGCTTTTTTCTTTAACCACTGAAGTCTGACTGTCGAGGTCAGAGATTATCATTCTAGTTCCAAATAATAATTCGTACGGACTGAATCCCTTCAGAGAATTTCTTGGCAAGTTATTTAGACTACGTTGGACACTTATTAGATGTTTGACCCACCCAGCTCCCGAACCTAATATCCTTTCCATTATAGATTGCTTTCTGCCTTGGTTTTTTCTTTACACCATCCAGTACCCTCAGGAAGGAAGTGAGAAGATTCCCGCTGGGCTGTGCTCATTAGGCCATGTTTCCCCCCCGGCCGGAGGGCTTGAGTGAAAACAATGGTCGAACGTAGCATGCTCTTAGCGTATATGCCATTTAGACTCGCAAATCTTTGTATAACAGTCCGGACGTCAGCCAAGTGCTGGTGATCTACATTATAAGTGGAAACTAGCCTGTATATGTTAATCGCAAGCCCTGCTTTTTACTGGTGATATTATCTGCCTTGATACGACGAGGTATTAAACTGTTTCTCTCCCCACTGCGATCTCTGTTGCAGTTTGGGCAGTTTTTTACAAACATGGTGTAATGCAGGCTCATGCCTGGCCACCAGTACCGTGATTGTAATTCTTCCAGAGAATCTTTCAGTTTGAGGTGTCTGAGACCCTCTCCCATGTGTGCGTCTGCGATTAACAAGCTTCTCCTGTCCATGTTTGGAATCACTCTATCCCCCACTCCAGGGATTCGAGCAAAAGGGACGGAGTTCGCATCGATTATGTATGTATAATTGAGTGGATAGTTGATCGGTAACGCTGAGCAGTCGCCTTTTGATGACGTTTTCACCGCCAGCATTGTTTCACCGTCAATGTATTTTAATGTACGCTTTTTTCGATCTACGGGAGCCGGTTTAGTGGCTGCCGCTGCGGCTGCTTCAGCCAATGAATTCCCTACAACGTGAACGCCATCACGCTGATGACTCAGTGAGTGTGTCACGTGAGTCTTTGGTAGTTCTTTTTTCAAAAGAACTACTTGTTCCCAGAGCAGTTTCTGCTTTATTGGTGCATCTGTGTCATCTTTGTAACCGTTCTGAATCCATGTCTGCAAATCCTTGTTATATGCTTTGACGCAGTAATATGAATCTGACACTATAAGTGTCGGGAATTCGCGATCCGCATTATCTAGCGCCATTTTCAAAGCTATTATTTCAGTTTGTAGTTCTGAATTAGTTTCTACTGAGTGTGATTTTGTTAATAGAGGTCTTAGTTTACCTCCCCGCCACACTTCTTTTGTAATCTCACATGTGGGGTTGTATGCTTGTTCTCCCCAAACGGAGGGTTGAGCATGTCCGTCTGTATAGATTACACAGGCGTAATGTCGTAGAGGCAGAATGTCGATTGGCAGAGGATACGTCTTTTCATATTTTAGATTTTTTAATTCTTCTAGTTCTTAGAAAATTGTCAACCATGCTATACTTGATAATTCATATCCTACGTACAAGACTGTCAGATGGGCAATTCTGGATTTTTTAAAGTTGAATTTGTAACCCTCTGCAGCGAACCCAAGTATTATGGTGTTCACTCTTTTCAAGTGAGTATCCAAGTCATCATCTGTTAAGTAAATGTCATCGACATAAGATAATGCTTCATCATCATATAGTTGTAGTAATTCTGTTATTCTCGCTGAGAATACTCCCGGGCTATTCTTGTACCCCTGGGCTAACCGACAGAATTGCTTTTGAGTGCCATTTACTGAGAATGCAGTTAAATATCTGCTCTCTGGTGCTATGTTTTGACAAAAGAATCCATTGGAGATGTCCAAGGTTGTTTTTTTTTTTTTGCGCACTATGTTATTCATTAGTGCAGCACTGTGTGAGTTTTGTACTGCAAAGGTTTTGCAACATGTGTTAAGGTGTCGGTAATCCAAAACTAGACGATATGAATTGTCTGGTTTGGAGACCGGAAACAAAGGATTGTTCATTTGTGAGGTGCAAGTTTCAATCACCCCCTGGTATTCTAGCTGATCTAGTATTTCATTTACCTGTTTTTTAGCTTCTTGCTTAATTGGGTACTGCCTTTGTGCAGTAGGTTGTGATTTTAACTGGATTTTGTGAGGAGGGGAGTCCTCATCCCATCCTACATGATTTTTATATAAAGCAGGTGCTAAGGCCACTGCCCACTTTCTAGCAAGTATATATTTTTTATGAATCGGGATTTGATTCGAGAAGGCAGGCATAATTACTTCTTCGCCATGAGGGCACTTCCCGACAAACTCTGGTGGCCAGTCTTTTTCAGCTAGAAGGATGTCATAACCCTTGGAGAGGTTATCCCAAAATAGTCCCCTTATTTTCCTAGTCTTATCTCCCTCTATACGTAATGTTATCTCGTATATCTTGTGGGGCTTGCTAACTCTGGTGTCTGCAGTTTCCACTTGAAGGTATTCATTCGTGTCCACTGTCTCCAGATGATTCATAAGGACTTTGCGAGCTATGATCACTTCTGCTGCGCTGTCTAGCATTGTCTGAGCCCACTCTCCGTTTTTCAGTTGTGTCCTCAGTATTCTCGGCATTGTTAACTACCTTGATACTGGCTACCTTCTTTTTTGGAAATTGTAATTTCTTTTTTAGCTGAGCAGGTTCCTTGTCTTTGGACTTGGCGTGCTCTTCTCTTTGTTCTGATCGTCCTCTTCTTTCCGATTTCTGCGAGGAATTCTGAAAAGATTGAGAGGGACGTGTATCAATGTCTTGATATCTATCAGGTTTTTTAATATTATCCCTATTTCTAAGGTTATATCTTTTCCCAGAGGGGTCACTCTGGGGTGACCTGTGTCTCTGGTTCGGAGATTTCTCCCTTCGCCTAGGAGACCTTCCTCGGGACTGGAATTTCTTTTCTTTTGGATTGGATTGTTTGTTTCCATCCCAGTTCTTTTTTGGTGAATTATTATTAAAAAATATTTTTTCTGGACTTTCAGTCAGTTGCGGTTTTACTGGTATTCCACCTAAACTGTCTCTACCTAGTTCTTCATAGGATTTTTCTATGATTCTGGCAATTTCAGCTGGTTGGTCTGCTATATCTGTCTCTTTTAACCTCTGGCGGATCGCCACGTTTGCTGCTTCACCTTTTATATTGGCTAGTAATAAAGCCGAGACCTGCTTGAAGTCTTTCAGTAATTTCATACCAAGAGTTAAAGCTGGTTCTGGACCGTATTCATCTTGAATTTGTTTTAGCACATCTGGTATTACCGAAATGGATGGAACACCGTGCGTTTTTGTGTAGATTGAAGCAAAGATTGTACCCCAAGTGTCACAGTCCTCTATGTGTGGTGCGATTCCCATTGGGAGACATATAGTCAGAATCCTGTGTTTTTCTATCGGGGTGGTGTCAGGAAACACCGCCTCTATTTGGGTGATTTTCTGTGCCAACCAGAATGGTATTTGTTCCCGTTTAGCCGGAACTTTACCTAGGCAGGATTGGATGTTCTGTGGTGTGATTTTATTTGTGTTCCCCTGGTGAGGGGTCAGCTGTGGAAGTTTAATCGCTGGCTGAATTGTTGAAGTCCGCATTACATACTGAACTAATTGTCTATGAATTTTTAGTAATTGTTTTAGCTGTATTAACAGCTCTCCAGTAGACATCCCTTCGATGTCTGGGTGTGGTGTGTATCCGGCTAAGACCGGCCACGTTGCTCCTGGTCTACCTAAAGGACCGAGCCTGGTGATGTGATTATTATGTATTAGGGCGCCATCAAATAAGAGCAAATGCTCTTGGAATTTGAGTGGTACTTCCACCTCCTCGAAAGGAGTGTAAATGTCGGGTGGAACCTCTATTTTGTAATAGTGGAAGTACTTTGTTACAGCATTTGCTGCTGGAAAATGTATCCATGAATAGTATACCTCTGTCTGCCGATATTCGTGTGCCTCAATTACGAATATGACTGTGCCACCTCTAGGTGTCAGTCCATTTTCTATAAGTTTTAAGGTTATAGATCTCCTTTTGCTGACCGGAATGAGTATTATATCCGCGTCTGCATCCTTTAGTGCAGTATCTGCTGCTGCTATTTCAGCTGCTAATCTAACTGCCTCTCTTTCTTCATCACTTTCTGACATTTTACTGTCAGGATGGTTATTTTGTTTGTTTGCAGATCAGGTTTCTTATGGAACAGAGATTAGATGCACAATATTTTGGAACAGTGTATCCTTCAACGTTGACTGTACCAAGAACCATACATAGGAGTTCCCTCCTGTGCGGTTTTGGAGGATATTACCTTTCACCCACTCCAGACGTCTTTGGAGAATTTGGGAAAAGGGGTCTGAGTGAGAAAGCACGACTGAGTTACTCTAAATGTCTTACGTTAGTTTTATCGCCCTTTCCAAACACGTTGGGCGCCATGTAGTGTAGTTCCTATTTTCCCAATAGGCTCTGCGCATTGGAATAGTACCTACAGCAGTAAAGGCCTAGGCCAGACGTTAACTAGGTCTACTACTGTCGATACTAGACTTAAGTTTTGGGTTTGCCAGCGTAGCTCAGAGTTCGCTAGAAACTTTCTCGAATGTTCAGGAAAGAATTAACTCCCCTGATTAGACAAGAAGGGATTTAGTTTCTGACAACCATAGAACATGACAACTTTGCTCTCCCCTAATCAAGAGTCAATCTCAAGAGTCGTGTGAGCACAAGGCAATTATTTTACTCAGTCAGTACGTGCATTCTTAGTCTCATCAGATTGTAGAGAAAAGGAAGAGACGGGCGTGTTCAATAAAAAGGTGTTATTTATTGATCAGTCTCTTTTCTCGTACAAGAGAAATGGATCGATATTATTGCAATACTTATAGTTAAGTAAAGTGCATACATTAAAAGCAATAGTATAAAATAATACTGTAAAAACATTGATATGGTTTCTGAGCCATATGATGTTTAAAATGATTAAAATATATTTACATACACATATACATTTGACTAAACGTACTCAACTGGTGTTTCTAAATACGCCTACCCTGTGTACCTGACCTAAGTCTAATGCGTGGGCGGGAATAGAAAGTTACAGTTTAAGTTAAGTTTGTTTTTGCCAAGTGAATAACTAAAGAATTCTCTGTGAGGGGTTATTCAGTTCTGTACCTGGAATTTAGGATGAATGAGGAATGGTATCTCTTTCTCTGCTCTCGATATTCCAGGCTGCCTGCGAGGGCTGCCCGAAAGCGCCGGTGCTGGGTCTCTCGGCTTGAGATAGCAGCGCGTCTCTCAGCGCGTCAGGAAGGCGGGGCTGCTGTCAGCGGGGTCTGCTTCTGCTCTCGGCTTCGGCAAGTATGGCTGCTCCGTCTCGTCACCACGCGTGTGTTTGCATAGGGCAAGATCGGCAATATTTATACCTTAAAGGTGCCGAGATTGACGTAAGGATGGACATAGATACGTCAATAAAGATGTCATACGACTTGCTCGTTAGCACATTCTTTTACTGAAGTTCTCTGTGAAATCAAAACAATGGCCGCACGGATTTTCCAGGTTGTCATAGGTTTAATTTGTTATGAGAACGTCGTATGCCTTATCAGGGGCTGGAGGAATGTCGCTTGTCTAATTAGATCTCAAGCGTTATGACCTAATCAGATAACACGTTCCTGTGCCGTAGTGTGACTGCGTCAGATAACGGTATCTGCATCATGGGGGCTGTTCTTGCCTCATGGGCTGACTGTTAGTTAACTTGATAGTTAGTTTAACCAGAATAGGGTCAGGAATAGGGGGATCGATTCAGAACCTATAGGAATACATGACAGTGCAAGACATTGTAAATGTTTTTCCAACATTTATTTTTAGACCTCTAGTACTCATAAAAGTTGAGAATCCCGTTAATGCCCTCTGAAGACCCAACTGTGTGCGAGCCATAATCACAGCATCGTCAGCGTATAATAATAGTGGGACGGAGAGGCCATTTATTTTGGGGTAATCCACTTCTAGGTCTTTTAAGAAGACTGCTACCTCATTAATATATAAATTAAAAAGGAATGGCGCAAGGATGCAGCCCTGTCGAACGCCCTTTTCTATAGGGAATTTTCTAGTTCGCTCTCCGTTTATACCGTATTTAACCGTGGCGCCTGCATCTCTGTACAATTCCTGTATAAAAGCTAAAATATTTATGTCTATCACCATTTTAATCAAGGTTTTCCATAACATTCTGTGATCCAAACAATCAAAAGCCGAAGTTAGATCGACGAATGTTAGGAACAGGTTCCCTTTTTTTACTCCAATATATTTACTCATTATTAGGGCCAGGTTTAAACCCTGCTCTACGGTGCCTAGTCCAGACTTAAAGCCGTATTGGAATTTCGAAAGAATCCCATTACTCTTGGTCCAGGCTTGTAATTTAGTTAGCAACACTCTGCCTGCAACGTTCATCAGAGTGTCTAGCAGGGAAATGGGACGATAGCATTTTGGGTCCTGCCTGTCTCCTTTTTTAAATATTGGGATTACTATGGCTTCGTGCCATGTATCTGGAAAACCTGTTTTACTATAAGCATTTATTACGTTAGCAAGCAAGGGCGCCCAAAGATCTACGTTCTCTTTGAATACGTCAATAGGGACCAGTCTGGTCCAGGGGCCTTTAGATTAGCACTCTGGCAGATTGCTTGCTCAACCTCTAATGGGGTAAAAACTACGTTTATTGGGAAACTATCTTGAGCAGGTCCGCGTTCACCCTGCCCGGTGTTCAGATCATCTTGTGGGGCCGTGCATGCATTTAGCATTGTTAGTGAATCGCTCTTGTATAAGGACGTAAAATAGCTAACCCAAACATCCTCCGTTATGGCTATCTCCATGGAGTCAGCCTTACTTTCCGCGAAGAAGGGGGCATTAATTTCTTTCCAAAAAGAGATATTGTCCTGTAAGGCACTTGCCTTTATCAAAGCTTCCCACGCATGATTTTTTAATTCGTCCTGCCTGCTTCGGAGGGTCTGCTTGTAGGCTCGCCTGGCGTCCTTAACTATGCCAATGTCTTTTGGTACACTCTTTAATGCCTGTAGAAGAACTTTATGAGCTTTGGTACAGGCAGAATTAAACCAACCAAATAATCTTCTTTTCTCCCCTGTCTTTTGTTTTTTAGTTAGCTTCTCATTTATAGTGGCAGTTATCCTGCCATAAGCTGCTATAATCAACTGGGGATCAGGGCAGGATTCCAAGCAGGTAGAAAAATGTTCCAATTCTTTATGGACTAAATCCTTCAAGAAATTTGTAGAGTCTATCTTCGCCCATTTGATAGCATATCCGTTTTTCCTGGCCAAAGAGACCGAATGACAGTGAAGCATATCGGATATGCTTGATATATGGCTCCCACCCTTTCCTACAGAAATGCTAGCGCTGATTGGGAAGTGGTCGCGTAATGCCAAATCTTCCGTATCAAACCCCACCAAACAGCCCTGATTTATGTTGGACGCTAAGATGTAATCAATTACAGTGCCTGCCCCTCGTCCAAAGAAGGTTGTTTGGAATGCTACAGGTGGCTCACAGAGTTCGTTGGCGAAACCCAGATCCCAATCATGCATGAGTTGATTTAACATATTACCAAAAGTAGAGTGTTCAAAATGTGTGGTGGGATCCCCTCTTAAGTTAGATATGCCACAATTATTTGTGTGACTATAGGGGCATAAGTGACAGTTAAAATCTCCGGCTATGAGGATACAATCTGCGTCCCCACCACCTCTCTTTAGCAATGCGATAAGCTCAGCTATTAATACTTTGAGGTCATCTTTTGGCACATTATTGTATATGTTAATCAGGAAAAGGGACCGCTCGAGCTGTCAGATTCTTCATAGGCTGGAGATCCTTCCCCTATTGAACCCCCAGCTGGTTGGTCTAATAATTGGTGGTCTGGGAGGACTAGTTCCCCAACTGGAGCGTCTGCTAGATTCCCCAATGGCAGGATAGTGATAGTATGAGTCTGGGGATTATTATTATGGATCTGAACAGGATAATCTAAAACCGGGTGAACGGGACATGGTATTGCTGGCTGGTGGGCCACTTGATCCCCTTTTGTTAGCATTATTGGTCAATCGACCATATCTAAACAGTCGTACCTATTCCTTGTGGGGATGCCCCTCCAATATTCAGGGTTTGGCTCTTCTCTTCTTGGTAACCAGGGGCACACATCCCAACCTCTAGACCAATGATTATTTCTGGTCCTATTTCTATTTCTATTAAAGTGTCCCACCTGTGTCCAGGGCCAGTCCTGGACTTCCTCCCATCTAGCAGAATCGCCATAAGTAAAAGTATTTAAGGGTGGATAGAAAAAGGAGAGACGCTGTACATCAACCCCCCCCTTTTCTCTAGAGCTGGCCATGAAGAGATATAGTCAACTGTGGCAGGGTCATCACAGTTGACTATAACGCAGTCACCCTGTATGCTTTTTTTGGTATCCCCAATCCAAAACACTCTTCTCAGTGAGGTGATTCTGCTGAAATTTGAAGATTGTAGGGGCCTATTTTGACTCAACCACTGCAGTACCTTATTACGCAGTGACCATGGGGGTTCGTCGACATTATCTGCCAATTCGGGGACCCCAGTAAGGATGACAGTATATGGGGTCGCCTCAGGCGGCAGATGTATCGAACGCCTATACCTTGCGCCTTTCCTCTCGTCGGCCTGAGGTTGAAAGGGCTGGCTTTTATGAATTATTTGTGGAACCTCCTTCAGCTTTACTGGCTGAGTTTTTGCTTCTAAAGGACCCGGAGTTATTTGGGAGTTATCAATAGCGCAATTTGGTTTTCCCTTCCACACTGTTGAGGTAGATTTTGGAGTATTTTGTGTGTTTTGTGTGGCCCTCTTAATAAGTTGAGTATTTACAGCTCTTTCGAGCGGTAGAGGCTGTGGTATAGTGACTGGTAAGGAAGGTTGGGCCGGTTTACTTGGCTCTTTAGGTTTCCCCTCCCCTGTGTCGAGTGTGCCTAATGATTTCTGTGTAAAAACTGGGGTGTTTAGCT
Organism: Lissotriton helveticus; assembly: GCF_964261635.1. NCBI lineage: Eukaryota > Metazoa > Chordata > Amphibia > Caudata > Salamandridae > Lissotriton > Lissotriton helveticus. Next base: position 513,386,617 of record NC_136069.1, read on the forward strand.
TCGCTAGTTGTTTTTCAATGATCATAAGGCTCTTTTCCATGGGTTGCAAGTGGCGTTTTAACAGCTCCCCCATACTTTTTATGAGGAAATCATGTAATGTTACACACGAGGTGCATTGATCCTGTAAGCCACCCACTGCTCCCCTGGTCTCTACCATCTCCCGCGAGGCAGTAATTTGAGTTAGCGGGGTGTTATCAACCAGGTTTTTGGGGATAAGAGTCGGCTGATCTAACACAATTATATGGCTGTTTGGATTGAGCAAAGTCTTAGTATTGTGTGGATCAGGAGTATTCTCGTGTGAGTTCGTCTCTGTATTCGGCCTTTTAGCTATTGCCCCCTCCCGCCTACCCGTGGAATTCTGCTCTAATGTGTCCACATGACTGTGAGAAAGTTGTAGGTCTGGTGTTTTTTCCAGATCCTCACTATAGTTGGAACCTAGTGACAGTTGGGTAGCGGATAGATCCACGGTATTTGGGACCGTATGTATTAAAGCATTCATATTTTCTGCTTGGTTAAGCAGAGGAATAATCGGTCCCTGGTGGATAGGAGTTTGGGCAGAAGCTAGAGGACCCATGGATGATCTTCTCGCAACCTCAAGTTCGTGTGAAACTCTACGCTCCAACATATGTATACTTTTCTCAATTACTTCGTTAGTCTTAGTAATGAATAGGTCTATAGGGCCTGTTATCTCAGTGACTTTAGGGGCCTTTTTCCTTCTAGTGCCCCTATTCATTACTGCACCGCAGGAAAGAACTACAATGATAGATGTCAAATGTAGACTGGCCGCAGTGTGCAACAGCCACGTGAGTCAAATACAGTATCTAACAAATGCAGGAGCTATAATATGAAAATTTAAATACCGTGGCCCAGTCCAGTCTATCACAGTCTTGAACGGGCTTAAACGGGCCCGCCCTTGGTCCGGGCTTCGCCCGGCGTCCCGCGAGACGGGGGTGACGCTGTATTTAAGCGCCTCCTGGCGCGCAAATGTCGCGGAGTGTGCCGCTATGGGTGCTGGGTATTGGAGTCTTTTTACCCCACACGACGCTCCACTCGGCGGCCGGACCCCAAGATGGTACAGGAGTCAGGCGGCGGGGGCGGGTGGTCGAAGACACAGGTTCTGGCAATCCCAAGTAAGCACAAGGTCAGCAAAGGTCCGTGAACACAACAGGTGATATCGCAGAAAGTTCCCCCCCTCGACCGGGGTGACGCTGTATTTAAGCGCCTCCTGGCGCGCAAATGTCGCGGAGTGTGCCGCTATGGGTGCTGGGTATTGGAGTCTTTTTACCCCACACGACGCTCCACTCGACGGCCGGACCCCAAGATGGTACAGGAGTCAGGCGGCGGGGGCGGGTGGTCGAAGACACAGGTTCTGGCAATCCCAATTAAGCACAAGGTCAGCAAAGGTCCGTGAACACAACAGGTGATATCGCAGAAAGTTCCCCCCCTCGACCGGGGTGACGCTGTATTTAAGCGCCTCCTGGCGCGCAAATGTCGCGGAGTGTGCCACTATGGGTGCTGGGTATTGGAGTCTTTTTACCCCACACGACGCTCCACTCGGCGGCCGGACCCCAAGATGGTACAGGAGTCAGGCGGCGGGGGCGGGTGGTCGAAGACACAGGTTCTGGCAATCCCAAGTAAGCACAAGGTCAGCAAAGGTCCGTGAACACAACAGATGAAGAGTCATATGTGGGAAACTATGAATTAACAAATTGTTGCCAGTTCATCTTTGAAAAGGAACCAGATGAAGATGAACTTTGTTAGACTTTAGTTAAGTCCTGGTGTGTTTTTCAGCTAAACCTTTTTAATTTACAGGACCTGATTGCGCTTTAGGTATACAGACCAAGATAATAGGGTTTCCTGAATAATATTAACAGAATTAATGAACTGAACATGAAAAAAAATTTAGCCCTGATTCTCTCACCAGTAGAATATGGCATACAGTAGATACTGTATCATTTTTTGTATATTTTAATTTATACTGGTATCAAATTTTCTAGTCATATTAATGTTATGCCTAATTTCTCCAGTTGAAGGCAAATTAACAGTCACACATACTGAAATAGGAAACCTAAAACACATAAGTATAGATCCATAGGTAGCAGCAAGGACAATATATACTAAAATCTGTTAGGGAAGTATGTCAGTATAATGAGTGTTAGAGATTGGTATGTGTGTACATATCTTCCATCCTCAGCTGAAGAATGTGCAACATATTTCCAATTGCCTTTCTGTATAGTTTATCTTGCAAACATTTTGTTAGTGATTTTCATAAGCAAGAATATTTGTCATCATATCTTTCGCACTTCAATGCTTGACTGGAAGAACTTTTTATATCTGAAAACTCTGCGAATTGTATGACTTTTTCAAAGCATTTGAAGATAAATGCACAACCTAATTTGAATACTAATAATACTAAAAAAAGCATGCATGTATTTTAAATGAAGGTGAGTGTGTTTTTGTTAAGCTAAGTAATGTGAGGAGAGTGAAAATTCTGAAAAACTAGAAAGATTCACATGAAATTAGAGAACAAGCTGAGGCATAATTTCTAAATGGTGATGCCTGTTTAAGGCAGCATTGTGCATGAAAGGAAAGTGAAATTGTTTTGGTGCATGAGAGAGCACAGGGAATTAGATTGATAGAACTTGTTGGTGAGCGTGAAAGAATATTTAGAGGAATTTATTATGTGTGTGGAAGGCTGCTTATTTTAGCCTGCCTCCTCATTTGGCTGGAATTTGCTGGCTTGCTCTGGAATTCTCTTAGATTTATTTACCTTGTATATGAAAGGAATGATACTCTTGATTTGAAAAGAGTAAAGTGTGGACTTCGACACATTGTGTTAGATATGTTGAACGTTATGTTTCAGCCTATTGATGTGGCAATGAATGATGTGAACAGTAGGGTATTATCTACGCTTGCAGATCGCTGAACTAACACAGCAAGAGCGCCTAAGGAAATACATCAGGGGCTAATCGTTATGCATACTATGACTATGCAGAAACTTGTTTGTTATACTTATCCTTCTTGTGAAGGAGGATAGAGTCTGTTGTGTTTTGAGGGCAGGAGAGTGCTGTACTTTTACCCCACTTAACAGTAAGGTTATTTAAGCTTATATAAAATATATGACTAATATCTCTCATGAAACAAAAGATTTTGAGGAGTATGGTATTGGGGAATCAGTAGGTTCCCATTTAAGAGGGACTGGACAGGAATTTAGAAGGGTTGATTAGCGCTTTAATAGTTTTGGGGAAGCATGCTGCATACCCCACTATCCCCTAAATCTATTGTTGTATTTGCACAAGTCTTTGATTCCTATTATTCATCTTCTTTCAAATGGAACTAAGTTTTTAGTTTAAGAAGGTATCAATTGCGTCTACGTTGCAGTGTCACCAGATTGAGTTGAAAGACATTAAAGTATGAGTTTATGACTAATTTATAATGTTGGGAGAATCAAAACACAAGAGACAGAAAGTGACCTATATTAAATTAATATTAGTTTGGGGTTTAGTGATCATGTAATCATCAGAGAGAGCTTTTGAGGAAGTTATTCCACAATTTAATTATACATGTATATAAACATTGAGTTATTGCAGTTGGAACAAAATATTAAGATGTGTTTATTGTGTTTTTCTGGCATAGACTCAACTAGACCTCTATTCCATCTTTGAAAATATTGCTGCTGTTTTATAATGTTTATATTTCTTACTTGAAACTGCACACAGCAAGAGCTGCACTGTTTGCATGTATAATATGTTGTTGATGAAGTGACCACGGAGAAAGCCGTTTGCTACTTGTCAAGGCTCTTACTGTTAGCACAGTGTACTGCATTCATTCAAAATTGTTTTGTTGTTGTTTATATAACTAGTTGTTCTGACACCTCTGAATGGCATTAGGTCAGAAGGGGCAAATCAATATTTATATAGTGGAAATAAGCCGAAGATGGTAGTGTCACACGATGTTACAGAATACTGCAATCTTGTTTGTTGTAATAATTATACTTTTGCCAACAGCATTCTGACTATGTGTTTTCCATCGTTTTATATGGTGAAATTGGCTGTATAGACCTTAAATTTAGGGATAATCCAAAGACACTTTGGAGACTTCTAGGGATTCTGTCTGATTCTCTATTAATTGGTTGCACTTTTAGACTCCGCATATTTTTGCTGATTTGTCCTATTATTATATTAATTCTGTAACTGCTAACCTTCATTTCTATGTACTTTGAATGATTCACAGAGATTATTAATGCATTTGCATTTTTTCACATTTTGTATGGTATTTAATTTAATAACCCTTCATGGTTTTCTAAATTTCAAATATTGAACTCCATTTTTGAGTGACCCCTTTCTTATTGACTGCATTTAAAATACTGTTTTGAATCTTCTATTAAGGAACATCTTACCTCATTTTAATTGAGGTTAACATGTTCCCCAATCTCGTAATCTAGGTGATATTTTCATACAGATTATCTAAGAGAGCATCCACAACGTCATGCTTACTATCAAATGGGAGGATCACATTGTAGCAAGGGAGGCCAAGGAATAAGATTTAGCATTTTCATAAAAATAGAGGCTTCCTGCCGGTGAACACCAAGTTAAAATATCAACCTATGCAAAGCATAGGAGTAATGGAATTAGCACATAAAACTGTTGTGCCCAACTCATGATCCTAGTGCTTCCACAGGGTGAAATCATGGCTGAGGCCCAGTCTGTAAGCACTCACCTGCTACCAGTGAAACTCAAAAATTGGGTTTCGTAAAAGTGACAATGTGGGCAGTCATCACTGAAACACAAATTTGAGATGTATCAGACATGCACGATGCAAAGCCTCTATGCCCTGCACCTTCTAATTTTTAGTACCCCAAATGGATTTTAAATTAAGTGTATCGTTCCAATGCCCATATTCCATCACAGACAAATCATTCCTAAAGAACATGGAGTAAACCAGTTTAGTCTGTGATAACATAAAGTTAGTTTGGGGCGGTGTCTTCAAATTATAAAAATAGGACTGCGGGTCAGATAGATTGTAATGAGAAAATATACAAATTTACTCATCAAACTTCCTTGTAATGGTGTTGGGCAATGCTCCCATTGGGTATAAATAAAAAAGGGTCTCTGTGGTTTTGTCTTATGTAAGAAATGATGGCCATAAGGATGTATGATGTTACAACGCATACTTTTACAACGCATACCTTTACAACACATTTTTTACAACGCAACATCCATTACAACGCATTCCATTACAACGCATGCCATTACAACTAATTTTTAAAATCTACCTTTACAACGCATTCCATTACAAAGCATACTACCTTTACAACGCATACCATTACAACGCATAACATTACATTGCATGTATGGTAAGTATTGGATAGTGTAAGGCTAAAAAATACTATTCTAACTCCAGGGGGGTGCAACAGTAGGGTAAGTGTTGGATAGAGTAGGGGTAAAAATTACTATTCTAACTCCAGGGGGGTGCAACAGTAGGGTAAGTGTTGGATAGTGTAGGGGTAAAAATTACTATTCTAACTCCAGGGGGTGCAACAGTAGGGTAAGTGTTGGAAAGTGTAAGGGTACTATGCGTTGTAATGTTATGCGTTGTAATGGTATGCGTTATAATGACATGCGTTGTAGTGGTATGCGTTGTAGTGTCATGCGTTGAAATGGTTGCGTTGTAATGGCATGCGATGTAATGGATGTTGCATTGTAAAAGTTTTGTTGTAATGGTTGTTTCCCGGCCATAATGTTGATAACAGAATAAATCTGCATAATAAGCCAAATTAAATACAAATCTTCCATGTCAAATGCATCATAATATTTTAAATCAGAAAACAATGAGTGAACGGCATGAACATCCCAGTCATCAGGATGGATGTCGGGTAAAATCACATCCCCCAAGGAAACGCAGAAGACATATGGAATATTCAAAATTTCCATCGGGCCATGGATATCGTTGCAACTTTATCCCAGACGATGCCATCAACAAAGGGAAATTCTGATTTATTGACAAGGGCTTGGTCTCTTTTCATTATATGGGATGATGTGGCAGGGGATAGAACTCCAGCAACAAAGTTCACAGCAGAGCGTTCGGGTAAATAATGGCCATTATTGGATAGGAAAAACATAGTCACAAATCGAATCCATATGAAGACAATATCATTGTAAACACCATCCAGATATATGTCCAGGGCAGGACCAAGTAAGTCTTTTTGAACCATGAGATGAAAACGCTGGTAAGGGTAGGGGTCTCTCGCACAGAAGATGGCAAGGAAGACGTGCCAAAGGAAAAGCTATTACGATCCATATAATAACCACTGGACCCCAGCTGAAACAATGGTGGATGTGCTGCATGAGATGTTTCATGTATCATACTTGCAGGAATGTCAATTATGACTTCAACAGGAGGAGAATCTTACTCAATATCCACAGATGTGGATGTAGAAGGGAAAATAGGCAATGGATCAATTGAAGATCCCATCTCCCCCTCCAAATGCTTGGGAGTAGTCGAAGAAACAGAAGCCATCGGATCCAATGAAAGATCTCAACGTGGAATGCTTGGAGGCATACTATTCAGTAACGGCCATATGGTGTAGTTTGACATGTTTGATGGAAATGCAACGGTTCTCCTTACGACCAGGTAAAGGAGGCAACATCACAGTACTTGTGCCTTTCAAACCAAGGGCTCCGACCGGTGCACGGTAGGATGGACAAAATTATTTTTTGTTCTTCGCCTTTTCTCGGACCAGTTCTCCAACATTAGGAAGCCAGCCAGAAACAGTAATCAGCACTGCTGGATCTGCGGAAGAGGGCAACTGGGCTCTTGCTTGTGAGTCACAAGCTTTTTATAGATCCTGTAACATAGCACAATGATTATCTATGTCAAGGGTTGTGGCAACCGCCACACCTTCTAGACCAATATTGTCTGGCACAAACATTTTAATGCCAAAGAGCATTTCGTATGTTGTCCGCCCACCCACACATCTTCTAGGGAGATTATTAGTGCATGTTGGACTCCACAACTGAATTGCCCTCAGGCTGGTATTGAGCCGGAAATTGCACCTGCACCCCCAGAGACGTCATTGCATCCTGGTAAGCCTGAGAGACAAATGAAGGGCCTTGGTCAGAATGGAAGGTGCCAAAGGCAAATGTCCCAACAAAGACACACAAATCCTTAATAACAGTTCAAATATCAGCCCTACATTGCGTCCAAAACCAAAGGAAACTAGTGCTCAACTCCACTGCAACCAAATTATGTTTGAAAGCAGTGTCTGATGTCAAAGGACCACGGTGGTCAGGATAAATGCAGCCAAATGGATGATTACAAATGTATAGCTGTGTGTGAGGTAGACGTGCAAATGTAGAAGGCTTAATTTGTTGACAAATGTCACAAGAAAATACATATTTATGTGTTTGTTGATATAAACCATGCCACCAAAAATGTTGCTGTAAAAGAGACACTGTCCCTGAACTTCCGACATGAGCAGAAGCCACACCTTCATGAATGGTAATAATCAAAGAAAGTATGCGGTCCTAGTTGGTAATCAACCAATTCCCAACGGACGGAATAGTAGCAAATGGAACTTGATCAGACGTCAAGTGGTATGTGTCATGTGAAGGGAAACCCTGGGCATACTCTGTTCTCTCCTTCGTAGCTGCAATAGTTGGCAGAATGTCATCATCAATTTTAGACATAGACCTAGTGACTGCTGCTACTGAACAAGTGGCTACTGCAGATTTGGCTGCCTCATCAGCCAATGTACCAACAGCGTGTGGTCCCACACATTGATGGCCCAAAGTATGGATAACATGTATGTGTCAAGCACTCCTTAAGAGCGGCCACCCGGACCCAAAGAGTCTTATGCTTAATTGCTCTACCTTTAGAATCACAGAAATCATTTTGTTTCCCAAAGAAAAAGTTGTCATTGAAGGATTGTACACAGTAAAACGAATCGCACACTATAAAAGTAGGAACATCTGGATCAGCAAATTCAAGAGCGAAAACCAAGGCACATAGCTCCGCCAATTGAGCCATGCAGTTACCAAGAGACTGTGCGTGCACAAAGGAGGCTTTAAAATTCCCATCAAGAACTTTTCCAGTCACAATCATGCATGCCGCCCGATACGCATGTTTAGAACCAACGGCTGGCTGCGCAGATCCATTACTGTAAATAATGCATTTGTATTGATTAAGATGAAGCAACGAGAGAGGAGGTAGTTGAACATGTTCATTATGTAAAAACTCTTGTGTCTGCAAAGACGGGTCAAAGAGAAAATTGACATCAGCCGATGTCAAAGAACTAGTCCATTGAATCCAACATGGATGCAAGGCTTTAAAGTTAAGGTACGCCAGCCTTCGTAACTGCTTCTAAAGCAGGTACCGACAAGACCATGCAAATGCGTTTACCCTGAGCCAGAGAGCGTTCTTTCAGAATTACCATCTGGACGGCCATCAAAAAGTTTTTTATAGAAGAGAAACGCATAGCAGCCGAAGTGTACAAATGCGATTTATATGCAATGGGGACGAGTCCCCTTCATTGAACGTCAAGTATGTGAAACCGAACGTCCCTGGTACGATCATTATGGCCAAATTGTCAGGTGTTAACAGGAAGTTAGTCGCAAGCAGATCAGACTGGAAGGACCAAAGAATTGAGGTATTTTCTGGAAGCCAAAAAGAAGCCAAAAACAAGGTTGTATCAAAGAGTAAAGTGGTTTGATATGCTGGGTATAATCAGAAATATGAATCCTTACAAAATTCAAAAACCCCAGCAAAAATTGCACATTTTTAGGAGTAGATGGAGGCTGTAATTGAGCACATTTGTCCAGAAAGTGCGGGGCCAATCCCCTACCTTCATTGGTAAGTTCGTAACCAAGAAAAAGAACCGCCAAACAGACAATATGCCACTTGGCAAAGTTGAATGTGTAATCCAAGCCTGCAAAAGACATTATAATGCGGTCTACATGCACAAGATGCAATAATCAATTCATCATCTGTCAAATAAATGTCATTGACGTAAGAGAAAGCAACAGGGTCAATTTAATGTAAAACAGACACTATGTGAGTCTCAAAATTACTGGGACCATTCTTATATCCCATAGGCAAACGTGTATACCTTTTGTGTTTGCCAAGGACGCTGTCAGGTCACGGCTCTCAGGAGCCAAATGTTGACTGTAAAAACCATTGGAGATATCAAGAGTCGTTTTCTATTTTTTTACGAACAATGGTATCGACTAACACAGAGCTGTTGGTGTTCTGTACCGCAAAGGTACGCACATAACTGTTCAAAGAAATGAAATGAAACATTTAATTTCAATATCAGAAAGAGAGGATTATTCATTGATGAAACACAGGGTTCAATTACACCCTGATTTTCCAATCGGACCAAGATTTCACTTACGGATGCTTTTGTGTCTCTTTTGATTGGATATTGTAGTTGGGGTTGTAGCATGGATCGTAAAGGAATTGCATGTGTCGGTGAATCCTTATCCCAACCCACCTGAATATGATACACAGTTGTAGCCAGCTCTAGCGCCAAATCCATTGCCTGTGCTTGTTTAGCCTCCTCCGAGACATAATGCAAAAAACTCTGGAGAATAACATCTTCCCCTTTAGAAGAAGCTACAAAAAATGGGGGAGGCCAATCAACCTCCACCAACAAAATATCATAGGAAGCAGTAAGGTTGTCCCAAAATACCACCTTGATTGTGCGTTTAATATCACCTTCAATTTGGAGGCCTGTCTCATAACGACTTTCAGGATTTGCAAATAGTGTGTCAGCTGTTTTCACTGTAATGAACGTGGCAGTTACTTTCGCCTCCAGACACTGGTGGAGTGCCTCCCACACTATTGTAACTTCTGTTGCGCTTTTGAGGAGTCTTAGCACCCCTCTCCAATCGAGGAGCAGGGTTCTCACTGTCTGAGGCATACTTTGCAGTCAAAGCGGCAACTTTTTTCTTCTGAAATAGTGATATTGAGATGATCCCTCCAGTTTGGCTTTTACGTCAAACTGGCGCTGAGGGTCATGTCTTGGTTGTGCAGACTCACCTTCTCTGCGATACTGACGTCCTCCCCCCTCGAACTGTTGATCCAACAATTCCTAAAAGGAATGCGGAGAATGAGGATCAGGTACCTGAAACCTCTTGGGTGTTTTACGTTTAGAGCGGTAACGCAAATCATATCTATGGTCAAAAGCATCCGGTGATGGTGAACCAGCATGTGAACTAGGCTTCTGCTGTTGCTGCCACTGAATTTGATTCCATGTCTTTTTAGGAAAGACTGGACGACCCTCCTAGTCAGGAGAGGGTTTGTTTTGTACCTGAGTATAAGGTTTTACTCCCAAACTATTGTGACCCAATGATGTATATACATCTGCAATAATGATTGGTAACTGCCGCTGCTGATGAACATCCGCCACCACCGAAAGGCAATGACGCACTTGCAATCCAACAGCTACACCTTTGACATTGCCTAAAATCATATCAGAGACAATAGGGATCATGCCCACTAATCTCATCCTCATTTCCAGGGCTGGACCGGCCCCGTATTCATCCTAAACCTTCTTTAGAATGCTCAGTAGAACGCTCATGGGGGGAGTGCCAAAGCACAGTTATATACCGCAGCAAGCACCATCCCCCAGGTGGTGAAATCAACTAAATTGGGAACAATACAACCTGGCAAACTCATCATAAGGATCCTGTGTTTCTCAACAGGAGTAGTATGTGGAAAAACAGCCTCGAGTTGCTCAAAATGTTCTGCCAACCACTATGGCAGATCAACTCTATTCTGAGGATGTCTGCTCATCACCAAATTAATCACAATGGGACTAATGACAAGACAACCGCCATGTCCAGGTAGTTGCACAGCGGCTCCAACCAGAGCCACTTGTATATTACGTGAAAAAATTGTATGACACTTCAGTGTATATGAATCAATGATGTATGTATTTGACTTAGCTCTGCAAGTGTAACATTAGGATAATTTGGATGTGGTGTAAAACCAGCCAAAAAGGGCCACATAGCCCCATCGACTGATAGGAGGCCTAAACGGACCACAGAAACAGGGTGCCAAGGTTGCCATTGAATCAGGTATGCTCCCAGGCTGTGACCGGACCTTCAACTGATCGATAAGGGAGATCATTTAGCGGAACCTCAGCTGGTGTATATCCATGAAAGAAATTATCATTCTCATCCACTGAGGGAAAAGTAGCCCAAGAGTAGAAAACTTTGAAGCAGTAAGCTGCACCTGCCTCAACAACAAAAATGAAATCAGGCACCGCTACAGGGACTCCTCGTTGAGTCACATGAGCAGTAACCACTACACGATTATGTGCTGCAAAAGCGACCGCTTGTGCCATGTTACAAATTAAACAAACCAACAGAGAGAATGATAGCGCAAAAGAGGGTATAGTAAACCTTTTAAAATTCAAGTTTAAAAAACCTATTAAACACAAATATAGGAGGCAAACCCACACACCATGGACATCTCCGGAAACCAGAATGAGAGGATTGTGGACAAGCACCAGCACTACTCAAGGGACTCGCGAATAAGTACCAGAGCAATCGTTGTAGGCATCATATTGCAGGAATTCTGCACAAATACAGGACTAAGTGCAGGAAATGGGACCTTGGTGTATAGGGAGCGAGTCTTCGTACAACCTTAGTACCTACAAACTCAGGACCGATTAGCTATAGTGTCACACTTGCTCTCCTACTCACTACTTACTCACAGAGAAACAAATGATTAGACACCAGAGAACACAACACTCCCAGATCTCTCAAGAATCGCGGTAACGAAACACATCCTTTCGCTCGCTCTCTTGTACTTGTCCACAATAAGATCTGATGGAGACACAAAACAGGTTAAAATATTTATATTAACTAAAGTGTCCTAACATGCAGTATACGTGACACAAGAAGCAGCATAGCAGTCAGACCATAAATTAAGGGAAATGCAATCATAAAAAGACAATGGAGAAAGGACTATAGTGCCTAACCTCCATCCCCTTGCTAAGAAGAAGCATTATTATATGATAAAATATTTTTTGGGCTTTGTCAGCAGACCCCATACCTTAACCTATAGATGGCAGAGCTACATCACAGGTGCTCTTCTCCGTGGACAGGTCCCTTTCCAAGTGTGTGTCCCCTATTCGTGCACCCCACCAAAAACCCAAGTATGATGTCCAAACAACAGCTGCATCTGTATGTTTTGTCTAAGGGCTAAGGACTGGCAATAACAAAATAACGAGGGGCATTATTGTTCGACCTTGCACATAATGTTCAGATAAAATCCCAGAAACATGCAGATAGTGAACACAGCGATGAGTTCTCATATGAAAGCAAACTTCGAAATGAGTGCAAAAAATAAAGATGTCTAGTGATGTGTAGTAACATGTGCAAAGCAGCAGGCAAGCTGCAAAGTACTCTTGCTAAGTTAGTGAAAAACGACAATTTCTCCATGGGTCAAGTGACACCTGATGAACAACAACTGCAACTTGTCCCACGCATTTGCCCCTGCTACACTGCCAATGATAGTAACAACCCAACACAACTACGAACCCTCTCACTCCTACAAGTGTTGCAATTTGGACTATTTCAGGCCTCCAAATCTATAAGAATGGCTTGGATGGCAGGCAATACTCATGTTTAATGTATATTGAATTAGTAATTACATGTTGTAGTCATCTCCAAATTAGCTGGACAGTGCCACCTTGTGGCAGTCAGTTACAAGTGCTGCTGTTGACAATTAAATGCCACTGCCGAGCACTGGAAGCCACTGTCAAATTAAGCATCTCATATCATGGGAATGGCATTGTACTGATTAGAGTACTGCAACATGTTGCTGTAATGCAAGATGTTGGTGAATTTGTTGCTAGTGGTCCTCACTGATTAGGCAGGCAGCAAGGCACAGGTGAGGTTGAGTGCAATTTGTTAATGTCTGCGTGATTTATTCCTTGGCCTGTTTGTTAGTATATGACAGCAGAGCTGCAGCCTTACCGGGCTGCACTGACATATGGGCTGTGGACTGTGGAGAGTCTTCCCCAGCATGAGAGCAGGTAAATGATTACGCCACACATGGAGCTTGTTATTATACATCTTTATTTCTCAGTGTTTAACTGTTAACTAAACATTCTACATAATGATTTCTATCAACCACACCCAAGCACTTATGTCACTGTTTACGGAGTATGTCAGGAACCAAAAGGGGCCCCTCATCTCTAACTTAGAAGACACTACATCTATCCCTTTTATAAATAAAAAAGTATAAATAATACATAAATAAATCATAACTCTTTGTTAAGTCATTTTGGTGCTTGTGTCAATCGCCCAGATCTTGTCATGTGTGATTGCGGAAATACAGGAGAATTATCCATGACTGGCACCGGTGACAGAGATACAGGTGAAATCGTTGGGCTCTTAGGATTCTCACATGGAGAAGTCTCACTTCTGACATCTAGAGTTGGTGAATGTTGAGGCAATTGCTTGAAATGCGAAGAATCTCACATGATGGGAACAGTTAGCAGTCATCATGCGTTCTTTACTAGTCACAACCCTCTGTGGCTCAAAATCAAAAAGAGCATCAGACTTACGTTTTTATTCATGACAAGGACTTGAACTCCTACTGTAAAGACAGTGTTCCTCACACAGCATTGTTTGTCTGCATTGGTCTTTATTTTGTATTTGTGACATGAATCTGTTTGACGATTTCAGCTTCCTCAATCAGTCTCTTACTGGTCCATTGTGGCAACTTGGTCATCGTGGCTCTCCCAAACATCAGGGTTGCAGGCCTTTCACCTGTAGTCAAATGAGGAGTTGACCAGTATGTATGAAGAGCAGAATAAAGAGATGATTTGAGTTTAGGCTTTTCCAGTGCAGCAGGCTGAACAGTCTTTTTTTAGGGTACTCATAAAACACTCAACAACACGGTTTGCCGGTAGACAAAGAGGTGTGCTTTTCTGATGCTTAACGTTCAGATGAGTAAGAAAGTCTCGAAATTCTCGACTGTTGAAAGGTGAGCCATTGGCGGACTTCAAAATTGAAAGAACGCCCCATGTTGCAAAAATACTATTTAGCCGATCAGTGACTTCAAACAAACGGAACATTTGCATAAGAGCTTTATCATGTTCCTTTCATGAGACCTCAAAGACAAATATATCATCACTGTAACTGAAAGCATGCGTTACAGGTGGTATAATGCAGCTTATGGCACATTAAAACAGTTCTGCAGCTGATGACATCTTAAAACGTAATCATTTGTATCTCAACAAACCAATATGGGTAGAAAAGGTAGTAACGTACCTGCAATTTTCTTCTAGTTCCAATTAATGATATCCTTTATTCAGATTAAGATGAGAGAAGACTTTGACACCATTCAGCTGCGCAATCAAATTGGCAATGTGTGGATTTGCATTTCTTACTTTCAATTGCATTGTGAGCTTGATGCAGATCAAAGCAGATGCATACAGCTCCTTCAATGTCCTTTTTAGGCACTATCACTATGGGTGTGTTAGCATCAGATAAATATTTTAAAAGGCCATGTTTTTAGGCATCCAACACACCACAGTGCATCTGTTGCCTGAGCTACCTAACTTCACAATAAAAATCTCATTATAGTTTGAGTCACCCTTTATCAGATCAACATAACACAGCTGCCCTCTGTACACCCCTAGCGCTTCCTGTGATTGGAACATCAGATATGGAACAACATCAAACACACTTGGAAGATTGCAGCTGTAAATCACATATGGCCCAAGGATGTAATGCCTAAGTAAGAGTCATATGCACAGACTCATACACACACAGGCTCATCAGAGGGCCAGCATTTGGCCCGAAGACGCGATACCAGAGCAAACAAGCAGTTGCATTGATCAGAAGCCCAAGTAATGCCTAGTAGTTAGCGTCACACTACATTTACACAAACAACACACTTGGCTACCTGAAGCACCGCAGAATGTGACCTCCTCCAGGTATTTATGGCCCCTTCTATAAGGTTGGGATCCAGCATCTAACATGTAATTGATGGCCCATTGTACCAGTATTTCCTTCACAAAGGGGGATGAGTTTCTCTTTATAGCACCAAGTGTACAGTATAAAGCTTGTCATGTACCTAATGCAAGTTGGATGTCAGCACGTAACTGTGAGAGATGTGGCTGCTATTTCCAGCCGTTGTAGATTAATTGAACCTAAACGGTACCTGATTGCCAAGCTTTGCTGTTCTACTTTTTGATAATCAGAACCTGCATACAACATTTGGCAAGCCAGATAAGAGCTGATCACAGTGGATACCCAGACTCCCGCCTGGGAGAAAAAAGGGTGCAGCAGACACCTCTCTTTACTGCAAGCCTGTCGGCCTATGGCAGGATTGATCCATTCACTGGCAGCTGTCAGAAAGGGTAAAATGGTCAACATGCAGACTCTTTGCTCTCATGTGCGTATTGACTGCATGCCTTCTCTGGTGCACATCGCCCTTTTAAAAATTATCTTCTGCGTTGCATATACATGCTCTCCTTTGTACATGTGCAACTGTTTTTCCTCTTTTGTGACTTACGTTATGTTTGTGTTACTGAATCCTGCACCTCTGAGCTCTACGCCTCCCATTTTCTCTCTCTCTTATCCCTCACCTTAATGTCTTGTCATCTCTTCCCACTGTTATTACTAATGTAAAGCAAAAAAAAGCTTTTATTTTCTCTGAAATGTTTATGATTTTATGCATGAAAAAAGTGCTTTTTGATTGCCATTGTATTGCTGCAGGTTGAAAGTGAACGCCTTTTTCCACAAAAATGTTTTTTTAGCCACTAGCTCCTGACAAAACATGCCCCTGTGGACCTGCCCACTCCAAAACCTGCCCATTGAGACCACCAAGGCACCGCCGATTGCCCGCACCACCACCAGCGAGGGTCAAACTCATGTCATACTCATGGCCCCTCAAGACGCAAAAATGTGCACTTCAATGAAAAGGCAAAAATTAGGAAATATCGCCGAGAGTGGCACTTGCAAACCAAAGCACACTTGTACCCATGGTCTAAGGAGGGAACATTTGACTCCAAAATATTTGCGCATACCAAAACACACATAATTACCAAACATACAGGACATAAGAGGGAAAGAAAGGAGGCAACCCTTCACCTCTGGACTCTGTTCGAAGAAAGTATAGGTAAGGACCCTGCAGCTCAGCCCACTGTTGATGCTTAAGCACCTCCTCCTCCATAAACTGGTGTGTGTGTGTGTGTTTGTGTGTGTGTGTGTGTGTGTGGTTACCCCTGCAACATGAGCCTTAGGGTACTGCAATCCTCCAAAGTGGAAGCAGAGGAACCACCCAGTAAACGGAGATCCCAATCACCCTCACCCCTAACTACTCCACATAGCCTAGGCCTGCCCCACTCCAAGGCCACCCCACACAGGAAACCTGAGCTGGACCTCAGCCCCTCTAGGGTCAGAGGAGGCAGGGTAGCTTTCTGGGCAAATCTTTTCAGTCCTAGATAGTGATCCCACAAACCTGATTAGCAAAGGAAGCTCTTTTTCCTTGGGGTCAGAAAGTGAAGGCAGTGCCGCAGCTGATATAAGAGTAACAAAAGAAGAAAAACACAGTTGGGGGAGGACAGGAATGTCTAGGACAAAGGTAGGCAGATCCCAACATAGGAATGTAGCTAGGAGACTAAGAAAGGAGAGAACTACCCATGCCCTTGAAGAGGAAGAAAGAAGTGAGGCCAGGCACATAGAGTGAAGGGAGCAGGAATTGGATAATGGGAGGCTACCTCCTAGCCTAGGTTCACCATGCAAAGGACCACCACCTATGTCCAAATCCCTGAGACATAGGGCAGATAAGGAGATCAGGAGGGAAGGTCATCTGATCCTCACTGAACCTCAATGCTCCAAAAATAAGATACTGATAGCACAGGGACGTAGCACCTTCCCAGAAACACCAACCAATGGTATATTATGCACACTTGGGTAGTATAACCGCACTCCAATGGAGATAATTGCACTGAAGGGAGGCAAATTCTATATGAACCCTTTTTGTAATTTAATACCCTAATGGACAATGGGAGAGAGTGGGTATGCCAGGCCCTGGCCATGAGAAGCTTCTTTTGAACAAGAAGATAAGGCAATGGCAGAGGATCGCATTAGGCATGAAGGAGGGAACCCAGATTCGGAGTTCCTTTATATGCAACAATGTCTCAAAAAGTGGGAAATATACGTCGAGGATAAGCCCACCACTCCTTCACAGCAAGGGAATTCCCCTTTGCCTCATCAGGGGCCACAGGGATTGTTTATGTCCCTTGGGCCCAGGTAGACAAAGAAAGGCTTAGAACTAAGCTTCTGTACCTACTTGAAGGGATGGAAAAGTGGATACCCTGCTTTGAAAAAACGCAGCAGGCATCACATTCACGATAGGGGACATTAAAAGCATACTGGGTAGCCTGGTAGGTGACCAGACTAATGTTGTGTTTGCCCTAGTTCATATACCAACTCGATGGGGCAGTGTTTAAGTAAGCCTGGGCATAAAACTCTGCTCCGCTCATGGAGCGGAGTTTTGGCAACTCTGCATTTCACGTAGAACAGAAAGTCGTTGATATACTCTTCAACGCAGTAGAGCTTTCTTTGTGTCAGCACACCCGAAATGCATTTTTGCAAATGTGGGAGCAACTTACCTGATGCCTGCTATCGCCAATGAGATTTCTGAGCTGTACATGAGCGCCACGAGATTTGCTAGATGGCCGCATGGTCCCACAAGAGTGTGCGGTGGCCAACATGTCATTCACGTGCGCCAGCAGAGTTTGGGCGGGGGTTTTGTGATGAACGCGATTCTGAACACGCAGGATCTATGGAGCAGCATCAACAACTTCTTGAAATGACAGTTTGAAATAAAAAACAACTCTTCAGATTTACATTAGGCTATAGTTTTTATGTGCAAGGAGTCCATTTTGTTGTTTTACTTTTTTTTTCAAGGTGAAGGAAGTGCCCCAGACTCTCCAACTTCCTTGCCTGTCCAGCTGGCCCCTCCCTGTGCTTTGTCCATCGATTGGTCACTTTTCATTTGGATTTGGAGCTGGAAGGATAACTCATTGTATCTGCTGCATAATATATAATTGTATTTGAGGACTTTGTATTAGAGATTTCACAAGCAAGTTGGAAAACTGATGTTGTTAGTTTGATTGGGGCAATGCATACAAAGTATTTATACTTTTTATTGATATTTTAAATTCATTATAGTGGGTGGTCTGTACTTTCAGTAGGGGGCTAGTTGTTTCTTTGTAAGTCATTTTCCTTGTTTTATAAAGGAAACATGTTGCATAGTTCACAAAATGTTCTCCATGTTTTGAAATCAATTTACAATCTTGACTTAATTAACTGCGTAGCCCAGTAATCTGCCAATAGGTCTTTTAGCCAGTAGGCCCAGAACTACTCATGGGTACATGAAACAACTGCTTCAGTGGTGTATCTTTTGGCCATTTAGGCCACAGATGGCATTGGAATGAAATACAAAATATGTTTTTCTATTGGTATTTCACTTTTATTTTCATGTGTGAAAATGCCTTTGTTGCATGTCTGTGGTTGTGTAACTTGCAAACCTTTTTAGCCCTGTGGATTTTCGTTTTTGGCATTGTTGCATTAAAGATGTCTTGCTGTTTTGCATGCCTCTTTTGTCTGACCAGTGTGTGACTGTGTTTGCATTGCAATAGTCGGCCAGCATTTGCCTTTGTTCCCCATGTGGCTATTGGCCTGCTTGTTTTCCTTGTTTTCTAGGCCCCCTACTTTTTATTGTGACCATGTGGCTTGCAGCCATTTAGTGAAGCCAGGCAGTGTTCTTTTACCATAGGACTGCATGTCCTCCCTTTGTTCCCCTTGGCTCATTGCTTCTTTTGGTGGTTGCCTGGGCACATGGTTGACAGCCATTTTGTGAAAGCAGCTATGTGCTTTTGCCATAGGCCTGCATACCTTTTTTGTTGTGGCCATGTCTTCTTGCTGGTTCTTGTTTTACATGCAATTTTTTCATTTATTCAGCAAAAGTGTAGCACCGTTCACTACATTTGCTCCATGTTTTTTAATCAATGTTCAATATGCACTTTAATTGTTTCACTTCACTATGTGGCACAGTCTGCCAATGGGGTTTCCAGCCAACAGACCAGAGCTACTCATGGGTGCATAAAACAAATGTTCCTATTTTGAATTTAACATCATTTAGGCCATGGGTAGGATTGGGTTCAGATGAAAAATTTGTTTTTTTGACAAATTTCACAAAAGTTTATTTTTCAAGTGTGTTAACGTTTTAGCCCTGTGTATTTTCGTTTTTGGCATTGTTGCATTAAAGATGTGCTGTTTAGCGTGCCTACTTAGTCTGGCCAGTGTCTGAGTGTGTTTGCATTGCAATAGTAGGCAAGCAATGCATTTGCCTTGGTTCCCCTTGTGGCGGGAGCCATTTTGTAAAGTCTGTGTCCTTAGGCCTACTTTTGTTCATTGTTTTCTAGGCCACCTGCTTGGTATTGTTGTGACAGTGTGGCTGGCGGCCATTTTTTTAAGGCGGTCAGTGTGCTTTTGCTAAAGGCCAGCATGTCTTTCCTTTATTCCCCTTTGCTTATTGCTTCTTGTTGTGGCCTGGCCATGTGGCTGGCAGCCATTTTGTAGAGTTTTGAAAAGAAATTATAGCAAACAATTAATAAGAAAATGCCAAAACGTCTCATTTAAATACTCGTGTGTATAGCTACGACATTCACACAATCTTATATGTTTATGATCACAGAGAGATGTATATTTTGTTTTTCAAGAATCTTTTATTTTTATTTTATAACAATAGTTGTCTGATTATTTTGAGTGTCCTATATAGGCTCTTTAAATAGATGATTGTAATATAAAATTCAATATTTCATTTGATAAAGGTATACACATTTAAAGAAAAACTTGAAAAATATAAACACATATCACAAAAACCAACAAAGACAAGTCGGTCAATGGTCTATTGTAGTGGGCAAAAGCGGTGAGTATTGGCACTACGCGCGTTTCGGCATTCTGCCTTCATCAGGTGACCGTCATTCACGTGTATACTGTACAGGACAACAAAGACTATAAAAAATACAAAAACATACATATAATTATATTGAGAAATTTAAAAAGTCGTAGCATAATGGTATTTACAATTTACAATTCGAGAGGGTATAGGTCATTATTTACATACAAATATATACAATATTTACATACAGTAGCTCATGACATGATTGGAATTAGCTCTTATATACGTTCCAATGGAAGACACTCTTGTTATCAATTTTTACACTTAGTTGCAATTGGATCTGGTATATACGTACACCATCAATTCTAAGGGACCATATCGTCATGATGGATGTAACTCGTTTTTATTTCGCCAATAGAGAACATGAGGCTATTAGTATATAGACCATGCAAGAAACATGTCGTTCATAAGTTAGAGTTTTGGTTCTTAATTGGCTGGCCCTCCATTATATGCCCATACTGATGGTAGCATAGATATAACATGTTTTAATTTTGAGTACGTTCGCACATAATGTCATAATTTCCTCAGTTTTGCAAGCAGCTCAGACAATAAAGTCATAGGATACACATTAAGACACATTTATTCGTTAAGGTATGTTTTATATGGCACATGAACAGGTCTATCTATTCTAATGAGAGACAACCTGATATACCTTTTACTTCAAAGATCTATATTCTAAATTTTAGACACATTTAATATCAGACCATTATATAGGACAGAACTGGCAGATATAATTCCCTGTATATGGCTGGAATAGATATCTATATTACAGGTGATTAAAGATTTACACTTTGGTCATGTCTACTCCTATTGTAATAGTATGGATAAGTCCCTAAAAACGGTAGCATGAGTATATATAATAGGATCATTTAGAGGGATCACCAACCTTTTTTTTGATAATACAATATCGCTATGTAGATAGTGGTGAGATTCGTTTGAAGATCCTCATAGATTATCACGTCTAGATAAAGAGTGAGTATAGCCATTAGTTACTATTTTGGTCAAACGTGCGAATTGAATAAAATCCACGTATATATTTACCGTTTTAAAAGTTGGTTGTCATGAAAATGTAAGATTATGAGACCCAATCTGTGGTCGAGGTGCTTGTTCCAATATACTTTTTTTCTTTCTTTTTTCTCTTCCCCAAAAGCCTATACTCAGAGGCCCCTGAATGGGAACATTGTCTGTGTCACTGGGGAAATATAAATATATATATGTAATGTTTGTGTAGCTTCAGTCTGTATAAATTACTTGATATCAAAAGTATAGACAGAAAGCGGTACCTTTTCCTAGATATACTGAAAATCTTGAAACGTCATGTTTGGGAGACCGGCAAATATAGTTTGTAATCTCTTCTTTTGCTGTTAAAGATAAGAACAGATATATATATGTATCTCCCTCGAGCATCAAAAAGCCACTCGATATATATGGTACGAAGATAGAGCTCAAAAAGTGTCTGGCTGAGGTATTACCTTATAGAAGATGAAAAAGGACAATTTCGCCGTATTTTGAATGGAGGATGACGTACATCATATAGCTTTGGTGGATATACCGTACTAAAGAAGATGGTATAAAACAGCAGATTACACGCTAGCTCAACATCGGCCAACGAGCGTCTACAGAGCACAATCATAGTGCTTGCGAGGGTGGTAGCTGTAATTTGCTTACCTTCGTTTTGCAGGGTAGTATACTTTGGCCAGATCTCCCCTCGACGTGCCGGTGGTTCAAGAACAAAGGAGCTTCTGAACCGGCGGTATATATTGGCAAACGGCCCGCCAAGAAAAAAGGTACAATTAATTGCACCTGGCGCCGGTGAATGCCTGGCGCATATTCAGTGACGCGGTAATACTGGGACTCGATGTCATGAAAATAAACAACGGACTTTCGCGAACTTGTCTGAGAGCAAGTTTGAGTTGAACTACATATGGCAGCAGCCTATATGTTTAGATAGTGTCCAATGGCGCATATTAAGAGATGTAGCA
The DNA here is from genome assembly GCF_964261635.1 of Lissotriton helveticus. Classification (NCBI taxonomy): domain Eukaryota; kingdom Metazoa; phylum Chordata; class Amphibia; order Caudata; family Salamandridae; genus Lissotriton; species Lissotriton helveticus. The sequence goes on from NC_136069.1 coordinate 513,408,597, forward strand.
ATCCAGGGACTTGATGTCATAAAAATAGACAACGGACTTTCACTGGCATGTCTACACCCTTATTTTATTAGAGACAGCTATAAAAACGGCCTCATATATGGATATTATTGGGGCAATAATGCAAAAAAACTGTATTTAGCGCGGCCCCCCATATCAATATAAGGTGGTCAATGAGTAAAGTCATGATGTATACAAATTGGTATAAGGAAAAGAGGCGATGGTGCATATATGCCGTATGTATGGGCACTTATATAATATCAGTAACCGGGGTGCCCAAACCGATAGACAACAAATGGGCGCAGATATATTGGTTTTAACCAGGGTGACCATACTAATGGATGACAAATATAATGGCATGAAAACATGTTGTTACATAAATATCCCAAGTAGAGATAAGAGTTGAAATTATCACTTTCGGGATATTTATAAAAGATAGACTTCTTACTATGTAGACATATCAAAGTACAGCTATACTGTATATCTCTTATAGTAAATGGTATCTTCAATCTTACAGAATTGGCGAACGAATTATCAATCCCAGTCCAGATCTTATCGTCAATACCAACCCAACTTCCAACAGAGAGGGCAATTCCAACCACAATATCAGGACCATCAACCTCAGAACCCCAACCGATATCTAGAGACACGGAGCTCCAAATATTGGAGAGAGTAAAAACAATTCCAATATTTAATCTGAGTAAATTTGAGGCAGATGCAGCTACCATTGCGATTCTATCGAAAGGGTTATCCTTTGTCCCTCACTCCGGACTCAATAAATTTGAGCTTTATAATGATGTCATGTGCTTTTTTCGTAAAATCCGTCTCAAAAACTATTTTTCAGACAAAGAACACACAACAACTGAAGAGAATAGGTCAGGTCTAGCCCCTAAATCAGTCTTTACACCGACACTAGACCAAGTGTCCCCTGAAATACGGATTTTTGAACAGGTAGTTATGCATAAACTACAGACAGCAACCAAATACATACCCAACACTCCCTACAACATCAATAGAGAAGAATACAGTGCGTTGCAACAGTTAAAAAACATATCAGAAATTACTATAAAGAGTTGCGACAAGGGTGGCGGGATTGCAATTCTTGATACACAAAAATATACGGAAAAAATTGAAGAGATGCTCAGTGACAACAACTTCTATTGTAAAATACTGAGAGATCCTACCCCAAAAATCAGAAACAAAATTCATAAATTGACCACAAAAGCTCTGCAGAATGGAGATATTTGTAGAAAGGAGTACGAATATCTAAACATAGACAATCCTAGAATGGCGAGTCTGTATGGTACTCCCAAAGTACACAAAAACGAATTAGACCCCCCTTTTAGACCCATTGTCACTACCATTGGCAGCATAACAGAACCCATATCAAAATATCTTGATGCCATCTTGCGTCCGCATATCTCCAAAATACCTGGATATATACAAGATACTCGACAGATCATCAACCAACTGGAAGGAACAGCTTTTAACACCCATAGACAATGGATGGTAACTCTTGATGTTGAGAGTTTATACTCTAACATCCCTTGCATAGGAGCTATTGATGCTACGCAATGGTTTATTGAAACATACAATATCACCTGTAATACCGAATTTATCCTGGACTGTCTAAAAATTGTCTTAAACGACAACGTATTTGAATTCAGAGGTACCCTCTATAAACAGACCAAGGGGGTCAGTATGGGCGCGGCCTGCGCACCGACAATCGCTAATATCTATGTTGCCTTTTTCGAGAAAACGAACATTTTTAACGAAATGGCTCAGTTTTTCGAATCAGTGTTTTATTGGTCGCGATATATTGACGACGTCATCTTTATTTGGGATGACACCGAAGATACCCTGGTTGAATTTGTTCTTTGGCTAAATGCATGTGATCCAAACTTGAAGTTCACCGCACAAATTAACAACAATGAAATAGAATTTCTTGATGTCACTATAAAACATGATCAAGGTCAATTATTTATGGACCTTTTTGTAAAACCCACAGCCCGCAATACAATCCTCCATTATGATAGCTTTCATCCATCCAACCAAAAAAACAGTATCCCGTTCAGCCAATTTCTTAGGCTGAGACGGAACTGCTCCAGACTTAAAGATTTCGATGAACGAGCGATCATGATGAGAAAAAAGTTTGAGGAGCGGGGGTACCCCCATCGACTAGTACGTGAATCCTATAAAAGGGCACGGTTCTACGATCGGCAACATCTACTGCAAGGCACAAAACCGAAACAAATCTCGAACTTGGTGTTTGTTTCAAGACATTCCTGTCTCAACAACCAAGTACGCCAGATAATCTATTCTAATTGGCACATTTTGAATACAAACAAGAATACCAACGAAAACCTGCCAAAACCACTCTTTGCATATCGCAAAAATAAAAATCTCAAAGACATAGTGGTCAGGTCACGCATGCCCCCATTGGTAAAACCTACCCAAAGAAGTTTAACTAATTTAGATCCAGTCACCGGAAACTATAAATGCGGAACATGCAAAGTATGTCCCCAGGCGATTGAAACAAAGGAAATGGAACACAATGGAGTAAAAATCCAATTGACAGGTATGGTGAATTGTAAAACCAAAAATATTGTATATCTGCTTCTATGCCCCTGTGGTTTAGGCTATGTCGGTGAGTCCTCTAGGTCCCTGTACACGAGGCTCACAGAACATAAATCTGCAATCAGAACCCAAAAATTAAATGCACCGATGGTTAGCCATTATATCGAACAGAATCACAAACCAGAGGATGTACGTTGGATTATCCTGGAACATATTGAGACACGTGAAGGCCTATGTCCAGACAAAGTCCGTAAAAAACGGGAGGTATTCTGGATTTTTTCTCTGAATACATTCACACGAGGCTTAAACCAGGACATTCCATGGGAACAAGCGATTCTGTAAGATTGAAGATACCATTTACTATAAGAGATATACAGTATAGCTGTACTTTGATATGTCTACATAGTAAGAAGTCTATCTTTTATAAATATCCCGAAAGTGATAATTTCAACTCTTATCTCTACTTGGGATATTTATGTAACAACATGTTTTCATGCCATTATATTTGTCATCCATTAGTATGGTCACCCTGGTTAAAACCAATATATCTGCGCCCATTTGTTGTCTATCGGTTTGGGCACCCCGGTTACTGATATTATATAAGTGCCCATACATACGGCATATATGCACCATCGCCTCTTTTCCTTATACCAATTTGTATACATCATGACTTTACTCATTGAACCACCTTATATTGATATGGGGGGCCGCGCTAAATACAGTTTTTTTGCATTATTGCCCCAATAATATCCATATATGAGGCCGTTTTTATAGCTGTCTCTAATAAAATAAGGGTGTAGACATGCCAGTGAAAGTCCGTTGTCTATTTTTATGACATCAAGTCCCTGGATTGCTACATCTCTTAATATGCGCCTTTGGACACTATCTAAACATATAGGCTGCTGCCATATGTAGTTCAACTCAAACTTGCTCTCAGACAAGTTCGCGAAAGTCCGTTGTTTATTTTCATGACATCGAGTCCCAGTATTACAGCGTCACTGAATATGCGCCAGGCATTCACCGGCGCCAGGTGCAATTAATTGTACCTTTTTTCTTGGCGGGCCGTTTGCCAATATATACCGCCGGTTCAGAAGCTCCTTTGTTCTTGAACCACCGGCACGTCGAGGGGAGATCTGGCCAAAGTATACTACCCTGCAAAACGAAGGTAAGCAAATTACAGCTACCACCCTCGCAAGCACTATGATTGTGCTCTGTAGACGCTCGTTGGCCGATGTTGAGCTAGCGTGTAATCTGCTGTTTTATACCCTCTTCTTTAGTACGGTATATCCACCAAAGCTATATGATGTACGTCATCCTCCATTCAAAATACGGCGAAATTGTCCTTTTTCATCTTCTATAAGGTAATACCTCAGCCAGACACTTTTTGAGCTCTATCTTCGTACCATATATATCGAGTGGCTTTTTTGATGCTCGAGGGAGATACATATATATATCTGTTCTTATCTTTAACAGCAAAAGAAGAGATTACAAACTATATTTGCCGGTCTCCCAAACATGACGTTTCAAGATTTTCTGTATATCTAGGAAAAGGTACCGCTTTCTGTCTATACTTTTGATATCAAGTAATTTATACAGACTGAAGCTACACAAACATTACATATATATATTTATATTTCCCCAGTGACACAGACAATGTTCCCATTCAGGGGCCTCTGAGTATAGGCTTTTGGGGAAGAGAAAAAAGAAAGAAAAAAAGTATATTGGAACAAGCACCTCGACCACAGATTGGGTCTCATAATCTTACATTTTCATGACAACCAACTTTTAAAACGGTAAATATATACGTGGATTTTATTCAATTCGCACGTTTGACCAAAATAGTAACTAATGGCTATACTCACTCTTTATCTAGACGTGATAATCTATGAGGATCTTCAAACGAATCTCACCACTATCTACATAGCGATATTGTATTATCAAAAAAAAGGTTGGTGATCCCTCTAAATGATCCTATTATATATACTCATGCTACCGTTTTTAGGGACTTATCCATACTATTACAATAGGAGTAGACATGACCAAAGTGTAAATCTTTAATCACCTGTAATATAGATATCTATTCCAGCCATATACAGGGAATTATATCTGTCAGTTCTGTCTTATATAATGGTCTGATATTAAATGTGCCTAAAATTTAGAATATAGATCTTTGAAGTAAAAGGTATATCAGAATAAATGTGTCTTAATGTGTATCCTATGACTTTATTGTCTGAGCTGCTTGCAAAACTGAGGAAATTATGACATTATGTGCGAACGTACTCAAAATTAAAACATGTTATATCTATGCTACCATCAGTATGGGCATATAATGGAGGGCCAGCCAATTAAGAACCAAAACTCTAACTTATGAACGACATGTTTCTTGCATGGTCTATATACTAATAGCCTCATGTTCTCTATTGGCGAAATAAAAACGAGTTACATCCATCATGACGATATGGTCCCTTAGAATTGATGGTGTACGTATATACCAGATCCAATTGCAACTAAGTGTAAAAATTGATAACAAGAGTGTCTTCCATTGGAACGTATATAAGAGCTAATTCCAATCATGTCATGAGCTACTGTATGTAAATATTGTATATATTTGTATGTAAATAATGACCTATACCCTCTCGAATTGTAAATTGTAAATACCATTATGCTACGACTTTTTAAATTTCTCAATATAATTATATGTATGTTTTTGTATTTTTTATAGTCTTTGTTGTCCTGTACAGTATACACGTGAATGACGGTCACCTGATGAAGGCAGAATGCCGAAACGCGCGTAGTGCCAATACTCACCGCTTTTGCCCACTACAATAGACCATTGACCGACTTGTCTTTGTTGGTTTTTGTGATATGTGTTTATATTTTTCAAGTTTTTCTTTAAATGTGTATACCTTTATCAAATGAAATATTGAATTTTATATTACAATCATCTATTTAAAGAGCCTATATAGGACACTCAAAATAATCAGACAACTATTGTTATAAAATAAAAATAAAAGATTCTTGAAAAACAAAATATACATCTCTCTGTGATCATAAACATATAAGATTGTGTGAATGTCGTAGCTATACACACGAGTATTTAAATGAGAGGTTTTGGCATTTTCTTATTAATTGTTTGCTATAATTTCTTTTCAAAACTGTTTTTGCCCTACCTATAGCAAATCTATTTCGCGTAGGGGTCCCCTGTTTTTCAAACTAGCCATTTTGTAGAGGCAGGAAGTGTGTTTTTGCCAAAGGCCTGCCTGTTTTCTCTTCATTCTCAAATGCCTTCTTCTTGCTTGTTATTGTTGTTGATACAATGTGGTACTGGCTGGCAGGCATTTTGTGTGTTCAGCTAGTGTGCCCCTTTGCCATACGCGTGCATGGATGGTTGATCAATGAGATAATAGCAGTTTAATAAATTACTAATTAGACACTTGATGTTAATTTTTATTTTATACTTATTTATAATTATAAAATCCGCAGCATCGGAGATCCAGCTACATAGTATTGCAGTTAGAGATCGGCCCTGCACAGCATTCAAGCAGGTGTCCCAGACAATGGAAGTGTGCCCTCTGGCTGGCCTCAGCAGATTGACGTGGCAGCAAGACCTCCAATTGGCGCCTACACCACAGCCACCAAGGCAGCGACCAAGTCGATCCCAGGTGTCACCACTGTACAGAGTGTCCCTATAGAATACCCTGCCAGGCGACAATCAGACCTGGCTGAGTCTGACACAGCTCTCCCCACAGACAGATATGAGTACCGGTGGACCCTGCCAGTCATCCTGCATGGTGAAGATCTCCAGCCCGCAGAAGCAGGCTGGGCCGTACACCAGGGCAGTTAATCTAGTACCCCCACTTCCGGGGCGCTAAGCCGCAAAAACCACTCCACGAGGCAAGCAGTGTCGATACCCCCATATCACACCCGACCTGGGCAGCCCGCCCCGACATGCCCAGACACTGCCCTTGCCAACTCACGGGGGCGTCCAGACTAAACCATGCAGCCCTGCCCGTACCAAGCACAGCAAGAGGCCTCCACCCCACGCACAACACTTTTGCTGGGCTAACCGGTTCACAGGGCTCCGTCTCGTGCTGTCTCCACGATTCTTGCACCCCTAGGCTCCTCCAGTGTCACAACGGCGATAGTGGTCTTCCAGGGCACCCCCCAGTGTGTCGGCCGCACGGGCCGACACAGTGGACAGCCAGCAATCCGTTGGAGGCCGCGGTGCAGGGAATCCAGGCTCCGACACCCCGGTAGTGTATGTTTCGTCCCCGCCACGCCGGAGTAGTCCTCTTTCCCCTCAGCAACGCGGGCAGCCACCATTTTCTCCACGGCCGGTCGGCAGTTCCAGCCTGCAATTAATAAGGTTCTGCTGGTCTGTGGGTCCCAGGGAGCACACCGATTGTGGAAGGAAAGGTTGCTAGTCTCTACATAGGTTTTTAGCGACCCAGGTGTTCTGAAACTATGGTATTTGCCGGATATTACAATCTGGCGTACAGAGCTCCCTCAAGATGCAGCCTTTCCATCTTGCGCCGTAGCCACACACCCCTGAAAGCCTTAGAGTTATGGAGGTAGATGTACAAGAGGAGGATGATGATGAGCCAGTCATCATGGTCATTAGCCCAGCCCCAGTGGAGCCGATATTACCCCATCCAAAATTGGTGTGAGGGATGTGGCACCACAGATATCACCAACACCATCTCCAGCTGCCATATTTACTAAATCCCAGCAGCGACCTACATCTACCACAACCACCTAAGTAGAAAAAGGTACTACAGAGAGTCAAACGTCACACCCACCTACCACTTAATCCGACATTGCAGGTGGCACCAGCAGCATCAGAAAGTTGACCTCCCCAATTTGGAACTTCTTTTTGATTAGCAGGAAGGCGGTGAACATTGCTATATGCTCCATTTGTGGTGTCAGTGTTAGTTGGGGTAAGCTTGGTACAAACTATGGTACCAGAGGACAAACAACCCATCTGAGAAAACACCACTTAATCCAGTGGGAGGCGCACCTTACCCGCCAAAAAACTGCAAGTGTTGTTGGTGGAGGGGTAAAAGGTTGAGCAGGGAATGAGATCCGATCATGGTAGAAGGTGAAAAAGAAGAGGCATGTTCTCGGCTACACAAAGCAGCCCGTACCAAGCAGTGCAATGATATTACCCACATCATCATCAGCAACATCGCAATGGCACAAGAATCAGGTTGAGACACCACGGGGTCCAAGGCAAGAGAGTACATTGAGCCTACCACTATCTGCTCTCAAGAAGTCACACTGATCAGCGGCACAAGAAAATAAATAAATACAGACTACCATTCTTAGCACGTTTAGGACCGAGGGGCAGTACAAACGCAACCACCAAAATGGCCTGCTTGTACAATGTGAAGCTGGCTACAATGTTAGCGCTTGACCTCCTCCTTTTTTCTTTTGTGGAAGGACTGGATTTTCTTGAATTTCTGGCAGCCATCTGCCCGAAATAGAAGGCTCATAGCCAGTCCTATTTTGCCAGAGTTGCTATTCCAGAGCAACAGCCCAATGTCCTGGAATTGCTTGGAGAAGCTTTGCAGCGGAGTGCTGTGCAAACTATCCACCAGACTGTCGTGTTTTGGCAGCTCCTGAGTTAGCGTTTAGCACAGCTACACGGTCTTTTCTGTTAACTTGACCAAAATGAACGGGGGCCATTTTGAATCCTTCTGACTTCCGTTTCCTATGAACACGCTGCCTCGTGGTCAGTATGCCCTTTCGTCCTTTCTCGATACCCATGGTCACTAGTCTGCTCGGCAACAGGCTATTTTTAGTACTGGTCAAGCGCACATGCGCATTACGCACCAATTGGTCACTCTTTAGGAATGTTCACACTAACTGACCAGTGCTGTTGAAACTCCTCCCACACGTTGGCTGTGTTCCAAAAATGACCTTATATGTACCTAAAATGTGTAACTTGTAACCGCCTATCTTTTTATTACTATTAAACTGTATAAAAGAGGTCGCGCACCAATGTTCGGTGTGCTACTTCTTACATTGCCGAAGGGTGCTGTAGGAATGTATCACCACCCCATGGGGTCTTAATAAACTTGTCTTTTACCTTTTCCAGTGTCCGTGCCAACTTCTATACTAAGGTGTTCGAGAGTTTAGCAGAGTATGTAGGCCTGATTTGAACCCAACACCACAATTGGCGACCACGAAGGGACTCATCGGCGACTCGGATGCCCGAAGGAGAGGTCGTGACGAAGGTTAGGAAACTAGCCATGGACGCGATCGCTGCCATTGAGTGACCCGAGTCTCGGCACCCACGGTGTGTTTTCCCTTCCTTCCGATCTGACCTTCCAGGTGGCGCCGGTCCTCGACTGAGATTCTGATCTTGGATTGTCGTGATGTGCCGTTTTGGCTGATTTGACCACAGAACTTGGCAGTTGGACTTTGGACGTTTGAAAATATTTGGTAAGCTTTTAAGTGGTGAGGTAGTCTACTGACACTTACTGTGGCTTTTTGAAACTTTGAATTTGAATTTGTTAGCTAACGTTTTGAATCTTTGAATTTGAATTTGAATATGTGAAGTGCACCTCACATAGGCAGGCATGTAGGGATATTTCTCTGATTTATTTGATTTGAACAGTGCACCGTGTTAGGTGACATTTTGTAGTATCACGTTTTGTGGTACTTTTTGAAACATGCCTGTTTTTAGCACACTCCGTAGGATGTGCTGTTCTGAAAATGGTACCAATTATCGATTAAGTGCAAAACAGCCGGCTCCCCCAGAGGGGACTCCAAATCGTGACATGTATGTAAAATTCGGTATTCCACCAATAATGTATAGTACATTATGGCATAAGTATACTAAAACTGATCGTGAATTACAGTGGCCACTATATGGGTCGTTTGACCTTCGAAAGGTACAGTATGTAGAACAGTGTTTGTTTCAGCGAAGGTCTAGACAAGATATGTTTGATTGTGTGCGTATGTGGGAGAAAGAGGTGCGTGAACGAGTGAAGCGTGAGGAAGCCTTGGCGGAGAAAGTGCAGCGGAAGGCTGCACGTGACAAAGCTTTACAGCTACAGGAGAAGGAATTACAGGAAAAGAAAGAGAGGGAGAGACGAGAACGAAATTTACAGGTTAATGGTCAATTCCCTATCAGGCGTCCTCTTTATCCAGTCCTTACTAATGAAACGGATGATTTTTCATTACTAGATCGGTGTCCGCCTCCGTATGTCGTACCTACGGCTCCGAGCGAGGAATCAGAAGAGGATAGTGATCGAACACAGCGTACCAGGTTACATGCGGAACGAGCTGCGGAATTACGTTCATTTGCACGAAAACTAAATATTAATACTGTTACTGTTTCTGACGTTACTGAACAAATGGAACAGTGGCCTGATAAGGAACGACTGTATTTTTTAGATCAGTTTGGAGATGAAGTTGTTGAGCGGTATAGAAAATATTCTCTCGAGTTAGAACCAAAGGAGATATCCAAGGGTCGTGAGAATTTTCGTAAAGGTCTTTTTGTTCTTTCAGATGCGGACGACTTCTTCAAACGTTTGATTGAACTGCGTAATGAGGCGACACAACTACGGGAGTTGGAAAAGTCGAAGAATTCGTCTACGTCCGGAGCGACGGGGATATCCAAAGAATGCCCTATCTTTGAAACAGATAAGATCGCTGCGATTAATGTTAGACCTATGCGAAAAGCTGCGCCTTTATATGTCCCTCATAAAGGGGATGGCACAGATGATGATAAGAGATCAAAAGACGCGAAAGGGTATTTTGTATATAACTGGGTTTATACGCCTTGGAATAGAGCAGATGTTATGGCACTGAAGAATGCGTTACCTGATCCCCGTAAAAATCCTGCGGCTTTCTATGAAAATGTTGAAAGTGCAATTTCTTCGTGTATCATGACGTTAGTTGATATTGATCTATTTTTCGGGTTGATATTGCCCCCTGACATGTGGAGAGCGATTCGTAGGTTTGATGACCTCACGACTCTCGGGCCACTTGGAAAGATCTTGTTCAGGCTGATTTAGATAGAGAACCAGCATGTAAGCCGTGTCAATTAATATTAGACCTTCCAGGGGCCATACTAACAAAACTAAAGACTCTTGCTCCCGCTAAAAAGATTGATTGGACTATATTAGCCTCTTGTAAGCAGAAAGCGGATGAATCAGTTTCCGATTTTTTCTCTCGCTTCGAGGAAGCGTTCCATGATTACAGTGGTCAATTATTGACAGAAGATACTGGCAGGCATTTATTTGTTGATAAGTATGTGGCTAATCTCCTACCGGAGATTGCGAAACGATTGAAAACGAGTGAAAGTTCATGGACCACAGCGACCCCAGTTTCTTTATTGACTATGGCTCAATATTATGAAAGACAGGAATTGGAGGCGAAAGAAAGTAGTGAAAAGAAGGCGAAGGAATTGAAAACGAAGGTAATGTTAGCTCAGGTTCAGGCTACGAGAGGGAACACTAGAGGGGGACGAGGATCGTACAGTAATGCTCCTCCCCCTCGTTCTGACATTTCTGTGAACCAATGTGCATACTGCAAACAGTTTGGGCATTGGATTGCAGACTGTCCGGTGTTTCGAGAGCAGCGTAATTTGAGGGGGCGAGGAAGTGGAAGGTCTAGAAGTTATTATGGAGGGTCAAGAGGAGGTTATGGCACGAATGATCGTGGGGGATATGGAGCGAGGGGTCGTGGTCAGTCAGATTATAATACGTTTGATAATCGCAATCAATATCAGATAAATGAGGGTGGTCCTGCTGAACTACGGGATGAGCATTACGCATAGGATTGCGTAGGATGGGGTGTGGAATCGGTTGAGGTACCAGTTGATCAGAGGGGTCCATACATAGAAGCACATGTTCTGGGTTCCACTGATCAATTTCTGGTCGATACAGGAGCTACTCGTAGCGCTTTGTCCAAATACTTGGTTCCAAGGGCTCCCCTGTCTGGCGAGGTAATTACAGCAATAGGGTTCGATGGAACACCTACTTCTAGCCCATTGTCTCAACCAGTTGCATTTCATGTCGATAAATTTGCTGTCCCTTGTCCCTTTTTGTTGTCTCCAAATACACCAGATAATATTATTGGACTCGATATGTTAAAACACTTTCGAGCTACTATTCGCTGTGCCCCAGAAGGAGTGCGAGTTGTGTTGAATGAGAATTACCCAGACTTTGAGCGAGTGTGTTTTCTCCATGAATCTGAAGTATTGGCCTCCTTACCGAAAACGTTGTGGGCCACTTCTGACACGGATGTAGGGCGAATGATAATTCCTCCAGTGCGTATTACTGTAAAGGAGGGAGTATCTCTGCCACGTGTCCCGCAATATAAGATTTCTAGAGAAGGTGAACTTGCTTTAATACACATTGTAAATGATTTGATTTCGGCAGGAGTAGTCGAGGAAGTTCCTTACAATGTTTGCAATAGTCCAATTTTACCGATCCTTAAGAGAGGTACAGATGCTAAGGTTTACCGTTTCATTATTGATTTGAGGGAAATAAACAAGATAGTAGTGCCTCAGTACCCGGTGGTGTCTGACATCACCACATTGCTTACGTTGGTTCCACCGACGGCAACTACTTTTACAGTCATTGATTTGAAGAATGCCTTCTTTTCGATCCCTGTACATCCTGACAGTCGATATCTATTCGGCTTTACATTAAATAATAAATCGTACAGATTCTGTCGAGTTCCTCAAGGCTATACTGAAAGTCCTAGCATTTATAGTCAAGCATTAAAAAGACAGCTTGATTCCTTTGACTTACAAGAGGGAGTGGTTCTCATTCAATATGTAGACGATATCTTACTTGCTGCAGACACGCCAGAACAATGTGAGAAGAGTACCTTTTCCTTGCTTTCCTTCCTGGCTAAACATAATCATAAAGTTTCGAAGAAAAAGCTACAATATTGTAGACCAAAGGTGACCTACCTCGGTCATCTTTTGTCTAAGGAGGGCCGTGCATTGACACCAGATCGAATTCAAGCAATATTAGATACCCCAGTCCCTCGCACTCAGAAAGATGTTCGCGCCTTTATAGGTTTGACGTCTTTTTGTAGGCAATGGATATTGGGTTTTTCGCATATTGTTAAACCATTGTTGGCATTGTTGTCTAAAGATACACTGATTTCCATTGAATGGACGGATGAATGTCAGAATGCTTTTGAGCAATTGAGACAAGCTCTTTGTTCTGCACCAGTGTTGGGTACACCTGATTACACGAAGATCTTTACATTATATGTACACGAGAAGGATGGGTGCGCATTGTCAATGTTAGTGCAGACACACGGAGACAAACAGAGGCCTTGTGCATACTTCTCGGCGGTACTCGACCCTGTGGCTCGAGGATTGCCTGGATGTTTTCGAGCAGTTGCAGCAACAGCAGTAGCGATACGACAAAGTGAGGGAATAGTTTTGTCACACAAATTGTTGGTGCTAGTTCCCCATGCAGTAGATGCGTTACTGAATCAAACGAAAACACAGCATCTAACTAGTGCCCGTCTGACAGGATATGAGCTAACGTTGTTGGCGCCGCACATCACACTAAAACGATGTGCAACATTAAATCCTGCTACTTTATTGCCGGATCCTGTTGCTGAGACCCAGAAGGAAGAACAACATGATTGTGTTTTTCTGACTGAGGAACAGACAAAGGGTCGTATCGATTTACAGGATACGACATTTCCAGATGTAGATGGGGAACTGTGGGTTGATGGGTCATGTGTGAGGTTACCAGATGGTACGACTTCCGCAGCTTATGCGATCACGACACTTAAGACTGTGATAGAAGCAGCACGGATACCCCAAAAATCGGCTCAAGCGGCTGAGTTGATAGCCTTAACGAAGGCATGTGAGTTAAGTGCTGGACTATGTGTGAACATTTACACGGATAGTCGTTACGCTTTTGGAGTAGTGCATGATTTTGGCCTACTTTGGAAGGAACGAGGATTCCTGACTTCACACGGAGTACACATCATGCATGGAGAATTAGTACGCGATCTCCTGAATGCACTGTTGTGCCCAAAGAAAGTTGCAATAGTCAAGTGCAGCGCACATAAAAAGGTGACGGACAAAATAGGACAGGGCAATGCTTTTGCAGACCGCATTGCGAGAGAGACCGCTATGCTGAAAAATAATTTCCCCATGTATGTGGTGAAGTCACAAGCTGAGCGGTGGCATGATGCTAGAGAAGAAATACTCGATATACAGAAGTCAGCATCAGAGGCAGAACTTGTGAAATGGGCCATCGAGGGAGTACTGGATGATGAGGGTTGCTGGCGTAGTAAAGATATGGAGAGATGGAAACTACCCATGGCCTATTTACAAACAATGGTGCAAATGACACATGGACTGGCACACATTGGAGCTCTCGCAATTACTAAATTGCTTACACGAGTTTGGGAAAATGCTGACATTGCTAGCACGGCTAAGAGAGTGGTGCAGACCTGTCTGATATGTTTGCAGCACAATCCTGGACAAGGGACTCATACTCCTAAAGGTGGGTTTGTTCCACCTACTGCACCATTCGAAGTATTGCAAATGGATTACATCCAGCTGGAACGCTGTAATAATCTCAAGTATGTCCTAGTGGTGGTGTGTGCCTTCAGCAAATGGATTGAGGCTTACCCTACGAAAGACAATACAGCATTGACAACAGCTAAGGTGCTACTCAAGGAGTACTTCCCGCGATACGGTGTTTGTAAACTTATGTGGAGTGATAACGGCCCTCATTTCATTGGGAAAGTGGTGGAGTACGTCCTGAAAGGATTGGGAATAAAACAAAGATTCCATGCTGTCTTTCATCCGCAATCAGCAGGTTTAGTAGAGAGATACAATGCAACTCTGAAGCTGAAGCTAGCAAAGATAGTGGCATCGACATCTCTGAAATGGCCGGACGCTTTGCCTCTGGCATTGCTGTCCATTCGATCAGTGCCCCATTCTCGGTCTGGCCTCACACCCTATGAAGTGGTGTTTGGAAGGCCTATGAATATCTGGGGAGTTCCAAAACCTCGTTTGATACATGATATGCCTTGTATAATGATGAACGATTATCTGGCACGATTAACAAATGATTTGCTTTCTATTCATCAACAGGTTCGAGAGGCGCTCCCTGATAATTCTGCTGGTGAGGCTCACGATCTCCGCCCTGGGGACCACGTGATGGTCAAAGTCTTTGAGCGATCCAGCAGTTTGGAACCGAGATGGCATGGCCCTGAGCAAGTGCTGCTGGCTACGCGAACTGCCGTGAGAGTCACCAATAAGAAACGGTGGATACATTCAACGCACTGCCGACGTGTCTCTCCGGATCTGGTGAGCCCTGTGGTGCTATCTGACTACAGAAAGATTTTGGATACAGAAAAGAGCCCAGCTGTCACGCCTGATGAATTGGAGGGAGCCTTCCCGGACCACGTTGTTTCTGATAAAGTGAAATATAATCTACGCCCCAGGAAATAAGATTTCTCTTGTGCTCTTTTTGAAACTGGTTGGTGACCGCTCTGAGGTTTGTGAAACGGAAGCCGGGAATATCAAGGGGGGGGGATCAGTTCTGCCCAGTGTAGCGACACCCGTCGTGAATCCCGGAGAACAAATCAACGGCAGCCTCGGTTCAGAACCATCGTTTTATTTTTTCCCGCGTAGTGTTGTTTTTGAAGAAGTATTGTTTTATGAACTATGGCCTCTCCTTCGACACGAAAGAGGAGAATTCTTGGTGCTGTTTTGTTTGTTTTGACTGTAGTGGTGATCGCAGTATTAGCTTGGACTATAGAACTGTTGTTTCCTGTACGAGAACATTTACTGCCCACCACTCCAAGCCCGTCTGAACATTTTCATTTCACTCTGCCTTTTCATGAAGAAAGACATAGACAGACTTATTTGAACAACAGCTTTATTAAGATTCTGCATCATACTCATAATATGACCAATACGTCCAATTGTTGGGTGTGTGGAATGTTGCCCGGACATCAGAAGAAAGGAGGAACACCACTCATTCCTCTCCCGTTTTCTCATAATGGTTCTTGTCATGCTTGGTACACTCTTCTTTTTACTCTGCGATGGCCAACGAAAGGTGGACTACTTTTTCGGTTGAATAAAATATGCTATAACGATAGAGATGGCTATCCACACGCTGAAGGAACTAAATTCGAATGGGAAGAATATCGTCCGGACAATGTTTCTACACCTCGTGTATATACGAATCAAAGACTTATAAATGTGACGAGCATGCATATAATAACCGTTATCGATACAAAAGCAGATTTGTGTATCAGAAATAAAGGTACAATCCCTGTAGGCCGCAGTGAATGTAATATTACGCTTACCTTTGATACACCGACTGGAATTGCATTTGTAGCTTCACACAACACATATTTCATTTGTGGAAATAAGGGATACCATCGTCTACCATTGGGATGGTTGGGAACGTGTTATATAGCGTTTGTATTACCACCTGTGTTTATTGCTCCTCCCATGTATCACAATGATTATGTTTTGTACCATGATTTCATATTGAATAGAGTGAAACGAACAATAGATCTTGATGAAATAGATCAGACTGATACCACTTTACAACAATATGTAGATTTCAATTTGGGGTTATTTTCATTCGTAGGAGCTGCATTGAATAGCAGGAAGATAAGGCGGCTTACACGTGTGGTAGAAGCCGTTGCCAATGACACTGCCTCTGCTTTAGGGAATATTACTGAAGAATTACAAATTACCAGAATTGTAGCGCTCCAGAATCGAATGGTTCTAGATGTGATACTAGCTGATAGGGGTGGAGCATGCCGTGTCATCGGAAGTAGTTGTTGCGTGTACGTACCAGATAACTCACCTTCTGTATATGATTCAATTACAAAATTACATAAGATAGCTGCTGAGATCCACCCAGAAAATGGAACATGGACCTTTTCTGGTTGGTTCTGGACCCTGCTTAGTACTTGGGGTTGGAAATTATTAACGATTCTCTGTGTTTTTATTGGAGTACTATTTTTTCTTTGTCTATGTATTCAATGTGGCCCTACATTATGTTCTGTATGTATCACAGCCTGTATTCCGTCCAAACAAGCTATTGTTAAGCAAGAGAAACTGATCAATGATGAAGTTTTGAAAATAATGGCTATTAACATTGAGGATGAACATTCTGACTATGTCCACTATGAGGTAGCTTTTGCTAAACGCTAAAAGGGCCGTCTGTCGTGTTTTGGCAGCTCCTGAGTTAGCGTTTAGCACAGCTACACGGTCTTTTCTGTTAACTTGACCAAAATGAACGGGGGCCATTTTGAATCCTTCTGACTTCCGTTTCCTATGAACACGCTGCCTCGTGGTCAGTATGCCCTTTCGTCCTTTCTCGATACCCATGGTCACTAGTCTGCTCGGCAACAGGCTATTTTTAGTACTGGTCAAGCGCACATGCGCATTACGCACCAATTGGTCACTCTTTAGGAATGTTCACACTAACTGACCAGTGCTGTTGAAACTCCTCCCACACGTTGGCTGTGTTCCAAAAATGACCTTATATGTACCTAAAATGTGTAACTTGTAACCGCCTATCTTTTTATTACTATTAAACTGTATAAAAGAGGTCGCGCACCAATGTTCGGTGTGCTACTTCTTACATTGCCGAAGGGTGCTGTAGGAATGTATCACCACCCCATGGGGTCTTAATAAACTTGTCTTTTACCTTTTCCAGTGTCCGTGCCAACTTCTATACTAAGGTGTTCGAGAGTTTAGCAGAGTATGTAGGCCTGATTTGAACCCAACACCACAAAACAACAGACATGTGGACCATTTGGCAAGCCACTGATTACGTGTGCATCACTGCACAGTGGATGTCTTTTGTGGGGGTTAGAGAAAAGATGTCTGCAGGTGTTGACACTGCTGAGGTTTTTAATGGCGCTCAGAAGCATGCAAGAATAGCCATGTTTGCCATGGAGGAATCCCATACTGCTGCAAACATTTTGGAAGACTTTAACACTAAGTTCTTCGAATGGCTGTCAGCAAGAGGGCTTACATTGGTTTTGTTGTCACAGACAATTGCAGTAATATAGTTAAGGCCATGGCTGATGGTGGCTATTTCAGGGTCCTGTGTTTGGTGCACTGCATTAACATCATTGTTCAAGACTTTCTCAAAAAAGAAGAGCGAGTAAGCAACTTACCATCTACCTGTAGAAGAATCTGCACACATTTTAGCCATTATTTTAAAGCCCAGAAGCAGCTGAGGATCATTCAATGTGGTAATAGAATGCCAGTTATAGAACTCATACACAAGTTGCCAACACGTTGGTACTCGACTTATTACATGCTTGAAAGTCTGAGCAGTACAGACCAATCAATTAATATGTCATGCAAAGAGGGGGTGCAATAATGAAAGGCATGATCATTGAGTTGAACCAATGGGGCCTAGTCAAATACCTGACAGAGATGCTGATTCCTTTTGAAGTGTTCACACGTGAAGTCAGCAAGGAGGACAGTACCATGGGCCTAGCTATCCCATTGTTGCACATGCTACAGGAACATCTAAAGGAGGTATCTGCAATGTACGCAGGTGCGGAGGAAAAAAGAAGCAAATGAGTTGGTGGAGAGCTTAATCCTTTGCTTATCCACAAATACAAGTGTGCAAAGAGACATTGTGTCACCCAACCATTACATTTGTGCCACAATTCTAGATTCATTGTACAAACCATTACTGGCAACTTTCATTCCTTTTTCAGACGGGGATGTTGCCAACTACAAAACGTGGATAGCTGTGCAAGCCAGTCAGCTGAAAAAAGAACAGCTGGGAATTAAAGGCCCGCTTCTCCAGGGCACAACAAGTACTGCAGGGCAGCCTTCAATTTTAGAGCCTGAGAGCAGTGCAGTGGGCTCACAGCTGCCAAAACCAAAAACAGCATAAACAACAACACCAACAAGAACAGGAGCATCAGCCTCAAAATCGTCAAAGCAATGGTTTCTACTGGCAGGGCTTAAGTCCAATGCTGAGGCATAGGCAAAAGAGGCCGAGCAAGATGGAGCACCCATGACCATTGAGCGAATGGTCCAGGCCTATCTGGATGACCCAACTGAGGTCTACTTTGACTACAAGGCCCATTGCTGCATTGGTATGGGAAGAGGAACCAATAGCCAGTGCTCAGCAGGTTGGCTATAAACTACCTGGCTTACCCCGTAGCCAGTGTCTCCTTTGAGCATGCTTTCAGTGCTGCTGGTGCCATTCTGGCAGTGAGAAGGACCTGTCTCCCGCCCCAAAACGTGAAGTGATTAACCATGATCAAATGTAATCAGCACCTTATACAACCGAATGACACGTTATTTATTTATTTTGGAAGTCTTCTATAGCGCTGGCCAGACCCGAGGGTATTGGAGCTCTTTACAACATGATGAGGAGGGGACAAAAATACAGGGTAAAGGCAAGGGAGGAGAAATACAGAAAAAGTTCAAACGGAAGCATTACAGAGTTCTGCTGAGTGTCAGAGGTAGGCCGATTGAGGGGGAAAATGCTCAAAAGGAGGCTTTACAGTTCTCTTGGGTCTTCGCGGTGAGCCAATTGAGGTAGAGGGGTTGAGGGGGCCGCGGCGAGGCATTGATGAGGAGGGGTCAGGAGGTAGTATCAAAGTCTTAGGAAGGCACGACTAGTGGTGAAGTTCGTTTCGTGGTGTCAGCCCACGGGCTGAGATATGGAAGATGTAGGAAGTGGCTGTGCGATGACTGGTGGCTTCCCGTTGGGGGAGCGCTGATGGGAGGCAGCCAGGAGGAGGCAAGAGCATTACGTAATTGCGTTCGGGAAGGCGCTGTTGGGGTAGATCTCTGAGCGTAGGAGAAATGTGGTCAAATTTCTTGATTCCGGTGACCATTCTGGCTGCAGCATTGAGGGTGGTTTTGAGCAGGGCTAGGTGAAGAAGCAAGAAGATGACAGAGACTCAGGTCATGAAAGTAGTATGTTAGATGCCCTGCTTTTGGGTGAACCACCAGAGTTTGAGGATGAGCTCTACTTCCCGGACTACTAGACTTTTCTGCTTACTTTCTCCGACGCCCCCTAAAAAAAGATATAGCTAAGGAACATTATTTACTTTATTTTATTTGTGTGTGTCTGGTTGACCAATTCATCCCGACCGTCTTACTATTAGATACATTTTATTGCCGGATTGGAGTTGCAACTGTGTAGAGTGAAGACGTCCTGACTCGCCCTTAAGCCATTTCCTTCGAGCCAGACAATGGATGGAGAATACAAACAGATGTGTGCCTGCCTCAGCCTCCAACCCTGAGCCTATCTATCTATCTATCTATCTATCTATCTATCTATCTATCTATCTATCTATCTATCTATCTATCTATCTATCTATCTATCTATCTATCTATCTATCTATCTATCTATCTATCTATCTATCATTTCCTCTTAGCCGAGAGGGACTGGCTCACATGTGACATTATTATGTAATTTGATTTACAGTGAAGAAATGGATGATCTGCATTCTGGAATGTGCCACCAATCGATCACAGTGAGCACACTGGAAGAACAGGTAAATGATGATGGCATGTATTGCATGCTGAGTGATCGCTGTATGTTGTTGTTATGGGAACTTGCTGTGATGATATGTCATCATCATGTGTCAACTTGAGTTGAGACTTGAGAAGAAGATATGATTCATGTGGTAGCAGGCAGTGTTAGAATGGGTGTTTATTTTTTACGCTTAATGTGTTAGAGATGAGTATTGAGATTCTTAATGTTGGTGATCAATAATTTTCCCCTAAAGGTTATTTTTTTCCTTGCCCTTTGAGAGATTGGATAGTGAGATAGATTATTTTATGTTTTGGAGTTCAGCTAGGAGGAAGTGGAACCTAGTTGCAGAATCTGGTACTTGCACTATTATTTGACTAGTCGGCTAGCATGTTGCTATTGTCTACTACTACCACCATCATGGCACCTTGTGAAACCATCACCATAAAACCATCGTTTTGCATATTCACAGGTAAGAGAAGAACTGTGAGGGATTCATTCAAGATGAAATAATCTATATATTGTGGAAATTAATTCACACACCCACACCCCTTCTGAGTCCATAGATGTTAATATAGTTGCAGACAGCATAGACTAGGAGGAGAGACTGACAGTACTAGGACAAGTAAGGCTACCACATCTATCTGTTGGTGCGTTACACTATCGGCAGATTTAAAAAACTGGATGCAGCCTAGCAGCAAAGGAAACAGTGCGAAGTAAAAGAATAACCCCCCAAAAAAGATTTACAGCATATGTAAAACTATAAATGAATTCCCCTAACAACTATAAATTAGAAGGAAAGAAACCCACAACACTAGACCCACCCCTCTCCCTAACCCCAACCAATATCCAATAAAGCATGTCCAAAACTAAAATTGTCCATATAAATCAAATGTCCATAAAAACAAATAATTTACACACAGGTTTTCCCCAACTCCCACATTCCCACCCTTTCCCCAACAAATCCTACCCTCCAAACAGGGGTAAGAGAGGTCTATCGAGGGGGGGGTGGACTAGGACTCAGATCTTCCTCTCCAGCTGGTCAAAAAGCTCCTCTATCCTGGCCTTCATACGCACCATCCTGAGGATTATGCGGCACTGAAAGTTTTAAAGTATACAGGGGGAGCAACAGTGGTGGAAAAATAGTGGTGGGCAGCTGCCTGGGGCCACGGAGCTGTACCACTGGACGCACTGGGGGGACCTCTTTGGGGCCCGGGGAATTGGAGGCTGTAGCGGCTGCTGCCTCCTCCTCCTCCAAGGCCACTAGCCACTGATATTGTGCCCTGAGGGCCTCCGTTGCCGGGTCTTGGCTGCTATCTCCTGCCAAGTGGGTTGGGATACAAAAAAAACATTCCTTGTGTAGTCATCTTCTTCGGGATTTTTCTTTTTATCATTGCATTGTTCTTCTAGCAATATGTTTATTCTTCACCCAGTCTTCACCTATGATTCAATACCATTTATCCATCTCAAACATATCTATCATTCTCAACATACCTTTCACCAACACACATTTGTCATTTAACCACCCATTCGTCCTTGCTTACTCTTGACCCATCAAACCCCATAGGATTCCTTTCACACATACACTTTTACAAACCCAGGCAGGCATACTCTTTGTTACCGTTTACCCATCCTTCAAACACCCTTGCATCTTACCAGCTACCTATACATGAATGCCGGGTCTTTACCCAAGAATTGTTCTCTGACAGTCATATTACATATCATATCACCCGTCCTTCTTCCTTCCATTTTTATTTCCCTATTCTGTCAACTCATCAATGTCTGACTCTTCTTCATAAAACTTTCTCTGCTGAGTTGAAGATAGAAGAGACCATTAGTTACTCAAATACTGCTGTATATGCTAATGCTAAGCAAAGGGTGTCTACAACTGTACACAACTTAGGGGCCAGTTATGATGTCGTTCAGAAAGGATCCGGATGGAATTGGGTATAGCAGAATCTGATTCAGAACCCTTGTTTCCGAACAAATCTTACATTTTTCCCAATGACCTAATCCGATGACCGGAAACTATTCGGACAGCCTGAGTCTTTCCGAGCCGAATCGTGCAGCTCTTTGGGCAGTTTCCGTAAGAGCGATTATGATGACCGATTGGACAACCGTTTCAATTCGGTCTGCTCAACACAAAATGGCTGTTGGAATCTGTCTTTGGGGGCCTGTTCCCAACCATACCATATATATATATTTATTTATACATTGTAGAAAATAAATTCGGTTGATAAGGTGGTTGGTTTATGAATTTATTTATTTCCATTTTAGCTGTGTTACTAATTTAAGAATACAGCAGGTGATATTAATACACATTTGCAAAAGTAGCACGTGCAATATGCTATTTTTATATATTGTAGTGTACGGGCAGTGCCCATGACTCACTAGAGGAAGTTCCCTGGTTGAGTCATTATACCCCCCGCTCTTAACCCCCACCCATCAATGAGTACTATATTGACCTCTGCTTTTATGGGTTACACCATGTTCTTTTTTTTAAGGTGCAAATGCTATACACAATTGATGTACTTTGAACCGCTGGCTAGTGATTTCCAGTAAGGTAGAGCCTTGCAGGTCCAGGGAGGATTTCTTCAAGAGTGTGTAATGGGTACTTGGAGAAAACCACACTCCATTCAATCACATTTTTCCTAATCCTTATATGAGTAAAATACCCCATACACTGCTGTTTTATAATGAAACAGCAGAGTTTAAAATCCCTAACACATCAAGGCTTCTGTAATCTGTGTTCAACAGAAAAATCATTTTACCCGTCTGCGTCTTTCACAAATATGTACAGAAATGTTCTATGCACTGATCTTTGGAGCCAAGTTCGAGTATCTGAAATACCTAACAAACGAACCAGTTATATACGGGCTAAATTATCCCCTGGCGAACATTAAAAGGATATTACAAGTCACCAAGGAGGTCTGTGATCATATAGAGGCACAAGGTCAAAGGCAGAATTCATTTAAAAAGTTATGCAACTCCAAGGTGCCATGCAATATCCCTATAATGTTCCTCAGGGGGTACTTTAATCCGTATAATAGAAGGTCCCATGGGTTGCCACAAACTGCTTCACTCTTTGCTTTGTTGCTATTTCATATGAAAGAGATAAGTGGCTTGCAAATGTGAAAATGAAAGCAGAATCTCCAATGCAAAATTAAAAGGACAAAACAGCAGTAAGACATTTGCTGCTAAAAATATATCAGAATCCGTTTCATATATCAGATTGAAAACTGCAGCTCAGGAAGCATTGAAACATGCAGAGAGATTCTGTATTTACTACAATTACCTAGAGAGTTAAAACAATTAATATGTTCTCATAAAGATATCCTTGCTGTAGGGCAGGAAGGTTTCATTTTTGTTGCAGAACCTTTTCGCAGAGGCGGACTTCCCCCGAGGTGCGGCCGAATGCAATGCGTGCGCAGTTCGAACGACCACCAGCCATCCGGAGCACACGCCCACCGTGACTTCATATGGCCGGGGGCTGTCCGACACATCGAAAAGGTTAAACTGCAGTTTTATCACACAGCATGACCTGATTTTCACAGTGGCTGCTGCCTTACAGTTTAGCAGCTCTGTCATTTCTTTATTACAGATAACTAGAAACATCAGAACTCGCCTATATTAAGGAAATTGGAGACAGTCTTATACATATGAGTTGCATGTTCCCACGTGCTTTACTCACACACACTGATGTGCTAAATGTAATATGAATCTCATTATCGCTCCTGAGCATGCAAAGGAGCCATGATTCATGATAGATGAATATTGTAATGTGTCATGATCAGGGTCGCTAGAACTGTGTGATTCTTTGGCTTTACATGCATAATTAAGGATTTACCACATCTGCCACCTAATCCATAATCTGATACATAGACTGCAGATTTTAACAAGCTCAAAATCAAAGGTTATTAAAAAAAAGTGGCAATATGTATTTTCATGCTTTGGAAGACCCTTTGCAGTGTTAACTGGTCATCTTTCAGATGCTTATGTATGCATGTGGTTGTCACACTGGTACTAATCGGGTGACATCTTTGCTCAGAAGATTTAACCATGTGTACAAATTGCAAAATATTGAAGAAATACTGTAAAAAAGAGTGCTGAATTATACCACATACTTTGCCTTATTTTGCTGTATAATTTAGTCAACACTGCCGCATAATTTGGTGCACCCCTGCCACATAATTCAGATGGCCCTGTTTATGGTGCCACTTCCCTGCCCTAACAATAGTAATAATTACAATAGTGTGCTGCACATCTGCATGCTCAGTAGCTACAAGTAAAGGTATTTGCAGATAACCAGGATTAAAGAGGCTAAATGAACGTGATGAGATACGACCACGATTAATATGCCTCACCATTATTACCTCAGTCCTTTCCCTTTGCACAGTCACTGTAACATGCAACATGTGAGAGAATAAGTAGTGTGTTGTTTAGGTCAATTACAGTATACTGTGGTAATTACATTGAATTTGGCCTTTGCACTTTAGTAATAAATGTGCGAACATATGTTTCTAGTAATTGCTCCAAACAATTGTCCCACTGATGAGGGGAGGTGGGTGTGTGCCTGTGTGTCTTTCCTATAATAACCCACACTGTCGCTCGTAGCGGGGACTTTGGTGTTGCTGTCTAGGCAGGACAAAAATATCCTAACGTCCCAAAGTAGAGGAGGGTACTACTCGTCATAACAAATCTCCATGTACATACCTGACCCAACAAGGCAAGTCCTCAACCAGCAGGGCGTCTACGGGTAGCGCCGAACATGTAGAAACTCACAAGTTCGGCCTCAATATATATATCCGTAACCAAGTCACAACTCCTCGCACCCCCGTAGCGTGGAGACACACACGCAAGGAAAGAGGACTGAAGAGGGCAGTGATCGAATTCGGCAGCGCCATTTTGGAAATACAGAGAACTACTCACAGCCTACAATAACAGTAGGTCAGCAGGTAGAAAGTTGTCCGCTATGAATGCATGCACCAGCGCACCTCAAATAATGGAGCCACGACACACTAAAATGATACGTGGTAAACCGAGAACAGAAATACGTAAACCTAAATAAAAAAACAAACAAACACCCTATCACTCGCAAAATCCAATTGACGGATGCAGCGAAAAAAACACTATCCCTAACTAACAAGTATAAACTAATGAGCCAAAATACAAACATAAACGGATAAGATGTCACTAGTTTTCAATAATATATCAAACAGAGAAAATTGCCGAAAATAATATGTCGGCATGCCACTAAGAAGCAGAAAATAGGAAGTCAGAATAAATACATAGCAAGGTACCTGAGACGGACCGCTCAGGCAGTACAGATTCCTGAACAAGATTCTGGTGAAGGATAGCCTGGACCGACAGAATCACAATATCGCATTATGCCAAGGTATAGATTCATTCAAGCCTGTAACCGCTGTCTGGAGAATATAAATCCAGTAAACCTCTCTCTTTGCTCTCAAGCCATTGATGTTATTATCCTGTGGTTTATGTACTTTTTCCAGGATTATCCATTTGATATTGGTCAATGAATGCTGTTTTTCCAGCCAATGTGCCACCAGAGGAGCCCCTATTTTATTGTTCTTAATGGCAGACCTGTGTTCACTGAGTCTCACTCTAAACTCACGACTCATCTCACCCACATACCCCTTAGAGCATGGGCACAAAATGATATAAATCACATTTGTCGATCTACAATTGGTCATTTCCTTAAGGGGGTACTTTCTATTGCCCCATACCAATTCTACTGAAACAATCGCTGAGCTACAGGCATGGCAATTACTGCATCTGTGAGTACCGTAGATGGGATTACTACCAGTAATGGACTTCTGAAGAGGTGAGACGGTGTTGTTAAATTTAGAGTGGACCAGATGGTTCCGGAGATTCTTATTGCGACGGAAGGCAAACACTGGTTTAGGCATGGCCGATCCTTGAGAACCTGAATTGAGGATATGCCATTGTGAGCAAATAATTTGACGTAGTTGATTATTTATATTTGAATGGCGTGTAACACATACTAGTTTGGAGTCACAGTCATCCATTTTGCTCTCCCATAGGGCATCTCTATTGTAATATTTAGCCCTCTTATAGGACTCTTTGATGAGTCTTGGTGGATATCCCCGTCAGAGTAGTTTGCTTCTCAGTTCTTCAGAATGGATCTCAAAGTTACTAATACTCGTACAGTTACGTCTTAGCCTCAGAAATTGGCTGAAAGGAATGCCATCTTTCTGGCTCCGTGGATGGAAACTCTGATATTGGAGTCACATATTACGAGCAGTCAGTTTGGTGTATAGCGACCACCTCAGTAGCTTGAATCCATATATCTAGGAATTCGATCTGATTTCTACTCATGTTGGTACTGAATTTGAGATGGGGTCACATAAAATCAGCCACAAGGTGAATTCGCTAAGTTGTTCTTCAGGTCCCCTCCAAATGAAGAAAATATTGTCGATAAAATACCAGTGACTGATATTTTCAAAAAAAGGAGCGATTTCATTAAGAATAAAACGATCTTCAAATTCACCCATGTAAATATTAGCAACTTTAGGGGCGCAAGCTGGGCCCATGCTTACTCCCTGGACTTGTTTAAAGATTGATTTATTGAATAAAAAATGTCTTGAAGGACTGTACTCAGACATTCAAGGATAAACAAGTTATCCACCAGATTGTTGTTCTTCTCCAATACTTTTTTAACTGCTTCTAACGCCCCCATTGGGGGATGTTAGTGTAAAGCGCCTCTATATCCATAGAGACTAGAATGTTGGAGTGATGGTTAAAAGCAAGTCCTTCAGTGAGGCTAATAAGATATCCTGTATCTCTAATATATGCTGGAAGCACCTGTACCATAGATATAAGGAATTTATCAACATATTTTGACAACGATTCGGTAATTGAACTGATCATCGAAACTATAGGTCTGTAAGGTGGTTTAGAGATACTTTTTTGTGTTTTCGGTAACCCGTAGAGCACTGGTGTACTGGTGTAAGGCTGATTAAGATAATCAAATTCCTGTAGACATATTGTACCTCTACCCAAAGCTCTGTAAAGAATAAGATGTCACTTTTAATTATTTTACCTGGGTAAGAGTTAACCTGCTGATAATGTTCAGGGATACTGAGCTTCGCTTCCATTTGTGATTCACAGTCTGTACTAACCAGGGCCACAATCCCTCCACCTTTATCACAAGTCTTAAGTGTAATCTCATGATTCATGGACAGTGTTTTCAACGCCATATATTCATCATAATTAAGATTATATATGGGTTTGGGGACAAACTTGATCAAATTCTGTATCTTCGAACACACAACTTTTTCGAAGATACCAACCTCCGGTCCAACTTCAACCAATGTCGGTGTAAAAACAGAGTCACGGCGTAATCCTGTTTGATTACTTATTTGTGGTGAATCATGATACTCAAAGAATTTCTGTAGCCTAATCTTTCTGAAGAAGGCTTGTATGTCACGATTCAATTCAAATTTATTCAATCCAATGCTCGAGACAAAGGATAAACCCCCTGACAACAAACTTAAAGTATGTGTGTCAAATGGGACCTTAGATAAATTAAAAATAGGAATAAGGTACATATGACTAGAGGTATCCCCTGTCTCCAATCCTAGTACTTCCTCTCTTACGGTATTGATTATCTCCAAAACTGATTCCTTCTCCCTTGAGGATGTTGAGGGTAACTCTCTGGATAGTATTGGTCTTCTGTCTGTTGATATTGGCCCCTCCCCTGAGATCTGAACCTGGCTCTTGGAGTGTACTGTCTGTTCCCTAAAAAATGACTGCCTCTATAGTGTTGGTCAAAGGCTGGTTTCCTATAAATATTCCCCCTAGAAAAGCTAGGTCCTGCTTCCCCGTCAGAATCAGAGGACTCGGAGATGGTAAGTATCTTTTGTTAGACCAATGTTGATAGTCTCCTTGGTAACTCTGGTCCCTGGGGGTATTGTAATATTGAGCACCCAGATAGGGGTATACTTTCTCTTCAGAGAAGTTGCGAATATTGTGGCATTGTGGGGCGACGAATGGTGGCCTTCGGACCTTGGTGTGACTCCCTCTCCAGCATCAGAGATAAAAAAATTTGGGGGTGTGGCTTGATTCATCCCTCAGCTTCATCTGTCATACCAAGAAGGTGGCGGCTTCTTGCTATGGCATTATTAGAGGACTTCGACCCATCCTCAAATTCTTTGATGCACCCACAAGACAACTGGTGGTCCAAGCATCAGTGTTGTCTCGGCTGGACGATGCCAGCTCACTACTGGTGTGGATTAAGCAATCAGAACTCCTTTGGCTGCAGCGAGTTCAAAACGCTGCGGCCCGACTTGTTACAGGTTTGCCTAGGCGGTGCTTGGTGTCTAAATCCTTGCGCTCTCTCCACTGGCTCCCTGTGCAGCAGAGGATTAAATTCAAGGTTCTTTGCCTTGCATTCAAAATCCTCAAGGGTACATCCCCTGAAATCCTAGAGAATTTGCTGACTCCCTATGTTCCTTCGGGTACTCTCAGATCTCTGGGTCAGAATTTAGCAGTGGTCCCGCGTTTTAAATTGAGTAGAGTTGGGGGCCGATCTTTCCGAGTCCTGGCTGCAAGCTGGTGGAACTCTATCCCTCTGCAAATCCGGGCCATCGATGAGCTCCTTCAGTTTAGATGGGCCATCAAGACGTTTTTATTTGCTTAGCCCCTATGATGTGTCTCAATTCCCTTCTGTTTCTTTTCAGTGCTGTGTTGTGTTTGCCTTATCAATGCGCCAGGACGCCCCTTTGCTGGGGCAGCTGTGCGCGGTATAAATAAAAATAACATAAATAACATAACATAACATAACATATCCTTTTTTAATTTCTCAGTCTTTTTCTTTATCAAATAATCGTTAAAAGAGTCAAGTTCTAAAGTTACCTCTTCTAGTTTCTTTTTAGCTTCCTCTACTGCATTGTTTCTCTACAATGTTTCCTCTATCTCTGCTATTTCTTTCAGAAGCGTATCAACAACTTCACGCGCTGTTTTGATAATAAGAATCATTAAATCCCTAGAACAGCGGTTAGCGATGAGCGACCATCTTTCCAGAAATTTTCTTATTTCAATAAAAAGGCCTGGTACATTTCTTACTCGAAGTCCATCGGGATAACCCCAGCCTTCAAATATGCTAGCATAAACTCAGCATGGGACTCTGTTCTTCTAGCTTACTTTTTAAGGTTCAAAAGTTTGAACCATTCATCATTATCTGTCTTATTCAAAGTAAATGGGCGGTCAGTCGAGGTACTCTGCCCAATAAGTCTTGAAAAATCTTTGTCAGAAAACCCAAAGGTTTTTAACTTCTCCATGTATCTAACCACCCCACTATAAACAGAATTAGTAATAGAGTCAGATATAGACACTCTATTATAAGGAAAAAATATATATATAGAACAAACCACCCTGCACAAAGGAGGGGAAAATAAGAGACAGATCAGCAAAGAAAATAGAAGCAATAGAGTATCCAGCAGCAAGAGAGCACACTATCTACCCTCACAGCAACATGCTGGGGAAACTTCAATAACAACAGAGGGTCCCTGAATTTGAAAGATACCAGGAGAGGGGGGCAGGGAGAAAAATAGAACAAGAACAAAACCTCTCCTAGGTAACACATTTAGTACATAGGTAATATATCCATTAACTTGTATATATCAACATTGTCCCACAACCAATTATTTGAAAAACATATTTCTTATCTATTATTTGACATGAAAAAATAATATATATACAGTTCCAATATTTACATCTAATAAATATACAACAGCCCCCAAAAAACCAAACATGCTAGAAGCAACCAACCATCCTTACATACATTCAATCAACCATACACAATTACACCACAATCAAATATTTCAAACAAGACATTACAAAAACAAGAATACAAAAAAGTAAACACAACAGTTACAAAAACACAAAAGAGGCACCGATGCGCATTTCGGAAAAGACCCGTGTCCACAGTTCCTTCGTCAGGGCGCAGTGAATACAATTATTGTAAGGCGATGCTTTCTTCAAAATTCAATAATACAGCAACAAATCACATTTGACAAGAGGTAGCTCAATCTTGAGATTTTACAATAAACATAAGTATATTATCTGTGGGGGACAATGAGACAAAATAGAATTACATATTCATAAATTATACTATACAATATTAGCCGGAAGCTGCTGGAAGAATCAACATCAGAAATAACAGAAATTTGAAACTCCGAAGTGCCAGAAAAAGAATTAGTGACAAAGTATCCACAGAGAAACTGATTACACAGGCACTTGACGAAGTACATTGAAGTACATAAATTAGTGCTTGTTCTTTCGTCTTTTTGTGCTTCATGGTTAATACAAATGAACCTTGACCTTTTAATTGCGCCGATGCAGACCATATATATACTTTAGTCTTCAACGGTGTGAGACAGGGCACAGCATAGAGTTCGGTGTACCTCTCTTCAGGTATGATGTGTATCAACACACCGCTGTCTATGATAAAAGGTATGGAACATCCATTCAACTTTGGTGTGATTTTAGGACAGTGTCTAAATGAATTTTGTGACTTCACTTGTTGATCTTTCTTCGACTTGCATTCTTCCTTGAATGTGGCCAATCTAATGTGCACTTTTCTTTTTCGTTGAAATTTACATCCCACATCTAGCTTCTTTACTGTCTCTTGACAATGACGTTAAGGAACTTTTGAACGAAGATTTAGAAAATGATCAACTTTGTTTAGTTTCCATTTGCCTCAACTGATGTGGCTACTTGGCCTTGTGGGTGTGAGTAGAGCATTGAATCTGAAACATTCAAGCGCCTATTTTGCTTTCTTGACGTGACACACTTAGTTTTTCCTTCGCTTTGCAGACCATTGGAAAATGCTTCTCTTTCCCGCAGCCCTTGTATACTTGTCTAATGGCAGGACATTTACCTTTCATGTGAAAAGAAAATATGAATTTGAAGCACTGTTTCTTTTGCTTTGGAGACATCAATTTGGGCCCCTCAACCTTGTGTCTCTGCTTACTTTTCACATTCAAGTATTCACCTGCAAGATTCTTGAGATATTTGATGATCTTTTTGTCATCTGATTCTTCCAGTGCATCAATGAAATCATCAAACATTTCTATCCAGGCAGTCCATCTGGCGCAAATTTTCAGCTTTTTTATGGTATCAAAGGAAAAAGGTGGTTTCAGGAATATGGTGGTGTTATAGCCAGTTATGAAACTCACTGACGTTGAGAGTATGTGCTGTTTGGACAGCGCTGGGTGGGAAACTAACTTTCTGGAAATACTGCCTCAGTACTTTAACCTGGGACAACAGGTCCACTCACCGGATGTGCAGTGTTTTCATCCTCTTTTGCAGTAAGTACTTGTTTTGTCTCTTGCATGTGTTCAGCACCATTTTCACATTTTCTGAATTGTACCTGGTTTCCACTGCCTTTAGCATTTCACTGTATCTGGCTATTTCTCTTCTAGCGCTTCTTTGCACCTGGCAATCACTGCCTTTTGTGCTTCTCTGTAGCTGGTTGTTACTGCCTTTAACATTTCTCTGTACCTTTTTTATGGTCTCAACAGCAAGTTCCTGGCCAATAATACATTCACTTTTCTATAAAGCCTTCATCGTCTTCAAAAGCTTTCCACTGGCTGGAGTGGCGTTTTGACTCCACATATACCAACTATTGATCTTCATTATGACTGAGGTGCCTGTGGCACACACGAGCAGTTTGCTGGCCCAAGGTAAACATTCTGGTTACGTATTGCCTAACTCGACACGAGTTATAGCGTCATCCCCAGGATCAGAGCATTTAAATGATTATGCCACACTCGGAGCTTGTTATTACATGACTTTATTCCTCAATGTGTAACCGTTAACTGAACATTCTACATCATGAATTCTATGAACCACACCCAAGCACTTACGTCACTGTTCTACGGAGTCTGTCAGGAACCAGGAGGGTCTTTCATCTCTAACTCACAAGACACTACAGACTCCAGCAGTTATACTCAGAAGATGTAAAGAGGGTAAGAGGAAAGGATGTAGCCTAACGGGAGAGGATGTAGCCTAACGGCTAGGGAGCTTCATCTCTAACCTGGGTAACTGGGTTTGAGTGTCAGCAATGATGCTCTACATCCTGTGATTCCGTGCAAATTACGTAATCTCTCTGTGCCTACAAAAAATGAATGTGTCCATGTGTAACTCAACTGGTGCTCATGTGAGGCGCTTTGATACCTAATACCTTTGGGTCACTTTTATGCTATATAAAACTACAAAAAAAAGGGAAAAAGCCCAAAATAATTACATTTAAATTAAGCGTATACATACAGAATTCACACACAATGTCTGCCCCCACCTACCACTGGTTGAATCCCATCCAGTATTCTGGAAAGCAAATATTTTGCACATGCTAGAGTGCAGTGTGATGGAGGTAGCAGTTTGTAGAGAAGCCACAGAAAACAAAACACATATGACTAGATATCATTTTCTGAATGCTACAATTTGGTATTTATTTATCTCTTCCAACATTTCAGTGGATTAGCACCAGGATTTTACTTTATTTTATTCTAGCATTATTTGGTTCTTTGATCTCAGGGTTTCCTATGTTTATATTATCTGTCTCCCCAACTTATTCCGCAAATTTATTATTTGCATTACAGCTCTCCTTTTGCCCCACTCACTCTTTTTACAAAATCCACATAAATCATCTACACTGTTTATTTGGATCTCTCAAATACAAATCAGGCATTGCATTCCCATTGCAATCGCTAATGCCTCTAGTCTTACTGCTTGTGCTGGAGGAACGCTCTTATGAGGATAGAAGCAGCAAACTTTACTTGTGTTTCTCACACTGTTCTCTTATAGGGTCTAGCCTTGTTATATTAACAAACAACTTGGAAAAATTGAAACTTTCTTAACGAACATTTACCCAGTCAGGCTAATACAGCTTAGGTCAGCTGTTGCGCCAGTTGGGCATGTTGTTCATAAATAGGGACTGCTCATACATTTTTTTATGTTTCAAAGGTAATCCTAACAAAGACTTTGGCAGTTTTTCTGAAGTACATAGTGATAAATGATGGCATATTAGAACATTGAAATGTTGGGAGCTCCATTGAAACAATAAAGTGCTTTTGGTTTCTAATGGACAGTAGAAGCTTAGAGCTCCAACATTCCAATGTTGTCCATCACAGATGTTGCTGTGAACAAAGGCCTCACAGAGCACAGGGGATTTTAATCCCTTCTAGTTCGGTAAGGCCTTTATTTTATTTAAAAGAACATTCTGCCCTCTAGTGGTGAAGTGTTCTAATAGCCTTATAGCTCTCCTTTGTTGGGCTATACCGCATCAAAGTCCCTCTCTCTTGTTAAAGGTCCTCGCCTTCGGCTCAGGTCTATAATGCTGAAATGGGCCTTTAATGGCCAGTATAGCCCGCTACGGCGGGAAATAAGGCTATATTAGAACATTGGAATGTTGGGAGCTCCATTGAAAACAATGGAGTGCTCTGGGCTTATAATGGCTGGTATAAGCCTGGAGCTCCAACATTCCAATGTTTCTTTGTTCACAGCTCTGGCTGTGAACAAAGGCTTCAGGGAGCCTGAGGGGATTCCAATCCACTCACGCTTCCAAAAGGCTTTCTTTTTTTTGTTAGAACATTCTGACCTCTAGTGACAGAATGTTCTAATAGCCTTATAGCCCTTCGTAGATGGGCTATACCGTTATTAAAGTCCCTCTCCCTTGTTAAAGGCCCTCGCCTTCGGCTCGGGGCCTTTAACGCTGGAGAGGGCCTTTAATAGCCGGTATAGCCCTCTACGGCAGGCTATAAGGCTATATTAGAACACTGGAATGTTCAGAACTCCATTGAAGACAATGGAGTAGCTCCTGGCTTATAATGACTGGTATAAGCCAGGAGGTCCAACATTCCAATGTTTGTCTTCATGTTCATCCCTTTTTAATTTAGAAAATTCTACCATTAGTTAGTGGAATGTTCTATTAGCCTTATAGCCCTTCTGCCTCAGGCCTGCGGCTTGGTTCTGTAACTCGGGTTCAGGGCCTTTAACAACCGGTTTAGCTCTCAGCAGTGGGCTAAAAGACTGTATTAGAACATTAGAATGTTTGAAGCTACATTGAAAAAAATTAAATAGCTCAGGGCTAATAATGGCATGTATAAGCCTTCTGAACAACATTCCAATATCTGTCTTTCTGTTTCTCCCTTTAAAAATTAAAACATTCTACCCTCGCTGGGTGGGATGTTCTAATAGTCGTACAGTCCTTCTGCCTCGGGCTTTACTGGTTGTTAAAGGTCATCTTCATCGTGATAGTCCATACCCCTGTGGCTTGGGTCTTTAACTCAGGTTCGGGGCTCTTAACAACTGATGTAGCACTCAGCAGTGTGCTATAAAGGGATGATGACATTACACTAGAAACATCACACTATTGAAAAGCCAGGCCTTTGGCTTTATCAAAGTCGAAGTGTATTTATTTTGTTTATGCTGATTGCATATTTTTCTCTGGCACAAGACTTCGTTATGATAGAAATGTTATAACTTTGACTTCGTATGTGCTTAATTTGTAAAATATGAAGTGCAGGTGCTCAAATGTTTGTCGGAAGCCACACCTACTTTTCTCCAGCTCCACCTACTTCCTCCACTGGCTCCACCCACTTACTCTATTAGCTCCACCTACATCTTCAACTGGCACTGCTAAAAGTTAGATGTAATGCCTGGTATGAATTTCAGCAAAGGAGCCTTCCTCATAGTAAGATTTTGATATGAGGTTCCCCTGCCCTGTGAATATTTTGTAAAAGATTAGCTCAAAAGTGGTTTAAAGCACAATTTTGTAAATAAATTAGCTAAAATCAATAATGTATTGAATGTCAGTGCCCTATGTGCTGATTTGGGAAAAGGACAATATAGGGGTATGCCATTTGTAATAGTCTATGAGTTCAAAGACACAACTTTTACATAGATTATGTGACAGAATAAACCAAAATGTTGTGAAAACACTCTAAACAGATACTGAATAAAATCATGCAATACACTTGAATGAGTCAGTAACTGTCACTTCCAGTGGCCCAAGGGGTATTGTTGGGTTAATAAATCGTCATGATTGTAGGAACCTAATTTTTCCACAATCCTAAACTAACCAACCCAAAGGGCCTCAACGTCCTGCTCTATCCAGTGCTGTGGTAGAGTTCCTGCATATCGGCTGATGTGCTTTGGATAGGTGAGTAGCTATCAGACATCTCTAGTTGTTATTTGTTAATAATATGTATGTAGGCATAGACTAGCTCTACGAGACAGTGGTAACTATTTAAGATGGCTTGACATAGGACTCTGAACACAGCCACCCTTTCTGCTGTACCCCTCCTAAACATCACAGCATTGCCCTAGCTCTCTATACAACCTCCTCATAATTTAAGTTAGTTGAAGTCTTCAAAAGGTCTCCCACCTCAGAGCCCTCCATCCTGGAGTGCTAAACCAGCATCACTTTCACAAAATCACAAGAGTAACTGAAGTGACATCATATGCAATTAACATTATAAGAAGTGACATTACACGACCTTTGGCCTTGAGTAGAAAATAGGAGGTGACACTGTACAGCCTGTGATCCTGCACTAAGATTAAAGCCAGTAGTCTTAAAATCCCACATTAATGGATAAAGTGCAGTATGGAAGTTGCATGAGGAAGCGTTGTGCTCGCAGATGACTTGTCACCCCTAAATAACCCTTCCTATCAATTTGGTGATGGCTCATGTGAGTCTTAGAAGCACCTGTATGGCTGAAAGAACTTTATTGGTCAAAATGTAAAACGTGTCCATGCTCTGGGATGCCACATATGAACAGTCATGCTGCAAAGAGCAGAGGACTGAGGATCAGTTTCTGCTTCACTCCACGTTACCCCTTTTCTCTCTTACACTACCTCTCCTGTAATGGAGCATATGACACAATCAAGAGGTTTGGGAAGTACTCTGATGCTCCCCGTTTCCCTTCCGAAGGACCAGTTGTAATTAGTGGCTACCCACATTAACTTCCACCTTGACTTCGCTAACTCGGTTCAGCATCAGCCCTGGAAACATTGACTCTCCTATCACACCACTGCAGGAGTGGTAGAAAGATAGCAGGTGCAGCAAGTTGCTAAGGGCCCCAATGCAAGCAAAGAAAATGGACCTGAATCCCCAGGTTTGGTGGTTAAAAACAGTTATATTGGGGATGCAGCGAGTCCCTCACACCTGGTGCCGCTGCTTCTGCCGCATCAATGATAGCTACATTCCTCATTCTCGACAGAGTCCTTCTGCAGGGCACACTCTGCAGCTGGATTCTAGGTTCAGGCTTACCTTCCAACCTGCCCCTTTTCTGAAAATTCAAACATTCCCCACCTCAAACTGGTCCAGGTGCTCCAGTGAGATCCAGCAATTCTCATTGAGCCAATCAACGTTGCTTAAACGTAGAGATTAATTCTGATTAGCCAAGAAGAGTTCCAACAGATATTCTAATTTGCTGTCATTTGGCAAATCAGAATAGGTCTTTGTGTTTAAAAAAAAGTCTGCGGGATTGACTGAAACACCCCACAATGCCAGAGACCATCTTTGAGGTCAATGAACACAGGGGTTAGCTAGAGGTATAGTGAAAACGCACATTAATGGCAAAAGGATAATTCTAGTAGTATGCATTAAGGTACATAAAACAATAACGCCCTGTGCTACTGGAAGAAAGCTGAAAATGGCGGAATGCTCTGCATTCAAAAGAAAAATGTAACCCATAACTAAGAACCTCTGACCGAGACACGAATTCTCGCATCCATCAAAATACCACAGCAATAAAGTACAATGTTACACTTCAGGAAGATCTTTGCCCTTACCTGATAAAATCCTACTCCTGATACTGGAGTGTGGGCAGACCCTTCACAGTCCAAGCATCTCATTTATGGAACAACTGCTTTCTAGCCATTCTCCCTAAGTTTATCGTCTAGCGTTCAGAAAAAAATTAAAAATTCAACTTTTATGTCTCTATGCAGCCAAAGGCAGCTGCATTCAAGGAGGGTCAGGGTGAGACCACTCTGAGAGGACAAGAGTCAACTCGCACCATTTCTTGGGAGAGCAAACCCACCCCTAGGAGTAAAGGTGCCTGTCCTGCTACTGTCCACGAAGCACCCGTGTAAACCACTTTGTATAACCCTAGAGCTACAGGAAACAAAATTGGTCTATAAACATTATTGAATGTATTATTTCATTCATTCACTCATTCCTGCGGACCTCAATGAGCCATGCAAGTAAGTTGTTGGTAACCATGGACCAGAAAAGCAAATCTCAAAGTTTGGCTTACTGGGGAGGGGAGTAAACTTCCCTCACAATTTAAAGTTTAGCACTTGAAAACCTTTGGATATGTGAATACGATATTCTATGGGATTGCACCCAGAGATAGAATCAGAGAAGCCTCCCATTCTACCAAAGGATGAGAGTGGAAAGAGAAAGGCTGCCTGGTGTGTAGTTGAGCCCGTTTACTCACACACACACGCACGCACGCACACACACACTCTCACACGTGTGCAATACCTGGTACAGTCTGCCTCGTAATGAAATATAAATTGCATTTGTGTGTTAGTCTGTCTCTCAGACTGCGCCCCCAAGCCATGAGATCTGGTGCATAGCTGCAAGCCGCAGCAGGTCCCTGCGGCGCCGGGATAACCGGGCAGAAGGCAGGGAGGACAGTAATCCCCTAGAACTCCTTTCAACTTCTGTGACGGACAAACAAGGCAACTTTTTCACGGACTGAGCCTTCCCACCTGGGTTTTAATGTGTTTCTCTCCTCCGGCTCCAGTTATGACCGAGGAAGGATCAGCCCCCTCACTCCAGACTTGGTACAGGCCTCTGCGCGAGGCTCTGAC
The DNA here is from genome assembly GCF_964261635.1 of Lissotriton helveticus. Lineage (NCBI taxonomy): Eukaryota > Metazoa > Chordata > Amphibia > Caudata > Salamandridae > Lissotriton > Lissotriton helveticus. Next base: position 513,446,525 of record NC_136069.1, read on the forward strand.
TGCTCGCTGCTGCTGACACGCGGTGATATGGGCCATAATTCCACTTGTCACTGTACACCCGCAGGCACGTGCTCACAGCAACATGTTCACATTTCTAAATGTTCGGCGCGTTATAAAACACGGAAATAAACTGATTAGGCCTGCCTGCCTCACCTGGTGCTGCAACTGTTGCCTGCCAATCCTCAACGTGGTCGTCGGGTGAAGGATTGCGCTGGCACTCACTGAGTTGAACCCAGTGCTTGAACAGTGAGTGACTCGGTGGTGGGGAGCAGCCATGCGCGTGGCTATGCAGGGCCGTGGCAATGCAGCCTGGAAAAATTTGCGCACGCTGCCTGCTGCCCCAGCCCCCACAAAACCAAAATCCAGCCCAAATCAGTGTCCCGCCCACCGGCCCGGCAACACTGATCACTGGGCCGGAACTTCAAAATATCAGATTGAGAATGTTGAGATTTACACAGAATCTCCATTTTCCTCTTGACTCAGCCAGGGACAGGCTCGCTCGCCCAGCTGCGCAGGCGCTGCCCAGGCTGCAACACACTTTGCTGGAACAGACTCACTCTGACTGGGGAGAAAGACGGACATTACTGCGGGCGATAAGTCCAGTAGTGGGCTAAATACCATAAATTAAACATATCAAAATCAATGACTTGTAGACCCGGCCCTGATTATTAAGTGCCGGTGCTAAGCACCGGAAAGCACCGGCACAAATTAAGCACTGAATACTACACAAGCAACGTTCATTGTGAATCTTTGGAAACGAGACAAATACATTTGGACTAGCATTCCACCTGACTTTCATGTTCAGAAGTATACCTTACGTGAGATTTTTATGCAGATGACTATCAATGCATAACACGCACCAAACGTATAATGCTTGTCAGAATTACATTTATCATGCATGGACAAAATTATGCGATGCCTAATTGCCTTTGCCTTGCGGAAACAAACAGTTAATTAGCCAACGACTCAGCCTCATGGAGGTTCCAATGGGTGCACACCAGCCCACTTGTGTTTCTCGCCTCAATGTCACAGGACCGACTGAAGGTGGTTTGTGTCTTTGAGTTGTTTGTAAGTAGACCAGTCCTTGTGACAAACTTTAATTAACTATTGCTACGATGTGTTTGAAAAATGTGATTATTTCACCTGTTGAATGTGTTTTGAACATTTTGAAAAAGGAATGACTTGATAAATGGTTCCCATTTGCATGTATTTTGATTGTATGAATGTGGTGTTCATTTTAAGTGTAGCAATTATGCATCGAAAGCAATTATTTCCAGAAAGCATTGTAAGTTGTTTTGTTGGTCATTCGATAAGTTTATAGTCGGGAGTATCCTTTTTTACTTTTAAAAATGTATTGCTTTTTTTTACATTGAAAAACGTGCATGTAAAAAGGAATGCATTTCTTATTTTAAAGTAATGTCAGATTTTTCAATTAAAAATTAGAAAAAGCAAAAATAAGGCATTCCGGTTAACTTATTTAACTAACTGAGGATAACCTAACTTGTAAATGGATTTCCATATATTTAAAAGACATATTGACAACAAATATGTCTCTGTGTTTGTGCGTAAGCAAAGAATAATTGTGTGCATTTGCACAGCGCATAATTTGATAAAAATATAAATTTTAAAATATAATAGAAATGATAAAGGTGAACTCTGAAATGTTATGGAGAGCACATTACGGAGATGAAAGGATAATATTCCGGTAGCTTTGCCAGTAATGGAAGCAGCACTCGAAGCCGCTGTCCACTAAGAAGGTAACCTAGCAACATGTCGTCAGGTAGTCCAGTCAGACAAGGCAATATCAAGCCAAAATTGTCCCTTTCAATATCTTACCTTGAAGAGCTTCGAATGAATATACAGCAAATGATAATGGAGAGAAGACGAGGGAAGAGTGTACTCTGTAATCAGAGGCTAGAGCTCTGCAAAATTGAGGCAGGAGGCGCCATCCTGCGTCAGTGAATGCGACCGCCCACAACTGATGCTCCAAGCACGTTGAATCAGTGTCTGCGTTTAATATTTCAAGTATATTTATTCACAGATATCTGTGCCATATACATTTTCGACAGTTTATTGCTAGTATGTTGATGTCATTCACTTTCTGCGACTAGTAAATTCACTGAAGGACGAGAAAAAGACATCTTACCTCGATTACCCAGCTCCTTATGCATTTAGACATTCCTCAATGTATCACATCTTTTAAAGAAGCTCTGCTGAGAGTACCTGTTTTCCAATAATAAAATCGTAGGATTATCGAGCTGATGAAAAACGCTCTCAGTTGGAAAAATACATTTTCTCTACATTCTCCCTCTCTTATTCTAGGAGCAGTGAGCCTTCTGTAAACACAACATTTATCAATATGAATAATCATCTCTGCTGTATATAGCCCTGTCTTTTATGTGACAGGTGATGTTGTGTGGAAATTAAATGAAGGAGTTCTGTGCGTCCTTTAGAGCACTGACATAGCAACAGCATTTTGCAAAGCCTTTCAAACTCATGAAGATAGAATCGTTGACTGCTTTTCAGCTCAACGTTTTCACTGGCACAGAGGAGGTGGTTGTGGTGTTTTTTTTAGACAACATGGTGCCTTGGAGATCTCTCTCTCTCCCTTTGATTTTGTTTCCAGGTGAGACAAGAAGCAGAAGGAATTCTAATTGGCTGGAATTATGATTTACCATTCCCAAATGCTCCTGCCTCCAAAGGTAATGCAGGCAGTTCTGGAAATGACACGAATGTGTGCCATGCTGTGCGCACCTGTGGCTCTAAGAGTATATTATATGTACCTCTTGAGATCTCCAGGTACGGAATATGCTTTCCAGGCCATTGCTATTTTTGGACCCGGCGTGATTTGTCTTATAAATTAGTTCCTGTGAGATTTCTCCCACACGCATTCGCCTACAAAAGTCTTATATATTTCAGGACAACATACATTGAATGGCACCTGGGTGAAAGCTAGAAAATATAGCTTTCTTTATCCTCAATTTAGACAGTAACAGTGCCATTACATTTAATATTTCAAAGTACCAATAACTACTAAATTATTAGTAATTCGAGCAATTTGCAGTCAAATATTTCCAGTTGCTCGTAATCTGTGCCACCTTGTGGCTTGGTGAGAAATGGGGCCTTTCGAGGTTAAATATGTGGCGGGCAGAGAAAGCGAATTAATTTTGTTCTTGTTCCAGACTAAAAAAGTAGAAAACGTTGGGACAAACTTGAAAACGCTGGATTTGATTGAAATCGTGTTATTTGAAAACGTTTGCAGGCTTTACTTCGGGGTAGTGTTCACTCTGTAGTCACCAGAAAAGCGAATTCTGATGTAAATGAAGGAAATGTTCAGGGGTATTAAGCAGACAGAATTGGCATCTATGACCTGAGGTGCATTTTTACAAACCCCTATCGCCACCACAGCATCACTTTTTTTGATGCTCTGGTGGCGTAGCGCCATTTTCAATATTTACAAGTTGGCGCTAAGCCACTTAGCGTGGCTTAACGCCACATTGTAAATATGCCCTTTCCATCTCAGTCTTCTGTATTAATCGCTGTTGCTGTGAGTGTTGCACTGCAACACCCATTGCTTTTTGACGCTGCCCCAGATTTATAAGCAGGTGTAAATCTGTGGTAGTGCCAAAATGTAATGCCATTCAAGAGCAGGCATTAGAATGGCGCTCAAGGAGAAATGCTTTTATTTCTCCTCGTTTTTATTTTTTCTTTGTATGCAAAAAGTCATTAATGATTGTTTATGTGCAGGAAGGTGTCCCCTCGTGCACATAAACAATTATTAAACAATGACAATTTGTTACTTTTATGTGTGCATATAGAAGTAACAAATAGCCATTATGGATTGTTTATGTGCAGGAAGGGACACCTTCCTGCACCTAAACAATCATTCCCTGCAACACAGGCACCCTTACACTATGGCACAAGGCTGCCTGCATTCACAGCTAATATTAGCAACAGCACTAGGGAAAACACAGGGGTGTGCCGTATTGTAGTAAATATGGGGCATTCCTGCATTTTGAACAATCGGAGCGCAGCACTACCAAATTTAGCGCATCTCTGATATTTTAAAGCAAATATGCCTCTTAGTTTTAAGTCATTTCAGCAGTTAATGACTCTAGGTCAGATTAGAGAAAGAAAAATACTTATTTTTTGAATCCTGACAATCTTCGAAACGATTTCTGCATTAACTTGACCTTCAACTTGACCTTGTATTGATCAATATTTTAAAGAAAGTAATAACACGAGCTTTGGTTCTGACATTGTCATCCTTGCACAAAATGTGACAATGTGCAGAGTAGCACTTGAAGTTGTCTTGTTTTTCCAGAGGAGTGTGTTTCCAGCACAATTTAGAGAACTGGCTGTGTCTCCTTCCTATACGAGGACATATGACAACAGAGAACTTGTCAAGTTAAATTAGTCACAATCATTACCATTATACCATGGGCTAGCACCCACACTGCTAGCCCATGGTATAATTCTGAATTAGCTATGCTAAAAAAGCAATGTAAAAAGGCAGAGAGGGGCTGGAGGAAACACTATGATGCCAACCTCAAACAGGACTATATCCAGCTTCAAAAAATGTACCACCGTAAGGTCTCTAGGACAAGAGCGACATATTATGCCAATGAAATTAGCAATAGCTCCAACACCTCAAAATCGGTATTTAAAATTTTGAAAGACCTTACCTCCAAAAAAACTGTTAATACCATTACCACCTCTCCTGACCTCTGCAATAACCTGGCTAACTTCTTTATCGATAAGATAAAGAAAATCTATAACACTTTTCCAAACTGTCCGCAGCCATCGGCCATTACAGACCCTACCATGCCTTCTCTCTCCTCCTTGCCTACACTTGAGCGAGAGAGTTTCCAAATAATTGTTAAGAAAATAAAATCTGGATCCCCTGCAGATCCCTTAAAGCCGGATACCTTCTGTGTAGCTCATGAACTTATCACAGAACACATCCGAGACATCATCAACCTGTCTCTTTCCACCGCCAGAGTTCCTTCCAAATGGAAGCAGGCCTGGGTTTCTCCCATCCTAAAAAAACCCACTTTAGATCCTTCGCTTCCTGAAAATTTCAGGCCCATCTCTCTGCTTCCCTGGCCCGCTAAAATCATAGAGACACATGTCAACAACATTCTGTCCGATTTCCTTCTTGCCAATAACATTCTGGACGACTCTCAACACGGGTTTAGAGCCGGTCATAGCACCGAGACAGCCTTGCTCAGTGTTTCAGAGGACCTCCGTACCATTCTTCACACCGGAGGAACGGCAGCACTGGTCCTGTTGGACCTCAGTGCTGCCTTCGATACGGTGTCACACGAGGTCCTCTTGTCGAGACTGGAGGAAGTTGGAGTCACAGGGACTGCCTTGGGATGGATTAGAGACTTCCTGTCTAACAGGTCGTTTAGAGTCCCTACCCCCCCTTACATCTCTAAGGAGCACAGCATTGGACAGGGAGTGCCGCAGGGTTCTTCCCTGAGCCCTACCCTGTTCAATGTCTATGTCCGCCCTCTGGCGGAGGTGGCTAGAAGAAACGGACTGGCATTGGTATCCTATGCAGATGATACCCAGTTGGTGGTGGCTCTTAATGACAACAGTGGTCTGGAGGCACACCACTTTAAACAGACACTCACTGACATCACCAACTGGATGACGGCGAACTTCCTCCAACTAAACGCCGGGAAGACAGAGATACTGCTCTTGGGGAAAAACATCTCGTCCTGGGGTGACAACTGGTGGCCTGATGTTCTAGGCCTACCTCCCAAGCCTAAGGACTGTGTGAAAAATCTGGGAGTCTGGGTGGACTCTGCTTTAAAGTTCACTCACCACACCAAAAAGGTGGCTGCCACGTGCTTCGGCATCCTACGTAACATCAGACCTATTTTGAAGTTCTTCGACTGCCGCACTCGCCAGCTTATTGTCCAGGCAACCATACTTTCTAGGCTGGACTATGCCAGTTCTCTCTTACTGGGGGCAAATCTGGCTGAAACGACCAGACTACAGAGAGTCCAGAATGCGGCAGCTAGGGCTCTGGTAGGTCTCCCTCGCCATTCCTCGGTATCCGGAGTCTTGAAAAAACTGCACTGGCTCCCAGTGGGCAAAATGATCCAGTTCAAGGCTTTGTGCTTCGCCTTTAAAATCCTTAAAACCGCCTCTCCCCCAATGTTGCGCCCCCTTCTGTCAGAGTACACTCCTAGGAGACCGCTCCGCTCAGAGGGACAGCATCTAGTGATTATACCCCGCACCAGACTTGCCAGAGTAGGAGGCCGTTCTTTCAGCTTTCTGGCTGCCAAGTTATGGAATGGTCTGCCTGAAGCTATCCGTGGCATTCAGGACCTGCTGGCCTTCAGAAAGGCCGTCAAAACTCATCTTTTCCAATAATTCTTCTTTTTCTCTGCGCCTTTAACTCTCTGCACTTTGTCTGCTCACAGCGCCGGGACGCCCCTTAGCTGGGGCAGCCGCGCGCTATACAAATTACCATAACATTAACATTAACATTAACATTAAAGTCCTAATCTGATATGCCCCTATGTGACTTAAAGAAGCAGTCTGAAGGGGATCCAAGTCTATATCTGTGCATGAAAATATAGCACATAATTGCACACATAGTGGATTTCAAGGAAATCATCTGTGGCATTTACATTTCAGGAGGTACCATCATTGTTAGTACATATATTTCATTTTAATCAACGTTATTATAATATAAATATAAAGTTATGTTTTAATTATTATATTTTAACACACACACACACACTATACACAGAAATAGCATGAACACATTAATTTACTGACTTTAAAACAAGTAGAAATAAGTTTAATTTTATAAACATTTATTATTGATTGCAAGTTAATTTTAACATTACATTACAAATTACACTACATTTATTACACACAAAACATTTGTAAAAAAAAATAAGTAATGATTTGAATTTTTTAACAAACAAAACAGCAGTTACGCATATAATTATTAAACATTCAAAGAAACTTACCAGTACAATGGTATTCTCATGTTATAATTATTATTTGAAAATATTTCATAAAAATGAACATTTATAATATATAAAAAAAGAATATATTTCACACAGAAAACCCAATATAAAACCAAGAAAGAAAAGATTAAAACATTACAAATATATATAATTGTAAACTTGCCTACAATATTCAAAAGAAATGCAAGAAAATTTACTTGTATTAAACTAAGTCCAATACAAATGTATTAAAAAATAAAAAATAAAAAGTCCTATAAATACATTGCTCTTACTCCAGACTACCCCACACTGGGAAAAGTAAATACAATGAAGATCGGAAGAAAGATTTGCAAATCGAACTCCAGTCTAACAAACATCTGAAAACATTGTATACATTTGGAGTGTTAGATTGACTAATCTGATTTTGGTCCACAAAAACGAGTGAGAATCAAACATTGGGTGCCAGGTAATATTCTAAATCCAGATTACCAAGCAATAGGGAAAGTGAATGCATTCAGAGAATCTGGTTTACTATTCTACCTCCAATATAACAAACATTGGAGAAAAGCAATGTTTGTCCAAAAGTGTATCTCACACAGGTTTTGTGAAAAGCCAAAGATAAATAAAAATACTCAAACGGGAAATTACTCAAAAGTTGAAGTTACCTTTGTTAATCAGACCCAACTATTTCAAACTTTAGCTGTGCCAGTAATTGAGTGCTCTCATGTAGGCGGCACCAAGCCACTTGAAAAAAATCATCAATATTTCAACCGACTATCCAGTGGCTGTTTTGTTTGTACCATGTTTCTTGGTGCTATTAAAAAAGCCATTGATTAAAAGTAAATTTCAGATTTTCTAAAGACCATTTATGGTTGTGAATGTTTGGTAGAGGGGTTAATCTTTCATAGCGTTGACATACTATTATAAACAATGTGATTTTTAGGACGGCATAAAAAGCCCACTGGCAGTGGCTAGTTGACATTAAGTAGAGTCAATGTGAGTGCTTTGGGATTTTTGCATCTAAAATGGCTCCTTCGTACTTCAAAAAGACAATATAGATACTGGATCTCAAGGGGTAATTGTTTTGCAATGCACTTCTTTTTTTTTTTTTTTTGTAAACCTTTATTTGTACAAAAAGGAAATACAAATCTGGGCCTACAACCAGACCGGCCGGCCACGATACAATAGAGCAATCCAAAAAATACAGAAGAAAAATATACAGATACAATCAGGACAATATGCAGTCAATACAGTTCGAAAAAGGAAGGGGGGGGGAGAATCTGGACGGCCCACAAACAGGAAGAAGGAAGGTTAATTTTTATAATAGTACAATAAGGAGTATAACAGGCTCGGATACAGTATAAATGAATCCAGGTTCCCAGAGCAAACTATTGGCCATAAGAAAACTAAAGGGGCAGCAATGCGGAAAATTATCACTACAGTCTACATCAATACGAAAGCAGATGCGGTTAATTCAAATCAACATACAAGTAGACTCATCGTATGCACCTCTACCACCCAATAGCACAGCAGAGATAGGACGATGGAACCGGAACACTAACATCACTAAAGCCAACCCGTCATACTAACCCTAGGGAGAGAGAGGAAGAGAAGGGGAGGGGAAAGAAAAGGGGGAAAAAGAAAAAATACAGACTGAAAGAGAAGAGCGCCGCGCCGAGACAAGCATCCCGTAGTAAGGACACAGAAAGAGCAGGAGTATTAGCAACAAGGAAGGGATGGGAGTCGGCACTGAAACGCAGCATAGCCACAAAAGGAGAGAAGCAGCAATCCAGACCCCATCCCTATAATACCACGGGAGGCAGGGACAGCCGCGGCGCTCCTATAAAGGGATACAAAAGGGCCATAGAACAAAGGAAAATAAACCGGGAAAGAAAACCCATCCCACCCATCCCACCCAGCACCCCTGCAGAAGGCTACGTCCTACCCCCCCAGCAGCGTGCCTGTCGCCCTAATCCCGAACCCGAAATGTAGGAAACACGAAAGAGAAAAAAAATAAGGAGACAAAAAGAAGAATAAGAAGACAAAAAAGATGTGAAGGAGGAGTGAAGAAGTAAAAACAAAATGGACGGCTTCAGCCCTCCGCCCAACCAGTCAATCGTAATACGCGTAAACGAAAGCGATACAACTCGAGCATCATAAAACGTACAAGGGGGTCACCCACCGCACTATGCACACGGGAAAGCTCGCCATGGATATGTATACCAGCAATCCACCGGAAGCAATGTATCTCACCCCAGGCCTTCCTTAGCTACATGCAACTCCCACCATACGACAGCGAGAAGCGAACAACTCGGTGTAAGGCAATCACACGAACAAAAAATAGTCCGATTAAGACGTAGGCCAGGGAGGGCAATCCATAAGCAAAAGATCAAAAGTCCGGGTATACAGTGCAAGTGTCCCAACAATGTTAACAGGGGCAGGAAAAGACAGGAGTTCAGTCTCGCCGCTCGGGAAAGCGGGGGCTCCCCTGCAGAGCAGAAACACGACCTTATCAAGGCAAATAGATGTAGCAAGCCATCATGTTTCTCGGACACTCGAGTAGGATCCGACCCCAGAACGACATCCGGGCCCCCAAACTCCAAACAGTGAAGCGCAGGAGGTTCAGAAGCCAATCGTTCGCATACCTGTCGACAGCCAGTGGCAGTAGTTCTCAGCTCGGCCAAGGGGGATGAGGCAGAAGCGTCACCGAGACGAAAGGGGACCGTGAGAGACCGGCCCTCTAAGATGGCGGCGGACCGCACCGATACCCCAGAGGCAATGGGGGTCAAGGCCGCATGCAAGGACCGCAGTGCTTCCAGAACGTCGCCGATTGTAGGCTCGCGCACACATGCCCAGGCCCCCGTGCAGTCCAATAATCCAGGTCTGCCGTCCGGAGGATATCCACGGTCTATCTCGATGGCCGCCATTTTGTGGAGTCAGGCTCGTCACCACCTCCCACGACTCCCGGATCAGGGCCTCAGATGCGGACCTCCACAGAAACCAAGGGGGTCCCGCTATGGCAGCCTTGGTGCCGAAAGGAGAGCCGCCAAAGTCGGGTTGCAGCCTGCAATACCTTTGGCGTGGTCGAAGAGCAGATCCCGGGCGCGCAGCTCCAGGATGGATGGACGGAGCCGCGGCAGGGGGGCCCCCTCCACACGAGCAGCCCTCGGTGCACCGTGGCCCACACCAGCTCCATGGCTGCCAAGGCAAGTCCGGATCAGGACCACCGGAATGTTCGCACAACGGTCTCCCGCCAGCGGCTCACGCTCTCGGCCGGGGCCAACGCGTACAACAATGCCAGGCTGGGTCCAATAGGCGAGGCCCCGGCTTCATCACCGCGGAGGCCCTGGTTCCTCAGGGGGCACAACTTCGGAGTTGCGGCACGTAGGAGCCTCCAGGTCAGACGGTGAGTAAGAGCAACACGTTGCGTTTCAATCTCTGCTCGAGTGCATCGTCCCGGGGCAGGATATATGGCAGGATTTGCGAGTCAGGCCGGAAGGCTGACGGAGCCGAGCTACAGAGCGACCATTACGATCGCGAGCTTGGCTCCTCCCCCCTGCAATGCACTTCTTGATTTTGTTGGATTGGAAATTGATTTAGCAGCTGTATTGCAGGTCATCCTGAAAAATATTTTGCAGCTTATCTGTTGAGAGGTAAAGCCTGTGAAATATGTGCCAGGAGATTACTGTGAAAGTATATAAATAAGTGCTCTCATGTGAGGATACAATTGAGTACTACAAGAATAAAAGATTCCCATGCTGAATATCATTTTACAACGATATCTAATCAAATAACACATTTCAAGATTTTCTTCAGTATCACTTAATTTGAGCATTGAAGAACTTTTATGAGTCAGCACTACGGATCAGGATTACAGGGCCCTAAGGAAGAAGCCTGGGAACCAGAGCCCACACCAACCATGCACTAGTATAAATTGAATCTATCTGAGGTAACTCATCAGAGAACAACATTACCTAGAAAAGTCTATTAGAAAACGGCCTTGAAGGAATATATCTTTCTTCCTTCTTGTGGATATGTTTATCTCTCACCGCATGGGATTCACACTTACTTTAAAAAAAGGACACAGTTGTTCTTATCTCAGGTTACCACAATGTTGTGCACTGATGTGTTGCAATATCTTGTAAATTAAGAGGTAGCATCTCAAGTAGCATACAGTATTTTAAGGCTTTCCTCAACATGGAAATCAACAATTAGCATGACTGCAATTTCAGTAAAACATGTGCATATCTCTGATGGAGTGGGAGGGGTAGATATCAAGAAGCAACCAAAGATCCCTCTATAAAGCCACACATCAAAATCCCGTCTTTAACATTAAGAAAGCTGCATTTTAGAGAGTGTCGAAAGTCTCAGCAGGATAGTGCTTCCATAGCTCATCTTTTACCATAAAGATGGTTGAACACTCTGTATATGTTTATAGCATGTCTTGCACAGATAAAAGAAAAGAGGCGGTGGCAGAGTTTTCTTGCCCAAGTAATTAGCTTGTGACTTGTTCAGAGCCTGAGTAAAAAAAACAGATGAATGTTGATCCTGCTTTCCTTATCACTCACACTCTATGTAAAGGTCAGCCAGCAGAGTTAAGTTGATAGATTAATGCTTTAATTAATAAATCATCGGGAAATGTCCTCATGCACAATGTTCTTGAGTTGCTCGACATTCCATCATTCGAAATAAATATGTTTCTTTGGGAATTTGCCTATCAGCAATCAAGATGAGCTGGTTTACCTTGAGTTGATTGCTTCTCCTACATTCATTTTAACGTCTTACTCGTAACTGGGGAAATTGGTAGTGCTCACCTTTCCCCTTTCAATTCCGCAGTATGGAGATAGAAACAATAAAATAGGATTAATGGTAAATCATTCAAGTCAGTGAGAAGCCCATTAAGTCTCTTTTAGCCTATCAAAGAATGAGGCAATTGATTAGGTCCCACTATTGTCCTTTTCAGTGGAACAGAATCATGTCTAAATAGATGGACTGACAATAGATAATAGGTTGTTCCTTCTAAGGCATTCATTTTTGCACGTAGTCACTTATATTGAGTTACATCTGATTTATTAGCGGTTTTCTCATTTAGACCCATCAGGATATAATGGCACGGATTGGCAAATTTAACGGCATCAAAAGTGGAAACTTTGCGGCATTCACTTGTGTTTTCTGTGACACTTTTTACCTATATTTGATTGTCATGTCCCCCAAGACACACTAAGGATCCAGTTAATCCAATTACCACTATTAACTCAGCACCAGTTAATAAAAGAATTTAGGATTTATAAAGCACCTGGTTACTCCGACAGAGTGTCCCTGCGCTAAGCAGTAGCATCCTATCAGGGTCAGAAAAGTCAAGAACAGGTAGACTTCTAACTCTGTCTAAAGAGCCAAGTCTTCAGATTTCTGCGGAAACTTGCCTCAGACTGTTCGAGTCATAGGATGAGTGGCATAGAGTGGCAGATTTCTGCATACAAGGGACCTAGTGATCATCCCGTAGGGGGAGACCGGATCCCAGTCTCTAATGGACTAGTATGTCAGACATCTCTTATTTCATGGAATGTGGCGGGAGGCGGGTCTAAAATCATTTCGCCTGTTTGGCAGGAATTTATTGATGACTTCGATGTATGTTTGTTCCAGGAGGTGTGGGCAACTGAACCCGTATTTAAAAAAGGGTATTTGAATTTTTTTGTATCGGCAGTTAAAAAACGCCAAGGACGCCCGATGGGGGGCCTGGTGACTTGGGTTAGGCAGAGCCTTAAATGTCATATTCAGTTGCTCCCTGTGACGAGCTGTGATATTCTTGCTGTCAGACTTAGCTTTCCAAATGACCTAATAATTGACATCTATAATGTTTATGCAAGGGGGCTCCCTGGCGGTAAGAAATCTGACGTCATTGCTGAGCTAGATATATTGTTGCAGGCAACTCCCCCTAATATATTGCTGCTGATTGCGGGTGATTTCAACACCAAGTTCAAACCCCTTGGTCTGGATGATATGCACCTAACAGAGGAGGAGGATGGCAGGTGGGGTATCCCTCAATTAACCATTAATCCTATAAAAAAATGGACAGAGGCTGCGATACAGATGAAGGGCATCTGTATGGGGAACCAGTTAAGGGCTGCCAATGGGCGCACATTCTCAGACAAAATGGGAAAGGAAACTTTCGACAACGGTGTAAGGACAAGTAATATTGATTATTTGCTTGTCCCGCTTAAGTTGTGGTCTACTCTCTTAGATATGGAGGTGGTTGACCATGTCGAGAGTGACCACAATCCCCTATCGGCGTCATTTAATTTGGGCATATACAAAGTGGATGAGGCTATGGGAGGACTAATCCTGCCTGATCTGGTTCTATCAAATGATGAGCGCCATCTTAAGTGGTGCCAGGTTGTGGGACATCAGAAAATCATCTCTGATATTAGGGCAGATTTGGAAGAAACATTAGCTGCCATGGAGGAGGCCACCTTGCGTGGCCCTTCCCATCAACTTTTGAAAGAGGCTCACAATAGGCTGTTTACCAAGCTGAAAACATACTTTTGCAAGCTTTGCTCGGGCAGTAGGCCACAGACTAAAAAAGAGGAAAGCTGGTATAATCGTTCTTGTCATCAAGCTAGGGGAGAGTTAGGCCAGGCGCTTAAATCTAAAGATCTAAGCAAAATAAAGCTGGCTCGTGCAAATTACAAGCATAAGCAATATATAGCAAAAAGGGAATGGGAAGAGAGTAGGTGGCAAGACCTTAAAATTGCATGTAAGGCTAAAAACCCCAAACTTTTTTGGAACATTTTTAAATGGGACAGGGGAGGGTATCGAGAGTGCCCTCAAAATAATGTTGACCAAAACTCATGGGTCGAGTTCTTTAGGCCACAATATGCAAACAGTGTAGCTAGTAACAGTGAGGGGGGGGGGGGTTTGAGCATACTTTTTATGGGGAGACCGCCTTCACTGTAGGAGAAGTGGATAGGGCACTAGACTTGGTTAATGAGGGCCGCGCTACAGGCATGGACTGTGTACCAGCGGACCTATTTCTGAATAATAAAGCACGCTGGAGGATTTATATTCTGTACGTGGAAAATCCCATAGAGCAAGGGATGGAGGTACCAAAATCATGGAAAGGTGCAGAAATAGTGCCAGTGTACAACCTAATTGTCCGCTTACACGAGGATACGTTTGCCCGGGTTCGGTGGGGTCGTCAGGGTGAGGTCACAGAAACCTTCCCGGTTGAGCGGGGAGTGAGGCAAGGTTGCGTTATGGCGCCTACCTTGTTCTCGCTCTTCGTGAACGGGGTGGCGGAGTTCCTTTACCTGACCCCGACTGATGCCCCAGCGATGTGTGGTGAGAGGGTCCCGATCCTCACGTTCGTGGACGAAACATTGATAATGTCAAAAACGCCAAGTGGGCTACAGCGTGCCCTAAGGAGCTTTGAAGATTTTTGCTTGGAGAGGGGTCTTGAAATAAATACGGCTAAGACAAAGTTTATGGTGCTTAGTGGCTGTACATCGACTGGGGCAGATAAACCTTTCAGAGGAAGGATATATATGAATGGCGCACCGCTTGAGCGGGTCGACGCCTTTACCTATCTGGGGGTCACACTCCAGAGGGACATGGGGTGGACCAGCCAATTGGATATTGCGGTGTTAAAGCACCGCCAACAGGCTGGCATTCTTCTGAAAAGGTTTAGCTCGTCTTTAACCAAGCCCATTATCCCACTACTGGAAGTCTACGGAATTAAGGTGTTAAGTTTGACACTGTATGGTGCCGAACTTTGGGGGTTTCAGAATTTAAGAAACCTGACACTAGCAGAAAATGAATTTCTGCGAAGGGCAACTGGTGTCCCTATAAGTACTCCATTAACACCTCTCATGTGGTATCTGGGGAAAAAAACTGTTCAAGACCTGGCCTCTCTGCGGTCTATGGACCTCAGAGGAGCTTCAGCACTACGCCCAGGGAGTAAGGGAGATAATGAGCAAGGAAGGCTGCCTAAAAATACACTGGCTAAAGTCCATTCGGTCCCTACTATTTAGGATGGGATTGAGGGAACTATGGGATGACCCGGGAAATGCTGCATTCCCTTCCAAGAAAAATCTGAAAGTAAATTATTGGAAGATGGTAAATGCAGATGTCTGCACAAATGGCCTTTCCTCACACTTAACAGGTCGCTTTCTGGAGTTCAAGGCCCAACCGAAGCTGGAAATGTATTGGGATGCCATAGAGAAAAAGCAGGATCGCAAACTCTATTTCCAACTTAGAGTAGGCTCCCTTCCAGTAAGGTCTTTTACAGCTAAATGGGCAGGAGGAAACGGCATGGATAAATGCCCTAAGTGTGGGGAGGAGCAAGAGACAATAAGTCATATCCTCTTTTTCTGTCCCCTGTATATTGCCCCTAGAGCCAAGTGGGTAAAGCCAATTTGCAAACTGCTTGGCACACGTAGGCATGCAGAGGCCCTAAGAATTCTATGTACCGACCCTAGCCCCCCAATTGCCATTGCTATGGCTAAATTTCTGAAATGGGCTTGGGCCATCTGTATGCGACTAATTGTGGAAGGGCTCTGATTATTAAGTACATACCAGCATTAACTATGTATAAATACGTGGGACATTATATTCTATATGAGTTAAGTGCATAATTCCCTGTTCTGTATGAAAAATGATGGATTTCCTTCTGATTTTTAGAATTTTATGAAATTTGTAAGATTGATATTTGGCAACAGTCTGTAGTAGTTTAATCTATTTTTAAATATTTATTGTACTGCTTTTACTGTTTTTTTTATAATGAAAATGTTGGTTTTATGTATGCTTTTATGACTTAATTGTCGAATAAAGTTTATGATGATGATGGCATAGAGTTCCAAAGCATGGCTGCACGAAGACCAAAGAAGGAACCCCCAGTCGTGCACAGCATACTCTGGGAATCACAGCCAGTGCTGCTCTTCCAGATATAAGTACCCTGGAAGTAGTGGGAATAGATAACTGGGACCCCTCCGGTACATTATCCTGTGCGTGAAACACAGAGGTTTGAATGAGATTCTGTGTTTAACCGAAAACCAGTGAAGTTCAGTCAAACCGGAGCTAATGGAGGTCCATTTTGGAATTCTTAATAACATCCAGGCTGCTTCATTTTGTACTCTTTGAAGCATTTCCAGTCTGTCCCTAGAAGTCCCCAAATAGAGCACATTACAGTAATCAAGCTGCGACACCATCAGGCCCAGCGTTACTGTTTTTTGTGCTGAGGCCGGTATTAGCTTCAGAAACTTCCTTAACAGTCTCAATACTCCGAAACAGGTGCCCATTGTGGCTGTTTCCCCATCACCAGCACTTCTGTTTGATACGTATTTAACTTGAGGCACCTAACCTGTATCATTGTCGCAAGGTCAGCAAGACATAATTTAAAATTTGCTGCAGCCCTATCGTCATTATTAGCTTGTGTGATAGCAAGCTGAGTGTTGTCAGCATATGACACCATTCTCACACCATTACCCTCAATCACGTTAGTCAATTGGTGAAGGTATAGATTAAAAAGAGTCGAGCTCATTGCCGATCCCTGGGGCACTCTCCGCCGTTAAGGGATAATGTTAGAGGTATATGGCTGTTGATTTACCTGGAAAGAGCGCTTATAGAGAAAGTCTGCAATCCACTCAAAAGCTCTGCTCTGCTCAGTCCATAATTATTTTGCGCACTATGTCATCGCAGATCGAACTGCCTAGTCAGGTCCTCTCTGAATTAGAACAAAAAGCAACTTAGAATAAGTTTCACACTGGAACCGAGCTACGCCTGGCTGATTATCCTTAACTAGAGGCTGTACTGTTCAATTACAGAAGAGTCAGCACTGAATTGCATATGGCTGGTTTCAATCTGACGGTGGCATGGTGTGTAACACAACAATGGATTTAGATGCTGCTCAAATGATTACTAGTGGCTGAGAGTAATTCAATCATTCCATCCATTACTTTTTTGTGTACCGTAGTGTGAGACAGGTATGCCCAAACATGGGTCCCATCCAAACCGTATCACTGGAACCAATCTGTACCTGGCTGATGAGCGGGCCCCTACTAAGGTGAAACTGGTCCTGGATTGCTTATATTTCAGGTTCAGAGAGGACCTGGTCTGGCAGTTCAGGCTGGACTATTGTCATTGCAGCAGGCTCAAGACTGATTTGTATATGGTTGGGTCCAAGCTGAAGTTGCATTGTGGTCAAAATAATGATGGAATGGGATGCTGTGCTTACCAGTGACTGAGATGAATTTAGGCATTCTTGTATACTTTAAGGGGTTCTACTTCAGCATGTGGGGCACAATGACTCTCAGATAAAAACACACACATTAGTTGATCGTTTTTATTATCTGCACCTTTTGGGCAGTACTCACAGTGTTTCTGTCATGTTCAGGCCCTGAGAGGTATCTGCAATTTTTTTTTTAAATCAGCCATAGGTTGGGCAGAAATTGAGCTACTCTACTAAACATACTTAAAAAAAAATACAAACTCCTTTATTCAGAAATATGTACACGATTTGAGCATTTAAGTAGGTTAGACTTTTAAAATGATTCAATTGTGAGTGTTTGTTTCAAGGTTGTGTCATGGCACCGACCTTGTTTTCGCTCTTCGTGAACGGGGTGGCTGAGTTCCTCTCCCTGATCCCGACTGATGCCCCGGCTATGTGTGGTGAACGGGTCCCGATCCTCATGTTCGCCGATGACACATTGATTATGTCAAAAACGCCAAGTGGGCTCCAGCGAGCTTTAAAGCGCTTTGAAATGTTCTGTCTGAAGAGAGGTCTTGAAATAAAGATGGCAAATACAAAGTTTATGGTCCTTAATGGCCATAGACCATCTGGGTCTGCTAAACCTTTCAGAGGAGCGATGTATATGAATGGCGCACCGCTAGAGCGGGTTGATGCCTTCACCTATCTCGGGGTCACACTCCAGAGAGATTTGGGGTGGACGAGCCAATTAGATATCGCAGTATTAAAACATCACCAACAGGCTGGCATCCTTCTGAAAAAGTTTAGCTCATCAACAACAAAGCCCATTAACCCACTATTGGAAATCTATAGGATGAAGGTGTTAAGCTCGACATTGTACAGAGCTGAGCAATGGGGATTTCAGAATTTGAAAAATTTGACGCTAGCAGAAAACGAATTTTTGCGTAAAGCAATTAGCGTCCCGAAAAGTACTCCCCTAACACCTCTAATGTGGGATCTTGGACAAAAAGCGGTCCAGGACCTTGCCTTTCTACGGTCTTTGTTGTATTGGCGCCGACTGTGGACCACAGAGGAACTTCAACACTATGCACAGGGCTTAAGGGAGATTATGACAAAAGATGGCTGCCAAAAAATCCATTGGCTGAAGTCCATTCGGTCCCTAATAATCAGGTTGGGACTGAGAGAGCTATGGGACGATCCGATAAATGCTGCATTCCCTTCCAAGAAAATTCTGAAATTAAGTTATTGGGAGATGGTAAATGCAGAATCATGCTTAAGGGGCTTTTCCTCACACCTAACAGGCCGTTTCTTAGAGTTTAAGGCCCAACCAAAAGTGGAATTGTATTGGGATGCCATAGAGAAAAATCAGGATCGTAAACTCTATTTCCAATTAGAGTAGGCTCCCTTCCAGTTAGGTCTTTTACAGCCAATTGGGCGGGGGGAAACGGTAGGGATAAATGTCCTAAGTGTGGTGAAGAACGAGAAACAACAAGCCATTTCCTCTTCTTCTGCCCTTTTTATTCTGCACCTAGAGCTATGTGGGTCAAGCCTATCTGCAGAATGATTGGCACACGCAGGCATGCAGAGGCTCTAAGAATTTTGAGTACTGACCCCTGCTCTTTAATTGCTATTGCTATGGCTAAATTTCTGAAATGGGCCTGGGTAATTCGTATGCGCCTTATTGCGGAACTACTCTGATTACTGATTATTGATTAAATATTATTGATGATTGTGTGTGTAATTATGTGGGCCTACTCAACTTGTGTAATGTATGTGCAATATCCCCTGTTCTGTTAAAAATGATGGATTCTATTTTATGATTTTAGATTTTATCCATTTATAATAATTGATATTCGGCAATTGTCTATAGTAGTTTAATCTATTCTTAGATATTTATTGAATTGTTCTTATTGATTTTATATTGAAATACTGTGGTTTTATGTACGCTTTTATGACTTAATTGTTGAATAAAGTATGATGAATGAATGAGTGTTTGTTTCACACAAAATGTTTTGTCTTATAAGTCCTTACATATCCCGGTCAACAACATATCCTATGGGATCACCCAGGATATTTGTCACCCTCTGATCTGGCACTGATAAGATCACAGTACGATGTTCAGCTATTTTTAGCACTGGTAAGCTCAGCAAACTATCTCTTCCTATTCGGGCACTGTTAACGTTACCAGGCCTCTTCTTGAGCTGAAAAAACGATCTCGACAACTTTCTGTGGTTCCTGCATTGGTCCAAAGAGATATTTCTGGTCTGCTGCAGCCAGTGCACTACTATAGTTAGTGCTCTGAGACATGTGAGTGAGGGCCCCACTGGAATCATAGAGGGCACAGTTCCTCTTCTGGCATGTGTGAGGTCTCAGGTCTATGTCACTCGCCCTGGAGTCACTCCGGCTAGTATGGCACCGGTGGGGCACTTTGCAGTCTTCATCTGGTCGGTCACTTTTTGTGTGATACAAAGCCTTGCTCCGACATTTTTTTATGGTGACATTGTCACGGTTTAAAAAGTTTCCTCCTACCCTGCAACAAACACAATTGTTGTCTTCTGCTTCCTTTTTTTATTTTCTTATTGAAAATCCACAGTATCGAGACATTATATATATAATCAATAAATCATAATTCCCAAGCCAATAATAAATACATACACATAAGTTCATTCCATACCATAGGACCACATATTTGCATACCCAGCACCCACTTCTGTGAACCTTTAAGCGAGTACAAACTAAATCATAAGTTAAAGATGTTATATAACCTAGCGCGCCACATTTCAAAAGAAGGTGCCTCTGGGTGGAGCCATGTAGATGCTATATATAACCTTGCTACTCCCATAGCTACAAAGATAAGATACCTATATTTGAACATTAATGTCCCCTGACGCACATCTCCCTAGTACCCAATAGCATGATCGAAGAAGAAATATTTATAGCCATACCCGTAATCTGTGACAGAAACCTCTCCATATTCTGTATATATAAGGATAATTTACCGCAAGAATAAAAAACATGCAAGATATCAGCATAGTCGACACCACAACGAAAGCATTTCGCATCGTACTGGCTCCCTCATTTCTCCATCTTTCCAGGTGTATAATATAGATTAAATATTGTTTTATAATGCTATGTTTTTAGGTTTGATGGAGCAAGGATTCGCATGAAAAGTGACTTGCTTGAACTCATGAACCTCGAAAAACTCTAATTATGTAATCAACATGTTTGTCTTATTAATTTGTCCCTTTTTCATCAATATATGGTATCCGAGTGAAGCTTGCTTATGTGTTTACTAATCCTAATATGCTTGCATTCAAAATGGCTGCTGCTACGCGGGAATTTCTACTGCGCATGCGTCTGTCATACCCACGTGACCTGATGTACTCGAAGCTTTGGAGGGAATCTGTTGCTTTTGCGCACTAGGGCTAATATGGCTGCTCTATGTTCTCACATGCAAGAAGCTTGCACTGCTGCTTTTGCTAAGCTGTTCGTTCTGCTAATGCTATAGTTAAAATTAAGATAATGGGTATAGAGTAGAAATTCATGGTATACAGTGTATTAATTTTTTCTGTGGTCTGAAACTGTTTCTTTTCCATTTCATGTAACACTGCGAAAACTGGCCTATCCCGTAATGCTGTACTCCATGTTTGTTGAAACTGCGACTGCGCGAGAATCGCAAGTCCCTGGAACAGTGACCTTTGGACTATGGCCAAGGAGCTGACTGACTGAGAAGATGCTCCTGGGAACCTGCCCCAATGAACTCTAGAGAAATACAATGTATTTGTAAATAGAACATCCATTGTTAGGAAGAATGAAGATGCCATGAGAACCTGAATTCGATGGGCGGGAACGTAAATTGAATAGGAGATGGCAAAATGCTAATATTTGGTATGGTGTGACGACCTCTCCTCCTCTTTTGTCCAATCGAATTTGTGGATCCTTACACTTGCAACATTGGGGGGTGGTACACTGACCTGGAAAATGGTATAACTAGCGTAGGTTTAGCTAGAGAAATTGTCCGACTTGTCCGAATAGCTGACCTGTCACTGACCCAACGCACTCAATAGGTGACTAAGAGCAGAGGGCTGCGGAGCACTCTGTCAGATGATTTGCTGACCCATTCGGGGTCTGGGAAGCTGTAGTGCAGGCAGAGCACTTTGTTGGTGAAATCGATAACCCAATCGGGGTTTTGACTGTTAGCTGCAGAGAGGGAGTAGTGCAGGCATTGCAACCGAACTGCAGGTGCTGGTCTTAACCTTTGGGGTCTGGTCCTGATCCAAATCTGGTTTATCCTGCCCTGATTCTGATCTGCACCTGCTGGCCTACTGGCGACTGGGTTTTCTGTCCCTAACTGACCCGTGGCCAGGGTTGGTCTTCACATTCTAGGTAAATATATATCTGTGTGGCTAATTGTCGATTATACTTTGCGTAAATCGATAAAAGCTTTGATCATATATGTTCCTTTTCCCACCCTTCCCTTTTGAATGAACAAAATTGTTATTTGTTTAAATAGCATGTTCCTTTTTCTTACCCTCCTATAGATTATGTTGAAATGTTCTTATGATTGCATAGTATATGTTTCTTGATCTCTTTTCCAACCCTCCCTTTTGAAATTACTTAAGTTTGGTCATCTGAAATAAATAGCATGTTCCATTTTCTTACCTTCCCTATAGTTATATGCGCAAGTTAATTTTTCGTGATTGCATATTATGTTCCCTCTTCTTACCCACCCTTTGGTAATTGCCTAAAGTTGTGTTATCTAGCATGTTCCATCTCTTTTCCTACCCCTAGCAAAATTGTGCAAGTCTTGTCTGAATTAAATAGCATGTTCCTTGTTCTTACCTTCCTTTTATATTGCTAAAGGGTTGTCATAATATTTCTTTTGCATAGCTATACACTGTTCCTAATGTTGGTTATTGCTAGTCTGATAGCTTTTAACCTCTGGATTATGACCTTTGATGAAATCTAGATAAAGAGTTTAAAACTTTCCTGAGTTTGTGGTTATAACATGAGTGAAAAGTTATTTGGTATTTGACTGCCTTCTTTACAACTAACTCCCTGATCCATTGTGGTCATAGGTACCAGTGACAAGGATTGGTAAATCACTGGTATAGGAATTAGTGGAATAAAATAGACTGGTAGTAGAGTGTGGGTTACCTGATTGATTAACTGTGAAAAATTGAATTATGGGCCCAGGCGAGTATTGGTAAAATTGTAGTCGGGTGACCTGCGCGCTCTATCAGGTTCGCCGCCATAAAGATGTTACCTGCTAAGTCAATCAAGTCATCTAAAAACACATCTTGTAACCCAAGGATCCTCCCCCACGTAAGATTATTTTTCTCTAGATCATCTGTTTTTGCTGCTTGTAATATATTATAAATAACTCCAATGCGTCCCTGTGTTCTAATATCTTCAAATATTTTATATGGTTTTAAAATAGTGACATGTTTGTTTAGAAAATCACGTATCTGAAGGTATTTAAAAAAATTACATTTAGAGAGCTTATATTTAAGCGATAGGTCAGAGAAAGACATAAGCTGCACTCCTGCATCCATAAAATGTCCCAGTTGTGTGATTCTAGAAAGTGTCAATTTCCCTACCATGCTATCTTGAAATATTGATGGGAGAATCCTTGCAGCAGACAGGGGTGTATAAAATGAAAGTCTGTTAATCTGCAGATTTTTCAGACTATTTTCCAACCTTTATACACAGCCCTCACAATCTTAAAATGAGTTTTCTTGTAGCAGGTACCATCAATTCTTAAAAAGAGATTTTTTTTGCCTGAGACCCCATCACCATCTGGTAAATTGATGGAGCTTCGGAAGCACTGTCCACTACCTCCCCCATTAACAAAAGTTGAATATTGGCTAAAATGCAGGCATAGTAATAGAATGTGAAATCAGGAACAGACCACCCCCCTCTATCTCGGGGTAGCGTCATAAATTGTGCTGCCCTCTGTGGTTTCCCTGGGGTCGACAAAAATCTATAGCAAAGAGATTGCAGTTGTTGTAGTTGCGAGTGGGAGAGTTCCAAAGGTACTGATCTAAAAATGTATAATACTTTCTGCAAAATATTCATTTTAGGCACATTTGCCCTCCCCACCAACGATAAATGGAGACATTGGCACCTCTCGAGAGCTTGTTTAGTACTTCCAACCAAGGTCCCCCAATTTGCATCAACCAACTCTCTTAAACACACCTGAATCTTAATACCTAGATAAATGACCTCCTTAACAACTCTAGGATCCTTATTGATATTTTGGTTTTAGATGTGTTAAGCATATAGCTGGCCATACGGACAAATTTGTACGCAAGATGTTCAATTTCGGGTAGATCCCTCATTGGGTTAGATATTATGATGGTAATATCGTCCGTATATGCACAGACTCGAAACTGATCTTGCCCTACCGTAAAGGGTATTATCCTAGTACTCCGTTCAAGCATGTCTAAGAAAGGTTTGATGTAAAGCGCAAACAAGAGCAGAGAGCAAAGACAGCCCTAGTCGTATTGCTGACAAGTTTGGTTTAAAAAAATATTTTTTTTATTCCTTTTCTTGTTTTTTTTCTAAAAAGTATTGTCAGGCTCCAGTAAGGTATATGCCGTTAGTTTACTGGGTTCATTTTTTGTGACAGGCCGATAGCTTGATACTTGGTTGGATTTATTGACACATAGGGTGTATTTTTGAGTGTAGACGGGGGATCCGGGGTAGCAGGAGGTTGTCATCACCGGGATTATGAGTTCTACTGCCTTTTTGTTGGGAAGGGGAGGGGGGTGTGGAGGGAGAGGGAGGTTTGCAGAGGGGGGCGGGGGTTTTGGGTAGGTTAGGGGTCTGGGGTGGTGGGGTAGTAACAGGGGGATGGGAAAAAAAGAAAAGTAATCCACAGTATCTAAAACTTGGTGAAAATGAGGTACATTGAAATCGATGTAAAATCATTAGTTAAGGGATGGTATCCTTACCTATCATATGGCTAAAGTAGGGTTTCGAATATGCTTGTTTAATGTTTGTGGGCTCTATAATTTTAATAAAAGGCAAAGAGTTGGCACAGAACTCAGGGTGATACAAGCAGATCTTGTATGTATACAGGAATCGCACATACCTTGGGGGAAACTCAAAGTGTTATTAGACTTGGGTTATACTCTTCTGTCTGCCTCACAACAGACATCTATGAATCGGGGGTTGAAGTATTGGCTATACCTGCTGTACAAACTTAAGGACGTTCAGCTGTTGATAGTCATGGGCGGTGGGCACTTGTTGAATGTATAATGGGGGCTCTAAATTTACAATTGGTACAATATAGGGGTCTAATGTGGATGAAGCACACGTTCTTGAATATCTAAATACTGAACTTGCATCATGGCTTACCCCTCTTGTGTTATGTGGGGATTTTAATATCAATTTGGCATATGGCGAACTATCAGCAGGCATTCAGCAGTATAAGGGCCAGAAGCCCAAGGTGTTTAAGGCGTTGTCCCATATAACTTTGGATCATGGGTTAGTCGATGTGTGGGGTAGGCTTAAAACATTTGATCCTGGTAATACGTTTTATTCTCACCCGCACGATAAGTTAGTTCATCGTGATTATTTTCCTATTTCTCCTTTATTATTAACAAAAGCTCAAATCCAAGTTTTTCCCAGAATCACTTCTGACCATGCTCCAATTGTTGTGGTTATTATAGCCTTGGGTGGCAACGTGGCACCAAGGGTATTTACGTTTGATAGAAAACATCTTTTGGATAATGGTTTTATTGAGCATATGAGTAAATGGATCAGATATTTCTTTATAAATAATCATGACTCTACACATAGTGGAAACTTTTGGGATGCTTTTAAAGCCTGTTTTAGAGGGGAGGTATTGAGTTTTGGACTGGATAGACAGAAGCAGGCCAAACGTAGGATTTAGGAGCTATATGATAGACTGAAACTAGCAGAGGGAAAGCTGGTATGCCGGATTCACTCGCAAGTAACCTCACTGAGGTGCAAACTGAAGTGGCTATATGTAAAGCCAACATTAATTTGGTATGCAGCAAGGAGATTGCTGTAAAATACCAGCTTTTTAAGAAAGAGCGCTATGAGTATGGGGAGGCAACAGGGCGCTGTTTAGCTCAAAGGCTATGCTCTAAAGAAGCAGCACAAAGAGTAGAAGGTATGAAGGATGCTTCCGGTAGACTCACACACGATCCCCAAGATAGCTTTTATCAAAAACTTTACACCAAACAAGTTGAAGAAATTGATGATGCTGCTTTTACACTTTTGGATGTCCAATTTCAGCAGTTAGCTCGGGAGGAGGTTGAAGCATTAGATAGTCCAATTACCATGGATTAACTGAAGCAGGCTATCAATTCTATGACTCATGGCAAAGTTGCAGGGCCAGATAAGCTTCCATAAGAACTTTATTGGATCTTTTTTCATTACCTCAAAATATATTTTTGGGCAGTGTGTCAGGCTGCTCAAGTTGGTGTGGCACCTTAATCATGGAATGACGCTACCATTATTGTGTTTAAAAAGAAGCATAAGCCTTCTAATATCCCTGGGTCGTATCGCCCAATTTCACTTACAAACGGTGATGGGAAGATTTATGCAAAGATTTTGGCGAATAGATTGGCCACGGTTATATCCCCTTTAGTTTCCCTTAGACAGCATGGGTTTATCCCTAGCAGAGGTATGGTGAATCATATAGCAAGGGTTATCACCATACTGGATATTGCCCAAGTGGAAGCCAGAGACATTGTAATAGTGCTGCTCGACGCCAAGAAGGCGTTCGACCGGGTCTCGTGGAACTTTTTGTGGAAAGTTTTATCTGCGATGGGTTTTCCTCAGGGCTATATTCAGGCTGTACAGGTCTTACATCATTCCTCCGTGGCTCGGATTTGCTCTATGGGTTTAACATTTAAGATAGTTCAGAATATGAGAGCCCTTCTGCTTACTTGGCACACAGGGCAGTGCTCTCTCCTCCTACCCTTTCCTTGCAAAGTTGCTCCACCTCACCCTGGCTCATGCTGGTGTCTCCATTTCTCCTTGTCTCAGCACAAGCGGGTGTGGTGTCTTGCCTCAGCCCCTATCAAGTGTATGCCTTGTCTTAATGGCCTTGGTAGAACGGTTGTATTCCAACTTCATGCATGACGCTGCTGCATGTGGTGTCTATTTCTCCTTTGAGACAGGATGGCGTAGTAGCTGTTTCTGCCCTGAAAAAAGTTGTGCAGTCTCCCTCTGCCTTGGCACAGGTAAATGAGCTGTCTCTTTCCTACCCTGGAATACGTTGTTTTGCCTTCTACTGCCCTGGCACAGGTAAATGTGGTTTCTCTTCCTGTCCTGGAATGAGTTTTGTTCCCTCCTACTGCCCTGGCATAGGTCATTGTGGTGTTTCTCTACCTGTTCTGGCACAAGGTGGTGATTTGTATCCTTCTGCCTTGCAAAAGCCGGTGTCGTTTCTGTTGCCCTACACTGGCAAAAAATGCAATTTTGTCTTCTTCTGCCCTGGCTCGCTAGAGTTGCATCTTGAGTCTCTGGCATAGGTACTATTCCTTTTGTTGTACTGAAGTCCATCAGTATTTTCTTTTGCCAGTCTATTTCTGATAATGTCACTGCTGTCCTCTTGTGCTGTCCTCTTGTGCTGGCACTGTGTGAGGTGTTGTCTGGTGCTTGCTAGGAGGTTCTCTTGTTGAAGTCTTGCCTGTTCTGCTGGCAGCGGGCCCCTCTGATATTGTGTCTATGAGCACCTTCACTACAACAGGTGTTATTACCTACCTGGTTTGCCCACAGCTGGCTCTCTGTTGCTGCTTAACCCTGGGTTTAGAGAGTCGAAGCCATGTCTCTTTCCAACTGCACCATAACTTTTATTCACTTGCCTGTCCTCTGACTCCCTGGGCAGGCAGTGGCCAAATGCAGCAGCTAAAGAAAAAGACTGCTCTCACACGAGCATCACAAGTCCTTACTGACCACACGCAGAGGCACGCAATGAAGATGCAGTTTGTGGAAGTCAGTGACAAGACATCATTCTTTATAATATGAAATATTGGAACATTAAAACCAACATAATGAGAGTGAATGCTTGCCATTTCTGTTTTTCACGACAAGTTAGTTTAATTGCGCGGCCATGGGGGGATTTCATAAATATTGTGGGAATTACGTGAATCACGATAATGGCAGCCAAAATGGTAACAATTTCCTTGGCAGTTCTGTTTCAGGATGTTCAATTTTTATGCAAGCTCAGTCTCGTATTAACCTCGATTACTGAGCTAAGCTATTATACATAATTTGTGTCAGTGGCGTGCTTCCATTGGGGGCGCTGGGGCGTTGCCCCACTAATGCCACATTGCAGTATAATAACTCTGTCTCAGATTAAACGGCTGAAAAGTGAAAACGCTAATGTGTGTGAACACTACCGGGACACGCCCGAGGCAATTGGCCCTTGAAGGGGGTGGGGCAGCACTCAAGGCAGGGTTTGAGTGACATGAGAGCAGCGCGCACTAAGTGCAGCACCAGCTGCAATAGTGTGCATGCTCAATTTTGGGCTGGTCCTTTTTATGACCAGCCAGAACATGCGCACTACTACCTTCAGTAGGAGAGCGAGGGGGACCCGAGAGAGGGCGAGGGTTGCTTCATGCAGCAGCCCCTAGTCTCCTAATGGTATCCCTGCTCTAGCCAATCCTGGCGCTGCTAATGCAGTGCCTGGATTGGCTGAGACACTGCAGTGGGGAGGGAGGCTGCCTAGGCAAAACGTGGGCGTCAAGGAGCTGATATGGCGGCGCCTGATCCATTCCGGTCTCCAGAGGAAGGTAAGTTTTATTACTGTAATAAAATTGCGTCCCGAAGCTCATCTTGCTGCTCCCCCATCCCCCCCGCCGTCTTGCCGGCTGCGACTGCCTGCTTGGGTTGGTGAGGAGTCAGTCACTTCGGAGTATTGGGAGATTTCTCAACATTCTGGGGCCTGAAGCAGCAGACAGTCGCCCATGCTCCATTTACTAAACGTTTGGAAAGTTATGAATTCCGCCCTAGCCTAATTGGGTTTATATCAACCCCAACTCTTGGCCAGCACAGCTCTGTTATGTTAGGTGACGTTGCTAAAGTGCCTTACAGCACCGAGAGTCCCCTGATGAAGACTCCCCATTCCCTCATTAGCGTCAGAAACCCCCTTTGAAGCGGCACAGGGGAGTGAATCGACCCATGACGGGGAGCGCTGGAACACAGACGCCCCCATTGTGCCCACCCTGGGACCCAGGCCCCGGCCGCCACACCAGTCTGACGAGGGGGGATTTAGCAACTCTGCTCTTCACTGAGGACCCAGGCAGCTCCTAGATAAACTCGGGAATGCCCTGAAGGTGGGACCTGAGAGCAGACGGGAGAGGGCTGGGGTGGGGGCATGCCTGAACCCAAGGATAATCTTCCTATGAGAAGCTAGTGAGCTGGACCCCGTGCATGTAACCTCCAGGTCACAAGTGCAAGTCTCGACAGACACTTCTCAGCCTCTCATCCTCCCGACGTCGATAAAATGAGTAACATTGAGTGAGGTGTTATGAACTCAGTATCACCAGGGGTAATATGCCATGTTTGGTGGTTGAGTGAACATCTTAGGCGGGTGGGCTGCCTCTTGCCCACTGGTGTGTTTCTCGGGGGTGTATTTCAGTGGCCAGTTCTGTGTGAAGAACGCGGTGCCCAGCAGGGTGCTGTGTTAAATATGTGTGAGTTGTTCTACCCAAAACTGGTCTGTTGTGTTTGTGCAGAAATGTGTCATGCACAGACAGCGTGGCACAGCTGTGCTGGGTGTATGTGAGGTGATCTGATAAGCTCTGTTGTGTCTCTGAAAGTTGATGGTGGGCAGCTCTGAACACCCTTACAAGTCGGGTGACACACTTGTGTGGATGTATGTGAGGTGTGCTGTCTGATGTGTTGTGTATCTGTGTGCACAAACTTGTGGTGGTCGGCCAGGGTTCAGCGGCAGTGATACGTGTATGTATGTGAGATGTGCTATAGTGTCAACAACCATTTGCACTACATTTTTAAACTTTGCACCGTAATCTGAAGGAGGCTCACAATGGCATATGTAGGTGGAGATTGGTGTGCAGCACTATGCACTGTTAATTATTGAAAAGTATACTTCCCGCGTCCAGTGTTGTTATGTGAAAATAAGGTGCACGTTGCTTTTGGCATAGTTCAGGGTTTTTTTATTGACGGAGATGCATAGATTGCATGGTCCAGTTTTTCCTCAAAATGTCTAGATTATAAAGTTGTTGTTGTAGTACTTTATTCGATAAAACATTTATCATAAAAGTATAAGCCTATTTCAAGTACAAACAGCCCTTAAAAATTCATACAAAAAGGAATGTAAATCACAAATGCAATAAAAGACATATGTACAATTAAAAGTGAGCGGGCCAGGAGGGCCATTAAAAATGGAGTAGCAGCAGAGTCGGACCAGAGTCGGACACAGATAGCCTAATTTATCTTTTGTTACTCAAATTCATCTTTATCTGTTTTGATCGTGTCCACCAAGCTCTTCCCAATAATTGTGCAACCCCACACACAATGGACAGTGATGTTACCTTTGTTATAAGGATGCGTAGGGCATTAAGGTGCTGTCTGAAGCCCAACTCCCTGCAAATCGGCCTTATCCACTGTCTTCTTGGCCCCCTATAGGCTCTGCAGGCAAATAGAAAGTGGGCTAAAGACTCTTTGGGGCATGGGCAGCATGGACATTTAGCATAATTAGACAGGGAAGATTTCCACTTCTCAGTAAATGAGTTTAGTGGTAGGCTTCCCTACCTACATTTTAGGAAGAGATTTCTATCACTGGGTAATTGGATCAAATCCAAAAATGGTTCAAGCTTTCTGTCAGATTTGTTGTTCAAAAATTGGTCGGTCAGAGGTCCCCACCGTTGTCCCTGTAATTCCTCCTTCTGCACCCAATCCCAGTACATTTTCTTGACAGTAATGTTTGGTGAGGGGATTGCGTCCGCCAAATCTCACCCAAACCTAACTGTGTGACCAGCTTCCTCAACTTGCTCAACCATCGGATCTTAATGCAGCCGCCCAAGCTGATGAGTTCGTCGAGCACTGTAGCATAATTGGCCAGATCTGGTGATCTTCTCAAGCGCACCCAGAACAATGCCCAAGTCAAGAAAAAGCGGCTTTAAAGGGGTTGAAGCAGGAAGGGAAACTAAATCTCGAAAAAACTTATTCTCTGCCCTAACCAGATCCGAGATATTCTCGAACCCCCACAGTTCGGAGCCTTAGTAAACTGCCAGGGCAGGGGCTATGTGTCTACTAATCCAGGCTCGCTGGTCTCTTGAGATAGTTCCTGACACTCTCTTATGGTTCAGGAGCATTTTCGAGACATGGGAATTCCAAGTCATTTTGTTGTTTACTCTTATTCCCAAGTAATCAAATGCCTCGACCACCTCCAAGGGTGCCCCATTGAGTGAAATGTTTAGCCTTTTTTACTTTTTTAGATAAGGACAGTGCCATCAGCTTTGTTTTGGAGGTGTTGATGGTTAAACCACGCTCTTCACAAAACAGGCTAAACCTGTCCAGGAGTTTCTGAAGGCCCATAGGGGTCTTAGACATCAGGAGGGTATCATCTGCGAAGAGGAGGGTTGGTGTTTTCTCCCCCACCAGGACTGGGGCATCAGCCAGGTCCTCCCTCAAATGGTCCACCATCCCATTCACAAAGAGGGAGAACAGGGTCGGCGCCATCACACAGCCCTGGCGCACCCCTCTATTCACAGGTACCCCCTCAGTCATCTCTCCCTGGCTCCCCCATCTAATCTTGGCATAGTTACCCTTGTGTAATCTCTTTATTAGTTCAAGAAGATAGCTCGGAAAACCCATGTCATGTAGCACCTGCCACAGTTTGTTGCGGGGCACCAGATCAAATGCGGTTTTCAGGTCAATAAAGGCCAGGTAAAGGGAACCTCTCTCGATGGACACAGATTTCCAAAAACCACAAAGAATCTGAAAACCTGGTCTATCGTACCCACTCCCCGCCCAAAACCTGCCTGGAAATGTGACAAGATGTTCCCTTCTTCTAACCATGCTCCCATTCTGGAGACAATGACCCTGCCAACTACCTTCTGCACCACGTCGATTAAACTAATCGGCCTGTAGTTGGCAGGGTCCTCTCTGTCCCCCTTCTTGTAAACCGTTACCACCTCGGCCGCCTGCCACGACTCAGGGACATCCTGGCCCTGGACAATTAGGTTCAACAAGAGGCTAATGTAGGTAGCCCAGGTTGTAGGGTCATGTAACAGTAGGTCACCTGGCAGGCCATCCGGACCTGC
Organism: Lissotriton helveticus; assembly: GCF_964261635.1. Classification (NCBI taxonomy): domain Eukaryota; kingdom Metazoa; phylum Chordata; class Amphibia; order Caudata; family Salamandridae; genus Lissotriton; species Lissotriton helveticus. Next base: position 513,477,973 of record NC_136069.1, read on the forward strand.
AGCCTTGCCTGGGGCCATGTTCTTAATGGCTTGTTCAACCTCTTTTGGGGTGAAGGGGTCAGGGTCGAGAAGGCTTTCCGAGCCAGATTCTAGATAAGTCACAGATACTGGCTCTGCTTCTAACTCCAAGCTCGCAACGCCACAATATAAATTAGAAAAGTGATCATGCCATTGTTGTGCGGTAATATGGTTTACAATTGGGTCAGAACCTCTCCTATTAGAAATGTTAATTAAATCCCAGAATGTGGTTGAATCTTTTGCTTGAGCTGCAATTTTTAAGTTTTGCCAATGGTCTTTCTCCCATTCCTGCTTTGCCACATTTAAGGTGTTATTGTAGTCCTTCCTAGCCTCCCTTACTGCTTCCATGTTTTTTTGCCATAGTGCTAAGCATATGGTATGGCCTGTCTCTTTTTCCTACATAGGGGAGTATACCATACATTTCCCTGCTTCTATCCTTTACCATTGTGTCCTCTTGGGACATCGGTAGAGAAAAACAAACCCAACTTCTCCACCAATTCCCTATAAAGGGTACATGCATGTGAGCTCTGCTTAATGCCCTGGGAAACATTGAAAGAGGCGAGGTCTAAGTTCCCTAAGAGCACTGTATCTCTAAAGCTATCTAGAGTGTCTTTTTGGCTCACAATCTTGTTCCATTTTAATCTGCGATTGCAGTGGGAAAGGACTACTTCTTTTGATGAAAAGAGCGGGACTTTGGGAGCTTCCCCGATAGCTCCCCATCTGATTTTCATGCATAGTGGATTGTGGTCGCTATCCTGTGAATGCTTAACCTCCATATCCACTAGGTTCCCCCATGAATGCATATTCAACAATATATAATCGATACGCGATGGGCTGCAAATTCTGTTAAAAGTATTGGCACCTTCTGGGTCCGATAATGTTCTGCCATTTAGTACTCACAAATTAAACTCCATAGGCAGGGCGTTGATTTGGATCGCCCTGGGTGACCACTTTTTTATTGGGGGCAGACTCAGCAGGGTTATAGAATGTTTTGCATCGTCCTCACAGGTTCCCAGTAAGTCATCTTCACTCAGGGGCTCAAAAGTACTATTTAAATCTCCTCCCACAAGTACTTTGGACTGTGGCTGGATACTCGCCAGGGCTAATTCCAAAAGGGAAATGGTGCCTGATATTAGGGCCCCCGGCGTACCTCTAACATACACATTGAAGAGTTCCATCTTATAATAATTCCGGGACCCTTTAATTGATAAATGTAAGATATATTCCGATCCAGAGTCATTCATTGTAATGGCCCAATTTAGAGCCACATTAACCCAAATGGTTAGGCCCCCTGCTGGCCGGCCTTTCCCTGAGCTCGACTCCGGATTAGCATAGGTAGTGTACCCTGATTGATATAGGGGGATCGTACTCCAGGTTTCCTGGAACATGCAGACGTCATAATTGGAGATGAAACCATTCCATTCCGGGATTACCATTTTCTTCTCAAGCCCTGCAATGTTCCAGGAAAGGAGCTGAATTACTTTAGCAGTGCTACTCTCCTCGAGAAGGGTGCCCTGAACAGTTTGGCCATGAGATGTCCCACAGGAGGGACTCGTGGTCATCTGCACTGTGGACGATACAAGCTCTTGCTTCTCGAGTGCAAGTGTTTCTGCAGGGGGGATCAGGGCAATGTCACTATCGCTGGCTAGTCAATCTATTCTATGGAGCTCGGAGTCGTCGTGTTCCCTATCAAAAGTCCAAAGTGGCATATGTCTAATTTGGATATTTGAATGTTTGGGAGGGCAGGACGGGAACTCAAGGGCCAGCAAATTCTCCGCAATTTCTCTGTTACATAACTCAATTTTTTTAATTTAATACAATCAGTTTGGAAACTAAACAGTGACATTCTTTCGACCTTAATCATGTCTTCTCTAATAATTGAGCAGCACCCCCTCACGTGACGCAGCCAATGTATGGCTTTGTTATGAACTGCTTCTCTATCCTCTTTGATAGCACTTTTGCCAAGCTTTGGGACTTTGGGACTTTGGTCATGTAAACAACTAATGGGTTGTTTCTGGTGGGAGTGTGATGATTAGATGGAATAACCTGCCCAACTCCTGGGATCATTCCTCCTGACGTTTTTTCTTTGTTTATATGGCAGCCCATGCGCTTGTCTTCCTCCAATCTAGATTTCACCATTCCCCCATAAGTGCTCGGTTTAGGTTGCCCCATTACAGTATTTTCATTTGAAGGCTTTTGCCCTAAGCTCCCGCCCAATCTGGCCTCCCTACCTTGTAGTAGAGTAGTGGGAGCGATTGGTCCCCTCTTAGCAGCCCTAGGCAAAGGTAAGGGAGCTTTATCCAGAGGATCATTGGCCGTGTCTAATTTCTGCCCATGAACAAACCCTTTCAGAGTATTTTTAATGAAGGCCATTTCGCTCTACAGCTTCTCTAATTTCTGCATTTGTATCTTGTTGAGATGGAGACAGTTTGAACAACCCACAGCCCCAGCGGGACTTAGCTCCAATTCCTTAGTACCAACTGCAGAGTTATCTGCTGGATCGCTCGAAAGGCCTTCTAAAACTGCAAATCTGTTAGAACAGTTAATACCCCTACTAGGTGATAACTCAGCCTCCTCCCCTTGGAGCCCAGACTCTGGTAATATGTTCTGAATAATTTTATCAACTGGGGATTCTGATGGCCCTTCAAGGGGATTGTGAACTTCACAGATAGGGGGGATATTTGGTTTTTTTTTACCGAAAATTGCAGGGATTACTTTTTTACGGTGTAAGTTTAAGGCATCGGAAAGAGGGTCACGGGTCCCAACCATAATCATATTCGGGTCCCCAGCCAAAACTTCCTCACATTCACTAACAATGCTTTCGATTCTTGCGAGAGCACAGTTAGTTGCCGCATGAGCTGATTTCTTAGATTTTTTCCCCTTTTTTGCATGCACAAGTGTAAGGCCCCCTTCAGTTGCCTTCCTTTTGCCCATACTTCACACTTTATATTAAGCACTCCCCTTCACAATATTAGCCAGGTAAACAGTCTCACTGCAGTGATGTAGCACCAACAGACAGTGTAAGTTCATGTAACCTCCTCCTTATGAGCCTCACAGTACTTTGCTCCCTGGTCGTGGGATGTCTTTGTCCAGTGCTAAGGGAGGGGGCCCTGCCCTGCCTCCTCCTGCCCCGGACGGCCACAGACGGCCCGCCCTTTGTCCGGGCTTAGTCCGCACGCGGTCCCGTGATGCGGGAGGTGTGATTGTCTTTAAGCGCCTCCAGGCGCGAGAATCCCGGTAGCGGCTCCTGCTTCCGCCGCACTGGATGCTGGGGATTGTGGTCCCCCACCACACAGCGGCCGCGGATGGAAGGCGGCGGCGGGAGGGAGACTGGCAACGGCGGGGGGAGGACAAGGTAACAAGGGTTGCAGAGTTGCCGCAATAAAGGTTTGTGCCCAACAAGTACTCGCCCGCTCCACCGGATGGTGATGGTGGCAATTATGCAACTTGTATCTGCTTAGTTTAAGTTGTGGAGGGCGTATGGTAGCCTGGTTACATTTTCCTCACTTTCCTGAGGTAATTGCACTAATTGAGAACTAACAATTCCACTGACAGTTGTAGAAATAACATTTACACCAAAAGACAGAGGAAAAAAACAACATTTTACTCCAGTTTATTGAAAATTGATGCAACATAGCACTAGTGTAATCCATGTAAACTGGACATTTTGGTTTTAAATTGCTTCAATGCGGTTGTGTAATACAGCTAGATACTGTGCGTTTTCATCCAGGAATAAAGGGCCATGAGCATTTAAAAAAGATTCGGTTGGTAGAACTTGTGCGTTACTGAAATGTCTTACGAAATGAGATAACAATTATTTTATATTCGAGAATATATAAGGTTGAAAGCTCTTTTGGTGCTCCATAAATGCATTTCTATCCTGCGACATTCAATCATGTAATTCTGTTGACAGAGATGGATTATGTGACTGCTGGTCCAAAAGGTGTGTAAACTGTGGGTGAAAAATGTCTGTGACACTGTGGGTTGTACAGATTATTAGTGGCGAGTAGTTTCATACACCGGATGCCATAATTAAGAGTGCTCCTCAGAAACCCATATTTGAAATCAGGCCCTCTGCTGACTCCCCATGTCTGTACCTGACAAGGTTGAGAATAGATATATGTGCAACACGTGTTCACACTCCAAAAACATTCCAGTTGCATACGAGCTGCTGCATTCTGCACTACACACATATCCTTCATAAATTCAAATGTGGATATATGCACAGTGAATGCCTTATATCTGCCATTCTGTAGGGTTACTAAATGGCTAAATTTGATGAGAACACATGGTTTCCAGGTCTAGGTTTTCATTTATACGCCCCCTTCCTTAAGAAACTCTCAGCAGACCAAAAGCCACTGGCTGACTACCGCCCAATCCTATCTGTTATTGTTTGCAGATCATTGCCATGAAAATTTTGTGGACAGTCCTGCTTGTATGATGGGTTAGATGTGTTTAAGCTATGTTGTGCTCATGTTTCACAGCGTCACTGGTGATGGAAAATGTATGCTGTGGTGTAATAGATTGCTCGGCCTGTTTACTCACTGTAATCTAAAGTCCGGCACTGTCATGAAAAGTATGTTCACGCTTGGTTTTGTAATGGGTGTGCCAAGGTGGGATAACAGTAATGACTGGAATAAGGAAAATTCATGTATCGGTAATTACCGTCGGGCTCGCTCGCTCGCATACGTTGATTCATTCTGCACATGCCACGCCAGTTTCAAATTCCACCAGCCGCCACTGATTTGTGTATTCTTCTACATATGTAGATTGTGTTGTGCTCACAAGCGTGAGACCTAGTTCAAGCAGACAGGGCCGGACTGAGAACCAAAACCGGCCCTGGCAAAGTGCTCGGCAGGCCCCCTGGGGGTGCGACCGAGCTCTTTGCCGGGGCCGGTTTTCGGCCGATTTTGTTACAGGGCCGATTTTGCAGCTATGCTGCAAAAACGGCCCTGTAACAAAAAGGGCCCCCAGGCACAAAACCGGCCCCCACCCTTGCGGCGGACCGGGGGATTGCCCGGTGCCCGCAACGGCCAGTCCGGCCCTGCAAGCAGATAATGTCTTGCATGAATTGTGAAACTGATATGTGGATTGGCTGCAAGTGGTGTTTTGGCAATAGTTGCCATAGAACTGTAGAAACTGCATGATCAATAAATGGAGTCTTTATCTAGAATACATATTTAACACAAGGTTATTCCTTGCAAGTTTGTCCACTCTCAGTTCTCATCAACACAAATTGATATATAAAGACTTCCAATTACTGATGTTGGAATCTTCAGCTCTGGTTTCTCAATGAATTGCACAAATGCATCATATCTGTACAGCACCAAACAAAATGCAGCAATAAGCTCTCCCCATAAATTAGCAGACATAGTGTTTCTAATTGTCAAAACTGGCTGGTTTATGCGTGCCAACCCCAATAATATCTAGTGAGGTCACACTATTTGTTTTACAGGTTGTCATGGCTTCAAATCTGGAGCAGAATAAGTGACACTACAAGATTTCACCAGGGATGACCTCTCCAATGAAAATGTTTTTTTAGAGAATAATTCTAAGCAAGATGACTCCATTGGCTGTCATTGCATATTACTGGGATCAATTAAAGTACCTATGTGCTAGTTTTTTGTATGTCAAAGGAAAGATCAAACTTCATACTTTCTCAAAGGTGCTCCAGCCAGGCCTCATCAGTGATTTAAAGACCACTTATCCCACTATATCCCCATTTAAAGGGCAAGTGCATGTCATTGAGGGAGTACAACAGCCTAACGGCTAGGGCGCTCAACCTCGGACCTCGGGACCTGGGTTTGAGTCTCGGTAATGACGCTAAAACATCCTGTGATTCTGGGCAAATCACTTACAGCCTGATTCATCAACGGGACGTTTTGCGTGGCCCTAATAGCGATTAATAGTGACTCGCTATCAAGGACAAGCAAAACGGTATTCATGATTAATTTAGAGAAAGTAAAGCGAATCGCACGCGGCCGCTAATACCGGTTGCGATTATCGAAAATCGCATAAAATACGCTATTACCGGCTACATCCGTGTCGGAATTGCAAAATCTCTAATAGCGAGTTCGTCAATAGCGGGACAGCAAATAGCGCGAGATCGGGAAAACGGGAAGTCGCATGTCGAGCACAGCGATGACATCACAACCAGGAAGCAGCCAGGGCCCACCCCCATTCACCACAGTGAGGCAGAACTTGAGTCAGCAACTGGGAGAGCTCCTGCAATTCTTTTTGGATACAACTCAGAAAGTACAGTGCAGCAATGTCTGAGGATGCAGTTCCTGGGCCCAGCAACACCACAGGGCGGAAGAGAAAGTAAAAATTTTCCGAGCAGGAGCTGGAGCATTTAATAGAAGGGGTGGTGGCCAACCACTCAAAACTGTTTGGGAAGGACTCTAGGAGGGTGGCGGAACAGGAAAAACGCAGGATCTGGCAGGGTATAGCGTCCACGGTGAACTCCGTGGGTGTGGCTGATAGGTCACTGGACGAACTCAAAAAACGCTGGGACGACCTCCGAGGTCGTGCCAAAGAGAGGGTGGCTGAGCGCCTTGGAGAGTCATCGGGCACTGAAGGGGGAGGACCTACAGTCCCTCCAAACACCCCCATGGAGGACCAAGTAGAGAACACCCTGGAGACAGAGGCGGTCATCGGAGTGACTCATCTGGACTCATCCCACCCCACCCAAGACAACCAAGGTAAGTGGCATGCGACTGCGACCCTGTCCCCTATGAATGTCCATGACCAATTAGCCTCCCATATTATTCCATAGTCATGCCATCGTTCCACATCAGGTAATGCCCTGAAGCATTGTGGGACATGTAGTGTGGCCACAATGTAGATGTACCACAATGCAGCCAGACAGGTTCCAAAGTACGCAAAGCCATAGCCAGTCAGGGAATGTCACCCAGCATGCATGTAGCAACTGCACGTGTGACAGATACATGCAACTAATGAACGTCCACTTCCCCTCACAGGTGGTGCAGACAGCAGCGACAGCGAGAGGCTGCAAATAGATGAGGAGGCACAGGATGAGGAGGAGGTGCCGCCACATACACAGCCACCAGCCCCTGCCCCAGCAACTACTCCCGCAGCTAGGTCCACCACCAGTGTGCCTCCTGCGTCTGGCCCAGCAACTACTCCCGCAGCCAGGTCCACCACCAGTGTGCCTCCTGCATCTGGCGCAGCAACTACTCCCGCAGCCAGGTCCACCACCAGTGTGCCTCCTGCGTCTGGCGCAGCAACTACTCCCGCAGCCAGGTCCACTACCAGGGTGCCTCCAGCCCCTGCCGCACCAACAACGCCTGCCGTGACACCACCAGCAGCTGGTGCTTCAACATCAGGGCCTGCGACAGCGGCAACACAGCGGCCACCCACTGTGTCAGGCCAGCAGAGCAGGCGTGGCAGGCCTCGCCTGCAGACCAATGCACCTATCAGCAGGAGGGGGAATGGACAGGAGCTGGTGAGAGTGAGCGTGGAAAGACGCATGCTCCGTATTCATCAGCTGCAAGCACGCCAGCAAGGTGCCATACAGCTACAGCTGTACAACATTGGGCTCAATGTTGCCGGAGTGGGGGACCGGATGGACCGCATGACGGCAGCCATGGAAGGTGTGGGGGAGGGAATGGCCAGCATGACTGCAGCCATGGCAGGTGTGGGGGAGGGTATGGCCCGCATGACTGCAGCCATGGAGGCCAGCACTGCTGCAAATACATCGCAGCGCAACGCAGCACGCCGCCGCCACCGTCAGCTATTGACCCGGCTGACCGCCTACACCAGGTCCAATTATCTCAAAGGCAATGCCACATCACAGTTGTCGCGGCGGTCCCTTGCGCAGCAGCAGCAGCTCATCCAGTGCTGCGAGGATGTGGCCAGGGTCCTTGAGCACCTGACCAGTGCCATGACAGCACTACACCCTCCTGCTCTACCTGCCACTGTTGGGGGTGATGATGCCAGTGAGGGGACATCGAGTGTGAGCAGCCACTCTGCCTCACACATAGGGGCACTCAGGCGCAGCACCAGGCCCACAGCAGCTGCACGTGCCTTGGATGAGGATGAGCCACAGAGGCGCTTGGGTGGTACGCGCAGGAGGCGCACATGACTTCATATGACTCTTACAGGCACAGGCTGAGTATAAGCCTGCCCTGTCCTTTCACACAGCAGTATGCTGAAATACTCTTAGCAATGACAACATTTAAAGTGGTCCCATTATTGTGAATGAAACAATAATATTTATTTTAGCAGCACACATTGGCGTTGTGTCATTATTACTTTTTGCATGCATTTGTGATTTGTGGGGTGAGGGAAGAGGGTGCATTAGAAACTGTTCAGTGTGATGTGGTTGCGACGTCTGTGGCCTTCAGCTGGATTCTCCCCGCGTGCATGGCGCGCATGTGCAGGTGGCCGGTCGTCCCCTTCAGATTCACTGCCAGAGATGTCGACAGGTATCTGGCGCTTGGTTGCAATGTTATGTAGTATTGCGCAGACAGCCACAATGCGGCAACACACTGCAGGACTGTAATACATGGACCCACCTGTCTTGTGCAGTATGCGGAACCTGCTCTTGAGCAGCCCAAATGTCCTTTCTATGCAATTCCTTGTCCGAATGTGTGCAACATTGTAGCGCAGTTGCTGGGGTGTAGCAGGGTTGAGGTATGGGGTGAGGAGGTAATCACGGAGGGCGTAGCCACTGTCACCTGAATGAGAGGAGCAGAGGGTGAGTGCCTGTGATGCGCTGCTACTTCATAGCAATGTTACATTGTCGACAAAGTGTGCTTACCAAGTAGGTGTCCTTCCACAAAGTCTCCCCTGGCCAGTCGTGTGTGGAGGCCGCTGTGCCGGAATATGTAGGAGTCATGGGTACTCCCTGGGTACTGGGCCACAATGTCAGTGATGTATGTCTTGGCATTGCAGACCATCTGTATGTTGAGGGAGTGGTAGGACTTGCGATTGCGGAACATATACTCCGTGGCGATGTGGGTACAGTCTATGCATCCGAGTACATGTGGAAAATGGGCCACATTGTAGAATTGTAGCTTGGTCAAGTCCAAAATCCTGTTGGCTGATGGGAAATTTGATGTGTCGGTGTAGCTGGGTAAGCATAGCGTCAACAAAAGTCTTGAGGCAGCGTGACATGGTGGGCTGGGATATCCCCCCAGCAGCCGCTACTATCCCCTGGAAGCTCCCGGAGGCCAGGAGGTGCAGGCTACACAATACCTGCACATGTGTAGGCACCGCATTTGTACGCCTTGTTGGGTGCTGCATCAGGGGGTCAAGGTCATGTATCTGCTGGATTATCATTTCCCCATTCAGCCTGTATTTAGCATATATCTGCTCTCTGGTTTGGCCCAGCAAGGTGACCCGCTGGCGGAATGTCCTGTCCTGGATCCCGCCTCTCCTCCGTGCTGCTCGCTGTAGCCTTCGCCGCCTGACCACCATGTACATTCCTGGCATTGTGGAACTCCTAATGCTGCTGCTGATTGTCCTTATGTGTGATTGGTCAGGCCTGAACCTGTTACTGATTGGCCAACGGTTTTTTGAAAAATATTTTTGAATGGCTTTTATGGTTACCACCTGGGTTTTTCGCTATTTGTGGTTTTTCATGATTACCGATTGCGATTGTATAGCGAATTCACAATTTATTTTGCAGGATCCGTGGATTTTCGCATTTTCCGATATGCTAATGCTCTCCTACCGGGATTCTGCGAATATTATTGCAATTCGCTAATATGTGTTTGCGACTTCATGTTGAATGCCGATTACGGACATTGCGCCCGCAATTGCATTTTCGCAGCGATTGCGGGCGCAATTTTGCTTCATGAATCAGGCTGTTAATCTCCCCGTGCCTAACAAAAATGAATGTGTGTCCTCATGTAATGTTACTGGTGCTATGTAAAGCGCTCTGATAACCGATACGGGTCAAGTTCGCGCTATATAAAACTCTGCAAAAAAAAAATACATATCTGGGAGCTGTTTGATAAAATATACCATACACTTTATCGAGAACATTTCTCAATCATTTTCAACTTTAACGAGAGGAAGAAGTTTCAATCTAATATTTCCTTTACGTAAATGCCTGTACACATGAAATACCAACTTTTGTAGATTACAAAATAAATGTGTATCTATGAATGGGACTCTTGGGTACCAGAACCAACAACTTTTATCTATACAGGAGCGTTGGCCTGTCACACGTACATTCTGCAACACATGCTACATGTACCAACGCTTAAAGTGAGTAAAGTGGTGAGATGAAAAAAATAGCTCCAACAATTTATTTCTGCTCATAGTTCTTTGTACCTCTTTCCTCATAAATGCAGGTTTATGCTTGTCACTTAAGCTTTTCAATGTTTGCATTACAAACGCCTTGGTGAAATTTAAGCAAAACTATAATATACATTTGATGAAGGTCATTACACACTGAAGAACAATGTCTACTTAAGATTACTTCAAAACTGCAACCAAAGGAAAAAGGCTGCTCCCAGTGGTAGAATAAGAGTTAATAGTAGGCCTCAAAATTCTATTCATACCAGGAAGATTGGAGAAGGAGCAGAGTATATTTTTCTGTAACAGAAGTATGTGGGTTTATGTACAGCAGTTTACCTAGCTGAGTACATGACGATCCCTCTGTCCATCCTCCTCTAAAAGCAAAGCAGAATATATGACATTGCACTGCATGTGTTTACAACGCATACCTTTACAATGCGGTCAGTACAACAACCGCATTGTTACCACGCTTACCATTACAACGCAAGTCATTACAACACATTGATGTAGGGGCACTGGAGTTTGGAATAGTAATAGTAATAGTAATAATTTTATTTTGCATAGTTACTTAAAACCATTGCAATGCATAAATAGGTTAAGAACAGAGAATAATAAAAGTACAATTCTAATAGAAGAGAGTAAAACATTCACATTTCCTTAGTTTAAATGTGCACGCTGCAACTTCGTAAGCAATAAAGTTTTTTTTAAAGTTCAGCTTTATGATTGTAACATATTTCTACTTTCCCGATGTCCTCATAGGCTCTTTGAGTCAGTAATGTTGTTCGACAAAGCAATATTAGATCAATAGTACAGGGACCATTATGGATTAATTTCAGAAATCTTTTTTTCCACTGCCTTCATGAATTTTACGAAGCTACAGCTCAAGCGTGGATCATGGGTAGAAAAGCAAGCCAGAACTACCTTCCTTCGTGTGCGAATTCCTTGCCGGTTGAAGTGGTCTTTCAACAAGTGTTTCCGTTCGTCGAGTAATTTCTCGCAAGAGCATATCAAATGCAGCATGTCCTCTTGCCCCAAGCCACATAGCCGACAAAGGGGATCAGCTTTTATTTTAATCCAGCCTGGGAGATTTTGAGTACAGGGTAGCAGGCCCAGCCTGTGCTTTAAAAAGCAAATTTTTATATTTGGAGTATCCCTCGCCAAAGTAGTTCTGTGGTGCCTTAGTAGTTAACGAGTTTAGGGTCATCCAACCATGGGTTCTTTTGGAAAGGGCTGCCTTATCTTGGACCCATGATAGCTGTTTGATCGATTTCTTGACCAATTTTTTGAAAGTTATATGATAAAGCCCTATGAAGACTAAACCTTGTGTGGACACTCCTTGACTTACAACACTGGGGTATTCCAGAGCTGCTCTAGTCCCGTGTTTGTCCAGCTGTCCAGTAGGAACTTGGATGCTGCTGAGGACGGATGTTGTACTAACTCTCTCCACAGATATTCATTTAATGTACCCTGTTTTGATTTCCTCACTTTGTCCCAGGCTATCATGAAGGCTCCCTGCCTTGCTAGGAGCTGTTGATCGATGCCAAATTCTAGCCTGATTTGAGCTGGTGAGGTTTGTTTGGGCAGGCTGAAGATGATTCTGTAAGCAGCTGTTACTGTTTTATCAAGGATCTGGGCATCCCTTCCTCTAAGTGCCTCAATCCCATAGGTAATTGTTGGGAGAAGTTTAGCGCGGATTACTTGTTTCAAGGGCAGAAGAGAGGGGCCAGAAAGTTTACGGTTTAGAGACTTCAGCGAAATTGCCAAAGATAGTCCTTTCCCTCGTATACTCGTTCTCTGGGCGTAGAACTGCCCACCGTTGTCAATCTTCACTCCTAAGTATTTATATATTGGGGTATCTCCAATTCTTGTCTCGTTCCAGTACCATGATGTTAGTTTCCTTTTTTTCCTGCTGATGGTCATTGTCTGGGTTTTCTCAAGATTTATTGGAAGCTCATTTTTATCTGAGTAGCATTGTGTTGCAGTCCGGAGGTGTTGAAGTCCTACCTTGGTGTGACTTATAAGGACGATATCATCAGCATATAGTAGACAAGGTAGCTGCAGTCCTCCTAGCTTCGGAGCGTGGGAGTTACAACCATTTAAAATGGGGACAAGGTCGCTTAAGAACAAGTTAAATAGGGCAGGGGCCAGGACGCAGCCTTGTTTCAGGCCCTTGTTGGTCTGTATGCGCCTGGACAAAACGGATCCATCCCCCACCTTTATCTGTACCCAGGTCTCTGTGTGGAGGTTGATTAGCAGGTCCAAAAGGGGTCTCGATATCCCCCAGTTATTCAGTTTAGACCATAAGAGGTTCCGGTTTATGTGGTCGAACGCGGCCTTATAGTCAATGAAGCAGAAATGAATGGCCATTTTGTTAAATTCTGCCTTATCTATGAGCATGCCCATGCTCAGAATATTAGTCATTGTGCCTACTGATTTAGAAAAGCCTGTCTGGTTGGCCGGGATTAAGGATCTCTCTGTTGCCCAGGCCATCAGCTCTTCTAGAAGGATGCCTGCAAAATATTTTGCCTCGTTGTCGATTAAAGCCACCAATCGATAGTTTTGAGGGGAAGCCTTATCTCCTGCCTTATAAATTGGGGAGATAATTGAGCCCTTCCAGGAGCTTGGCAGGATGTTGGAATGTCTTATCTCTAAAAAAGGGGTTCCAGGGCTGCTGCCCAGCCTGCCACATCTTGTTTGTAGAGAATTGGCGGGATTCCATTCAGCCCTGGTGCTCCCTCTCTGCTTCCCTTCTTGATATGGTGCTTAATGTTGTTTTGTAAGTTCGGCAAAATCCCTATTTCGCTCGGAATGTGCCTTTCTGTGGAGCTTATGTCATTGCTTGTTGGAAGTTTTTTGTAAATAGCAAGCTGATGGTCCCGGTTGTTTCCCTCGGCCTGGTTAAAATGGGTGCCAAGATAGTTTGCCCATGTGTCCTCCGAGATGTTGGATGAGATCCCATGGTGCGTTGGTCTTATAAATGAGTTTATTGATTTCCAGAACCTTGCCCCATCATTCCGTTTAATGTCAGAGTGAAGTCTCGCCCATAAATTGTCCTCAGCAGATTTGTTTGCTTCCCATTTAGATTTTTTCAGTGTTGATTTTAATTTCTGTAATTGGTCCTGCTTTGCTGAGTCCGTAGGTTTCTGTTGAAGCTCCCTCATTGTGTGATAGATTGAGGTTTTTATGCCTCTAATTTTTCCTTTATCTTCTTGAAAGAATTTGCCCGGTCTTTCGTTGCCTGTTTGTAACTGTGGCTTAGATCTTGTGGCATATGTAGACATAATATTTGTAAATTGTTCCCATTTTGTGGTTTCGCTGGATCCAGAGCAACTCCCAAGATGCTGTTTTGCCCTTTCCACCAGAGTTTCCTCTATTGCTGCTGAATATTTAATTTTTTTTAAATTGACGGTTTGGATTGACTCTTTTGGTTCTTTAGATAGCTCAAAGTAGGACTTTTCGATCTCAAAGATGGTTTCTTGGGGGCAGTGATCGCTATCTCCGCTGCGGCCTATCTGGTATGATTTTAAGAGCTGAAATAGTAGTAATGAGATAAAGGTATAGTCTAGGATGCTGCTTGTTCTTGTAGAATGAAAAGTTGCGGCAGAGGGGTTGTCTCCAGAGGTCCTTCCATTTAGAGCCCTGATGTTGAAGTATTCCAGATCTTTAAAAATCTTATTACCTAGCTTTGTTTGCTTGGAGATTTGTGGAGTCACTTGTGATGGAATGTCCCAAATTGCATTTTGGATTAGTGGCTCGTCTTCTTGCGTGGTACCCATGAGGTTAAGGTTGAAGTCCCCGGTAAGGACGACATTTGTTATGGGTCTTTCCCTTATGCAAGTCTCCATAAAGCTGCAAAGGTCATTGGCTGCTTTTCTTTTCCTTCTAGGGTGAATGTAGACGTTGATTAAGGTAAAGTCGGTGTCAACGGTACCTGTTTTAAGTTGCGACAGGTAAATATTAACAGCCAGCGAGGCTGTAGAAGTTGGGCCGACTTCTTTAGCCGGCAAGGCACTTGTGGCCGATATATAAGTTGCTAGGCCACCTTGAGGGTGCCCATATTTAGCTGTCCTTTTTGCAGCAGAGTAAAAGCGTAAGTAGCCGTGAAAGTGTGGGGGATCTGCAAGCCATGTTTCTTGAAATACCACAACATCAAAGTTTCTAATATAGGTCATAAACTCTGGGTCAGTTATTTTAGGCGCCAAGCCATTAATGTTCCAAGAACATATTCTCAGTAAGTCATGAGCACCCTCCTTTGGCTTGAGGCTAATCGGTCATTCAATATTATTTAAAGTTCTGGCTGCCCATCTTGAGTCGGGCAGTCCTGGTGGTTGTATGTATTCATCTGCAATACGTCGGGCGCTCTCGTTATATTGCTCCACGTTATTGCCCCCTGGCCCTATCGCTCCTCTAAGGACCGAGTTTCTGAGACTTTTGTACTGCCTCATTTTCCGCCGGGACAAGAATATCAGGATATTTTGGCTTTGTATATGGTTTTATTGTGATCCCCCAGTTTTTAAAGGTTTCAGCTTCGGCATATATTTTTTGTGAAATTGCCAAGGATGTCCAAGTTGTTTTTGTTTTTTCTCTGCCTGTGACCTCGTCGGCTATAAATTCAATGGATACTAATTCCGAGCTTTTTACTTCTGCCAAAGAGGGAATATGGGATAGCAGCCGTAAGATGTTGCCTCTGTTCAGTGTGTCATGTCTTCCTTGCGAGGTGTAGTCCGGGTTGAACCAAACGAAGCCTGTTGCGTTACTTTGTTCACTTGTCAGCCCATTCTCTATTTTCGGTTGGCTAGATCGCATTTCCTCTACTAGTCTTGTAGCAGTTGTTTTCGTTTGGTTAAAATTAGGTGCGGTGACTCTTAACTCTCGGCCTGGTATTTGCTGATTACGTGCGGACGACTCAGTGTTTCTTTGTTCGTTTGACCGCCCTCCCTCTATTTTGGGAAGGCTGGGTCGCATATCCTCTAATAGACGTGTAACAGTTGTTTTAACCTGGTTTCTATTGAGTGCAGTTACTCTTAGCTCTCGGCCGATGGTGTGCTGATTCCATGCTGGCTGCCCGGCCGGGTGATAATTATCTCCAGGCCTGGAGATAAAGCATATATGATCCGCTGTCGCTGTAGTGGATGATTCTTCTTCTCTCTTTATGGGCGGTGTTCCTTGGGTAATTATAGGTAAATCGCTTTCTGGGAGCCCTTTACCTGTCTCTGCGTTATCTGGTTCTGGATTGTTCCCAGGCTTCGCACCCTGAGTGGGCTGCCTGCTGCTTTTTTGTGCCTGTTCTGCGCTTGGTTCAAGGGTTATATTGCTGGCTTCACCGATTTGGGGGAATAGATTTTGTGTTCCTGTTTCGGGCGCTTTTTGTATACAGATCTCATATGTTTCCAAGGTTTTTGTTTTAGTTTTACTGTTGCACCCCAACCCATTAATGGGTGTTACCTCGGTAAGAGTCTCACGTATATTGATGACTTCCTCGCATTCCGATAGACACGTGGCACCCTCGAGTTGAGCTACGCTTTGTTCCATAGTAGGGATATTCCCAAAGAGGTGCAAAAAGCCTTTGCGTTGAGAGTCAATTTTGTATTTCCTGCCTTTGCGTTTCTTTGCTCGTCTTTGCTTGGCATTCATTTTAAAGTTTGCTTTTAATTCTTCCGCATTTACAAAGAGTGGAGGTTCTGTTGTTCTGGTTTCGCTCACCCCTTTGCTTGTTGGTGTTATAGGTGGAGGGGCCCTTGATTTAGAGTTGCCTTGTCTATTACTCACCGGTGCTTCTTTGGTCCTCGAGTTGTCTATGGCCGCCTTGAAGGAGCTATCGCAGGGATTGCTTTGTTTGCACTTGGATGGCCCTCTGAGCTGTATGCACAGGTTGCTCAGTATTGTTGGTAACGTTGCCAGTTTATCGATGATTGGGCCGCATCCGCATTCTTCTCTATAATTCCCAAATCTTTGGTTCGGTTGAGTCAGTTTGTTTTGAAGAAGCGTATTTAGCGTGCCCAACTTCCCATCAATGGCAACTACAAATACAGCCAGTGTGTCAAGTAGCGTCAATTGGGTGTCCATTTTATCCGACTGATAGTTGAGGGCTTCTACCAGGAGTTGTGTTGTTTTGAGTAAACTGCACCAGGCGCTTTCATACTTTGTGTGCTTTGGGGTTTTGTCGTGATTTTCTGCGGTTATGGGGCTTTTTGGCCCACCTCTGAAGCCCCCATATCCTTCATTGGATATTCATGAGAGGCGTCGCTTATTGTAATGGGCGTATTCGGCACTTTCCCAAAATTGAGTCGTTCTTTTCCCAGCGCTCCTTTTCAGTATTTACATTTACTTCATTATAGTCGCTGAGATGCTTTGTTTGTTCTTGGCTTATTGCAATACAGTTCATAGATCCGTCGGCTTCGCCTCCCTTACCGAGTGTGTTGCCCTCACAAGATTTTTCATTAGCAATAGAGCCAGGGCCTATGAGGCTTTTGTGGAGTATGTTTGTAGGCTGGCTTTCTATATTGTTTTTTGCCCTGTGCACTTGAATAAGGTTTGCTTCTAAGGCAAATTTCATTCCTGGCCTTATCTCATCGTTTATGACTGTCCTTGTGATGCAGCTTTTGTTGTGCTGAGGGGTTGATGTCACTTGTAGTGATCCCCTAGCCGTAGGGCTCGGGCTTCCCTTGCTGTTGATTGCTGGCAGTAAGCCAGTGTACTGCACAGGCTGAGAAAGCTGAGATGGTTCAATGGGTTGCTGTAAGCATAAAGACTCATTGATGTTTGAGAGTAATGTGTCCCCTGCATTTCTTAAAAAATGAAACTTTGTATACATTTTTGGTTGAAGTATTGCGAGGCTGGTTTTTGTTTTGCTGCTCTTTTCTGCTTTTGTCGGTTGCTCACTACTCAGGCAATTGTGGTCGGATTTGTCGCTTGTTATGTCGGTTGTGTAATACAGCTGGATACCGTGCGTTTTCATCCAGGAATAAAGGGCCATGAACATTTAAAAAAGATTCGGTTGATAGAACTTGTGCGTTACTGAAATGTCTTACGAAATGAGATAACAATTATTTTATATTCGAGAATATATAAGGTTGAAAGCTCTTTTGGTGCTCCATAAATGCATTTCTATCTTGCGACATTCAAGCATGTAATTCTGTTGACAGAGATGGATTATATGACTGCTGGTCCAAAAGGTGTGTAAACTGTGGGTGAAAAATGTCTGTTTATAGTTTAAGTTAACAGATCGCGCTGTATCTTTATAGCCCTAAAACAATTCAAGTGAAAGCCAGTAGGGATTAGTTAGAGATAAAGTGGCAATCGAGCGTGAAAAGAACACTACAGATTCAGTCACGTTTTTCTTTCTTTTTAAAGAATTGTAGAAGATTACGCCGCACTGCATATGTGAGATAGGAAAAATAGCAAATCTATGCGGTGAGGGAATTGGACGAGTGTGCCTCGTGACACTGTGGTTTGTACAGATTATTAGTGGCGAGTAGTTTCATACACCGGATGCCATAATTAAGAGTGCACCTCAGAAACCCATATTTGAAATCAGGCCCTCTGCTGACTCCCCATGTCTGTACTTGACAAGGTTGAGAATAGATATATGTGCAACACGTGTTCACACTCCAAAAACATTCCAGTTGCATACGAGCTGCTGCATTCTGCACTACACACATATCCTTCATAAATTCAAATGTGGATATATGCACAGTGAATGCCTTATATCTGCCATTCTGTAGGGTTACTAAATGGCTAAATTTGATGAGAACACGTGGTTTCCAGGCCTAGGTTTTCATTTATACTCCCCCTTCCTTAAGAAACTCTCAGCAGACCAAAAGCCACTGGCTGACTACCGCCCAATCCTATCTGTTATTGTTTGCAGATCATTGCCATGAAAATTTTGTGGACAGTCCTGCTTGTATGATGGGTTAGATGTGTTTAAGCTATGTTGTGCTCGTGTTTCACAGCGTCACTGGTGATGGAAAATGTATGCTGTGGTGTAATAGATTGCTTGGCCTGTTTACTCACTGTAATCTAAAGTCAGGCACTGTCATGAAAAGTATGTTCACGCTTGGTTTTGTAATGGGTGTGGTAAGGTGGGATAACAGTAATGACTGGAATAAGGAAAATTCATGTATCGGTAATTACCGTCGGGCTCGCTCGCTCGCATACGTTGATTCATTCTGCACATGCCACGCCAGTTTCAAATTCCGCCAGCCGTCACTGATTTATGTATTCTTCTACATATGTAGATTATGTTGTGCTCACAAGCGTGAGACCTAGTTCAAGCAGATAATGTCTTGCATGAATTGTGAAACTGATATGTGGATTGGCTGCAAGTGGTGTTTTGGCAATAGTTGCCATAGGACTGTAGAAACTGCATGATCAATACATGGAGTCTTTATCTTGAATACATATTTAACACAAGGGTATTCCTTGCAAGTTTGTCCACTCTCAGTTCTCATCAACACAAATTGATATATAAAGACTTCCAATTACTGATGTTGGAATCTTCAGCTCTGGTTTCTCAATGAATTGCACAAATGCATCATATCTGTACAGCACCAAACAAAATGCAGCAATAAGCTCCCCCATAAATTAGCAGACATAGTGTTTCTAATTGTCAAAACTGGCTGGTTTATGCGTGCCAACCCCAATAATATCTAGTGAGGTCACACTATTTGTTTTACAGCTTGTCATGGCTTCAAATCTGGAGCAGATTAAGTGACACTACAAGATTGCACCAGGGATGACCTCTCCAATGAAAATGTTTTTTTAGAGAATAATTCTAAGCAAGATGACTCTATTGGCTGTCATTGCATATTACTGGGATCAATAAAGCTTTGCCTAGGGAGTAGAACTTAGGGCCATATGTATCAAGGCTAAATGGGTTCGCAAACGCCGAAATTCGGCGTTTGCGAACCCATTTTCGGTAAATGGTATGTATGAAACCATTTGGGAGCAAAATAAGGAATCGCAAAATTTGCCATTCCTTATTTTGCGATTGCATTTAAGGAATCGCAGTTTGCGATTCCTTAAATGCAATGTATCAAGGAAAAATAAATTCCAAAATGCCCATAAGGATTCGCAAATTACCACCAACTTCTAGTTGGTGGTAAGTTGCGAATTCTTTTAAAAAAGCATTTTTTTAAAAATCCAAAGGTGCCATGTGGCGCTTAGGGCATGTATGTGCGCCATATGCCCACACATGTCGTTTTCTGTGGTGCAGCAGGGTGTTCTTGAGACACCCCTGCACCCTTGAACATATCCTCAATTTGCGATTCGCAAATTGCGAATCGCAAATTGAAAATCATTTCACATTCATTTCTATGGGCCTCCTGGCCCATAGAAATGAATGGCAAATTATTCCTTAATTGCAATTAGCAATTTGCTAATCGCAATTAAGGAATTTTAAGGAATCGCTAAAAAATAGCGTATTTCTTCATACATACCAGTTTGTGATTTCTAAATAGCGATTCCTCAAAATTCACTATTTAGGAATCGCAAAAGGGTATGTTGATACATATGGCCCTAAGTTACCTATGTGCTAGTTTTTTGTATGTCAAAGGAAAGATCAAACCTTCATACTTTCTCAAAGGTGTTCCAGCCAGGCCTCATCAGTGATTTAAAGACCACTTACCCCACTCTATCCCCATTTAAAGGGCAAGTGCATGTCATTGAGGGAGTACAACAGCAGCTTTGTCAAATGTGGTTGGCCACGTTTCACAAAGGAGTTAGCCTAACGGCTAGGGCGCTCAACCTCGGACCTCGGGACCTGGGTTCGAGTCTCGGTAATAACACTAAAACATCCTGTGATTCTGGGCAAATCACTTAATCTCCCCGTGCCTAACAAAAATGAATGTGTGTCCTCATGTAACGTTACTGGTGCTATGTAAAGCGCTCTGATAACCGATACGGGTTCGCGCTATATAAAACTCTGCAAAAAAAAAATACATATCTGGGAGCTGTTTGATAAAATATACCATACACTTTATCGAGAACATTTCTCAATCATTTTCAACTTTAACTAGAGGAAGAAGTTTCAATCTAATAGTTCCTTTAAGTAAATGCCTGTACACATGAAATACCAACTTTTGTAGATTTCAAAATAAATGTGTATCTATGAATGGGACTCTTGGGTACCAGAACCAACAACTTATATCTATACAGGAGCCTTGGCCTGTCACACGTACATTCTGCAACACATGCTACATGTACCAACGCTTAAAGTGAGTAAAGTGGTGAGATGAAAAAAATAGCTCCAACAAGTTAGCTCTTTGTACCTCTTTCCTCATAAATGTAGGTTTATGCTTGTCACTTAAGCTTTTCAATATTTGCATTATAAACGCCTTGGTGAAATTTCAGCAAAACTATAATATACATTTGATGAAGGTCATTACACAGTGAAGAACAATGTCTACTTAAGATTACTTCAAAACTGCATCCAAAGGAAAAAGGCTGCTCCCAGTGGTAGAATGAGAGTTAATAGTAGGCCTCAAAATTCTATTCATACCAGGAAGATTGGAGAAGGACCAGAGTATATTTTTCTGTAACAGAAGTGTGTGGGTTTATGTACAGCAGTTTACCTAGCTGAGTACATGACGATCCCTCTGTCCATCCTCCTCTAAAAGCAAAGCAGAATATATGACATTGCACTGAATGTGTTTACGACGCATGCCTTTACAATGCGGTCAGTACAACAACCGCATTGTTACCACGCTTACCATTACAACGCAAGTCATTACAACACATTGATGTAGGGGCACTGGAGTTTGGAATAGTATAATTTACTATTCAAACTCCAGTCTGTGCAACAGTAGAGAACGTGTTGGATTGCAAATCCAACACCTAAAGTGCACTACAGCAAGTTGTTGTAATGACTTGCATTGTAATGGTATGCGTGGTAATAACGCGATCATTATACTGACCGCGTTGTAATGGCATGCATTATACCAACAGCGTTGTAAATGCTGTTTCCCCTAAAAGCCTCACCGTAGTGGTCAGCCTACTGGAGCATTTCAGCCCTACTGCTTTCTAGTTAGATGCAATGAATATGGAACTTACGTAATTTTTTCCTGAAACATTGCAAAACTTTTCAGTCCTTCATACAACTCTACAGAGAGCCCTTATACGCTTGACAGTAACATATATTCTCCGCGAAAAATATATTAACCTTATACACTGTTTTTTTTGTATGAAAAGTGACAGAAATCTGTGCAAAATATTTAATTTGAATTTACTTTCCAGTCAAAGCGTATTTTGTGTTGGAAAGTTTTCCATGGGTGGTGCATGGGCATTCCCATGCAACTACTTATGTTTTTTATGCAAAACTCAATTTTTTAGCAACAGTAGACAAGGTTTACAGCAGAAAATAAGGCCTCTTTGAGGGTGGAATAAAAAGGAGAAATTGTTTTTATTTCCCTCAACTTTTCTGACTTTGTACATGTTGCACTGTACAGCACACATCCAGAATGGGAACAGCTTTGAAGCGTGTCTAAGCATAGTATTTTGTACTAGAATGTTACCCTTCAAGTACAAAACGGAAGCTTGAAATAATGCAGACACCTTTTCACTGTGTTGCAAATGTTTGTGTGTGGCTCTAGGCAGTCAAAATATGCACCCACACTAGGGAGAGAGCAGGACAGTGCTATAGTGTCATATCTTTGCCAAAATGAAAACTTTCCTGCTCAATCCCTCTCACACAATGGAGCACATTATCTTTGGGTGCTACACTGCCTTGTGTGAGGACTGTAAATCTGGGTCTCAGAGTCTTATATTCAGTGCCTGGATATATATGGCTCCATCAGGTTCTCCCTAAGCGTTTATGTTAAAACTCTACTATATCAACAGGGTAGGAGGTCTTAAATGCCCTACTAGAATTCAGGAGCTACTAAAACACAAATTCTATCCCAAAAATACAATCAAGGAAACACTGAGTGAAAATGAGATAAAGACAGTTCCTGTCGGAGAGGAATCTCAGATTTAAGGAAGATATGAAGGGATCCGGAGTTAAAACAGCTGTCATAGAAAACAGTAGTCAAGAAGTTGAGTGGACAGAATAGTAAAAAATTCACATCCTCCAGTATGTACTTTTGTGATATGTTAACCACAAAATGCAGTATTTTTATTCCAATTGTTTTCTGAAATGCACACGGTTATGCACCTATTTTTTTTTTAACTGCTTTAATGTTTTATACGATTTACGTGTTTTAAAAAAAACTGGGCATAGCTATTTGTACAACTGTTACGTTCACCAATATCGAATTACTTTTGATGCATGTTTGTACCATGTACCTTTTCTATGAAAATGACATTTTGGAAGTATGATATAAAATATTAAATAAAAATGAATTTTCTAAAAAGTAATAATTCTGGATTTCCCACAGGTCAACACGTTTGGATTCTATATATATATTTTACTTGCAGACTCGCAAAAGTCAGCTCAGTCAAGTAATGAATTTCACATGAATCTATAATTGGGAGGAGTATGGAGAAACGAGAGCTTGAGAAACGTAAGATTGCCTAATATTGCTAAGTATAAGGGAGAGGTCAAAAATACCTTTCCACACACCTTTATGGAACATGTTCATGAGAACAACCCACTCCCTTCCAACTACCCAACCACAAATGTAGTTTGTAAATAAAGTCTCTCAGTGCATAACCTGCACTGGATGAATCACAACCGTAGACGGACGTCTGCACAAAGCACTAACGGCCAGATGTAGATTGACTTGAGTTTACGATTCCCTAATAGCGAATTTTCCGAAATTACATACAGTTATGTACAAAAGTGTGTTTTACACTGTTTACTATTTCCAATGGGTCACAAGGAACCTCACCCATTTATATTCATGTGGCAGGTCACAATTTGCGACAATTTGGAATGGCTAGCAATCACATGGATGTTGGCCTGCTGGGGTCAGCAGACCACTATGCATGTGACTGCTATTTAAAAAGAGCTTTTTTTTTATTCTGAAATACACCACGTTTCCTTAAAGGAAGACAGAATGCATTTAAAAAAGAACAATGAAAAGCCTCCTTTTAATTTTTTAAGAGCAGGCAGTGGTCAATGGGGCCATTGCCTTCGCGTAACAAATGTTGGCATCCCCATTCACAAAGGGTAAGGGGTCCCTTGGGCCCCCCTTGCCGTTTGCTAATGGGTTACCACCTCCTTCACTTAGTCGGTAAACTATGAATGTTTTACGATCGCATTCCAGTCGCAAAACATTTATATATGCCCTGAGACTCAGTAGAAAAACCGAAGTACACACACACAGTACATGACTGAAGTACATGCTCAATATAATGATATTCTCTTTTAAAAATTGTAGTGTTAAAGGCTGCCTATTGGTAAAGAAGAATGTACTTCTACTGAACCGCTACATGTCTTTGCAGGGAATAAAGCACCTTTAGCACTACAATTCTGAAACAAGAAGATTATTATATTGAACGTTTACTTCAATCATGGACTGTGTGTGTGTGTGTGTGTGTGTGTGTGTGTGTGTGCTTCAGTTTTGCTACTGAACATTGCCAACCAGGATTCCTGTGTTCTAGTCAACACACCCCAGGGGGCGGGGTCTATTACTGAATAATATCCAAGTAAAGTAATGCTTCTGTGTTCTAACCAACAACACTGCCATTACATTACTGTGCTAGTATATGTGCTGGATTGGATGGCATAGCCACCGTTGTTTCTTTATGTCAATGCCCCTTCGGCTCATCATTAGGAAGGGATGCCATTGGCATGCCCCTTCCTAATAGCGACTCGCAAACCCAATTTGCGATTCAGTAATAGCTTACTGAATCGCAAATAGGGCTTTCTATATTTAAAAAAGATTTTTCAGGTCGCAAACGGTCTGTTTGCGAGCTGAAAAAAGAGTTGTACATCTGGCGCCAGGAGGCTAACTAATTTGGAAATGATGTGCTACATATATATCCAGAATCATAACATAACATTACATAACATACCATAACAAAACAACATAACTGCTGAAAGTTGACTACTACTACAGCTGTATGGTTGTAGCAAATTAATATCTTACTCGAAAGGATAGTTTCATCCCAAATACCACATACTGAATGTTCATGAAGCAACATTTGAAAGTCATACAGGCAACTTTGAAAATTGGACTTTTGTACATTTTTCAAAGTTTCATGTTGCGCACACACATGCTCTTGGTACATGTGTGTGTGCAACATATGTGCACAGATCAATTTCAGGGGTGGAACAGGGTGTCCTTTTGACACCCTGGCACCCATGAAATTGCATTCGCAATTGGCGATTCTCTAATTGAGAATCGCAAATTGATAATGTCTTCCCATTCATTCCTATGCGAGTCGCAGTTAAGGAATGTTTAGAAATTGCTATTTTTTAAGCGATTTCTACATACATAGGCTTTTGCGATTCCTTAATTGCGATTCCTTAAAAATCGCAACTAAGGAATTGCAAAAGCCAACATTGATGCATGTGCCTGTATGATCTTTACAGATTGCACAAGCAGTTAAGTGATCATGAATGATCACAAACATGTTTCTGCAATCGAGGGGGGCGAGCTAACAAATTGCCTCTAATAGCCCTTGCACAAGCCCAGTCTTGAAAATATTTGTAATGTAAATCATGCACCAAACATTATTGTAGAATATGGTGCCTTCCAAATTAAAGATAATGTATTTCTCTTACATGCAGAAGCAATTACTTTTAGTACATCAGATTAATTGAGAATTATTTGCTAAAAGAGAGTTTTTGAGTATGAACTGAAAAACATATCTGGCCCGCCCTGATGACAATGATATTATTAATCTAAGAGGCAGGTCAATTTTATCCTATAAGTGGTCAAGATTCTTATTACAAATGGAACAACATTATAGGCTATTAAATAAAACGTGAGTGGTACAGCACACGTACCTCATCGCAAGGTAATTTATCTCATGCATAATTATTTAAAACATTGAATGTGTATGTTTACAAATAAGCAATTTAAAAAAATGATACAGCCTAAAACCACAAAAATTGCATCTGAATAAAAAGATAGTAGAAGCAGATGAAACGCCATACGTAAAATCTGCATTTACCAAACAGACTGCATTGATTTTTTAAATAGAGCCATGTACTTGACAAAACAAATGTTAAAGAACAGACTTTTGGGTTTAAGGAGTCAATTGAAGCTTACCTTCATGACGGTATGCCAAGTTGATTAAACGAGTTACACAGCAGAGTTCTTCACTCTGTTAGAAGGCCAAGGCAGATACAAGTGATGTGGATTACAGTTCCTCTCTGCCACTGGTCTTGCTCATTTCAGAAGAAACTCAAATTCAGAGAGGGCTCCAGAGCAGTATGGTATGAATTTGGCTTATAAGATCTTGGAGTAACAAGATGGCTTGTATAATTGCATTCTTATATTGGAATAGGAGTTAATTACCAGCCATGCATAGGAGGTACAGACTAGAGTGCTTGTGTCTTCAAGTGTTTATATCTTACACATTGATTTGGGCAATTTTGTTCTGTATTTATCTGTATTCATGTGCAGTCACAAAATATTCACATGTCACCACCTACTTCAAGTAGGTAGTAAAACATTCACAAATCCCTTCGCCTTTGGGAATGGTAAAAAAAACATTTTTTCAGAGCAAGCAGTGGTCCCATGGACCACTGCCTGCTCTTAAAAAATACAAATAAAACTTTTCATTTTTCTTTTGTAAATGCAAGAAAACGAGCAGCATAAAAAAATTCTTTTGTCTAAAAGCAATCCTGGACATGGTGGTCTGCTGACCCCAGTAGGCCACCATCCACGTGATTTTACTGATTTGTAATGGGGCGGTAATTGCGACCTACCTTATTAATATTCATGAGGTAGTTCTATTTGCAACCTACTAGGAATCGCTAAATAAAACTCATGGAGTCAATTACTTTAGGAATAGCGATTACCTAATTGTAATTCGCAGAGAATCGCAATTAGGTCATTGCTATCTCTAATAATTATACATTTGGCCCTAAGCTCCTTAGCTGGCCTAATACTCGAAGACACATTATTAAATAAATAAATACATAATATTTAAAATGTTTCATAAAGTGTTTACTGAACAATTTTATCAGCGTATACGTTTCATATTCAAGGTTCCATTCATTGTTTTAATACAAATTTAAAATCTTGCAATTTATTAAAATATTGCAATCATGAATGCTTCCTACCACTGAAACACATCTAATATGTTAAAAACATTCTTATATACTTGAAACCAAGAATATGGCAGTGACACATCTCGTGATTCATCAGTCTCCAAAAATAAAAATAAAGAACATGCTAATAAATTCTCTAAACTTTATTTCACACCTAAATGTCAGCATGGTTTTGTTACTGTGCCTACAATAATTAAAACATGTTTACCTCCAAGCTTAGCAATTGTGTTTGAGAGAGAAGAAATTATGAAAAAAGAAAATCATGTAAGTGATGCAAAAATCCTTTTCATAAACTGCAGATCCATAAAATATAGGTGTGTATTTATCAAAGGTTCACACAATCCAGGGCAGCAAGCAAAGTTCCAGAATTGTACTGCGCCAATGGGAGGGAGATGAAAAGTGCCATATCAACCAAGATATTATTATTATTATTATTGAGTGTTTGTATAGCGCATGGCTAGCCAACAGGTTTTCCCATCACTTCGGGTGTGGGTAGGTCAGTCTGAGGGCTAGAAAAACAAGGGGCCATAATATCAAGAAAAGGCGATACATTATCACCGCATTTATCGGCAGGAAACTGCCGCTAAAGCGGCTCTAATGGGCTTGATAATATGCACTTGTAAATTCCCATAGAAGCCCAGGTTCTGGTGTTAACCGGGGCTTCTATGGGAATTTACAAGGGCATAATATCAAGCCCATTATCGCCGCTTTAGCGGCAGTTTCCTGCTGATAAAAGCGGCGATAATGTATAGACGTTTCTTGATAATATGGCCCTAGATCTTTAATGCTTTGTGAAAGCTAAAAAGGGAGGTGCAGCATCTCAAGGATTTAGGAAGAGAGTTCCATAGTTTAGAACCAAGGTAGGAGAAGGATAGTCCTCCCATTCAGGCTACTTCCACTCTTGGAACTACAAATAGTGATTGGTTGCTGGAGCGTAGAGTGTGAACATGATGATACATGCACACTAGGTTTTGCAAGTATTGCGGTGCTGAACAGGTGTGGATTTTGTACATATAGCAGAGAGCTTTGAAGTTTATTCCCTTATCCACTGGAAGCAAGTGTAGTTGGCAGAGGAGCTCAGATGCGGAGAAATGTTTAGGGAGGAGAAACAGAAGCCTTGTGGTGTAATTATGAACCACCCGTAGACATCTTAATGATGCATTATCACATCCTAGGTACAAGATGTTGCCATAGTCAAGTCTGGGTATGATCATGGACTGGATAACGGTTCTCTGGTCAGAAAAGGGGAGTATGCAAAAAATCTTCTTAAGCCATTTCATAATGGTAAAACATGTTGAGGCTACTCCTGCCACTTGTGATGTCATAGACAAGGTGGAAATGAGCCAGATGCCAAGGTTTTTAACTTGATAGTTGGGAGTAGGTGGCATACCCAGCATGGCAGGACAATGCTGAGGGCCCCAGAGCTGGGGGTTCCTACCTAATACCATAACCTCGGTCTTGTTGCCATTCAATTTCAAGGAGTGGTGTTAATCCAAGATGAGGTAGGAATTGAGAAACTCAGAGTAAACTTCCCACCCAGGTGACAGCGAGAAAATGGTCTGAGTATCATGTGTAAGAGTACAGGGCGCTTCCACTGGATTCGCTAAAGGGCTGACGTAGACGATGAAGAGCATCGGGCTGAGGTGGAGCCTTATGGAATTCCTGAAGTAAGTGGGAGGGATTCAGACACCATATTTGATGAAAAGACCTAAAATGTATGATCCATGAGGAAAGAAGAGTTCCAGTGTCATGCCTTGAAGGCCCAGCTGCATCACTGTGTCAGTGAGAGGATTGAGTAATACAGTGTCGAAAGCCACACTAGGATCCGAGTCTAGGAGTTGCCTTAGGTGCTCAGTCACTCCTAGCTGGGCATTTCAGTGCTAAGCCCAGTTCTGAAACCCTGCTGAAAAACGTGAAGGGCACCTTGTGATTCCACCAAGGAGGAGAGTTGGGCATTGACATGTTTTTCCAATATCTTGGAGAAAATGGGTAGTAAAGAAATCGGTCAAAAATTGGACAAAATATTATAGTCAAGATGAGTCTTTTTTAATAGGAGTAGGACTACTGCATGTTTCCAAGCTTTAGGAAGATGTCCCTTGTGCAGGGAGGAGTTCGGGAGCTCAAGCACCTGCTGCATATGCTGTGGGCTTAAGGTGCTCAATTTGGCAGAAGGAAGAAGGTCTAGGGTGGATCCTGACTTGTTTGAATGCAGTAGGTTCATCAGTTCAAAGGAGTCCAACAGAGGTAGACACTGTAATCAAGCTAACACCTTATGTGTCACAGAAGGGACTTCACTCCCGATAGTGCACTCTTCAGCTCCCTGTGCTGGTGCACTTGTGGCTGCCTGCTTTATAGGCAGGATTGTTTTTGTGCAGGAAGGTACGCCTTCCTGCTGAAAAACAATCCAAAGAGGCCTATTCCTTTTCTCTGTGTTATGTAGAATGCACACATTGAAAGGGGATGTAACTAGGAGAAATACACATATTTCCCTTTGTTACACCACTCTGTGGTAGTTGTGCCGATTTCATGCAATCCCTGCTTTACAAATCTTAGTAAATCTGGAATTGCATGAAATACATATGTGGATGTGCAGGAATGTCCATTATTCACCCATGGAGCACCTACCACTAAGAAATGCAACACAACGCAGTTCAAGCTGCTGCATTGCTTTATATTTCTTTACAAAGCCACACAAGGTCCAACAAATCAGGCTTTATGTGCCCTTGTAAACCTAAATACTACTTTGTGTTGCCCTGCATCACCCTGAGCAATGCAAAAGCTTAGTAAATCTGGGCTATAGTGTTTATTTTCAGTACAACATCTCTTTACAGAGATAATGTGCATCAACAACTCATCTTTAAATGAGAAATCACCAAAACAATCCAAAACAAATGAGCTCCGAAAGAGGTTGTGATCTACAGCAGAGTGCAATGGATATTGAAACCTCATTGAAAATGGGAGTTATGGACATAGATGGGGAGAAGGAGCACTTGATTAAAATAGGAGTTGCGAAGTGCAAGTGAGAGACAAAGTCAGGAGGCAGGGTCTTTAGAGCATCAATAGGGCAAGGGCATACATTTGGATAAGTGGTCTGACAGTCAATTGCCTACACTGCTGAAAATTCTACTTTAAGAAAACGGATGCAAGTGCAGGCCTTTGAGGCAGGGGGGGCATAGACTGGTGTCTCTTCTTCTATTTCCTGCATGGTTTCCTGCTTTGAGTTGTTGCTACTATGTCTCTTGTTTGTATGTCTTGAGGTCTTAGTCTTGGACGATAGCTATGGTGGGGTGCCTGAACTGAATAGATTGCCTAATTTGAGCAATTGATTGTCTGTGATGTGCAGTAGAACCTGATTCTGGACAGTGAAAACTTAAATCAACATGACAGTGTGCTAGGATTCAGCCAACAACATGGTGACATTGGCTTGATCTCTATATGTTAGTACAGCCACTAATTAGTTACTATTGGCACCGGCTTCCAAGTGGTCAACAGAACATGTGCAATAACTTGCAGAATGGCCAGAGACAGTGGCTTGAGAATCAGCACGTTGAGGGGAACATGACCATTCTGTCTCACAGGAGGAAGCTGTGTGCCAGTACATGCTCATGGAGCATGAAGCTGCCTAGCAGGAGCTGCTGAGGGACAACCTAGAGCACAACATTATGTTGCTGCAACTAAACAAGGAGAGAGGCAGTGTTTGCTGCTATTTACCGGGGGTTACAGGGTGGGGAGAAGGGGATAGGGTTCTACATGAAATGAAACCCACTTATCTTTAGGCCAGCCACCGCCTCTCGGTCCACTCGTTGCCACCTCTCGCTCCTGGAAGGAGGAACAGAAAGCACCAACACTCCTGACTCCCAGAGCCTGTGATTGGCATGATAACCGTGGATAGACACTCAGGCAGGGAATGGGAGCCTGGGGCATGTTCGGCACCCAGGCTGCAATGCAGCCTGGGTGCAGAACATTCAAGGTGCGCATGACAGTTTGGCAGGCCCGAGAGGGCAGGTCAAAATGTCATTGCGCACCTTGAAGTGGGCAAACCACTCCTCCCCTGCCCTACTCTGGCAGCCCAGCCCTGCGCTGCGCCGCCCCACACGAAAAGGGAAAGGAAAACTGAAATATTAATAATGCTAGGTATTAACATTTTAGTTTTCTTTAACTAATACTCCCAGAGCAGTGGGGTGACGCTTAGCAGAGGAGCCACCACTGGAGAGAGGCAGAGTGGGGCAGCAGCTTCAGCAACAGCCATGTCAGTGGTCTCACCAACTTCAACAGATGCTCCCAACTAGGGAAAGCAAACGCGCTCCATCAGAATCAGAAATATCATAGAGGAAGAAGCTATGTGTCATCTTGCTAAAAGAAATTTCAAGTGTATGTCCATAGTGGCTTTCACATTCAATTGGAATCTGTCTCTCGTATGCTGTATTCTTCTGTTCAGCAAGTTTCCTGACTTTGTTGGTCACAACAATGATGTGATAAAATTTAGCAATTGTAGCAATTGGCCTTGATCAATAAAACAAGCATGGTTTTAGGCATAAAAGCCCACTGTTTTGCAACTCTTCAGTCCACTGTTTCATGCAGCCGGGATTATTCAAGATTGACAAGGTTTAACATTCTTGGTACCAGGGTATTGTCATTTAGGTCAACCAATCATTCCCATAATATCTGAATCTTAATACAAATCTGTAAACAATAGTACTCTGGTGTAATTAAGCATCAATTCAAGATTCAAAACTACCATTTGCAAATATTTTAATTTAACAATGATTGGGCCAATGCAAAAAGGCATTTATGATTACATGAAATATTACTTCAAGTGTTATCATATTCATAGTTGCCTTTTTGAAGTGCCCATATCATAGTCAAATTAATATATATGACCTGAATCATCACCCTATTCACAGTAGGACCCCTAAAACAGACATCCTTATCAAATATGTATTCAGTTCAGGTGAGTGATATACAAATGCAGAATCTCAGAATGTCTGCATACCCCTTCTATGAGTTAAGAATCAACCTGACAGATAAGGTAAGGATCATTGAAAAAAAGGCAACTGCATAGCACAGATAACTAAAACACAACACAACAAATAGCCATTTTCCTTAAAAACAAACTACTTGGGAAATTGGATCTTAGTCCTTTTTTCTCATGAACTAAATATGATGAGATCAAATGCATTTTCTTAAAATAATAATAATAAGAACACATTTTATATAATGCTTCAAACAGCAACACATTTGGCACCTGTAAATAATTAAAACATATATTGGTCCAATTTCTTATTTTTTATGCAAACATTTGTATTTGTATTTCCATAACAAACAATCAACCAGTCGCTTGGTCTTAACACAAAATCAGCACTTTAGAGTTCACAAGACTCCCCCCCAAAACCCTTCTACACTTCCATAGCTATCAAAGCACTTGCTGTACTCCTACAACCTAGTGCATGGTAAGACCAGGAATTCTTCCAAACCTTCTCATATTTACGGGGACACCCTCTGGCCGTACACCAGTCAATGACACGTGTCCATTCTGTTATCAATGGAGCTACAGGAGACAACAATTGCTTAGCTATATCACGTTTAGCCACCAACATGCCCAATTCCACCAGTATCCTGTCCCCTTCAGGACCTCTAAGATCCCCTAAGATGTATATTTCAATATGCGTCCCCACTACCTGGGACAAAGGGGATATGACACTGTTCCAGTAGACCTGGTGACTGGACATGACCATACCATATGGAAGAAGTCATCTCTGGGTTTGTGACACATACCACAGTCTCGAAAGGCATGATCTTCCGCCATCCACAACCAACGGGGCATCAAGTAGGCCTGCAGAAGAACTTTATATTGAAGGAGTCGGAGCCTCTCCAAGATCACCTATATGCAGGGGCCATGCATGCATCCCTCCAATCGGCTTTGTCCAAGGCCCTCACCCACATCTCCCACTTCTCCAGGAGTGGGCCCCTCAAGTCCAGGGAGCGCAACACCAGGCATTTATAAATTATGGTGATGCCACCTTTCCCAACGGGCCCAAAAAAAGTTGGCCCTCGAGTGGACAATATTCGGTGACATCAGTCAGCTCTCATTTGTATTCCAAGAACAAATGTCAAAATTGTAGATAGCCAAAAAACTGTGAAGCGGGCATGTGGAAGTCCACTTGAAGGTCATGAAAGGACCTTCGGTGATCACGCTCTCAAACATCTCCCAGGCGAGAGATACCTATTTCGTCCCACCCTTGGAACCGCTCCAGAGATGCTACCTGTGCAAGTCAATGGCCCTTTCACAAGGGAGTCTCAGGTGTGGGGTTCTAAAGATGGTCCCACCCCATCCACTTCAGTGCAGCCCTCCATGCCCGGAAGACCACTAGAGTCATTTCTGGAATGGAAGTCAAGATGGGTGCTGCATAAGTTATCCTCACCACACATTTTAGGTCAAGGAGAGACAGTTCTGCCTGGTATGTGGAATCTCCCCACAAGGGTCGCAGAGTAATAGAGGTGGACATCAGCCATTGCCTACCAACCCTCTTAAACAGAGTGGATGTACCTCCCAAAAGTCACTCTCTGAGGTTTTATTGTCTAAATGAATATGCATATCATGGCTGCCAGGGATACAAACCAGTTCTGTGGAATCGGGAGGGGGTAATTCCCAAGGACATGGATCAACCTTGGGAGGATCATCATTTTAAAAAGGAGCTATTCTGCCATTATATTTTCCAGGAGTTTGTCCCAATGAGACATGTCATGCTGGGGCATATTACCAAGGGTGGCAATATGGAATTATCGCCACTTTAGCGGCCGTTTTCGGCCGCTAAGCGGCGATTATTCCATCGCCCTTTTACCAAGCTGTCGCTAACACCAGTTAGCGACAGCTTGTAGGCGATAGCGAGCGGTTTGGGGCCCGCTTTGCATGTCAGCGATATTTATCGCTAATGACATGCAAAGTGGGCGTACCCAACCGGTTAGCGACTGAAAGCAGCCGCTAACCTCGCTATCGCCTATTACCAAGAAAGGCGTTAGTCTGAGTGGATCAATTGGAATGTTAAAGCACACAAGATGATGGACAGAATGTTGCACATGGCAAAACATTCACCCCCAGTCACAGATCTGGGTTTAATCCATCATTATTTTGCTCACCAATCCAGCCCAGTTCAGTCATGACCATATGCAAATCAGTCTTGACCCTGTGCCTCATGGGAACAGTCCAGACCGAACTGCCAAGCCATGTCTTCCCTGGACCGGAATCAAGCATCCTAGGACCGGTTTCTGGCTATCAGCCGTCTTCAGTCAGGATAGCTTGACTCCAGTGGCTTAGTGAGCACAGGACCCACGTCTGGGCATACCCTTCCCACAAAGGGTGAACAGAAAAACACACAAGATGATGGACGAAATGTTGCACAATGGCAAAACATTCACCCCCAGTCACAGATCTGGGTTTAATCCATCGTTATTTTGCTCACCAAGCCACCCCAGTTCAGACATGGCCATATGCAAATCATTCTTGACCCTGTGCCTCATGGGAACAGTCCAGATCGAACTGCCAAGCCATGTCTTCCCTGGACCTGAATCAAGCATCCTAGGACCGGTTTCTGGCTATCCACCATCTTCAGCCAGGATAGCTTGACTCCAGTGGCTTAGTGAGCACGGGACCCACGTCTGGGCATACCCTTCCCACATAGGGTGAACAGCAAAACACACAAGATGATGGACGGAATGTTGCACAATGGCAAAACATCCACCCCCAGTCACAGATCTGGGTTTAATCCATCGTTATTTTGCTCACCTAGTCCCCCCAGTTCAGGTATGGCCATATGCAAATCAGTCTTGACCCTGTGCCTCATGGGAACAGTCCAGACCGAACTGCCAAGCTATGTCTTCCCTGGACTGGAATCAAGCATCCTAGGACCGGTTTCTGGCTATCAGCCATCTTCAGCCAGGATAGCTTGACTCCAGTGGCTTAGTGAGCACGGGACCCACGCCTGGGCATTCCCTTCCCACATAGGGTGAACAGTAAAACACACAAGATGATGGACGGAATGTTGCACAATGGCAAAACATTCACCCCCAGTCACAGATCTGGGTTTAATCCATCGATATTTTGCTTACCAAGCCACCCCAGTTCAGACAGAGCCATATGCAAATCTGTCTTGACCCAGTGCCTCATGGGAACAGTCCAGACCAAACTGCCAAGCCATGTCTTCCCTGGACCGGAATCAAGCATCCTAGGACCGGTTTCTGGCTATCAGCCATCTTCAGCCAGGATAGCTTGACTCCAGTGGCTTAGTGAGCACGGGACCCACGTCTGGGCATACCCTTCCTATATAGGGTGAACAGCAAAACACACAAGATGATGGACGGAATGTTGCACAATGGCAATGGTAATTGCATTTGGCCATGTCTGAACTGGGGTGGCTTGGTGAGCAAAATAACGATGGATTAAACCCAGATCTGTGACTGGAGGTGACTGTTTTGCCATTGTGCAACATTCTGTCCATCATCTTGTGTCAATTGGAGTAGTACTTGTAAGAGGTGGCTGGCAAGGTGTATTGCATACAGGCCACAGGAGGCACAGAAGGACTGTAGTCATTCCAGTTTTATTTAGTGACTTTAGTAGTTCACCCTGACAATAATTGTGATTATTATGTGAGGTGAATATTTACCCCCTCAACTAATACTCCTAAAATTTTACAGCTCATAATCACAATCATATACATATTCAAACTGAATTTGAATCTGAAAACGTATTACAATCCTTAATGTCTTCATACTAATCATTACTGAATTTGTTCCCTTATCATGAGTGGCTATACATTTTACACATGTAGCACATGGTCTTTACTGTAACTGTACTAATAAACATAAATTCACAAATTATTAGAGTAACTCAAAATAGACTTAATCAAAATCCTGTTTACGGTCTCACAGATTTGAAACACTAAATGCTTTATTCAAGGAAACACTTCTCTTTTGAGTTATAAGGACTCTCCAATATGATTTTTTCCTTGAATCCAGGTTTTGATAAAATAACTTATGTGAAAACAAACACAAATGAACAAATATCATGACAACCAAATATGGGCATATGCCAACTATAATGCGCTTTTTATTAGCATTATTCGGGAAAGGGTATTATAACCACACCAAAGCTTCACCCCTTGTGACTCAACAATGTTGATATACAGCATATTACAATCGGCGTATATACCATTTTGTGACTTCTACTTTATTCTCTTCTCCTCTTGTGTGGGTCTAAATGATGAAACTTGACATGTTGAAAAATATACATTAACGCTTTATTTAGAACTTTTTTTGCGGATTCGTTGAACAACACCAACCTATATAAGGAAAGTAAAAATTGGCTTTCTGTGGAGTGGCAAACTTAACATGTTTGGGGTATTTTATTGAACTAAGGGTCTCTTTGACTAAGCATGTTATGGGTCACAAATGCTCCCATTCAGTGTTTACATCGTATAAAATGTTTTTTCTTATGTACCAATTCTTTTTTAGGAGTTGGAAAAGTTTTGATGACTCCTGACATGGGACTGCAAATGGATAGGAATTCAATATTTGGTAGCAATAATTTATAGGTATCCCTTACAGATACAAATTGGTATCTAATGAGTCAATGTTTTGTGACCGAAATCCAATCACAATCCAATGATGTTTTGTTGACAGCTCAAAAGAAGAGTTAATATAATCGTAAAAGGGAAGGGGCCCATCTGGGACCCATTCCCATTTATTATTGTAAAAAGAACATGTTGTTGAAGTTCCAGGTTACAGCTAATAACTCTTGAATAAATAAAAAAAGAAAATTTTTAGTTACACAGTCCTAATTCTTTAAAGGAAAGCAGGCTGCATTTAAATAAAAATAGTTTACTTTATTGAAAGGTAATCACAGATATGGTGGTCTGCTGGCCCGAGCAGGCCACCATCCCTGTGATGGTGTCTGAACGCAGTAAGTTGCAATTCACGACATGTCTCATTATATACGAGACAGGTCAGATTGCAACCCACTACGATTTTGATTAATAATAACCCACTCATTAATTTTTTAAATACAAGCTAGAGGTGCGCCACAATCAATATTAACATGAATAAAGAAGTCTCAATTTGAAATCCAAATTACTGTCAATTCCTCTTTTTTTTCTTTCTTAAGCCTATCAACATTACAGCGAAGAAAGCCAACGTTTTTCGTCCATAGCAATGGACTTCTTCATGGCTGTAATGCATTAATACATACAATAGATACATACATAGTGACACAATGCATGCTGTTGCACACACTCAAATTCAGAAACAATGAATACAAAAGAACAAATAAATGACAAATAGTCAGCCTCAAATTAACAAGCATTTACAATGCAATGGTTTCGCCTTTGGAAAAGTTAGAGCTATTGGCATTGTAAATGACAAAATTTGTATTTATGTGTTGGTTTTGAAAATAGATAAATAAATGGCATTGTCATTTACATTGCCATTAGCTTAATCTCTGCAGTCACTCTGCACTCCCTAGCACTCTGCACTCCCTACTCTGCACTCCCTACTCTGCACTCCCTACTCTGCACTCCCTACTCTGCACTCCCTACTCTGCACTCCCTACTCTGCACACTCACTTTGCACTCTGCACTCACTAGTCTGCACTCACTAGTCTGCACACTCACTACTGTACACTCACTACTCTGCACACTCACTACTCTGCACACTCACTACTCTGCACTCTGCAGTCCCTACTCTGCACTCTGCAGTCCCTACTCTGCACTCTGCAGTCCCTACTCTGCACTCTGCACTCACTACTCTGCACTCTGCACTCACTACTCTGCACACTCACTCTACACACTCACTCTGCACTCTGCCTTGCATCGCCTTGTGCAACGTACAGACAACGCAACACCTTTTATAAATCCGGGCCTCGGTATTCAATTTTACACAGAAATCAACTCAGCAAACACATTCTGCAAAGTCTGCCTTCCATCCAACATAAACAGCTCCACGCCGACTGCTGCCCCACAGCATGCAAATTAAAAGGTCCACTGGATTGTGGAATAAGTGATTGACTCTGGACAGTCACCGAGGGCAAAGGAACTCAGCCACGCTGTCTTGTGACCAGCACAACACCGGGGATGCAAAATCAGCAGAGCAATACTTCCGCGAAAAGAAAGCCGTTCAATTCCTGCCCGATTGTAGGAAGGTGCCCGATTTCATACGCTATCCCTTTTCCCTGATGCGGCGGATATGTAAGAGTGCTATTTGCGTTATATTGAAAAACAAATATTAATAGCGTGTTCTTCACTGAGGGGTCTGGAGCTTCACTGTGCTCGACTCCAGAAGCCCCAAACTGATCCGCCGAATGCACAATCCTTATAATATTTCAACCACACAGTCGAAAACGCTCTCTGAAACTCACGACCGAGATAACACAACCTCAATAAAAACAAGAAAAGTGAAATGGCGCAGCCCACCCCTGCTCGGAGTAGGGAGCGGGTTGGGTCTGCGTCCTGACAGGGAGAGCGAGCAGGCTGGTGTGACGAAGGATGCCGGCCTGGAAAAAAAAAATTACATCCGCCCACCGCCGCATGACGTGGTGGAAAGTCTAAAAATCTCAGGAACGCCCATGAATCTGCTCGCAGAATGACGAGCAGATCTCTGTTCCAATGGCTAGCCTCCGTTTATGGAGCTAGCCAATGGAACAGAGGGGCGGGACTATACACACATACTATAGACAAAAGATTTCGCCTGCGCGAAACGCTGCTTGCGCAGCTTTCGACAGGCGAAACCTAAAAATAAGGGGTCACATCCAGAAAACTAGAATAAACCACGACTTCCCTGCTTAACTCGTGTGATCTTGGGCTACATGGCCAAAAGATATTAACATAACAAAGCCAATAGCTCTCCCATCAGTGAGACCTAGTATTGGCTTTGCCAATGCGCTTTAATTGTAAGAATAGCATATTGTTAATACTTGCTGCCATCCCTCCTCCCCCCCCCACACACACATTCAGCTGGTATTTTTCTAGGCAACACGAATACACGTCATCAACATAAAAAGACTGGGGAAAGGCTGAGTCAGCCTGCTGGGATTCGAACGCGTGCACTGCAGGTTGCACACTCATCTCGTGAAAGGCACAAACACCTGAATGCTGTATCTCGCTAGCAATGAAAGAAGCACAGAAGAGCAGAGGAATACATCACTTTTTCAGATCCAGGCTTTCTGGAGCGGTGGATGTAGGTCAGCGGTGCCATTTGAAGCCCTGGTTTCAGGGCGGATAATGCTCTCCACGCCCACATAATCCCGTGGAAGGAGCTGGTCCGATTAAAGACATTATTCCACTTGGGCCTGAGCGAGGGTACACGCAGCAGAGACGGGGTGGGGGGGTTGTAAAGAACGCCTGAGAGTGCGTCACAGAGCCAGGCTCGTGCCACGGAAACTGACGCTTGCTGGGCGCTAGCACAGTCGCACAACACCTTCCGGTTAATCAGATCTGTCTGTACCTGGCATCATCCTCGATTCTAAGTATTCGATGCAATAAATTGTATATTTTATGCAACTACTAGAAAAAAATGCACTGTGACGGCATGCCAGGTTCTGGATAATCGTGCCTCTGCAAGGCTGATAGTTCTAGGACGAAGTCAGTCACATGCAGCGTTCGAGGGAGTGTGCAGGTTTCGAGACAGCTTGCAACTCCTGAAAGAGGGTACGATTGAGGCGCAGCCAGTCATGTGTCCGGCTGGAAATCTGGACATTACGCGACAGTTCCCTTCTGAATGGCTTCTAGGGCTGGGGCCGAGCCATTCATATGTCCAAGTCACGGAGCTCTGAAGATATTGAGTCAGCCACTACCTGTGAATGGCTGATGGTTGGTCGCCCGTGGTAGTCTGAAAATTGTGTAATAGGCAACTGCCTGTGCAGGACAGGGAGGGCCCGAGGACGTATCTATCACTCGTCCACCTTGGGAACGCTGGAGATTCTGTGACAGGCTGCCGGCTGGTAGGGCTGGGGTAGAGTCCTTCACATGGCAGGCTCACCAGGCTGTGGTGGTAACTCCTGCGCTCCCTATAGGTAAGCCAGGTATAGTGCACTGTCTGGCACCACCGTGAATGCAGGGACCTAATTCTGTGCAGGGAGCCCTACGTATGCAGCTCTGTATATGCAAGCGGAGGAAGGGTGGGGGAGGGCAGATTCTGGAGTACAGGGCTAATGGAGCAGCAGATGGCCCACTCTGTCAGCCTCCCATCCCCCGGCCACACCGCGGGCAGAGGCGGCCAACCTGCTTTAAAATGGGGGGTTTGTGACGACCTCAAGGGAGGGTCGGTGGTCATCTGCAATGCGATTGACCCCTCCGCTTCGAAGGGCAACCCCCCGGAGGAGGGGTACACGCGTCCAGTCCACGATGACTTATTCGAGAGACTTAATTGGTTACTATAGCGCCACATTCTGCGTTCCTGCAGCTTCCGAGCGCTTTGATGCAGCACAGTACATACACAGAGGCATCGTGCGTGTACCGGAAGGAAGATGAACAGACAAGGGGTAATTCGGGACAAAGCAGAATTGCATATACCAATAGCCCATGACAATATATACAACGCAAGAGCATTCAAGTGTCTCATGAAGGATGTGGTGTAGCTAGGCCTTAAGCCGCCCTTGGCACCCCTCCGCATTGCTGCGGTGGCCGGATCTAAAAGCGGGGGAGTTCTGGCGATTCCTGTGGTCACAGGTAGGAGTCGGGGGCGGTCTTAACCCCTTGCTACACTCCTGATCCGGCTCTTTTCACACTTCCTCAGCAGTTTACGTATGTGTGCATACCTATTACATACTTTGTCCTCTGATTCTTTTAGCTTGCTATGGGAAACCTCCACCTCTCTTACTAGCTTTGAAGATTGAATATTCATCGTGTTTACATCATTCTCAATCCACAACAATCTCCTCTTTAACTTACCAAGCCCAACCCCTCCCTTACTACTTTCAGATTGTTAGGAAAGTTGTTATTTGTCCCCAAATTATTTCAAACATTCTAGGTCCACCAAGGTATCAGCAACAGCCCTAGGTTCAATGCAGCTTCTGCCATAGCCTGAGACTCCTCATTCTAAAGGCCACAAACCACTTGCCTCCCCTTTGCAACGCTGTCCATAATAGTGTCTGCCGATTTGGGGGGACATTAAAGCAGGCTGTGGGTCTCACCCCTTGCCAGCACAAGTGGTCATAACTTAAGGTACAGTCAATCTAGATGCCTCGTAAGGGCTGACATGTTACATCCACAGATCACTAGAAATATCTTCTTAGAAATTGCACTTACACACATGCCAACGATTTTGATAAGTTAGGGTGGTGCACTGGCTCTTCCCTTCCCAAACCAGACATTTATTATCTGGCTTGCCCGTCTCTCTAGCAGAAAGCAATGATGTGAAAGACTGCAAACTTTTTCTCCGACCAGAGCTGCAGTTCCTTCTGTCCCCATTAGGATATTTGACACGAGTTGAAGTCCAAGTAGGCGCGCGAAAAAGGTAAAACCGTGTTCTTTCTCTTCCGGACGGTGATGGAATTTTCTTTCTGACATAGTGCACTCTTTACGGATCTTTAAATAAGAAATAATTTAAATAAAAAAAGCCCCTCGTAATATGACCTGTAGAGCACCAATCACAATAGCCTCGCTTCCCCATTGGCTCCTCTTCCGGTGCATCACTGACCCACGAGACTGCAGCCCTCCCTGATAAAATACAATGCATACAATGCAGTGGCAGCGCAGCTATGTGACCTCAGGGTTGACCATCCATCACTGACAGTAGAAGCACCCTTCCTAGACGGCCCCTCCCCCACTACCTATTTTATTTTAGGAGTTTTATATAGCGCTAGCTGGACCCGAGGGTATCAGAGCGCTTTATATCAAGTAAATTATGTCCAAATAGGCAGTACATAATATATTCAAACACGGGGGTCGCTACTAAACCAGAGGGTCGTGTCCCCCTCTCTACAGCTACAAACCTGTTGAAAACAGACGTTTTTTATTCAGGCTGAGACCCTAACTCTCAGCTGGCTATTCCTGAGTAAGTTTACACCGGATGGAAGCCACACTGGAGGCTCGCACCGCTCACCACGCGCCCCTGGAAGTGGAAAGACAGACACTGCCATGCACAAGTAGCGCCCACGGGCCGGTGCACGCACAAAAGTTGCGCGAACAGCTGCGAGCGCCTTACCATCTTGTTAATATCCATGGTGGGAAAATGCGCCGGAGTGAAGCGCGGTGACTGAAGCTGCACAGATGTGCTGTCCCAGCAGAGCGGCTCCTTCTCCCCAGCAGCCTGGTCTTTATCCCATCTGTTGAGCCCAGAGGCCCCGGAGCGCGCCTCGAAGCATCAGATGCGGGACGAGGGCGCGGGATGCCTGTCCCCTCCTCGCGTGGGTACCGACAAGCGGCACCGACTCCCAGAGACACTGGGGTGTATTCAAGCGCCTCCTGCGAGGGGCTGCAGCTCTAGCCACTCGGGCCCTCTTCTTTCCTCTGTGTGGGTCGGTCCCTATGCCATCTGTGGAGAGGGCAGACCCCAGCGACGGCCAGCAGGCTGCTCCGTGCCAGCCTCAGATGCGGTGCCCCTCAGCACCGCGGCTCTCCTCTCCTCTCTGCCCACCGAGGGGGGCCCAGTTGGCATCTCACCCGCTGAACCGAAGGAGGCCGCCGAGGGTCCAAGCGTGGCCCCCTTGCACTGCCCCCGAGAGGGACCCGCTCACACGCCCATTGTCATGAACTAGCGGATGAGCCCCGACAGATCCCAAGATGCGGAGCATGCAACGATCCCTCCGCTCCTCAGGGCGCCACGGATGACTGGCGCCTAGAAACCGCTCCCGGCGCTGCCGAGGAGCACACTGCGTGTCTGTGCGATGAGCCACAAGTGTCAGTCGCCTGGCTACCCGAGCCCTGTCTGAGCGGTTCATAATTTAAAACTGTTCACTTTTTGCTTGAAGTCAGAAGACTTTGATCCACTAAATAGCTAAACATTGTTGCTATGCAAACAGAACGTTTAACATCTGCAAGATGTATAGGCACTTTTATTTACATTTAAATTAAAACTGAAATGCATTTGTATTATGTTTCTGAAAGGTGTGCGCTACATCTGCGGAGGGCTATTGTTTATTCATGCTGCAAAGCCTTTGAAATGTGCTAAAATGCTTCACACTCATTATAAAGATCCGCCACCCATGGATTAGGACTTTGATGTCACCAATCCTGCTTCAAAGGCTTCTTTCACTGCTATTAATCACAGGACAATTGTGTTGCAATTTGCACCATCGCTCGCACGGAAGTTAAAATTAATAGTAAGTACTACATGCTGTTGGAAAGCCTCTCACAAGGAGCCTTCTACATTTTTTGGGGGTGAGTGGATTCAGAAAAAAACCCTAACTATTCACACGTTCTTGTGTTTTCAAAAAGCTATTAGGTTTAAGAAGTTTGGGAGAAAGTTTTGTGAGCATATACAAACAAGTCAGGTCCCGGGCCGGCCAGCCAATCACAGCGCGGCCCGGGAATGACGTCACGGGGGTGTCCCGGGCCGGCAGCCAATCGCAGCGCGGCCCGGGACAAAGGGGCGGGGCTTAAAAAAAGCACCAGAAACGCCCCCGAATCGCGTTTTCGAGAGAAAGCGCGATTGACAGCCTCTGCCTCCCAATGGCTAGCCTCCATTTATGGAGCTAGCCAATGATAGGCAGAGGCGGGTCATCACCCCAGATAGAAATCAAGAGGTTTTGCTAGCGCATGCGTACTTCGTACGCATGGCTAAGGCAAAACCTAAAAACAAAAATATAAATACCATAATTTTCCAAGAACAGAAACCCCCTAATAACATTGAATAATGACCAAGAATAAGACAAACATTACATGCAACATCTATTAAAAACGAAGTGAACATCAGAAAATGCGTTAATCTTCATTGTAACTAAGTATGGGCGGATCTAGCGGATCTCGGGTACGCGAATTTGCGTATTTACGGATTCGCAATACGCAAGATCCGCGAACTCTCGCGGATTTGCGGATTTTTACGTTTTTTGTGTTGGCGAGCGTTTGCGAGGATTTGTGGACCATTTCGCAATTGCGAACTTACTTTTCGGCTCGCAACGGCCGCGACTATGTTGTTTCTACGTCTGGTTTATGATCACAGGTTCACAGCACCCTCTGTTTCACCACTGCCAAACTCTGGTACACCCATGCCACCCTCTGGTACATCCTCACTGCCACCCATTAGGTTTGTTTATCACTGTAGATTATGGGGGTGAAAAAAAGCAAGCACACCTGCCCTGCTTCAACTGCCATGAATTAATTTGGGGTTGATTAATGTGTCAGTGATTTTGAAAATTCCAGTCTGGCTGGCACCTGCTTCCTTCCTTATCTGTAATTTGCTTTCTGTTGCAGTGAAAGCAAGCACACCTGCCCTTCTTCAACTGCCATGAATTAATTTGGGGGTGATTAATGTGTCAGTAATTTTGAAACTTCCAGTCTGGCTGGCACCTGCTTCCTTCCTTATCTGTAATTTGCTTTCTGTTGCAGTGCAATTTTTTTTCACAGGACCTTTATGGTCTACTTGTAGCTATTCTATGAGCCTGCTG
The DNA here is from genome assembly GCF_964261635.1 of Lissotriton helveticus. Taxonomy (NCBI): domain Eukaryota; kingdom Metazoa; phylum Chordata; class Amphibia; order Caudata; family Salamandridae; genus Lissotriton; species Lissotriton helveticus. Next base: position 513,522,012 of record NC_136069.1, read on the forward strand.
TTTGGGTCATAGCAGGGTCATGGAATAGTTGCAAATAGGCAACTGAACTCTGGAGGGGCCCCTCAGGAAGCACTAGAGTGAATGGTTACTAATGTTAAGTTTGAACTTTTGCACCTGCTGATTGCTTTCAGTTTAGCAAAAATCGTTTTTCTGCAATTTCGCGCGATTTGTGGGGCGCGAATCCGTGCGAGATCGATTTCGGAAGCCGCGAATGCGTGCGAATACAATTTTTTTTTTGCGGCGTGTATGTTTGCGTGATTTTTTGCGTGTTCGCAAGGCGCTTGTAGCTATACGTTGCGAAGATACCCTAGCGGTCGTACACGGGCACGGCCATCTTGTTTGCGTGACGTAATTCCGTTTCCGGCCGCTATGTGTAATCTCGCAAAGTGTGCTGCTCGCTAGTACAATTTCGCGCGTGATCGCGAGGAAAATCTCGCGCGAACTTACCCACGCGGTCGTGAATGGGGGTGGCCATTTAGTTTCTCATTCATTGCTATGGTTCTGGCATGCTTTCTGTAGCCTCTCTGAATCTCTGCCATCCTTTGCTTTTTTTGAACTTTATTTGATCTATTTTACTTATTATCTATCCCTCTATTTTTCTAGCTCTATATTTTTGTGTTTTCTGCTACTTTTTGTTAATTTTAAACTACTTTTTTAAACTTCTTTCTTTTCTTCTTCCCTATTCTATTTCTTCTTTATTATTTAACTCATTTCTGCCCAGACCATGGTAAAGGGAGCCGGGAAGCACCCTGAGAAGGGGAAGGGTCCCGCACCCCGTGCCCGGCTCCCGTGCGGGCGTTTGAGGGGGGAGCAAGTGATGCCACGGGAGATCTTTAGCGCAGAGGAGGTGGCCGCACTCATCTTCCACGTCCAGCGCCGCCTCCCCAAGACGATCCTGGGAGGCGGCAAGATCGCAACCGGCTATGGAAGCGGTGGGAAAAGGTGTGCCGGGCCATGTTTAAGCTCTCCGGGGTCCGGCGCACCTATAACCAGGCCACCCACCGCTGGACGGATGTCATGGACCGGGAACGGGACTTGCTGGATGTGCTCGGCGTAGAGGTCCCCGGGCTTGGTGAGTAGTAGTAGCCATTTCTAGCTATTTCATCACTAATCTGTTTTATCCGGCTCTGTTATTTGCAAATCTTTTTTCTTTACCAAGAGCAATAATGCTGCCGATTACATTAGGTAAATTATATTTCAAAATCATCTATGCATTTCAGGTGCACTGCTCTCCTTCTCAGTAGCCTTGCTTGCTACTATGCCTATTTGTTTTGTATTTTGTGTTCATTTCATTGGCCTGAGAAATTATGTATGAGTGTAGTGTAAAGAACTGCGTAATGCTAGACACTAAGGGTCATATTTTCAATTACCGGCGCATCCCTGCAAAGTAGCAGGGATGCGGCAGTAATTGTGCGCCATGCCACCACCACCCATTGGCCCAAAACGTCACAGAAGCCTTACGCATCTGTGGCGTAAAGGCGGCGCATTGCTGGAGTTGCGTGTCAATGATGGCGCAACTCCAGCAATGCTCTGGGGTGCCCTATCTCCCCAATGCTGCATCAAGCCGTACGTCGGCTTCAAGCAGGCGCAGGGTTTGAGTCACGGATCATTGTCCTAAAAGTGACTGATTGACATCTTGTAGATTTCTCTCACCCACTTTTAGGATTCGTTCCTGCGCAGGAACGCCCTCCCTTGCGCCGGAACGCCCCCTGATGGTGCAGGGCTTTACAACGTGATGCATCTCCCATATGCGTTTTTTTTAATATATACGTCGCACCATGGCGACTCTTTTGTTCTGTCGCTGCGTCACAAAAGTCACTCAACAATGGAGGAAAATGAGCCGCAAGGGACTTCTAAATCAGCCCCAACAGACTGAAGTCCAGTCCTTCCTTTAGACACATGGCTATAAGAAGAAATAGTGGTGGTGGTCGGTGGATTGATTGTTTGAGTATTCACTGATCTGCAAGCAGGATGGACTTTGTCTGTCACTTTGCGTGCTGCGGACTGCTGCCTGCCAGGCCTAGGCAAACCTTTTTAGTAGTCTGTTTATTGAGTTACATAGGAACTTTGAAAGTCAACGGTCCGCAAATCAGGCAATACGAATAACGTAGTATACCACATGAGATAGGTCAATATATCCCGTGGAATAGTTGTCTATCTATTTGCTATTTCTCAAAAATATTTTGTTATAGTTCTTTTGAAATGTTTAATTTTTGTTGACAAATCTCATCCATGTTTTCTGGTCTTTCTTTCTTTCATGTTGTACATCAGCTCCCCCCAAGGGCAAGAGGACACAGGAGGAGGGTGCTGTTCAGGACGATGCAGGCCAGGATCGGGCAGGCGAAAGATCCTTTGCTGGCCCCAGTAAGTTTTAATTTTAATAAAGAGTACCTATTTTTTCCTAGCGTTCCTCATTCGATTTTTTCTAAATCGTCTTTGATCTTCTTGTAGACTGGATCTAAATTCTTATCCTGCCTCGACTATGACTCCCTGTGGTATTACTAGATTATTCTTATTAGTCTGTGTGTGTAGCTAACTAAGATTGCACATTTGGCAATTCCATTGGACTCCCATTCTAGTCAGCAATAGCTCTATGCACTGAGTGCAGTCCTCTGGGATTGTCCATAATGTCTTTTCAAGTCTTCTAAATGTTTATGCTTTGACAATTGCCAACAATAAAAAGGTGAATGACCACCAAGAAAGAGTAAGATACTACTTTACTTTTGTTTTGGATAGGAGGACAATCCATGCTACTACTGTTGCAGGGACAAATCTGCACAAACCGAACTATGAACACTAAATAGTGCATTGTTTATCAATTATAATAGGCACAGGTAGACTTTCTTTCCACATACCTCAGTGATATCAGACTTTGGAGAACCCCCAATCTCCTTACTGACTAGATAGTGTGGCAGAGTCATTTAGCTCCCTAAGTCACCGATGATTGATCCCCAATGATCATTATATTATCCTACGCAGGGCAAGAGTACGGAGTCACAGTCAAGAAGTGTCAGAGGCACTCATGCTTGCAAAAATTCCAAAACCTTTAGCTCATCCACTCTAGTCTGGAGGACCAAAAACCACAGAGTCTATTTAAGTTTAAAAGCTTTATTAAAACTAAACACATTTATTAAAATCAACTTTGTCATAAAAGTAACCGTTTAACTGAAAATGGAAAAGTGCTTAGTGCTAACGATTAATTGGACACATTTCTTGTGGTCGAGCTGAGCTCTCACCTGGTTTGAACTTGAGTTTGACCCTGATCGTGTTCTTAGAAGTCAAGCTTCTGTTAGGAGAAAAAGTGTTGTGTGTTAAAAATAAAAAGCAAGCATTCATCAGTTGTGCCAAAAAGTGCAGCAAGACAACAGCCTTCCCTGGAAAAAGGGACATTTTTACTGTAGAGTATACAGTTACAAATTATTACATTGTATTTCGTTTTTTTTAACTTTCTTTATTCCTCCTAGACCAAATATTATATAGTAGTGAGTGGTGTATTCTAACATTCTTAAATGTACTTTGTAGGTGGAACATCTGGTGGCGGGGCCAGCGCGGAGGTGGTGGATGAGGAGGACAACACTTCTGGGGAGGAGGCGGTGCGAGTGCCGGACGACACCAATGTGCCTGTGAGGGTTGACACGGTGGTGGCGGGCACAGGTAAGCTATATATTCAAAAAGCGAAAGAAGGGTGTAAGTAAGTGTGGAAGGACGAGAAATGTTATGATGGCTGGCAAAGAAGAATGATATGTGTTTGCTTGGCCCCCGAGGTGGCTGGGAAGGAAAGAATATGGTAATGGTGCATGGCTGGGTCAATGATGAAGCAAGGATGGGTGGAAGGACAACAGCCTGGGTGGATGAAACATAAACTGTATGTGTGCATATACTTTGAATGGATGGATGCCTGGAGCATGGTATTATCTGACTCTTAGATAGCACATGTGTATCTAGAGAGAGTAGATGGTCACTGGATGAACTAAGTGTTACATTGAAGAGCATGTAACACCGCACCCGCACGTCCGTTCCAGTGTAGGGAAGGCAAGGAAAAGAAATTGTAAATTTGTCCAATACTACCATGAATAGTAGCAATAGTAGCAATAGTTTGTATTGCAACTGCAAGCACAGCATATATCCGGTTATTACGGTGGACACTCCGTACCTCTCTTAATAACTTTAGTTTAGTAGTAGTACGTCATTCATGTGTGGGTGTATCACTGTTCACTCAATAATAAGCAAAGCACCTAAAGTCATCCCATATGTCATCAAATACATCCCATGTGAAGTGATAGATAATCTAATTATTTAGCTTCTTCATTTTCCTTTTCTAGTACTCATTTGCACTGTAGGGTGAAAGGTAAATTAATTAAGCAGTAGCCCTTGTAACAGAGTATTCTCAGTGCCACCCGTAATAGAAAAGTAATAGCTTCACCACCTGCATGTACAGTAACGCAAGTCTGTCTCACTCATCATGGTGTGCGTCTGTTTTTCTCGGGTGCAAGTTCACTGCGCTGGCATTCTGCCGGCTTGCATAAGATAACGTACCAATTTTCCGAAACAAGAGAGAAGAAGAAGAATAAGACTGGTGTACTGTCATAGTCGACTGTAATGGAAGTCCATAGTGGTCGTAGAATTTGTTCATTAAACTACCACTAATGTTAGAGCAAGGATGCAGAAGTGGGAGGTTAGATAGATACTGTCCTCAATAGTTATGTACTGTGCTTTCAATTTGCTACTTGTACTGTGACACAACTTTCGGCTCAATCACTTTGTGTTATTAATGTTAAGGAGCATAGGTTACAGACTATGTCTTTCTTTCTTCATATAGTTGCTCTTTCCAAATCGACATCACGGAGGGAGCAGGCTCGAATGGCCCGGCAACGGAGGCTGGATGCCACTGTCGCGGAATATCGGCGGCTGGTGGCCCTGGAGGAGTCGGAGGACACGCAGTCGACCGGTGCAACCACAACATCCTCGACTGGGACAGCTGCATCCTCCTCCGTGACCCCACGGGCTGCCAGCCAGCGCAGTGCTCCAGCGGTACGGAGCCGGGCTAACAAAGCCAACCGCCACCGCCAAGCAGCAAAAAGACCAGCTGCCCCCCACAGGAGCTGCAAGGCACGCCAGCGCCGCCTAGGAGTGAGAATGTCCTACCTGGAGCAGGAGGTCCATAGGTACAAGAACTTGGTGGAGGGCCTCCGCTTCGAGCATGCCACCCTCCGCAAGGAGTATGATGCCCTGGCCGCAAAATTCACCAGCACCCTCCAGTAGTGGAGTGTCCCTTGCCCTTTTATTAGAGACTTTTGGGGGGTGGGATTTGGGAGTTGGGTGCTTTTTGGGACTTTTCAAAGACAATCGTTGGGGTTAGGGAGGGTCTTGAGGGAGATTATTTTGTTAGGGCTACATATATATACTTTTTTAAACTTTATCTGACCATAACTGTTTTTTACTGCTTTTCAGTCTGGTGGGTGGGGGTGTAACAGTAAGTTTGTTTTCCTGAAGAATCCTAGGACTTTAGTAGTACTACCGTCAATCTCTCGTCTAGTCCTAATACTCCATTATACTACCTCCCACCAAACGCTTATCTTACCTGTAATTTGTGTTAGAAATTAGGGCTAGGCCCAGGGCTGGCTCCACGTGAAATGGGGATTAAGGTTGGCAATCCTGGGCGGATGAAATTTCCTCATTGCGGTGGTACTAGTGGTGTGACACAGTGGCAGTTGCATGCCTATGGAAAAAAAGAAAACGAAACCTGGTTTGTCCTTACTGTAGCATTACAACGGTTACGGTACGCTCGAGAATATAGCAGGTGACAGTACACTAGAACAGTGCCACAATGTAGCCTAACAAATGGTAAAGTATTGCAAGTATAACTAGTACTTGCGTTGAATTTATTTGACATTGGCTCCTACTACTACAAGAAATAGTACTGAAGCTGAGTAAGTCTAGAATATATCCTCGTATTCCTTCACCAGCCTGTTGCTATGACCTTATCCTCCCCAGCAAGTGTGTGGAATTATTGATGTCAGACATCTAGCAAAACCACACAGCCTGGGGGAAGAGGGTTAGGGTTTGGAAAATGGATGGGAATGGGGGTTTCTTTTTGGGTAGGTTTTGTTGAGAGAAGAAAAAAAAAGCACAGCATGGACAAACAATAATTGAAGATAAAGAAATCTTTGGGTACAAACTAAAGCTAACCACATGCAGTCACACTCATAGAAGAAAACAATGGATACTGTATCTGTATTCTGTATGTTGTTGGAGTTGTCCTGTTGAATTTGGTAAGTAAGTTGCATGCAGCAAACAATTCCTCTTATTAGCGGCACTCCTCCATTCCAGCTGACGCTTCATCCATCAATGTTGGTGACCACTGACAGAAGACACCCTGTCCACTGCCTGCCTGGCGGATGTTGACTGAAACCCGGCCTGTAATTATTGAATGGAAAACAGGAAGTGCTATTACAATACCACTGATAAATAAATATAAGGTATGTACGCTGTGTGGTGCAAAAAGTCACACTTTGATTTCCCTAATAGACAGTACAATATTTTTGAAATTGCGTACTCTGTCTGAGTCACCTTTTTAAGGATAAATAAGTATGGCCAAAATTTTATAGCGGATCTTTCCCCTCAAGGTAGGTGTACTGTAAACTGTGTTTTAAAACAAAATTTGACCTTCCCAGCAATGCTCCCACCAAGACCCTTACTAAAGCCAGTCGCAAATGTAGAAGACCCCCAATCAGATCTCAAAAAACGAGGCCTAGCAGAAAAATGGTGACAAAACGTACTTTAAAAGTAAAAGTAGGCCCAAATACACCCTTACCCACCGTGGATTGTATTCAAACCACTTGCAAGCAAGCAAAAGTATCCATAGCCAGCATCGCTCCAAGAGTGCTCTAAAACCCCAGAACTGAGTTGCAATAGAACACCCCGAAACACATGCAATCCTGCTGCTAGGGCTAACCCTAACGAACCCTAAGTTACAAAAAGTGCCAAAAGGTTTTGCCTTATGGATTTTGTCCAAAACACTTCTATCCGGTATTAGACCTTCCCAGGAATGCCCCAAGACCCGCCAACCCACCCGTAAAAAAGCACGCGACAACACCCCCAAACAGCAAAAAAGCAAAATCTCATACTTACAATATCTCTCGGCCTTCGGTCCAAATGCGCTGTGCAGCTAGGTCATCATCATAACTCCTGTTTTCCACCACGGATTTCCTGAAAAGCAAATGCAATCAAGATTAGACTGTCGCAGCAGTGCTTCGACAGAGACCCCGCAACCCACCCACAAACACCAGGAAGCCCCCCAAAACGCTACATTGAGCAAGATGTCAGAAGAAATAGCAAAAAAAAGGCTTTTCCTTATGGATTTTGTCCAAAACACTTCTATCCGGTATTAGACCTTTCCAGGAATGCCCCAAGACCCGCTAACCCACCCGCAAAAAAGCACGCGACAACACCCCCAAACAGCAAAAAAGCAAAATCTCATACTTACAATATCTCTCGGCCTTCGGTCCAAACGCGCTGTGCAGCTAGGTCATCATCATAACTCCTGTTTTCCACCACGGATTTCCTGAAAAGCAAATGCAATCAAGATTAGACTGTCGCAGCAGTGCTTCGACAGAGACCCCGCAACCCACCCACAAACACCAGGAAGCCCCCCAAAATGCTACATTGAGCAAGATGTCAGAAGAAATAGAAAAAAAAGGCTTTTCCTTATGGATTTTGTCCAAAACACTTCTATCCGGTATTAGACCTTCCCAGGAATGCCCCAAGACCCGCCAACCCACCCGCAAAAAAGCACGCGACAACACCCCCAAACAGCAAAAAAGCAAAATCTCATACTTACAATATCTCTCGGCCTTCGGTCCAAACGCGCTGTGCAGCTAGGTCATCATCATAACTCCTGTTTTCCACCACGGATTTCCTGAAAAGCAAATGCAATCAAGATTAGACTGTCGCAGCAGTGCTTCGACAGAGACCCCGCAACCCACCCACACACACCAGGAAGCCCCCCAAAACGCTACATTGAGCAAGATGTCAGAAGAAATAGCAAAAAAAAGGCTTTTCCTTATGGATTTTGTCCAAAACACTTCTATCCGGTATTAGACCTTCCCAGGAATGCCCCAAGACCCGCCAACCCACCCGCAAAAAAGCACGCGACAACACCCCCAAACAGCAAAAAAGCAAAATCTCATACTTACAATATCTCTCGGCCTTCGGTCCAAACGCGCTGTGCAGCTAGGTCATCATCATAACTCCTGTTTTCCACCATGGATTTCCTGAAAAGCAAATGCAATCAACATTAGACTGTTGCAGCAGTGCTCCCAGACCCCAAAACTCACCCACAAACACCCGGAACCCCGCCAAAGAGCACCTCAAAGGCAAGCAAGTCAGCAAAAACGGCAAGAAATTTCCGCCTCATATTTGGTCCAAAACACTTTTATCCGTTATTAGAGCTTCACAGCAATGGGCCCAGAGCCGTCAACTCACCCGCAAAGAAGTAGAACACCCCCACAAGTGCTGAGTTTTTCTTCATTGGGCGTACACCAGCCCTCTGCTTTGAGGGAAATCGGAGTCTGGAGGAGGAGGATAGAGGAGCATGTTCTTGTGAACATGAGGAATGTAGACTGCGGCACCTTCAAATCAATAAGCAAACAAGTGAAGACAGTTCTGCTGATGGGCTTGTTTTTGGGATTAGGTGATTAAAGTTTGAATTAAATTAACTGTGCAAAACAAAGAAAGACAGACACACAGGAATAAAAGTGAATAAGGACGAAAAAGAAAGTTATTGATTCATTGTCTCATTTTCAGGGCTCGGTGTCAGGGAATAAGAAGAAGATTTCGTCATCATACTCTGCAAATTCAGGCAGGATGAGGTCAGTGTCACCGAACAGAGAACAAATCCCCTCATCTACGTTGTTGTCCTCCTCGTCTTCTTGCGGCGTGCTTTCTCGTACTTTGTAATCTGGTGGTATGAGGTGCTGATTCATCTTGATCATTGTCAGCCGCTCCACATTTTTGGGCGAGAGGCGGCTCCGTTTGGGAGTTACAATGCCACCAGCAGCACTGAAAACACGTTCAGAAGACACACTTGCGAGTGGGCAAGACAAATAGTTTATAGCCAGGTTGGAGAGCTGTGGCCACAATTGTTTTTTCCCATGCCAATACTGCAATGGCTCATCATTAAGAAAGACCTCTGTTGAGTCATTCAGATAGTCCTGCACCATCGACTCAAGGTCCTCAACGGTTCCTCCACTTTGCTTACTTTTTGCTGTGCCTGTGACATTTTTTCGAGAACCATACCCAAGCAAAGTTAGCCAATCCTCTACAGCAGCCACTGTTACTGTTGTGTGTGGTGCAGATGATCCGGTTGCCGGGGTCTTTAACGGCTGAGAGGTCACTTGTGCCACAGCCACAGGTGCAGAAGTGGATTTTTTTGACTGGGGATGGCCTGCTGATGCTGATGCTGATGTACTGCCTTCTCCTTCAATATCCTGCCGTTCTTTTTCAAACCTCTTGGCTGACCAGGCTAGCCAATGTTTGTACTTTTTAACATCTTCATCAGCAAAAGGAAAGAATGCTTGGCCTGCCAGCGCCTTTTTGTAGCGTGGATCCAGAATAGTAGCACAAATGTAATGCTGTTCTGAGTTGATCTTTTTAAGACGTTCATCACCACGTAGGCGCTCTAATAATTTCTAAGACAAAATAAAAGGGTCTTTTTTTTCTCATCTTTTTCAAACTCAGAAGACACCGCCTTCAGTTGGTGCTCCAGCATGCACAACAATGGGATAGCTTTTCCCAAATTACAGTCCTCCTGGCTGACTGCACGCGTGAAGAACTCAAAAGGATGAAGCATGTCTGTCAGGCTTTTAACTATGTCCCATTGCGCCGCACCCATCCGCAGGTCCTTCTGAGCTGTACCCTCTGTTAAGAAATAGTGATCGAGTACCGTATACTGCTCATACAGACGCTCAAGCATGTAGAAGGTTGAGTTCCAACGTGTTGCCACCTCCTGGATGAGTGCTTTCACTGGCATTCGACGTTCAAGTAGCAGGCTCCTCAGATGCTTCCGGGCCTTAACCACTTGGATGCTAAGGCTGATGCTGCTCCTCAATGTATTTTCCATTGAAATCAATGGAAACTCCATGTCATGAGCGTCGAAGGGGTTAAAAGAATGGCTGAAATGGTTGCACATTTTGCAGCAGGTGGCCATTACCTCGAACGCTGTACTGTCTCTATCACTCAAGAATTTTTGAACTACCAGGTTGATACAGTGCGCCAAACACGGCACTCTGAACTATGCACCCAGCGCCATGGCCTTAACTACATTGGCGCCATTATCCGTGGAAACATAACCAATCTGGCGTTTTTTGGGGACAGCCAGTGAAAGACCTTTTTGTTAAACTCGTCCAAAATGTTTTCTGCTGTGTGACTTTTCTCCAAGCCAAACATGGCTAGTGTTGCATGTTTCCGAGCAGCTTTAAAAACTTGGTCCGGGTCAACACCTGCGTTTAGCTTTGCTTTAACATCTGAAAAAGAGACCCAGTGTGCAGTGATGCACATGTAATCAGCGCCTGCGCCACTGGTCCACATGTCTGTTGTCAGATGTATAGTGTGAACAGCACTCTTCTGCAAAGCTGCCCAAATCGCCTCCAGCACATCTTCATGTAGTGCTGGAACCGCAACTCGGGCAAAATAGAACCGGCTAGGAACCTTCCATTTAGGGCAGAGCGCTGCCACTAATTCTAGAAAACCTACCGCTTCTACAAAAGAAAAAGGGAGAAGGTCCACAGCTAGCATTTTAGCCAGCTTAGTGTTATACAGACGCGTCAGTGGGTGGTTGCGTTCATATGGCGCGTCTGAAGAAAACATGGTTCTAATGTTGCCCTGGACCAAGCATTTACGGGATGATAATGACTTCGTTGACCCAATTATGCTCGCTGGTGAACTTTTTCGCGTTGGTGTCTCACTCGCTCCAACACTCTTAGTGTGCCTCACATGGGGTGTGCTGCTGACAGGGGTACTGGGTGTAAGTGAAGTGTTTGACACGTCTTCTTCCTCCTCATCATCCTCAGATGAAACATCAACGTTTTCTTGACTTCCAATTCGGGCTTCCTTGATCGCCTTTAGGTGCGCAAACCATTGGACAGTGTGCTGTCTCCTAAGATGACCTCTCTGGCCTCCGGTACCATAGTTGGTACCAAACTTACCACGACTAACTGCTTGCTTACAAATGGTACAAACGGCGAACTTTTCCCTTTGTGGGCAAACAGTAAAGAAGTCGCAAACTGGGGACTTGAAGTGTCTGTGGGGGCCGGAGGAGGCGGCGATACTGGTGGTGGTGGTCATGCTGCTAATGCCAGATGAAGTGGAGGATCTGGATTGCCCAACTTTTGTACGTTGTGCACTTTCACCGCCACTAATTAAGGTCGAGGTGGATGGAGGTCCCTTCTTGTGAGAAAGAAATATGGAAGCGGTACGAGTTGGTGTACTACTTAACTCCAATGATTGTGGTGTTTCCACTGCCTCCTCGTCGACAACATCATCATCATCACGCTCAGCAGCTTTTCGGGCTAGGGTCAAAATGTCTGTTTGCTGCATGCCCGCTGGGGCTGCAGTGACCTTTATGATGACTGGGTCGTCGTTGTCAGAGTCTTCATCAGCAGCAGTATCCGCCACTTCTTGCTGAGCCTCATCATCACACTCCATAAGTCTGAGACTTTGGACGAGCTTCCTTTTACGCTTAACTACCTTTGTCAGATCATGGTGTGCCTCACTCTCAGACGGCAGTGGTGCTGGTTCCCAATTTTGATCCGTATCATCAGAAGGAGGTGTGCTTGAAGAAGATGTAGACACCACCCTTGATCTCTTCCTTGCTAGGGGTGTGGAAGACAATGAATGATCATCAGGAGGAGTGTCTTCCTCAAATGATACCTCGCCTTGATTGTCGATTTCCTGATGTGCCCCTACTTCGGGAGGAACAACTATTGTGGGCACTTGTGACCCTCCATGCACCTCTGCTTGCGCATCTCCTTGCGCTGCCTCTCCTTCCACATGTACTTGGGCTTGTACTTGCACATGTGATAGTTGTTGCGGCTGTGGTTGTTCAACACTCGTCAGATGAGCTACAACAACCTGTGTTGATTGAGGGACATTGCTGCTGCTTTCTTGCGATGAGCCAACATCACTGGTCGATGGTGATTGAACAACTATACTGGCTGCCTCTGCAGCACTCATGGGCTTGGACTTAAGTTGGCGTGGTGGTGGTGGTGGCACTGAGCCCAATGGAGCGGGGGTGCTGCTCCCAGCTTGGTCCCCAGCAGATCCCGCTGCTGCTGCAGGCATACTTTTTTTTTACTCCCAAAAAAAGGGGCGGCCGGCACACCAGTCTCCTTGGTAACTTGCTTCTTCTGCTCCTTACTGGCACCTTTCTTGCTAGAGGAGCTACGGGTAACTTTTTTTGGGGCCATCTTCTTCAGAGCAGGTCAGAACAGCAGGCAGCAGTTGCACGAGTTGCAGAGTCGTCTGTGTCCAGACGTGACGTCGCGTGACGTTATGCTGCACACACACACCGCTGCAGGACTTCTTCCTGGCACTGGTGGTTCTCTTGAGTCTTGTGCACCTAAAAGCAATGGAAGACAGAGGAACATCAGTTCAGTTATACACCCCAAAAAATCGACAAAACACAGAAAAATCAGCACAATCCCATGCCATCCATGATGTTTACATTGAAGACACCCCACAGAAAGACTAGGGCCATGCAAGTATGCAAGACTCACTACCCCTGGGCATAATGGATGAAAAGTAGGCAAAATAAGTGCAGGCCTCAGACACTGCCTCTCTTCAAAAGGGCCCCTTACACCCCAAGCCAGTCCACATCAACAGTACACCCCAAAAAAACTGAAAAACAGCCAAAAATCACCACAATCCAATGCCATCCAGGATGTTTACATTAAAGAGAGTGAGACCACACTACAGGCACACTCAGTCCATGCACCACTACCCCTAGGCAAAAGGCCACACCAGCAGCCCCAAAACAACGACAAAAACAACAAAAAACAGCACAATCCCAGCCCATCCATGGCCTCAATGGTGTTTAAATTCAAGAGGACACCCCACAGAAAGACTAGGCCCATGCAACACTCACCACCCCTGGGCAAAGGGCCCCACCAGCAGCCCCAAAAAACCGACAAAAAACAATAAAATCAGCACAATCCCAGCCCATCCATGGCCTCAATGGTGTTTAAATTCAAGAAGACACCCCTCAGAAACACTAGGCTCATGCAACACTCACTACCCCTGGGCATAATGGATGAAAAGTAGGCAAAATAAGTGCAGGCCTCAGACACTGCCTCTCTTCAAAATGGCCCCTTGCACCCCAAGGACATGTTGCCTGTACCAGCCAGCACTCAAGATGGCCACCACCACCACCCACATGGCCAGTCCACATCAACAGTACACCCCCAAAAAACAGAAAAACAGCCAGAAATCACCACAATCCAATGCCATCCATGATGTTTACATTAAAGAGAGTGAGACCACACCACAGGCACACTCAGTCCATGCACCACCACCCCTGGGCAAAAGGCCACACCAGCAGCCCACAAAAAACAATAAAATAAGCACAATCCCAGCCCATCCATGGCCTCAATGATGTTTAAATTCAAGAAGACACCCCACAGAAAGACTAGGCCCATGCAACACTCACCACCCCTGTGCAAAGGGCCCCACCAGCAGCCCCAAAAAAACGACAAAAACAACAAAAATCAGCACAATCCCAGCCCATCTATGGCCTCAATGGTGTTTAAATTCAACTAAACAGTTGTATCATGCACCCATAACCAACCCTGGTCCTACTGGATACTGTGGCTACCCACAATGTAATTTATTTAATGTTCTGAAAAAGTTCCAAAATTGTAGTTGCAGCAACTGTAATGCCCCAAACAAACTTACTTGTGAAAGTTGATTTCTAATCCAAAAGTGATCCAAAGAAAGTTAAAAAGGCCTCAAATCCAAATATCCAGCAGCACCCACAAAAAGTAATCCTTCCAGCTCCAGATCCAAATGAAAGTGACCAGGAGATGGACAAAGCACTGGGAGGAGCCTGCTGGACAGGAACAGGAAGTTTTAGACTGTGGGGCACTTCCTTCCCTCCCCCCCCAAAAAATGGACTCCTTGCAAAAAAAAGGCCATGCAAATGTCAACCTGAGGAGTGATTCTGATAAAAATCATCATTTTCTGAAGGTTTATCCTGTTTGCTGGTGGATTTCTTGTGCAGAATTGCAAAATCTCTATTTCGCGAGTGCGAGATTGTTCCTTTCCGCCGCAACTACGTGTTCGCAATTGCGAACTCTCGCGAGGTGTGCTGTGCAAGGTGGCAAGCTGCGATTACGTATTCGCGGGCGCCAAACTCCCGCGGGATCACGCAGCAAGATCCACAATGGCGCGGCACTCGCAAAATATGATCGAGAAAAACAACTCGGCAAATGCTTAATGGCGGAAAGTGAACGCCGTGCACCACGCCGCGCGCCGCAACCAAGCAAAAAATCCGCCGCGAGCGGATTCACGGATTTTCGACAAATTCGCGAGAGTTCACGGATTGCGAATTTGCCGAAAATCCGAAAAATACGCGAGCGGAGCGGATTTTACGCCCATGCCTAATTGTAACCTCATACTTGGCAAATGGCCTTATGAACATGGAGAGTTATGAAACACATTGCGCAAACGTTATAAATCACCAAATATTACATGAGTCATAAAACATGAACATTATTCCTTTCCTTTATTGTTAAAACACAATAATCGTATACAGTAAAAAGAGGAAGTAAACCAGATTACATCCACTTAATTTCTAGTTCATTGTAGCTTATGTAATTAGTATGCAGTACCCAAATTGTATTAATAATCTAAATCAATATTGTGACAAGATAACAGAGAAGAAGAGAGAAAGGAGGGGAACACCTTGAAACAATGAAACCAAATGGAAACAATTGAAAAAAGCCGCAAATACATTCTCTTCATGTATCCTTCATAATGTTTGGATCCATAGCAGTAGTGTGTTGATAACCTAGAGTGGACAATCCTGGCGGAACAACCCCACTGCCCTCAACCGGGACCAACTCAAAGCAGCTCGCAAAACCTACCTTAATCAAATCAAGAACAAAAAGTCATCCTTATTCTGCTTTGCTCTAGACGAAGCTAAAAACCGCCCCAAAGAACTCTTCAATATCATCAGGAACCAAACCTCCATACCTATGACAGACAGCTTAACAGCGTCCAAATCCCAGTGCGACGAGTTTTCTAACTTCTTCAACGAAAAAATTGCCTCAATGGACCGATCTTGCAGTGATCTTTCCGCCCTCACAGAGTTGCGCCCCACTGCTTCTACCCACTCAAGACCAACAACTGCAGCCACTTGCTGGTCCTCCTTCCAACCCATCCAAACTGAAGCGATAAGCGATCTCATTGCCATCGCTAATCCCTCGTCTCACTCCCTTGATCAGCTACCCTCGAGACTGACCAAAGACCTGTAACTTACTCTAGCGCCTATCTGGGCCAAGATCATCAACAGCTCTTTGAGCGATGGCTCCATTCCTGACTGCCTTAAACTAGGTCAAGTCACGCCACTCCTAAAAAAACCTGGCCTCGACCCTACGGTCTTGAACAACTTCAGACCAGTGTCGAACCTTCCGCTGCTATCGAAATTTTTTGAAAAATGTGTGCTGTCTCAGCTAACCCATCACCTAGAGATCTTGAATCTTCTTGACCCACACCAATCTGGGTTCAGAAAGGGCTCCAGCACAGAAACCGCAATCCTCAAACTGATGGATGACCTACACATGTCTCTCGACTCCAACCAATGTAGCCTCCTCATCCTCTTAGACCTCTCGGCAGCGTTCGACACGGTGGATCACAACCTACTACTCAATGTCCTACAGAAGAGAGCGGGTCTGGAAAAAACAGTTCTCAAATGGTTCGCCTCCTTTCTCAACAACCGCGCACAAATTATCAAAATTAAAAGCTTCAAATCGGACCCCCTCCTGATTACTAGAGGAGTCCCACAGGGGTCAGTACTCTCTCCACAGCTTTTAAACATCTATATGGAGCCCCTCACTACAATTCTAAGGTACTCCAACATCCCTTTTCACCTCTATGCGGACGACACACAACTCTACCTGGAACCACTTTGATCGCAGACATCCACAGACTAAATGACACACTCACAGAGGTCCAACACTGGCTCTCATCCAACCACCTCAAACTTATTGAAGAAAAGACAGAAGTGCTCCTCATCTCAAACAAAAGTAAAAATCCCCAAATACTCGAATGGCTCAAAGCCTTAAACGCCCTCAATGTTCCTCTTGTTCCTACAACCTCCATCAAATCACTGGGGATCACTCTGGACCCAAAACTGGACATGAAAGAACACATCTCTAAAACTGCCAAAAGTGCTTTCCTTAACTTGAAACTTCTCTACAAACTAAAACCCTTCTCCCCTTGAAAGACCTGAAACAGGCCACTCAGGCACTGGTACTCTCCAGGGTGAACTATGGCATTGCTACTCTGACTGGAACAGCCAAATCTCATCTAGGTCCTTTGACTGCTACCCTTAATGCAGCAGCTAGAATGGTCATGGGAACTAAGAAATATGAGCACATCACCCCGGCTCTCAAGGACCTGAAATGGGTTTCTATTAACCTACGAGCCAACTTCCGCACAGCTTGCCTCACACACAAAGCCCTGCATACAGGAAAACCGGAATATCTGGCCAATAAACTCAATAGAGCCGGTCAGTCTAGGAACCTCAGAAGCTCCAACACGCTACTACTCATACCTCTGAAATCACAGAAACTTAAAAGATCTAACAGGTCCTTTGTGGGAAAGGATATGGAACTCCACCCCCCCCACATCAGGATGACCGCCTCCTTCCTGAAATTCAAGATACTACTCAAAGCCTTCTTTCTTGAGCGGGCTGGATCGTAACGAGAATCCCTCGTCTGACTTTGATAGTTCACTATCTTTATGGTCCTAGAGAGAACCTGATGACTTTCCCTTGATCTCCGCCATGTCACCCTCATGCTGATATTGTATAGACTTTTACTTGCTACCATGTTTACCCATACTCTCCCTATCTTGCTTCGACCTACCTGTTTTGTTGATGCGTATTTGTATCCGATGTGAAGCGCACTGATACCTTCGGTTCTAGCTAGCGTTATACAAAACTTAAATAAATAAACAAACAAGCCAAGACCTCAATGCCACATGGGGTCATATGGTCATATCAATGCCACATGGGGCACATGGTCAAATTAATGTCACATGGGGCACATGCGCATTCATTAAAGTTTCCATGCCCCAGTGCTAGCCAAAGCAGACCCACATGCTAATGGGCTAAATATACATTTCAGCATGCTTAGAAGTGAAGTAAATTAATTCTAAAAACCAATACATAACACATTAGTTTGAATTGTCACAACATTCCACTAACAGCATATCCTTCATTCCCAACTCTCATCAGTATTAAATTTGCTATACAGGCTAGTTCGGCCAATCTGCACTGTATTGTGTATCTAGTGACACAAAATAATAACATTTGCCATAAAGATCAACCAATGGATTTAAACCTGGATCTGAAGGGACATTGATGCAGATCCTGCTGGAAACTGAAACATCTGGGAGGACAGTGATGAACACAAAAAACCTATACATACACAATTCTATTATATTTTTCAATCTTCCAAAAAAGGGTGGATCACTCACCACCTGTAGACCACCATGTGAAGTTTACTTTAAAGGTGGTTTGGGCTGAATTGTCCTGAGATGGCACATAATGACACAGAGTAATAGTGACCATAAGAAAACAAAATTAGATATTTGTATAGTACTTATTGTATAACATGACCCTTCACTGAATCAAATGATACTGTGGAAAGGGTGTAAAGAGAATCGGATAGTAATGCAATAGGAGCAAAAGGTGTGACACATACTAAGTTACTGAAATGTACAGGGTTAACTGTGTCACTCTCCAGTGGTCATCTTGCATCCAAAGGTAGGATCACGCAATAACACCCTTCCCCAAGGTATATAAACATATGGTGAAAGCAACAAATCCCTGACAGATGCAGGTACATAAAAAACAGGCATTTTAATATGCCTTTCGAAACAGTGGTTTTAAAGCGTCTCTTTCTAGTGTAAATACTGAACCCATGACTGACAAGGCATTCTAATCCAGGGCCCACACGTAAGAGCCCCAAAAAAATAATCAATAAAGGACCTCTCCAAGATGAGCAGCCCTTGACCACCTTGTCTTATTCACCTCTCCCTGCTGCAGTCCCCGTAGCACAGAGGCACTGTCCCGGCACTCCAGCTACCCAGTACCACAATTCGAGCACTGCCCCCCCTTAGCTTTTGCCCTTAAAAAGTTGTGATTTCATTGTTTTTGTATGTGCTGCTGTATTGCAGATTATATTGTTTTTCATTGTTTTGCTGCATTGTTTGCCTGACTGTACACTGTATTTTTCTCCATTTTGCCTGTTATTCTCTTCTCTTTTTCTGATCTGTTTCTTATCTGGTTTACTCCAGTTTCACACCCACACCTCCACAGTCTTTTACCACCACTCAAGCACCCATGCCCTCCTGCCTCCCCAACAGCGCCTCCCAGCTCCCAGTGCTACTTAATGGAGGCTGCTGTGTGGCTCCAGTGAGTAGCCCTCTACCTTCTGGCTTTGCTCACCACTCCCCGCTGTAGTTATCGTAGCACATAGGCAAAATCCCAGCCCTCCAGCTACCCAGCTATCCAGTACCACAGTTCCTGTCCTGGTCCCCCTCTTGTTTTTTCCCCATAAAAATCTGTGATTGCATTGTTTTACACTGTGCTGCTGTATTGCTGATTATATTGTTTTTCATTGTTTTGCTGTTCTGTTTGCCTGACTGTACGCACTGCTTTCCCCATTTTTGCCTGGAATTGTTTTCTTTTTCTCTGGTCTATTTCTTATCTGGTTTCTCCCCAAGCCATCTTTTACTGCCACCCAAGTCCCCTGTCCTTCCGCCTCCCCAACAGCCCCTCCTACCTCCCCGGGCTACTTAATGGAGGCCACAGCACAGCCGCACAGCGGAGGTGCCTAGACGCACAGCAGATGTGCCCAGATGGTGCGCTGCCAGTGCACACCAAAGGCAAGCACCAGGAACCCTGACCCACCGCACTCCCACAGGTACTCAGCCAGAGAGGTTCACATCCTACACCTCACACACAATAATAACTGCTGCCTCACATCACCACTCTCCACTGCAGAAGCCTTCACCTGAATCCACTGCTGAGTCAGCACCACCCCATCAGACATCACCACCTAATCGAACAATGCCATGCAAACCACAGATGCCGACACCCCACTGGAACAACACACCTGCCTCTTGATCAATAAGACATCCCTCTGCATACACGCCACTGAAATCTGGGATATCATCAACCCCATCACCCCTGATGTGACCTTCATCATGGAGACCTGGATCACCCCCACATCAGCCCGAGACATCGCTACTGCAACTCCCAGCAGCTACACAGTTAAACAAAAGACGGTGCCAACAGAAATTATGGGGGCATCAGCATCAAACACAAGGAATCAATCACTTGTACCATCACCAACAACGACACCATGCAGACCATGGAACACATTATTTTCAGCTCCATGTTGATTCTAGGACTACCATCAGAGGCACCCTCACATACAGACCACCAGGATCCTGAAACTGCCTCAGAGACGTCATCACCAAATTCATCACACCGCTCACCTTTGAATTCGAACACTACTTCTTCCAGGGCGACCACAACTTCCACCTGGACAACACCGCCACCATGAACGCAACTGACCTCTTGGAAAGGCTACACAACATCGGCCTCAAGCACATTTTCACTGACCCCACACACAAAGCAGGACACACGCTAGACCCAATTTTCACGTCTAGCAACAGAATCTTATACAGCCACACCACAGAACTTACTTGGACTGACAAATCCATCATACACTTCGCCCTCACCCGTCTGCAGCACAACCCCCATAAAACACAGTGCTCCCTTTCTAAAGCTGGAAGAAGGTAACTCAGCAGCAACGGATCGACCCCCTCAAAACCTCTCAGCCCAACATCACCACCAACCGGAATGAGACAGTAAAGAATTTCAGCGCCTGGATCACCAGCACTGCCAACCAAGTTTCCCCAATCAAATTAACCAAAACATGCAGACCCAGCAAATGAGCCAGCTGGTGCACGCCAGAACTCAGCACATCAAAACGCAGCTGTAAACAACTGGAAAGAAGATGGTAAATCAGCAAAATGACACCCATGACCCTTGAGAGCTCAGCTCCAGACTTGCCTCTTAGGGGGTGGCGGCAAAGGGGCTGCCTCATAGGAGGGGTGTAAGGAGGACAGGTGAGAGGTCACTCCACCGTAAGTGGTGATCAAGTGCCGGCACCTCCCAGTTTATTTATAGACTGTAAAACCCCCACACAGTCTGCTTCAGGCGGGAGCACAGGAAGAGTGGGTGGCTTAAGTGTCCTCCAACATGGACGGGCATGTGACATGCAGGAGATGTGTGCTAAAGTGTGTTACTGAACGCAGTTTGTGCACTTTACATGTACAGGCGGCGGGGGGCAGTCTCTACTGGCATGGGACTCTGGTGACACTAAACACCCCTCAAGCCCGCAAGGGAAGTGCCCAGCTCCCCTAGGCTCCCCATCCCCTCCCGCCCTGCACTCCTGTCCCAGGGCAGGGATAATTCAATCAGTGGCATGGATTATCGCTGCAGAGGTATGATCGACTCTTAAATGAACTGAAGGCGTCCGGTGCCATGCTGCAAAAAGAGACCACAATCGTCAGCCATTCACATAGAATTCATGATGATTACTAACCTGATGTTGATTTTAATAGAACATTAATAATCAATTAACCTTTAGCTACGAGGCTGAGCCTGCAAGTTATGTATAACAGTGGACTGGAAGGAGTTGAGCTGACTGTACTGTCAGTACCTGGAAAACCTTGTAATTATAATGTGTATGGTTACTCTCGGCCTCCAGAACCCGTTTTTCATT
This sequence comes from Lissotriton helveticus, assembly GCF_964261635.1. Taxonomy (NCBI): domain Eukaryota; kingdom Metazoa; phylum Chordata; class Amphibia; order Caudata; family Salamandridae; genus Lissotriton; species Lissotriton helveticus. The sequence goes on from NC_136069.1 coordinate 513,543,089, forward strand.
GCATGAGTAATCAATTTGTTGCTAAGCAACACTCGTTTTGGAGCGCTTTTTAAAATAACATTGTTAACTAGGTGGAAATCGGTGGTCAAACAGTTACTGGCCCACCGTTGGATTTCCTTCAATTGTAACAGACTGAGTAGACCATACCCGCTGGACACTAAATATTCAGGGGTTATGGTTGTCTGCTATAAAATAAGTGATGTTTGAGTTTGTGTGTTTAAGATTCCTTTATTTTTTATTTATTTTTTAATAGCTGAGGGTCTCTCCCCTAACTATCGCCTTGAAAGCATCCCAAACTATCTTATTTGTTGCCGTTTTATTATTAAATTTAAAAAACTCCTGAATTACTTTAGTCATGTGCTGGCAATACTCTTCCTCCAGTAATAAATTTCGTTCAAAAGACCATGTCCAATTCTTCTCAGCTGTATATGGATCCAAAGTCAACTCAAGTATTAAAGGATTATGGTCAGATATAGGTTTAGGAAGAATCTTTAAATTAAGCTTTCCTGTCAATTGCTGCGAGGCGAAAAAATAATCTAAGCGAACATATTTTTTGTGTGGTGCTGAAAAAAACGTATACCCAGGATCTTCTACATAAAGCAGATTCCACACATCATTAAGCCCATGTTCTACAAATAAAACCCGTAGAGCCTTAAAAGTGTGAGGTTTCCTACCAATATACTTCAAATTTTTCCTAATATCAAAATTAGCCTCCAAATGTATGATCAAGTCACCATAGACGATCACTAGTTGAGGCCATTGAGCTAATTCGGTATTAATAAAGTTCATAAGCTCAGAATCATCCAAATTTGGGCCATATAACGTGCAAACGTAAATCTGTTCTGATTAATCTTAAATTTCCCAATTACCCACCGCCCCATTTGTCTTCCAAAATCTTAGAGCACATCCCCAAGCCCCTTTTTATAAGAATAGCGACCCCCCTCTTAATCCCAGTTTGCTTTGAGCATGCCACTAATTCTAATCCTAAATTCTTCAAACATGTCCTTATTGCCCAAGCAATATGTGTTTCTTGTAAACATAATATATCCATTTGTGATAATTGAACAATTTTAGCCAGAACGTCTCTTTTCTTTGGGTCATTAAGCCCACTAATATTAAGCATACAAATCCTTAATTTCCTATCCATTTCCAAAAGAAAACAGGAGCACAAGGTATTTTGCATGACATAAACATATCTGATTACACCTTTTATATAAGACGTTTCCCCAAAAATATAAATTCAAAAAAACAAATCTGTTTCACCAAAGACCATAGCTGCTGCTGACTTTTCACCCCCCTCCACCACCCCGCCTCCACCTTCACCACACCCCCCTCCCACTCCTCCACACACCCCACCCTACCCACCCATCCCACGATATGAGGCACAAGGACCATCGGTCCCTGAAAATGTGGAGTGCCGCCCCCCACCCCCTTTGCTAGGTTGGAATAGAGACTATCTTTAATTATTACCCATGACTTGAAATTCCTTAAGCATGAAACTCGCACAGAACAATGACAACTCCATTATTGGGACTAACCACATCATATAGACAATAGATATTCTTTAGCCTCGATTTCAGAAAAAAAGAACTTAGTTTGTCCCTTTACAATAGTCTTTAACTTGGCAGCATTTTGGAGAAAGACCGTCGCTCCTTTTTCCTGGAACCCCGGAATAAGCTGCCTCAAATGCCAACGTTTAGCTACTGTAGCCTGACAGAAATCAGGACGAACAAAAAAATTACAACCATTTCCCAGTCTTTTTCTGTCAGGCCTAGCTAACCCAAAAACCACTTCTCGTGCTAAAAAGTTACTAATTCGAACAAGAATGGCTCTAGGGCGATCTTCCTACCCTTGCCTTCCTTTTTTGATGGTAAACGGAAACCTGTGCGCCCTTTGTATCTCCATGGACCAGTCCCACGAGGTCAGCTCTGGAAATGCCTCAGCAAATAGTTCGCAGACAAATTTACGAACATCTGATTCCTCTTTTTTCTCTGGAATACCTAAAATTCATAAATTATTCCTACGGGCTTGGTTCTCCAACTCAGAAAGCTTAAAACTAATATCATCCTGTTGAGCTCTGATAGAGTTAATTTCAGCTTTCTGTACTACCAACTCGTCTTCCAGAGTTGAAATTCTTGTTTCTGCTTCTGTTACTCTGAGCGAAGTATATGAACATATTTTAATCACACGCCGTACTGCATTCTGAACTTTACAGCATGTTGCCTGGGTGCGAGTTTTCTCCGACTTTATTTCCGCTCGATGTTCCATCATAGTGTGATAAATCGTCAACAGAGTAATCTCCTGAACAGGGCTCTGCTCCACTGCCCTAAATGCTTCATCACACACCGGAGATTCTTCTAAAAGGGGTCCCGATGTCAAATTCTCTGAAAGGGCCTCATCCATTTCAAGAGATTTGTTCTTAGAATTCGCATTCCGAGTTTTTCTAGTTTTTAGATTTTTTACTGTAGTAATTGCTGAACTTGGAGAGGTCTCATTTGATTTAAGCTCGTCATCCATACTGCTACTCTCTTCCTGGTAATCCGCCCAATCTTTGCTTACGTTTGTGCTTTCATCTGAAGAATGATCGGACATCGAGTAGAAATTGTTGAGAATATCTTGTGACCCAGTCAGATCCTGTGCAGAAACACCCTCATTTAATGCCAGCGAGTCTACCTCCGAAACAAGGATAACCAAGCTGTCAGGAATGCCTGCCGAGAGAGAATTCTCAGGGACTCCATCTTCCAGAATGCCCCCCCGGGATTGTTTCCTTACAGATTTCTTTCTCTTTCTCATTACCAGAAAATGATACATTTGTTACAACAACTGAGGGAACCATTGTTTCAATGTCCCGAACAGCACAAAAAGTATCTACAACTTTAGCCTCGCTACTTTGTAATTGTAATTGGGCATTCTTCGATATTTGCTTTTCAAATAAAACTGGAAGAGTTTGTGTCCCTTGCTTTGTGGAGCACGCAGCAACGCTAGACTTCAAGGACCTCTCTCCTCCTTTCTTTTGGTTTTTACCTGAGGGGGTCTGCGCTGCTGTCTTCTCTCCCTCACCCGGCTCTATGGGCTCTCCGACATTGCCGTTTTCAATGCCTTCCTTTGAAGCAATCTGTACTTTCGTTTTCACGCTTCGCGTATTAACTTTCGAAGCCATTCTGTTTCGCGCTCCTCCACGTCCATAAACCACTCGCCGGTGTAATCCTGGAAACAGCCAAACCGGAGCTCCACTCAGTCGAAAAAGCAAAAGCCTGGAAACCATCCGGAACGCCGTAATAGGACTGCAGTTTACTGGCGCTTACCAAAAATGGCAACTCCTCCCCAGATACCGGTAAGTCAGGCACAAACGCTGATTTTTTAAATCCGAGGGTAATACAGAGGGTCTTTTTTTTTTAAATCCCACTAGAATCGAACAGCATCAGAAATAAATCCCTTTCTTTTGCAGAGCTGTACGAGTGAGATGCTTCATATTCTTCCTCCTTTCCAACCCAGAGCGGGGACCGAGCTGCTCACACAGCCTTCCCAGCGGCCACCATCTTGCCTCGACTCCTCTGACATGTGTTTAAGATTTCCTGATGCCAAAAGTAGGAAGTACAGAAACACGCCTTTGCTCCAAACTGTCTGCTTTGCGTGCAATAGACAGCAAGCATTTTTGTCATTAGGGGCCAGATGTAGGTAATTTTCATTTACCGATTCTTAAATACTGATTCAGAATCGGAAAATGAGATGTAGATAAAAATTCGGTAAAATTTACCGAATCGGAATCACTCGGTAACTGAAATCGGTATTTACTAAGCATGGGCGGCAAATCCATTACGTCCGCGGATTTTTCGGATTTTTGGTGAATACGCAATCCGTGTATTTTACGTATTTTCCACAAAATCCGAAAAAATCCGCGGATGTAACGGGTTCATAAGTTGAACCCCCACCCACTCATGTAATGGCGCCAGCAAGCTGCCAGCGCCGTTATAAAATAGTTACAAAGTTAGCTTGCACAGGAACCACTAGATAAAACGAAGCAGGTGCTGCTTTATTTTATCTAAGTGCTACCTGTGCAAGCTAACTTTGTAACTATTTTACAACGGCGCTGGCAGCTTGCTGGCGCCAATGTAAACACACACATGGTCACTGGAACTAGTTGAAGCTCAAAGGCAGTGACTCATTCATCAGCCCAGAAACAATCGAGAGCGTCGTCGAGGCTGGGCAATGTGCCTTCTTTATCGAAAGTCAGCTGTGATGCTGGATAGAGGCCTTTGCATCCTTGACTTTCACGAGCACAATCCCTGTGCTGTTCCTGTGACCTGGAGTCTCTGTATCTTCATCTGCTGCTCTGAGCGGCCTCTGACCTTTTATACACACAAGAGGCATGTGCAGCACAATCCCTGTGCTGTTCCTGTGACCAGGAGTCTCTGTATCTTCATCTGCTGCTCTGATCGGCCTCTGACCCTTTATACACACAAGAGGCATGTGCAGCACAATCCCTGTGCTGTTCCTGTGACCAGGAGTCTCTGTATCTTCATCTGCTGCTCTGATCGGCCTCTGACCTTTTATACACACAAGAGGCATGTGCACTCGCATGGAAGCCCCGTCCGTTTGGCCATGAGTAGGCACATTGTGTTCGCACGGGTTTCTGCACGTTCGCGAGCGTTTTGTACAATAAAACCCTCGCGAACTTGCGGAAACCCGTGCGAACACGCAAAAAAAAAAAATACGCTAGGATCCGCGGATTTTGCGTATTGTCGCAATCCGCAAATACGCAAATCCGCAGATCCGCGGATTGCCAATACGCAAAATCCGCTCATGCTTAGTATTTACCGAATCGGTACATACCGACTCGGTAAAATCCGATTCGGTAAAACCCATACATTCCAACGGGCCCATGGCCCATAGGAATGAATGGGTATTACCGAATCGGTAAATACCGATTCGGTAAATACAGATTCGGTAAATACCGAGTCGGATATTTGAAACTGACAAACATGTGAGCCTGTGAACCAATCAGCAACTCCAACCACACCCAATCCCAAAGGTACTGGGGAATCAACCAATCAGAATCAAGCACCCCTCCCCAGTACCTGGGACTGGCCACGCCCATGCAGGTGCAGAACCCAACAGTCAGGAGAGCAGGAGGACAGACTGAGGAGCAGGCTTCCCTGAGCTAACCTGTACAGCAGCATGGAGAGTCAGGATGCACAGAGGGATGCTGCTGAGCGCAAAAGGAAGCTAAAGTTCAGCCCTGAAGAACTGCAGGTGCTTGTTGCAGAGGTCGTCAGACATTACAGCAAGATCTTTGGGAAACAATCCCTGCATGTAGCTGAGTCCATCAAGCGCACCACCTGGATTGACATACAAGGCAAGGTAAATGCCATTGGTGTCACCCACCGCGAAATTGACGATTTGAAAAAACGGTGGTATGATCTCCGCATCATCACCAAGAGGAAACTAGCTGCCCACCACAAGGAATGTGCTGCAACAGGGCGAGGAAGCAACCGAGCCCCACGACTCACCGACATAGAGGAGCTGGTGGAATCCACCCTTGAGCCCGAATCCATCCACGGCATCGGGGACGCTGACAGCTCTGCAAGAGCTGCAAAGAAACAAGGTAAGATGCAAGTACATTGTCATTAACCCATTTACCTATTCCCCCCACACACTCTGTGTGCCTACATCATACTCCAGAACAGGTTTTACCAATGTCCTGCAATGCATATTGGGAAATGTAGTCATGGGTAGATACCTTTAATCAGTCAGCATGCATGCAGCAAGGGAAGCAACAGACTACTAGCATTGGCTAATGAGAGACAGGCAAATGTGCTATAGTAGTGTGTTTAATCAGGAGACACAGATGAACCACTCCACTGACACAATGTCCATATCTGTCCCCAGGGGAGTCATCGCGCAGCGCAGCAAAGGATAGGGAGAAGAGGAGGGAAGAAGCTGGACCCAGCACAGGACACGGAGGGAAGGACAAAGAGCAGGCAGCCAAGTCACCTGAGGCGCCAAAACCACCACAGCCACAGTCCCCTCTGTTATTTGGGAGTCAGGAGTCTGGAGCGGCTGCACAGTCCCCCACCCCCACAACTCCATCCCCAGTGCTGGGAAGGGCAAGGCGCCTTGATGTGCCCCCTCCCCGCATACTGGAAACATCCGAGGAGGAAGAGGATGAGGGTGACATGGCCATCAACCCACAGGAATCAGCCGACGCAGAGCAGCTGCCCACTCCCAGAGCTGTGCGGGCCAGTGTCCGAGGACGAAGGCCACGGGAGGCTGATGATGTGCGTGTCGATCAGGGGGTCTTCTGTGGACTGGAGGCCACCATGGTCAAAGTACAGTGCCTGCAGGCGAGAGCAATGATGGGGGTTCAGAGGCAGGCATGCACAACCAACAACAAGCTTGATGAAATAGGCAAGGGCATTGGAGACATTTCCGAGAGCATACAGTCAATGGCATCTAGCATTTCAGACATCACACAGTGCATGACTGTCCTGTGCGACAAGTTGCACAGGGACCATTTGGAGAGACGCAAGGCTCGTGTCGATGTGCGGCAGCAGACAAAAGCCCTGAACAGATTTGCTACTGCAACCACCGTGCTGTGCAGACGGTCAGTGGCAATGCAGGATGCCATTGTGCAGTGCTGCACCAATTTATCAGTGGGAATGGCCAGAGTGACCTCTGCAATGGAGCTCATGCTCGCACAACAGACTGCCACTCAAGGCGACACATGTGTGGGGGAAAGTGAGGGGTCCACCAGCAGGAGTGGCGCAAGCACTCCTGTACAAGAGGTACGTAGGAGCGGCAGGCGTCATGCAACTGAGACAGGCCACACCGAGAACACTGACACACAGCCACAGCAGTCCCACCCTGTGGTCCGTGGCCGTAAACATTGACTATGCCCTCCACCCAAGGAACAGGTCACGGTGGTGTTAACCGTGACAACACAGTAATGGACATTTATATATCTTCTAACCAATGTGTGGTATCATTGCACTTGCGTAGTGAAAATTAAACTACGTACGTCATGAACTTTGCCTGTCTGTGTCTCATTACTCACTCATAAATATTGCTGTGCGACCTCTGCCCGTCTCAGTCTCCCATCTGTAGCCGCTGCTGCTACTGTACCATGGGGCTCTGCCAGTTCTGTGTCATCATCAATGTCCTCATGATGTGTGATCTCCACCTCTGTGCCTTCCTTGGTGGCGAGATTGTGTAACATTGCACAGGTCGCAATGATTTTGCAGCACAGGATTGGGGTGTACTGGCGTGCCCCTCCACTCTTGTGGAGGCAGCGAAACCTGCTCTTTAGGAGTCCAAATGTGCGCTCCACAACGTTGCGTGTAGATCTGTGAGCCACATTGTACCGCCTTTCGCTCCTGGTGGATGGGTTGAGGTAGGGGGTGAGCACAAAGGACCGCAGGGCATATGCACTGTCGCACAGGGGGGAGAAAGAATGACATTAATTGCATGTACATGAGGCATTGTTCTGCTGTGAGTGTCATGGTGTGTCAATGTCATTTACCTAGCAGGTATCCGTTTCCAAATTCTCCATCAAGTAGGCGTGTGTATATTCCACTATTCTGGAATATGTACGAATCATGGGTACTTCGCTACGATGTCTGTGATGATGTTCCCAGCGTTGCATATGACCTGTACGTTGATGGAGTGCGTTGACTTGCGGTTTCTGTATATGTGTTCTGTGGCTGCAGGTGGACAGAGTGGTACGTGGGTGCCATCAATGCAGCCTATCATGTGAGGGAAGTGTGCCAGTTGATCGAAATCGGTCTTGGTTTTTTCTAGTTCCGCTGGTGTATTAGGGAATGAAATGTAATGCTCCATCCTCTGCCTCATGGCGTCAAGGAACCTCCTGAAGAAGCGGGACAGGCAGCTTTGGGACACACCACCCACTGCAGCTATCACACTATGGTAGCTCCTGGAGGCAAGCAGGTGTAAGCTACACAGCACCTGCACATGGGGTGGGATGGCGTGGGCCCTGGGTGTTGGGTGCTCCAGGAGTGGGTGTAGGTCCCTGATCAAGTCCTGGATGGTTTGGGGATGTAGCCTGTACCTCTGGAGTATTTCAGGCTCTGTCAGTTGGAAAAGTGTTATTCTCTGCCTGTACACTTGTTCCTCCCTTTGCCATTCTCTCTCTTCTGCTGCCTGTAGTCTTTGCCGCCTTGCAATGACGTAGAAAGCCGCCATTATGGTTCCACAGGTGCATTTTGGGACTCTTTTTATGGCCTTCACCTGGTTACCACCTGCATTCAATCCATGGAAAATACCGACTCACAAATACAGAATTTCCGGGAATTCTGTATTTTTGAGCTTTCCTACATCTCCATGGCCATTTATTACCGTTTCTTATTTACCGATTCGGAAAATAAGAAATCGGTAAATATGAATTCGGTATATTCCGCCTCGGTAAAAATACCGACTCATATTTACCGAGTCGGAATTTTACCGACTCATATTTACCGAGTCGGAATTTTACCGACTCATATTTTCCGAATCGGTAAATAATATGCTCCTACATCTCATTTCATGGATACCGGTCAGTAACGGCCGAAATTACCGATTTTCGGCCGTTACCGACCGGTATTTGGCGACCTACATCTGGCCCTAGGTGTTTAAGATTTCCTAATGCCAAAAATGCTTGCTATTGCACGCAAAGCAGACAGTTTGGAGCAAAGGCGTGTTTCTGTACTTCCTCAGCTTGACATCACGAACAGCTGTGTCTCTTGTAAGAATGTTCATCATTCATGCACTCTGAAGTTCATCTTATTCTTTGCAACATGTGCTTAAACCCATTAGGCCACCAATTCCCAGACCCAAGGCAAGCCAGGTAACAAACCCATTAAAGTCCCAAGTTCTGGGAATAACTCCCAGCGGAAAGCAGACCAGGAGCCCTTCCAGGCCCTGTATATTAATGCAAGATCTATACATAAGCATTTTGCGGAATTATGGGATTTATTTGAGGATCTGAAGCCAAATATATGTCTCATATCAGAGACCTGGAGTCACACTACACCAGTGCTAGCCTTTGCGTTCTCTGAGGAATACATCATTACACGACTAGACAGGGTAAACAAGAGGGGGGGCTGGCTATAGCCTCACGGGCCCCCATCACATCAAAATACTTGACACAGTGCTGACCGACAGTATGGAACTGATGGTGTTTCGGTTACACTCATGGGGAGGTGTGAGCGCGATGGGGCGGTAGTGTATCACCCTCCAAGAGAAAGTAATAAAGCTTTCTGCACCTCACTACTGAAGTCCCTCACACCATACATTCTAGAATAGGAACTCTTTTTTCTGGTTGGCGACTTTAATCATCACCTAGACGACCTCGCAAACACAGACTCGAAATGCTTGGTTTCGCCCATGGAGTCATTAGGGCTGAACCTACTCACAAAGCAGGGCATACCCTGGACAATATTTTTACTAACACAGGCCTATCAGCAGAACACCCACGGGCATTGACCTGGACTGATCATTTTGCACTCAAGTTCACCGCTAATGTGATAGGCAAAGGCAGCAAGCCCCAATGCAGAGTGCTTCCTCAGAGAGACTGGAGGAAAGTCACCCTAGGGTCATTCAGTCCAGCTTTTAGACCCCCCTCCTTTGATAAAAAAGAGGCAAGTGACAAGACCTTAGATACATGGGAGTCCTCTATTATAGACACTCTAAACATTATTGCACCATTAAGAGCAATTCGGACGCGGGATAGGGTCCGTTCAGCCCCCTGGTACTCCAAGACTCTTAAAAATGAAAAGGCACAGTGTAGAGGCAGAGAAAGAAAATGGAGGAAAACTAAGCAGCCAGAGGATAAATAGGCCTTTTCAGTGTCACATATAGTTTACTTAAAAAACTGTAATACAGCAAGAAGAGACCACCTAGGCTCGCGAATACTGGAGGCAAAGAACTCCTCCAAGGAGCTTTTCAAAATAGTAAAGTAAATACACCATCCATTACCCCGGCACAAACGCTATGTAACGATTTAGCAAACCATTTCAAGGACCAGATTGACTAGATATACCCTTCCCTTGTGGTAGGAAAAGTTTCTAACGGGATACCCCTTTCTAGGAGAGACCCCTCACTACCCAGACTAGACTCCTTCACAATCATTACCGCAGAGCAAGTGAAAACCTTGCTGGTGCAAACTAAATCCTGCGCACCCACAGACCCTGTGATGCAAATTTATAACGGGCGAACTAGCCCCAATTCTAGCTCTCTCACTAACCAAGGTCTGCAATATTGCCTTGGCTACTTCCACCTTCCAAAGGAATTAGAAAAAGGCTCATATAAAACCTCTGCCTAAAAAGGCGCTGGCAGAACCAAAAGAGTTGCAAAGTTATAGACAAATCTACCTCCTTCCATGTAGCTCGAAGGTCATGGAGAAACTGGTAAACAAGCAACTGATGGGATATCTAGAACAGCATAGTCTACTCGACCCCTCACAATCAGGATTCCGTGCAGCCCACAGCAGGGAGGCAGCATTGGTGGAGGTCACTGATACCATCAGGATGTCACTGGATAGAGGGACCCCCACTATGCTGGTGTTCCTGGATCTGTCGGCAGACTTCATCACCATCTCCCACCGTGTTATGTTGGACAGGAGGCAAGAGATTGGTGTCGGAGGATGAGCCTGGTCATAGCTGCAGAGCTTCCTTAACAACAGAACTCAATGTGTCCAATTAGACACATTTGTCTCCCAGACCACGGCAGTAGACAAGGGGGTCCCGCAGGGCTCAGTCTTAAGTCCCACCTTATTCAACATCTATGTGACTCTGCTGGCCACCATCATTATATCCTGTGGCTTTGAGACTATCTCGTATGCTGATGACACGCAGGTGATAGTCCCAATCGAATTGAGAGCTCATTTTAAGGCCTGTATGTTGCAAATCGCCACCTGGATGAGCTAGAATTTCTTGCAGTTCAACTCCAATAATACGGAGATCCTCCTAATCGGAAAGGCCTCGGAAATATGGTCCTCAGACTGGTGGCCATCGGAACTGTGGGAGGCACCTAACCCAACAATACAGGCACTGAACCTGGGTATACTGGTTGACAACAAGCTCTTGCTGGAGGAGCATGTGAAATCAGTATCAGGTACCTGCTTTGGTATCATGCGGATTTTGAGGCAAATCTTACCATGGATCCCTGTGAAGGACAGAAAGACCTTAGTTTAGGTTTTACTAGTCAGTAGACTAGATTATGGCAATGTGCTTCTAGTTTAAATCAAGTAGGACCTTGCAGCAAGACTACAAGTAATCCATACTAATATTATAAAGAGAGAGCCCAAACCTTTGAGGCGGGTAATCTCAGTAACCACAGCACCAATCACAACACCCAATACAGTGTTGGAAAGGGCAGTTGCAGCAGAAGGACATAGGCTATGCAGACGGCCACCATATACATTTATTTTTAAATTGTTTAAATTACCTTTTCAAGAAACAGTGGTGTTCATCACAATCATACAGTGCAAGACATACAATTGTACCATAGGACACCATATACATTTAAAAGGTAAAAGAACCGTGCCAGCAAAGTAGTCCCTTGTGGGCGTATCTGGGTTGTGCTGTGGGTGTGGGCGTGACTAACGCTGGGGGCGTGTGGTACGGCCATCACATCGTGGGCTGTGGGGGTGTGCTGGGGGCGTGACAAACGCTGGGGGCGTGTGTCCGTCCTTCATGCCATGTGAGTCGTACACACAAGCGTCAATTACGTTGCTGCACAGCATCAAGTGGGACGCTGGGGGCGTGAGAAACGCTGGGGGCGTGTGTCCAGCCTTAATGCCATGTGAACGCAATTGCGCCACATCAAGGGAAACGCTGGGGCATGAGAAACGCTGGGGGCGTGTGCTACGTTCCGCCCTTCATGCCATGTGGGTCGTACATTAATCAGAAGATCGTCTGCTGTGGCCGTGTGCTGGGGCATGACAAACGCGCTCAGCTGGAGGCCTGGTAAGTAACATTACTGCAGCCTCTCCCGCGCGCTGTTACTGAACTCTCTCGTTCAACAAAATTAGACGCACCTGCTACCATCAACCAGGGCTCTAGCCGGGCTCAGGCGGCGGATCAGTACACTAATTACACACACCGGATAACATCAACCAGGGCTGCAGCTGGGCCTCAAGCGGGGGAACACGCGCCTGCTAACATCAAACAGGCCTGCATCTGGGCCTCAAGCGGGGGAACACGCAAATGAGCGTGTCTGCGGGGACAATTACTGCAGCCTCTCCTACTCGCTGTCACTGAACTCTCTCATTAAACAGATTTACCCGCGGCTGATAACTCTCTCATTCAATAACATTACACGCGCCTGCTAACATCAACCAGGGCTGTAGCCGGGCTCAGGTGGCGGATCACTACACCAATTACACGCGCCTGCTAACATCAACCAGGGCTGCAGCTGGCCCTTCTCCGCCCCTATTCTAATGAAACAAAAAATGTTGTCTACCGTGAGATTTTAAAATAAATTGCCCTTGCCAAATACTCACATTACACACATTCTATTTCATACCCGGACAACGTCGGGACGGGCTGCTAGTGCAAAATACAGCGACACGACTGGTCCTTAATAAACCAAGGTGTACCCCCACCGGCCCTCTTTTGCAACAGCTGCACTGGCTGCATGTGAGGAAGAGAGCAGTGTTTAAGCTACTGGTGATGGTGTTCAGAGCACGGCAGGGAACAGGCCCGCTATATTTAAGGATGAAAATAATAGCCTATACACCTGCTCGCTCACTAATATCTAGCAACCGGAATCTGCATCTCCCATGTAAAATCAGGAAAACCAAAATGGGAGGACGTGCTTTTTCGCATCTAGCCCCTCTCCACTGGAATCAGTTGCCGGATGAGCTGCGCGCCTGCCCCAGTCTGGTACAATTCAAGAAGCTCTTAAAAACTTGACTTTTCTAAAGCCATGATCCCTGTCTTAGCTGCTAGGACTGTGCCACCAAAAGCGCTGAGAGAAACCTGCTGGGATGATGATTCTTTGCGCGATACAAGTCCCAATAATAATAATAATAATAAGAAGAAGAATAACGCTCATCATTCATGCACACTAAGTCTACACTGAAGTTCAACTTATTGAACTTATTCTTTGCAACATGTGCTTAAACCCATTAGGCCAGTCACAGTTAATGAGACATGCTTTTCTTAATTTACATTTCAAACTGAGACCGGGACTTTTTTCATGCAGAACACGAACCATGCATATTTGCAAAACTGTATTTTATGAGGATTAGTTGTGAGCTATGTCTTTTTACTAGGTTAGTGCCCTTCCATTTCTGGTGCTTTTTAGCAGTTTTAAGATATTATAATAGTTTCTAGTGCAATTCTTTTTATATATATGTGTTTACCTCATACTCATTACTTGATTTGCTCTCCAGAAAGTGTCACTCAGAGTCCTTGAATGTCACTCATAAATACACTCAAATTATGAATATGTCACACATAAGCAATCTGAGAAATTGATAGCTATGAAAAGGCATGCAACGAGCATAACAGCACCAAACAGCACAACGTGAGCTTTAACAATCACTAATATGTATTAGTGATTGTGAAAGCACGCATGGTGCTGTTGGAATTGCTGCGTGCTTTTTCTTAACAGAGTGCATCAATTTGCGTACCTTTTTTTAAAAGTTTGCATGTTAAATGCAGCCTCAAGTGTAAGCATGTCGGGAGCTGCAATTAATGTGAACACTCTCAAAAAGGCATGCAATCTGCTGTGCTCTATTAACAAAAGACATGCAACAAGCCTAACAGCACGACATGTGCTTTTACAATCCAGAATATATATTAGGGATTGCGAAAGCACACGTCATGCTGTTAGGCTTGCTACATGCCTTTTGTTGAGAGATAGGGTGACCAGAATTTTAAAGCCAAAAACTGGGACATTTCATACAAACAGAAAAGGGACAGCACATAGCTGCCAAGGTTTTAGATTGCTATGTGTGATATTTAAATAATGTCAATGCAATTATGAGTGACATTTCAACAACTCGGAGTGACACTTACTTGAGAGCAAAATCAGCCGGATTCTACCCAAGTACACTAGAACGCTGTTCCCAATATGAATCAACCTGCCCCACCCTGTGCATTCAAATACCACACAGCCATTAGAACTAACTCCATTCATATTTATTTATTTATTTAAACACTTATTAAGCGCAACGAAGGCCCGTGGGCATCTCGGCGCTAAGTATTTGCTGAAATCTGCCTTAGAGGAGGATGTAATTATTGGTCAAATAGCCACGTTTTAAGATGCTTTCGGAAAGACCACAGAGAAGGGCTGCTCTTTATAGATAGTGGCAAAGTATTCCAGAGCTTGGGTGCTGAAACGAGAAATCTTCTGTCGCCCCATGAAACCAGTTTGGTACGGGGTATTTCCAGCTGGAGGAGGTCAGAAGACCGCAGGGATCTAGTGGGCCGATAGGGAACAAGTTGTTGCGTAAGAAAGGCTGGTCCCTGGTTATGCAACGCCTTATAGACAATGCACAAAGCTTTGAATTTAGATCTGTTCCTGATGGAAAGCCAGTGAAGTTCTCTGATGGTTCCTGAGACTGATTGAAACTTGGGGATATCACCCAGCAGTCTGGCAGCCGCATTTTGAATGGTTTGCAGCTTATTGAGAACTTTTTCTTGGGAATTCAAAAATAGGGCATTACAATAGTCCAAGGTGGACAGGACCAAGGACGTGATCAGGGTTTTACCAGCTGACGCAGGAAGGAAGGGGAGAATTTTTTTAATGATTCGTAGCTTATAAAAAGCAGAGGAGGCAATCTGATTTGCATGGGGGAAAAACGTGAGACGGTCGTCAAACATGACACCTAGATTCCTCACTTTGCTGACAGGAGTGGGGGGAGGACCCATAGACTGTGGCCACCAGCGGGAGGACCATTCTGGGGTTAAGCTTCCAAAGATGACCACCTCGGACTTATCCGAATTCAATTTAAGGCAATTGGATGCCATCCAATTCCCTATGGCCTGCATGCCCAGATTGAAATTATCGGCGATTTTTTGGCCGTCATTTCTGATGGCCAAAACCAACTGAGTGTCGTCGGCGTAAGATGTAAGGCTCATCCCATGAGCACGAATGGTTGTGGCAAGGTCCGACACATATATGTTAAAGAGTGTCGGACTCAGGGATGAGCCTTGAGGTACACCGCACGGCAAGGACAGGGTGGTGGACTGAAAAGGCCCTATGGTGACCACCTGAGTTCTCTCGGCAAGGAAGGAAGCCAGGAGAGTCCTAGCCCTGTGTCTAATCCCCAGTGCTTCGACACGGTCAATCAAGATGGCATGATCGACCGTGTCGAATGCCGCTGACAGGTCCAGCAGTATCAAGACTGCTGTACCACCCGCGTCGCGAATGGTTCTGATGTCCTCTGTAGCCTTGATCAGGGCCGTCTCTGTCCCATGATTTAGGCGGAAACCAAACTGGGAGTCATCCAGTAGATTATGGGTTTCTATAAAGGCTGATAGTTGAGTGTTTAGGGCCTTCTCGACAACTTTAGCCAAAATAGGCAGATTGGCAATCGGTCGATAATTTTTAAGCTCGTTCCTATCTAGGTTATGTTTTTTCAGCAGCGGCTTTCGTAGCGTCTTTTTTAAATCGGAGGGGTAAACACCTGTGTTAATCATGGTGTTACAGATGGTAGTGATGGCTGGAAGCAGTACTTCTGAGACAGGGAGCAGTACTTTAAAAGGGCAGGGATCAAGGGCAGAGCCTGATTTGATGGATGACAAAATGTCCCTGACCTGATTAATAGAGACCTCTTTAAACTGGGAAAGAGATGGGCCAGCCATGGAGGAGCTCACCATCTCAGGAGCAGTGTTTTGTTGTGTTTCTACACAGTTGGCAAAGACAGCATAAATATCATTGACTTTGTTGTAAAAATAGTTAGCCAATGCATCACAAAATGATTGGGAAGAGGGGGGTTGTAGGTTAGGTAAGCATCCGGCCAGCTGTTTAGTGGTCTCAAACAAAGCCTTGTTTGAGTTTTTAGAGAGTTCAATTTTCTCTGAAAAGAACTTCTTCTTAGCATCTAAGATCATATTTTTATATATAATGACCGAGTGCTTGTGTGTTGTTTTAACCTCTTCGGAATAGTGTCTGCGCCAGTTCCTTTCATTCCTCCGGCACAGCTGCTTTTGTGTCCTTAAAGTTTCAGAGTACCAGGGGGCAGAGGGGGATGATCTGTTTCGGGAGCTTTGTTTTGACTGAACCAATAGAGTGGTCGCGGAAGCAACCCACTCATTGTATTGGGTAATTGCAGTTTTAGCATCATATGACAGAGATGGACTAGTTTTAATCAAAAGTGATTGTAAGCTATTGCTGTCAATATTTTTCCAATCCAGGAAGGTCTGACGATGGTTGCCATTTTCCATAGCTGTTCCTGGGGCATAATTGATTAGGGTGGCCATTATAACAAAATGATCTGACCAAATGATGGGGAAGATGGCTGAGATCTGTAAGTCATTTAGATTAGTAAAGATGCCATCCAATGTGTGGCCTCCTTCATGGGTAGGGGCTTTCACTAGCTGGGAGAATCCGAATGTTGTTAGACATGCCTGAAGGGCGGCTGTATCATTGTCTTCAATTTTGTCAAAATTAAAATTAAAATCGCCTAATATAGTAAATGAACCATCCAGGGCAGCTGTTTCCAGAATATGACCAATATCGGAGATAAATGCTGACCTTTGCCCTGGAGGACGGTAAAGAAGGATGCCTTTGAAATTTACCGAGGGAGTGAGTCTGATGGAGAATTGGAGAGCCTCACAAGAGAGAAGCGGTATCTCGTTAGTTCTGACTGCATAGTTCTCCCGAGCAATTATGGCTATCCCTCCCCCTCTCTTGCGTTGTCTATCCAGTCTATGGATTGAAAACCCATGTGGAACAGCAATAACTAGATCCGGATCGGAAGCATTGTCCAACCAGGTCTCTTTAAAAACAATAAATCTAGTTGTTTATCTTCCATAAGCTCTGCTATTTCATGACGATGCTTACCTAATGAGCGAACATTAATGAGGGCCATAGAGCAGGTACAGGGAGCTTTAATTGGTTTCCTGCGAGGGGGGTCATGGCCATTAGATATTATGGCGGCACAGTTCGGACAACATTGGCGGGCATTTCCCTCAAGGTGAAGTTGATCAAATATGGAACATAGAGGGTCTCGTGGGGGACGGCAGTTCCTGAGTTGGCTGGAAGAGTACGTCCCTCGTGGAGGTAGTGGAAAAAGGCCAGGGATCATGGCCCTGGGCCCGGTTCCGGCGCGGACGGGCGCAGACGGGCTTGCCTTTGGCGCGCCTTTGGCGCGCCGCCGGCGCGCCCGCTGCGCCCGCCCGCTGCGCGGACGGGAAGGTAGCTTATTTATATCCATCCAAACGGGTGGGAGGAGGGTGGAGGGGCGGAGATCTGTCCCGCGATCCTTCCCCAGGCCAAGATGGCGCCTGAAGATTCTCGAATAGTGCCTGGCGCCTGGCAACAGTGGCGCTGCCGGACACGAGAGGGGGCCCTGGGGCGATGTGAGTCTCGCTCCAGGTGGGGTCTACTAAAAAAGCTCCTATTTAAAATATTTACAATTTTTAAGATGCGAGTGTATTTCGTTGTCAAATAGCACCCAATCACCATACAAAATAAACAGCGCGCAAGGGAGCGCAAAGAACCCCCGGCTTCCGCCTCAAGGGTGAGTAAGCAAGCAAATACCACGAGCACTGAAGGAATCAGCCCTTAAGTCTCCTCGGAGGGCGGAGGGGCGGAGATCTGTCCTGCGATCCTTCCCCAGGCCAAGATGGCGCCTGAAGATTCTCGAATAGTGCCTGGCGCCTGGCAACAGTGGCGCTGCCGGACACGAGAGGGGGCCCTGGGGCGATGTGAGTCTCGCTCCAGGTGGGGGCTACTAAAAAAGCTCCTATTTAAAATATTTAAAATTTTTAAGATGCGAGTGTATTTCGTTGTCAAATAGCACCCAATCACCATACAAAATAAACAGCGCGCAAGGGAGCGCAAAGAACCCCCGGCTTCCGCCTCAAGGGTGAGTAGGCAAGCAAATACCACGAGCACTGAAGGAATCAGCCCTCCACCAGAACCAACCTGCTCCTTCACAGTCCATCTTTACCCCATTCACATTCCCATTGTTCATCTCACCTGTTCCAATCAAGACTTGGGCCAGGTTGAGATGAGGCGATGGGACATTGGCATTGCTTTGCTGACTATTGCAGGAGAGAGGCCGACTCTCAGGACTGGCTCAGATTATACATTGCTCCGTTATGGGTATTACATGCAGCCTTTGGTCTGTGTCAACAGCGAGGGGCTGCTTTCTATGTGTCCTAGGGGCTGCACTGAATCAGAGTCCTAAAGTAAACTGCAGGGGGTAGCTCTAAGTCTCAGCTCGCTGTCAACCAGGCTGTGATGGTGACCCTGGTGCCAGTACACCGTAACTGTGTCACGCAATTGAAAAAGGGCATGTGGTGAACGGTTGTTCAGTCAACAACTGAACAACATTCAGCAAAATTAACTTGTCTGTCAGGCTGCAGGGGACTGAGGAAATGAGCAGGTAAGATTTTCATTAAATTATTTCATATCACCATCCTGGGCTGCACCGCACTTTCACAGTTTACAGCAAAGTCTACCAAGGGCCTGCAAGTCACTGGCATGGCAGGCTGTACAGGGTGTAGCATTCATAAGTGTGTTTTATTTATTTAAATGCCACAGTGCTGGAATTGTTTAAGCACGGTCCTCAGTGTGCACAGCCTGCGTTACGGCCCTCGTCCTTAAGCGGCTTCAACACCATGTCTGGTATGTGCATGGGTTGGCAGGGTTTACTATCAACATATGTGACTCTAAGCTAGTTGCACCCACGGGGTTTCACCTGAGACATTTGAAGATGCCCGCAGACCGCTGCGACAACTCCCCCTGCACAGGTCAGTCTGCGGGCAGATGCCACAGTCAGGATGCAACAAATCGTGCAGGCTATCTTCTAAACATGAAGTAGCACTACTCCTGTGGCAGCTGCAGTCGGAGTCGGGTCACAGGTGGCCATAGGCACTTTAGGGCCGTCCGGGCCAACACAACAATGCGCGGTGCCCACTGCCAAATGTAAACTGACTGTCAGGCTGCATGCTCACGCCGCATGTGAGGAGTTGGCCTAAAGGCAAGGGTGGTCGACAACAAATCTGTGGAACAAAGTTCAAGTCTCGGCAAGGTCGCGCAAAATCCTGTGATTCTGGGTAGATCACTTAATCTCCCCGTGCCTAACAAAAAATTAATGTGTCGCTCAGATACCGGATACTTTTGGGTCAAGTTTGCGCTATAGAAAACTCTGTAAAAGAACAAAAAAGAAAAGGCGGTAGGGCACCTGTAGCCAGCACTGTAGTCAGACTCAGTATATCGGACATTGGGCCAAGGGTAAATCATGCAGACAATGATTTGCTCGCTTTGTCACATGAGGTTTGTGAAGCTGAATGTGGTGCCAGCCTACTACGGGTGAAGTTGTTACAATGTAGCCCCTGAAGCCAACCCAAAGATAGCTGAGCCAATCCCCAAGTCTGCGCAAGCAGGGCTGACCGGGTTCTGCCAGCTTTCTGTAAGTGGTTCTAATTACCAGCTGGCACTTGGCTTGGTAATTGCAGGAGTACATGTGTGGTGCCTAGATGATTTTATAAGTGCATGGGTATTGCTTGGGTGATTTTGTAAGTGCATGGGTAATTCCTCGGTAATTACATTAGTTTATAGGTAATGCCTGGATGACTGCATGAGTACATGGTTATTGTCTGGGTGATTGCATGAGTACATGGGTACTACCTGGGTGATTGGAGGAGTGCAAGGATAGTGTATGGTGATTTTATAAGTGCATGGGTAGTAACTGGGTGACGGCTGGAGTGCATAGGTAGTGCCTGGGTAATTGAAGGAGTCAACGAGTAGTGTCTATGTGAGTAGAGGAGTGCATGGGTAGTGCCTGGGTTATTGTATGAGTGGATGAGTAGTGCCTGCTTGATTGCAGAAGTGCATCAGTACTGTTTGGATGATTTTGTAAGTGCATAGGTAAATGCCTAGGTGATTGCATGGGGGCATGGTTACTGCCTGCGTGATTTCATCAGTGAAAGAGTAATGTGTGGATGATTGAAGGAGTGCATAGGTAATACTTGTGTGATTGCAAGACTGTAGAAGTAATGTCTGGGTGATTGCATGAGTGCATGGGTACTACCTGGGTGAATGGAGGAGTGCAAGGATAGTGTATGGTGATTTTATAAGTGCATGGGTAGTGACTGGGTGATGGTTGGAGTGCATAGGTAGTGCCTGGGTAATTGAATTGAAGGAGTCAACGAGCAGTGCCTAGGTGAGTAGAGAAGTGCATGGGTAGTGCCTGGGTTATTGTATGAGTGGATGAGTAGTGCCTGTGTGATTGCAGAAGTGCATCAGTACTGTCTGGGCGATTTTGTAAGTGGATAGGTAATGTTTGGATGATTTTGTAAGTGGATAGGTATTGTTTGGATGATTTTGTAAGTGCATAGGTAATGCCTAGGTGATTGCATGAGTGCATGGTTACTGCTTGCGTGATTTCATCAGTGGAAGAGTAATGTGTGGATGATTGAAGGAGTACATAGGTAATACTTGGGTGATTGCAAGATTGTAGAAGTAATGTCTGGGTGATTGCAGGAGTGTATGGGTACTGCCAGAATGATTAAAGGTGTGGATTAGTGGTGCCTGGGTGATTTTGTAGGTACATAGGTTATGCTTCAGTGATTGAAAAAATGAATGACTGCATTAAAAGTGATTGTAAACATTAATTCATATTATTATGCTTATTACATTATTTCACTTTACCTTCTGTATTGAAGTAGATATCAAACTTTACAGTAGTTTCATTGTAAAGTAAATTACATTATTTTCAAACTTTTGTTTTACTTTCTGTAAAAGAGTAGAAAAAATACTATTATTGCAAATATTATTATAGGTTTAAGAACACAACATAATTTTAGAATTACATAACATATTCAGGTTCTCTTTTTTGCTGTTTTCAGATTCTATTGAATTTCACCATACACAGTGATTTCATTGTTGATCTTCATATAACAGCGGGCAAAAAAAAAACAATTAATAAGATTGTAAAAAAACCAACAAATCTGTGTTCAAAATGTTTACAACAAGTTCAACTATATGTTTATATTTACAAACATAAACACTCTCATTTACATTGCATATAATACAAAGATCAAATATATGAACTACTTCTTTCAAACACAATTTTCCAAATGCAATATCAAAGAACAGAAATGATAATTCGAACACTAATTGTTCACATCTTCCCAATATGCTGAATGATGTTTCTGAAATCATTTACATTGAAAATATCCAAAATAAATTTGTTAATTTATGTTGACATCTTCCCAAAAGGCCGAATGATGTTTTCAAAACTTTAGCATCAAAAATATCAGATTTGAATTCCAAATAGGCATCATTCAATGTATCCATCCTTTATTGCATCTTAAATACACAGTACAGTGTCCAGATGTTCTACTAGGTCCATCATGGGAAAAAATAGCCACTGCTTTAAAAGTTCTTCCTGAAATTGACACTTGACTTGCCACAAAAAAAATTATTTTGGTTTCCAATTTTCTTCCATCTGCTTTACAGCGTTGTAGCATTAAAATAACATATTGTCCAAATCTTTCTATAAATAATGTTGACAATATTTCTGATTTGCAGTGAGTACATTTCATATCTTGATTAACCCTGGGTAATTAACTGCACTCCGCTAGCGGAGTTTGCAGAGATTTGTTAACTACGCATTCCATTAAAAACACTGAATTCAGGTAAAAACTCTGTTCCTCCACATAGCGGAGTCAGCTACTAAACTACACCCACACATGCTTTGATAAAGCGTCTTTACATGCTAAAAAGCATATAACCAATTCACGAAAGTGAACGTTGAAAATGAAAAACATCAGGCAATGAGAGAGGTGATGATTTTGGGGTTCCTCCTAACCTAGGGGGAGGACTAAGCAGATGCCTTGAACACAAAGAGCATATCAAGCTGAACGATTCAGTGGTGGTGCAAATCCTTTTAGGACTACCCCAAACACAGTTATGGGCAAAAATATAATCCCAACAAAAGGCCCTGCCTAGCATTATGGGACGAAATTAGCAGTGGGCAGTGGGCATCTGCTTGGTTCTCTCCCTAGGTTAGGGAGGATCCCAAAATCATCACCTCTCTCACTGCTCACTAAATTTTCATTTTCACTTTTGTGAAATGGCTATATGCATTTTAGCCTGTAAAAACAGATATATTTGTTATTTTACCAAAATTATATGAGGTCTCTGTTTTCATAATTGGGAGTCAGATGGAGTGAAGTTGCGGAATTCACTGAGTTTTTGTTCAACTTCATGGAATTCCGCGAAGTAGTACTCCGCCAACTATGCCCACCCTTAATCTTCATTAGCTGATTTTACTAATTTGTTAAAATACACTGTTTTGCAATCTGCTATTGTCAAATATATGAATCGGTCAGTGTCTAATTCAGTGGTAGAAGAAAATAATCAGTCTTCACATTTCAGATACCATCTTCAACGTAGTCCAAACAGATTTCAATTTGTATTCCTTCATCTTCCAATACTGCAAACATAAACATAAGACATTTTTGAGCATCTTGTTGTACATTAAGTGTACATTGTGAAGAACTAGTACATATATCCAAAAGATCCAATATGCAGGAAGCAGTATGGATTTTTGTTTTATCAGTTTTCAACTTTTCAAAAATATAAATGTCATAAAGAACAGAATTTTGAAGAATTTCTAGAAAAAACATGACATTCACAATTACATTAGAATAGCAGTTGATACCTAAACTATTTTCTAACTGGTATCCTACAATATCATTAACAGTGTCCATTTCATTTTCTTTGCAGCCTCAACATTCTCTTGAATTGTTTTCTTCTTTCCAACCTCACTGGAATGTTTCTCATATTTTCATTTTGGACATACTACACGTTTTTGATATATATGGGATAGTCACCTAAGTTAGATACATACGGTCTTCTTAACCGATTATACTTTCTTTTTGAATCTGCACTAAACTTTTTCTTATCAAAATCAATCAAATACAATCCAGATAATGTTCTTACTCGAGACAATGCAACATATGCCATACCCTCTTTAAAAACTGTACTTCCAATATTTACCAAAGCACTGTCTACACTTAAAACTTGAGACTTCTGAATGGTCATTGCATATGCTAAAGAAATAAGAAACTGTTTTCTACGAACATATAAATCTTTAACAAGCAAAAAACTAACAACACATTGTCTAATCTGTTTTAACTCTTCAATCTGATCAAATTTAATGTTAAAAAATTCAATTCCATCTCTGTTCTGAAAATGTACATAATCAACAAGTTTTCCCATTGCGCCATTCACTAAACCTTTTTCAACATCTAAAGTATGATGTAATATTACCCGACAGTTTGGACATACATATAAAGCCTTCTCCAAACCAGCAGTCTTAGATACAGACTTTTCCAGAAAATCTAATTTTGACTGTAATTTCTCTGACAGAAGAATAGTAAATCCTTTGTGTTCCATTTTATCAATGGCTTTCATTTTCACTATTGGTTGCTTCTCCAGTTTCAAAAGCTCTTGATTGAATGTAGAGTACTCTTGCAGTGTTAGCATAAGACAAACTGTAGACTTTGTTTCTCCAATTTTTTTGTACATTATTTCAGGTGTAAAATTTTCATTTGGAAACAGGTTTGTTAGTAGTCGACTTTTTTTTTTTTTTTAAAGATCTTTATTAGGGCGTCAGACAAAGATACAAAATGACACAAAAAAGAAAAGAGCATACGATAAGTCACTATGCTTTAGGTCCTATTTTTCATTATAC
This sequence comes from Lissotriton helveticus, assembly GCF_964261635.1. Lineage (NCBI taxonomy): Eukaryota > Metazoa > Chordata > Amphibia > Caudata > Salamandridae > Lissotriton > Lissotriton helveticus. The sequence continues at coordinate 513,566,970 of NC_136069.1, forward strand.
CCCACTCTACCCCAGTGGATCCCCTCAGGGAACGGAGGAAAGCATAAGATCCAAAAAGAAAAACAGATACATACATAAACCAATCAACCTTAACATTGTTCCTGATTCAACCAATTAGTAAGAGATCCCCGGATCTGTTCTCCCTCCCTCCAAGCCCTATTTCCTCATCTCCTGTATACAGAAATTTCCCAGTGGTACACAAATAAATATGTACTAAACCATACATGTATCGTCGTGGGCATCGGATCCAGCCATACTGTGCTAGACAAAACCGTAATACAGCCATTGCTAAGAAAAGCATCTTGCGCTCTGGTTCAGCCATACTTTGGTTAGAAACCCCTAACATAATAACCTGAGAAGTCAATAATACTGAATATCCCAGAACTTGTTCTAAGCGCTGTTCAACTTTGCTAAGCAATTGAAACAAACTGGGGCAGGTGGCAAACATATGTGTGCTTTCTGCAGCGAGCTGCCCACATCGTGAGCAATTTATCCCAGAGGTCCCCCCCATTTATAAATTCGAGCAGGAGTTATGTACAAATTCAACCAGTTCTTAAAACATTGCACATGTAAGTTCGCAGATATAGAGGCTGTTTGGCTATACATAAGAGAATCTTCACACTTGCCTTGTCCAGCTTGTAGAACTGATTGCCACCTGTTAAAATGCTTAGTTAGATCATCGCTTCTTTTCTCGTTTATTATTTTATATAAAGAAGATATTGCCGATTGGGTCCCATTAATCAAATCAACTATCGGGATATGTGTCCAGGTAGCAGTTCTTTTACTGAGAAAATTCCTGATCTGTAAATATTTAAAGAATTGTTTGCTCTCAATCTCATATTTCTGTTTTATAGCCTCAAAGGTCATAATACTAGTATCAGGTATAATATCCCCTATACACTTAACCCATTTGTCTAGCCACTCTTTAAAATAAACATCACAGAACATTTCTGGAAATAAAATATTCCTTGCAAAGAGAGAGTATATATGAAACTGTCCAATTTCAAACATTTTGCGGACCGCCGTTCAAACTCTAAAGGTGCTAAGCAAGACCTTAAGCCTCACCCTTTTAAAGTACGCAAAATCTATATGGCGAAAAAAAAAGTCCCCTAGCCTCTGCCCCATAAATTAAAATTATATATTGACTTATCCGGACAGTCCGCGATTCCTCCATCCAATAAATCCCCTATTTGTTTCAATGTGATAGACCAGTAATACATTTGAAAATTGGGTACAGCCCACCCTCCCCTATCTCTAGGCAGAGTCATGAATTTGAGAGCCCTTCTTGGGCGTTTCCCAGCCCATAAAAACCATGAAACAATCCGATAAAGTTTTTAAACCAAGCTTTATCTATCAACAACGGAATAGCTTTAAAGCAATATAGAATTTTGGGGAGGAATATAATTTTGACAACATTACATCTGCCCATCAGTGTCAGCTGCAAATTGTTCATTTGACGGGCATCTAGATCTAATTTATGTATAAGTGGCTTGAGATTAATCTCCACGATTTCCTCAGGTTTCGAACTAATTTCTATGCCTAGATATTTGGCATTTTCTACTATCCGATGATCCACTAAACTAGCTCTGTCATTACAAATTATTAGAGTTTTACCCTCATTTAGATGATAGCCAGAGATCTTACCAAACTGTGATGTTAACATTTTTATTTCTTGTAGAGCCAACTGTGGGGAGCAAGTCAAAATTGCTAAATCAACAGCGTAGCCTAGAATTTTTATGTCCCCTCCCTTAGCCTGCACAGGTTGAATTATTGGGTCATTCAATATCTTCCTGATTAAGGGATCAATATGTATGGCGAATAACAGGGGGGAACAGGGACACCCCTGCCTTGTTCTTCGCAATATATTTATTATTCCCGATTGAGCCCCCATCACCGCTACTTTAGCAATTGGTTGTTCATACATGCTCTGGATAGCTCGGATATATTTATTTCCTAAACCATAATGCTTCAGAGTGGCCCATAAAAAAGGCCAGGAGACCCGATCAAAAGTTTTTTCCGCATCTAACAGAATTAAAGCCATAGGGTCTCATGTAACCTTGGTATAATCAAACAATGTGATAGTTTGACGTAAGTGATCAATAGTTTCTCGCCCTGGGACAAAGCCGTGTTGTTGAGGAGAGACCATTTTTTCAATAACCGCTGCCAGCCGGTCAGCAAAAATCTTAGAATAGATTTTAATATCACTATTGATCAACGTAATTGGCCTATAAGAGCCTGTATCTATCGCTATCGTTCCTTTCTTTAAAAACGCTACTATCCTAGCCATTCGTCAGTAGTCGACTTTGTAACGATTATTTACCATCTTTTGTCAAGACACCATTTCTAATAACTTGAAGAATGTTTCCATACAGTTCATCACTTGCATTTTACAAATTCTTAATACGTTCTTTATATTCAAAAAGACACCAAATGTTTACATTTCCAATAATTCCCAAAGATTTCCTAGTGTCTTCAAGGACAAGTGTTTTAAAAACTGGTTGCCCTTTTTCAGGAGTAAGTTGTAATAGATTGCTAAATACAATTACATGTTTTCCTCCAAATAAAACATCATAAACTGTTTTTAAAATCTTTTGCATTCTTAAATGTACAAAGGCAAGCATTAAGTTTGAGACCATGCTGACCTCATCAATTATCAGAAGTTTCATTTTCTTTAGTACTCTTGCAACTGTAGTGAAGGCAGGGCCTTAGTTGCGCACATTGCTATGTTAGCATTGGCTTATTAGAAGTTTAAACACCATTTTACCTTTTTGCTGCTTTTTTGCACACAACACTATATGTAACTGTTGTTGTAAGTTAGGCTGCTTGAATTACTTCACATGGGAATGACTTGTTTTCAACGTCCCTAACAAGGTTAGGTGTTGTTCGGGCTGACCGGCTCATGCACTAGACATAACATGCACGCAGCTGCAGCTAGCTAAAATTCTGGCGTCTTTAATATCACACTGCATGCATGATTTAGACACTCTGAAGAAAACCAGTTTCCAGAGAGACAGAGAGTTTGCAGATCCTGATGTGATTTACTTCTGCTGAACTTGGAGGTATGGGGTTCCCCATTCAAGCCTAAGAGACCTTCTATCTATATATATATATATATATAAACAAATGTATGTCTGTCTGTCTGTCTGTCTTTCTGTCTGCTTTTCCTTTATGCATCACTACACCATTCATCTGATTGCCATGAAACTTTGGGAAGTTGTTGAGTACACTCCAGCGAAGGTTTCTGGCATAATTTTTTAAAAAAATATCGTCCCCCCAGGGCCCTCATAATCTTTCGAATACTGATGTACGCACCAGAAGGAAAAACAACAAATCGTGTATCCACAAGCACTCGAATAAATAAATAGAAATAAAACACTATTTTAAATATCGGCCCCCCAGGGCCCTCATAATCTTTCGAATACTGATGAATGCACAAGACCGAAAAAAAGAATCGCCATGAAACTTTGGGAAGTTGTTGAGTACACTCCCGCAAAGGTTTCTGGCATACATTTGTTTCAAATATCGGCCCCCCAGGGCCCTCATAATCTTTTGAATACTGATATACGCACCAAACGGAAAAACAAAAAATCTTGTATCCACAAGCACTCAAATAAATAAATAGAATTAAAACGGGAAACATCGTTTACAACGCGGCGTTTACACCGCACTACCTTAACAATGCTGCCATTACAACGCAAGTCGTTACTACGACTTGCACTGGATGGCGCTGTTGGTTAATGAATATTGTAATTTTATATTCCAACACCTTCCATACTGTTACGTGGACTGGTGTTGGAATATAAAATTATAATATTCCACAATCCGCGCCCTCCAACGCAAATCGTTGTAACAACTTGCGTTGTAATGGCAGCGTTGTAAAGTACCGCGATCTAAAAGATCGCGTTGTACTGACATACATCCATTTAAAACAACACTTTGAAATGTTTTCCATATTAAAATTAATACGTTTCAATAAAAATGACACAATGTAAATTGAATGTTATCATAACGAGTTTCCTTGAATTTCCTTTCTTCGGAGATCTCAGCAATGCGCGACGGGAAAGCTAGTATTTTATAAAACATAGTTCCTACCTAGGGAGGGTGGAATACAAGGCGCTATAGAACCTGTTCCCACCATCATTATAATTAAGGCTCCCGGTTTTCCGTTTAAACTGATTTTTACATATAAATACAGACGGAAAACGTTTTGGTTTTTGTCTGTATTTATATATAAAAACGGGAAAATACTAACAAAGCAAATGCTCCTCCTGCCTCTGTGCTCCTCTGTAAAATCAGAGTCAGAGGTGCCAAAAGAAATGGGAACTGCTGCCCTGAAACTGCTCCCGATACGGGGGAACTGGCAGCGCTGTCTGCAGAGACACTCACAGCGGTAGTTCACAAGATAATTGATGGAGCAGTTCAAGCAGCCTATGCCCTTCCTTAGCCCTGCACTGCCTCCTTTCATATGCAAGCGCCTGTCCACAATGGAAACCCCCCACACCTCCAGCTAAACCTGATGGCAGCAAAGCAATTACCAACACAGTCTATTTCCTACTCTTTCCACAAGCAGCAAGAACAGAGCTGCTTCTGTGCACTGAACTTCAGAGTGTGCAAGGAACGTTTTGTGTCTGTTACAGCTGTGCCCAGAATTCCTGCGTACATGCAAACAATATAAATAGAAGATGAAAGTTGGGGATTTAAAAAAAAATAACATTGGGTGAATGCTTTCACTTTCGTGCATAACTTAGACAGAAAGGCCCATGGATGTCAGAGTTTCTGCAATAGCAATGCAAGCAGCCTATTTCAAAGGGTCTTCCATATTAAACGAGGCTTCACAATATTACGTTGGCGCTTTACAGCTTGTGTGTACTAATGACGCACTTCAATGAAAAGCTTGGCAGCTGCTTGGCGTGCACACACATAGCACCGAGAAAGCTGACATTGCGCCAGAGGTGTGTGTGCTTGCCTGCTATCAATACGTTTCGTTACCTGGGGGCGGAGTTTTTTCAAGGGTGTTCATTTCCTCGCTCAGGAAGGATCAATTTTAAAAGAATGCTGATTTTCAAAAGGCAATAGATTCTATCCTCGGCCCGCACTGCCTCCTTTCATATGCAAGCGCCTGTCCACAATGGAAAACCCCACACCTCCAGCAATAAGTAAAGTGCACTTAGCATAGGCTCCAATTTAAAAAAAAACAGCTATAACAACCTAGTGCAAGTGTGCATGTCAACTTAAATAAATGTTGAAAAATACTAGCTTTAGCGTTTTTTTATTCTTGTGTCAAAAATAAATGTGGATAAATACAGGTAAAATGACCAAAAAATAAATATGGATAAATACAGACGGAAATGTGAAAAAAATAAATACCATAAAACCGGGAGCCCTAATTATAATATGATTTCTCCTTTCGTGTTTTATGAAATTGTAACAATGCTGATCGTATTATTTTTAATGATATGTCTGCTTATGCTCGCAAAAATACTGCATGTTAGAGCACGTCGTTAAAATACATATTTTAAACTTTATCGTGTCTCTTTTTAACCCATGTTGTGGACTGGTATGAGAATATAATGAAAGAGTGTTCTTGATTCCCACCATTCCTGAGAGTAACCTAAGTCGCATGTTCTGGGTTGTCAAATCATTGGTACCTTTGCTATAGGACGAAGCGCTAATGTGCTAGTCGGTTAGGGGTTGTAGGTACTGAGGTGAGTTTTTTGGTCCACCACAATTCACTGATGTCCTGGGTCTCTGTGCACAGTTCTGTGTATGAGCAGAATTCCTGCAACAAAACTTCATAACAAGCTTCTCCAGATAGCTTGTGATATTCCAACTTATTTTCATGTTCAACTGGTAGCATCAGTAAACGATGTAATGCAATCCCGTTAATATTGTGTGCTGCTAACTCAGTTGGAGCAGTTACACACAAGATAAATGTTATTCAGTGGTTTTCTGTAGAGAACTGGTCAAAACTGTAATTAAGAAAAGGTTTAAATGATGTGCAGTGCATTCTTTTTTTCATGATGTAAATCATGCTCTATCTGTTGTGTAACTTGCTGATATATTTCTTTCTGTTCAATATTTAGTTGTTCTACCAAGTTTCCCAACTCCTTAATATTCTGTTGTGCTTGTTGCATTGCCATTTCTACTTTACTCATGGCTTTTGCTGCTTCATTTGCAAGAATTGGTTGTCCTAGTTGATCTTGACTTAGTGGAGCAGAACGTTGACTATCTTGAGAACTGTCTCTCTTTCAGCTGCAATACTAGTTTCTTGTTCAATCTCTTCATTCAACATTTGTGGATAATTTGAAAAAAACTGTGCATTCAATGCTATCTTTACATGCATTAAAAGAATCTTGATAGCTCTCCAAATCTCTAAGTAATTCCATTTCAGTACACCAATTCTAGGAGAGTTGTAGAAGTGCTAAGTAGAAAAAATCCCTTTTATCTGCAGTATCACAGCAGAGTTTCCTATGATTATTAAGATTTCCTTTGGTATGTTTAACCAAACAACCATCATATCTAATTACTGCATATTTTTCTTCATTTATATGTTCTTTAACATTTCTCTTAAAGCTGAAATATTGCAGTACTTCATAGAGACATATATTTTCCAGATGTGGACATCTTTTAGGATAGTATGTATCCAACATGTTTAATTTAATGCTAAGAATTAAGTTTCTTATACAGATTTAAATTCTCAATCTCGTGTTGCAGCAAGACCTAGACTTACTCAAATGATTCCTCTTGACCTTGAATATATAACTTGCAGATTTCAACGATCCAAACATTTGCACGATCCAATCTCTTGATGGGAAAGCATCTTCAAACTAAAGCTGTACAATTTGTTACCAACAGTCTTCTCTTGTGAAATTTCTTTCCACGTTTCTTTCAACTTTTCAGATTTTATTATATATGATGTAACATAGCGAGCAACAGCAATTCAATTATCTGCAACATACTGGATATCCGTAATTGCATTCCACATTGTCAAAGCCACTGGGTTGTAATCAATAATATACTTTGAATCTTTTCTTGAATATTTTTGAGTTACAGTATGCCTCACTGCTGACATGAAGCTGTTGACTCTTCCTTTGGAAATTACTGGACGTGGGAATCCAAACCAACATTTTGTATAAAATGTTTTCTTTTCGACTTGTATTTCCGTCGACAATATTTCCCACATCGATGACTTTGAAACTGTAAAACTTGTTGTCTTAAGGTATTTTCTCCTCCTGTTTTTGAAATAGCACAGGTAACATAGTCTTCAATGAAAGATCAAACAGTCTCATCAGAATCAGTTCCAAATGTAGGTGCAGCCTTGATCCATAATAGCATGTGTATATGAGGGGCACCTCTGGCTTGGTACTTCTTTGTTCAAAAGAAATCAATGACTTCTCCAAGAGGTGGGTTATTTTTATTGCAGATAAAATACATAATAGCTTGAAACCTATGATTAAAATATCTGCACACATTTACAGGATCCAAGGAACACAGTTCTCAAGCTCTCTTCAATTCAACGTTTTTAATATTTGAATTTGCTTCTGGTAGAAATTAAAGTAAATAGTCCCATGCATATTCAGCACAGCTTAGCGTAACAAACCATGTAGGGGTTCCTAAGTTCCTTAAAATATATTTAGGTTCTCCTTGATGATGATACCAATAGTCATTAGTACCACGTTGACACGCCATCAAATTAGTCAACTGAGATTCTAAATGATCGTCTCTTTGTTGTACTTTGTCCACAAATTCCTTTGTAGAAACATGTGTAAGATGAAGTCATGTTATTAATATGTGGTTCACTGCATATGAAAGTCCAGACAAGTAAATTTCAAACAGAAGATGAAATATACATATGGAATACATTGTCGAAATCTTGGATCTTCTGAGTACAATCTTGTTGTACTATATTCTGAAGATGGAATCTGCACGCTTCGCTCATCATATCGTCCACCTTTTCCAGTGGGGAAGAGCTGTGGAAAACAACGTGCTACTAAACTTCTTTCCCAAACACTCAGATGAGTTCTATTTGCTTTCTTGATTTGGAATAATTCAACAGTATTTCCAATCACTTCTTTTGAATGTAAAGGATGTATACAATAATGTTCATACATTTCTTCAGTTCTAGATATGTCCACTTTTTCAATGTGACCAGTTGAAATTTCTCTATCATCGCCTAAAATATTTCTTATTCTTCCAGATATACATTTTATAATAAATATTGTTGTATATGAGATATAAATTAGCCTTTTGAAATTTGGTGACATCTACTAACACTTGCCATATTTTCTGACTCATTGTTGGAACACCATTAACTAGAACAACTACACGTTCAGTTTCTCTCTCTGTTCACCAATAGTTTCAATATTTTTCTTTAAATCTAAAGGTAAATAAACAACTTTTCCTTTTAATCGTCTTTGTAAATGTGAGGGAGGCAGCTTACTGGTTTTAAGCTCTATACAAACTATAGACTGAAATGGGCGTAACAATTGAATAAGAATAGATTCATATGAATTTAAATCCACCAGTTCCGGAGGGATAGCTAATAACTCTAGGTTATTATGTAAAGCTTTAGCTGGCATTTTGTTCTCTTCTAATTAGCTGTAACAATATTTACCAATACGATGATCACTACCTAACTCAAAAAGACCTTTCACCAACAAATAAGCACCAAATTGTTCACAATAATCATTGTTTTCTGTTTCACTTTCAAATACACATCAACATTCCTGGTTTGACTTCTATAGTGAGTACGTCAACAACAAAAACAAACATAGGGGCCGATTATGATGGCGGTTTTCCCGCATCCTCCGGGCCGCAGTGGACTGAAAAAGACCCCCCGCCAGATTAGGATGGCTGGGGGATCGTTTTTCAGTCTGCAGCTTTTCCGCAGCGGTCGCCTCCCGTCCGCGGTGGAAAAGCACTAACATGGCTGGCGGTGTCTATCAGACACCGCCAGCCATATTAGGATGTCTGGAGATACATGCCTTTACACGGCGGCATTTCTGCCGTGCAAAGGCATACAGATTTTTGTTTGGGGGCCCGTTGCGGGCCCCCAGGGGTGATGGGGGGGGTGAGGGGATGCACATGGGGGGTACCTATGGTACCCCACTGCATTTGCCTGCACAAAGCGGCAGGCACCGCGCGGTGCCTGCCGCTTTGTGCATGCAAATGCACAACTTACATTTTTAACATTGCGGCGGGTGCTGCTTCAAGCAGCACCCGCCGCAATGTTAAAAATACAGGATGTGACCGCCAGGGTGGCGTCACATCCTAATTTGCACGGAGGGACCGCCGCTGCCCCTGCGGACGGTCCCTCCTACTCTATGGTGGTGGACGGACTCAGGTCCGTCCGCCATCATAATCGGCCCCATAGTTTATTTTTTCACAATAAATTACCTTAAACTTTGTAATTTCTTCTACAAACTTCTCAGTACTACTATCTTCGACCTCTTCTTCAACACATACACTTATCAAACTCTCACTTTCTCACCACTCCTCTTGAGGACCAAAGAAACAAAACTCTTTATCATCACAAACTTTTTTTTACATTAGATACTGAACCATGTAAAAGAGCAGTGTTTATTTCACTTAAAAATAATGCTGGACTTTTTACATAGTACAATTTTCTTACTAACTTCCGCATTGCAGAGTGATGTAATGTTAACATTCTCAAATGATGAAAAATACTTTGACACACTTTTCTAGAAAGGCAAGCCAGAGAATGACCCTGCAAGCCAGTATTTTTACTCACTTTACAAGGATCTAGTCCTTGCAACATCGTAATCTTTTGTTTAACACTTTTTTGTGTATACTGTCGTAGGAAATTTTATAAAATATCAATAGATTCCTGACGAATACTACAAATGCTACTACATTCTCAAGTATACACCGGCACTTGTGAACGTCTCCTTTGAACTTCTTTAGCTATTACTTCTTCCACATTTCTAGCAACCATCTTTTCTTTTTCAATTGGACAACCATTCTTAACCTCAAAAGAATGACCACTAGTATCAACTGCATGAACTAATGTAGTTTGTTGAAAATAGCTTTCTGAACAAGAAGTGTGCTTCCATTCACCCAAAATATTTTTGCAAAAGTTAGTTCTATGAACCAGTCTTTTTCTTTTACTTTTCTCCTTCATAAACTCCATTGTTTTATTCAAGGTCTTCATTTTTTTAATACTAATATAGACAATCTTCTTTTCAATTCAAAGGCCTTTTAGACTATACTTTCAATCTGTTGTTTTTTCTTGTAAAATGCAGATATTCTTTTATATTTCTTGCAATCTTTCAATACATTTTGTAACACTCTATTTTCATACATTACTTTCCTAATATCCCTATATTGTTTCATCCTTCTGTCAACATAGATTGTTTTCTCATAACCTGATTTTTTTCCAATATTGTGTCCCTTTTTCATTTCTTTCCATTTTCTGCATTTTCAAAATTCTTTCTAGCCCTTAAAAGTCTTTTAACAAATTCTTCAGTTGTCTCACCAGAAGACTTTTTCTTCGATGTCACATGTTGTACTTCATCTAACTTCTGTTTTTCTCTCTCCTTTAAATAGTACATTTTTTGTTCTCCTTTCTTTTGCGCTTTTCTTGTCATACTGAATCTTTCTTAGTAGTAATTGAGAATATCTGAAGAAGAAAACACTAAAGAAACACCTTCTATTTAAAACCAAATACTCGGAATATGGTGAGACTTACACCTGAGACATGTTATAGGCTTTTTTTTATAATTAACAAGGCCCAACACGTTCAGCAATAGAGGTGCAGAAACAGGCAGGAGAGGTGCAGAAAGAGGGAACAGGGCTACAGAAAGAGGCAAGAGAGGTATAGAAAGACAGAAGAGGGGTGAAGAAAGAGGGACAAGGGTGCAAAAATAAGCACGTGAGGTACATAAAGATGCAAGAGAAGTAAGCAAACAACCAAGAAAAGTGCACAAAGAGCCAACATAATTGCAACAGAACTGTACAAAGAAGCATAACAAGTCTAGAATAAGGTAAGTGAGGTGCAGAAAAAGGAAAGCGAGGTGTAAAAAAGTGAAAAGAGAACTGCACAAAGAGTCAAAAGGGATGCAAAAAAGTAAAGAATAGTGCAGAAAGAAACAAAAGAAATGCAAAGAGAAGGAGCACAGCAGCAAAATAAGGGGAAAAGGGTGCAGACAAATAGAAGAGGAGTGTACAAAGAAGTAAAAGATGTACACAAAGAAAAGACAAGTACACAAAAAAGGAACAGAGTGCAGGAATAGGCAATAGGATGCAGAAATGTAGAACAGAGGAGCAGGAAGAAGCCAGAACAGTACAGAAAGAACCAACAGAGGTGCACAAAGAAGGAAAAGGTGAGCAGATTGAGGTAACTACTGGCTGAGTGATTAAATAAGTACAAGGGTAGTGCCTATGTGATGGAAGTTGTGCAACAATAGTGCCTACATTGATTATATAAGTTCATGAGTAGCGGCTACATGATTGAAAGAGTGTAAGTGCATGAGTGCAGCAATAATGCCTGAGTAATTACAGCAGTGCATATATACTACCTGAATCATTGGAATACTGCATCGGTAGTAGGTGAGGGCTTTTATAACTACATGAGTGTTGGCCCTAGCAAAATTAAAATCAGCAGACTAATACAGACTAATACAAGACTCAACTATAACTGTTCCTATATTGTTAAAGGCTTGCAGACATAAGTCTGTACGTTTTCAAATCATCATAATATCTAAAACAAATATGTATTCAATATTTCTGGAATATAGTGATACTTAGAAACTAAGACATGTAATAGATCTTGTTGAGTCATTGCATAAGTCCATGGGTGATGCTTGATCGATTACAGCAGTGCAAAGGTAGTGACTGGGTGATTTTAAAAGTACATGAGTACTGGCTGAGTAATTACATAAGTACAAGAAAGGTGTGTGCATGATTAAAAGAGTGCAAGGATAGTGTTTGGGTGATTGAAGCACTGTATAGCTAATGCATTGGTGATTGCATGAGTACAGGGGTAGCATCTGGCGGATTGAAGGAGTACATAGGTAACACCTGGGTGATTGCATGACTACAGGGGTAATATCTGGTATATTACGTGACTACATTAGAAGGGAGTAGGTGATTTTATAACTGCATGGGTACTTTTTTAATGATTGCAGGACTGCTCAGGTACTGCCTGGGTGAATAAAGGAGTACAAAGGTAGTGTCTGGGTGATTTTATAACACCATAACTACTAGCTGAGTGATGACATGAAGATAAGAGTAGTGCCTCCATGATTGAAGGACTTCTACAGTAGTGGCTGGATCATTATATTGTCATGTAGATAGGCTTTGCCTTCACACTTAGTTAAGTTCGCATGAGCTTATTAGAAGTTTAAACTCCATTTTTCCGTTCTGTTGCTTCTGCGCCAGGCACATATTTTATCAGCTTTGCTTGGTAACCTATGTCTGAACAGTGAGTGCCGAGGCCTTCAAGGTTATTTCAACCCAGTGGTTGTTGTTCGGTCTGATCAGCGCACGTCTTAGACATAACACATATGCAGCTGTGGCCAACTCTGGCTCTTGGCGCGTTTAATAATGCACTGCGCAGAGCATGCTCACACTTGATGAATATTCGCATAGAGAGAGCTGGTGTAGCAGATGATGTGATCCCTTTCTACTAAGACCAGAGGTATGGGGCCGCCCTTCTAAAACCCAAAGAGACCTTCTTTAGATATAATATAATATATTAGCAAGGGAGGGTAAGACTGAGGTGTCATTTAGCCTTCTTCCCTTTAGCATTTTAACATGCTTTCTCCCTTTGTATTTTATGGAATAGTAATTATGCTGATAACCTTGTTGCTTATAATATGTTTGCTTGTATTAGCTAAGATACTGCGCCTGAGAACACGGCATTAGAAATAAATATTTCAAACTTACACATGTCTTCATTTACTCCTCGTTCTGCACTGGTATGTTAGTATAACGAAAGAGTGTTCATGAGTTCCACGTTACCTGAGGTGTTCTAAGTCCATGTTCTCATGTCTAATCATTGAGGGTATGGAAGAACCAATGAGACACCGATTGCTAGTCTAGTAGGGGATTTTGGATACTAAGGTGAGTTTTGGTACACCCTAATTCACTGAGGTTCTAAGTCTCTATGCACAGTTCTGTGTATGAGCAGAATCCCTGCGACAAAATAAGTGCATCAGTAGTGGCTACATGATTAAAAGAGGGCATGGGTAAAACCTTGGTGATTGCATGAGTACATAGAGAGTGCCTAGATAATTGCATCAGTGCAGCTGTAAGGTCTGAGTGATTACAGCACTGCATATGCAGTGTCAGAATCATTGGAAGACTACATGGCAAGTACTTGGGTGTTTTTATAACTGCACTAGCAGCCCGTCCCGACGTTGTCCGGGTGTGAAATAGAATGTGTGTAATGTGTGTATTTGGCAAGGGCAATTTTTAAAAAATCTCGCGGTAGACAACATTTTTTGTTTCATTAGATAATGATGGAGAAGGGCCAGCTGCAGCCCTGGTTGATGTTAGCAGGCGCGTGTAATTGGTGTAGTGATGCGCCGCCTGAGCCCGGCTACAGCCCTGGTTGATGTTAGCAGGCGCGTGTAATGTCGTTGAATGAGAGAGTTATCAGCCGCAGGGAAATCCGTTTAATGAGAGAGTTCAGTGACAGCGAGTAGGAGAGGCTGCAGTAATTGTCCCCGCAGACACGCTCATTTGCGTGCTCCCCCGCTTGAGGCCCACATGCAGGCCTGTTTGATGTTAGCAGGCGCGTGTTCCCCCGATTGAGGCCCAGCTGCAGCCCTGGTTGATGTTATCAGGCGCGTGTAATTAGTGTACTGATCCGTCGCCTGAGCCCGGCTAGAGCCCTGGTTGATGGTAGCAGGCGTGTCTAATTTTGTTGAATGAGAGAGTTCAGTGACAGCACGCAGGAGAGGCTGCAGTAATGTTACTTACCAGGCCTCCAGCTGAACGCGTTTGTCATGCCCCCAGCACACGGCCACAGCAGACGATCTTCTGATTAATGTACGACCCACATGGCATGAAGGGCGGAACGTAGCACACGCCCCCAGCATTTCTCATGCCCCCAGCGTGCCACTTGATGCTGCGCAGCAACGTAATTGACGCTTGTATGTACGACTCACATGGCATGAAGGGCAGACACACACCCCCAGTGTTTGTCACGCCCCCAGCATTTGTCACGCCCCCATTGTTAGTCACGCCCCAGCCCACGCCCACAGCACAACGCAGACACGCCCACAAGGTACTACTTTGCTGGCACGGTGCTTTTACCTTTTAAATGTATATGGTGTCCTACGGTACAATTGTATGTCTTGCACTGTATGATTGTGATGAACACCACTGTTTCTTGAAAAATTAATAAAAACAATTAAAAAAAATGTATATGGTGGCCGTCTGCATAGCCTATGTCCTTCTGCTGCAACTGCCCTTTCCAACGCTGTATTGGGTGTTGTGATTGGTGCTGTGGTTACTGAGATTACCCGCCTCAAAGGTTTGGGCTCTCTCTTTATAATATTAGTATGGATGACTGAAGGGCTTAGCCAAATATAGTAAGTAGCAGACTATTACATGACTCAACTATTCAACTCTTCATATTGTTACAAGCACACATACATATGTCTTTACATTTTTAAAACATCATAATATCTAAAACAAATATGAATACAATATTTATGGAATATAGTGATACCTATAAACTGAGACATGTAATAGATCTGCTTGAGTGATTGCATAAGTCCATGGATAGTGCTTCAGTGATTACAGGAGTGCAAAGGTAGTAACTGGGTGATTTTAAAAGTACATGAGTACTGGCTGAGTAATTACGTAAGTACAAGAAAAGTGTGTGCATGATTGAAAGAGTATAAGGATAGTGTCTGGATGACTGAAGCACTGAATAGGTAATGGATTGGTGATTGCATGAGTACAGGGATAACGTCTAGGCGATTAAAGGAGTACATAGGTAATGCCTGGTTGATTACATGACTACAGAGGTAATATCTGGGAATTTACATGACTACATAGGAAGTGAGTGGGTGATTTTATAAGTGCATGGATACTTCTTCGCTGATTGCAGGACAACTCAGGTACTTCCTGAGTGAATTAAGAAGTGCAAAGGTAGTGTCTGGATGATTTTATAACACCATAACTACTAGCTGAGTGATTACATGACTACAAGGGGAGTACCTCCATGTTTGAAGGACTGTAACGGTAATGCCTGGGTCATTATATAAGTCCATCAGTAGTGGCTACATGATTGAAAGAGTGCATGGGTAAAACCTTGGTGATTGCATGAGTGCATAGATAGTGCCTAGCTGATTGAATCAGTGCAGCTTGAATGTCTGAGTAATTACAGCACAGGATATGTAGTGTCTGCATCATTGGAAGACTGCATGGTGAGTACTTGGGTGTTTTTATAAGTGGCTGAGTGTTGAGCCTAGCCAAATATGAAGCAGCAGACTATTACATAACTCAACTATAAGTCTATCCATATTATTAAAAGCACACATACATACTTCTCTACATTTCCAAATCATCATGATATTCTAAAACAAATATGTATGCAATATTTCTGGAATATAGTGAAACCTAGAAACAGAGGCATGTAATAGATCTGCTTGAGTGATTGCATAACTCCATGAGTGGTGCTTGGGTGATTATATAAGTTGAAGGGTAGTCACTGGGTAATTGCAGTAGAAAATGAAAAGTGACTGGCTAATTTCATGAGTGCAAACATTGATGTCGAGAGCATGTATAACTGTATAAATACCACCTGAAGGCATAGATGAGTTATTAAGTAGTGCCTCGGGGAATAGATGAGTGCAACAGTAGTGCCTATGTGATTCTATGAGTGCAATAGTAGTGTGAGAGTTATTACATGAGTGTATATATACAGCCTGCCTAATTGCATGACATGCAGTGGTAGTGCATAACTAGTATTTGGGTGATTGCATGACTACAGGCATAATATCTAGTGCATTACTGGAGTACATAGGAAGTGCGTGAATGATTTTATAACTTCATGAGTACCGCTGGGTGATTACTGAACTACTAAGATAATACCTGAGTGGTTACAGGAGTGCAAAGGTAGTGACTGGCTGATTTAAAAAGTACATGAGCTCTAGCTGAGTTATTACATAGGTACAAGAAAGGTGTGTGCATGATTGATAGAGTGCAAGGATAGTGCCTGGGTGATTGAAGCACTGTATAGCTAATGCATTGGTGATTTCATAAGTACAGGGGTAGCGTCTGGTGGTGAATTAAAGGAGTACACAGGTAACACCTGGGGGATTGAATTAGTACAGGGGTAATATCTGGTAATTTACATGACTACATTGAAAGTGAGTGGGTGATTTTATAACTGCATGGGTACTTCTTCAATGATTGCAGGCCTGCTCAGGTACTGCTTGGGTGAATAAAGGAGTGCTGCAAAGGTAGTGTCTGGGTGATTCTGTAACACCATAACTACAAGCTGAGTGGTTACATGAGTATAAGGGTAGTGCTTCCGTGATTGAAGGACTGCAACGGAAGTGGCTGGATCATTATATAATTGCATCAGTAGCGGCTACTTGATTGAAACTGTGTATGGGTAAATCCTTGGTGATTGCATGAGTACATAGAAAGTGCCTAGATGATTGCATCAGTGCAGCTTTAATGTCTGAGTGATCACAGCACTGCATATGTAGTGTCTGAATCATTGGAAGACTGCATGGCAAGTACTTGGGTATTTTTATAACTGCATGACTGTTGGGCCTAGCCAAATATAAAGTAGCAGACTATTACATGACTCAACTATTCAACTCTTCATATTGTTACAAGCACACATACATATGTCTCTACGTTTTCAAAACATCATTATATCTAAAACAAATACGTATAAAATATTTCTGGAATATAGTGATACCTAGAAAGTAAGACATGTAAAAGATCTGCTTGAGTGATTGCATAAGTCCATGGGTAGTGCTTGAGTGATTACAGGATTGCAAAAGCAGTATTCATGTAATTTTAAAATTACATGAATACCGGCTGAGTAATTATGTAATTATGTAAGTACAAGAAAAGTGCGGGCATGATTGAAAGAGTGCAAGGTTAGTGTCTGGATGATTGAAGCACTGCATAGGTAATGGATTCGTGATTGCACAAATACAGGGATAACGTCTAGGCAATTAAAGGAGTACATAGGAGTACATAGGTAATGCCTGGGTGATTACCTGACTACAGGGGTTATAATCGATGAATTTACATGACTACATAGAAAGTAAGTGGGTGATTTTATAAGTGCATGGGTACTTCTTCGCTGATTTCAGGACAACTCAGGTACTGCCTGAGTGAATAAAGCAGTGCAAAGTTAGTGCCTGGGTGATTTTATAACACCATAAGTATTACCTGAGTGATTACATGAGTTCAAGGGTAGTACCCCGTGTTTGAAGGACTGTAACGGTAGTGCCTGTGTCACTATACAAGTGCATCAGTAGCGGCTACATGATTGAAAGAGTGCATGGGTTAAACCTTGGTGATTGCATGAGTGCATAGATAGTGCCTAGATGATTGCATCAGTGCAGCTGTAATGTCTGAGTGATTACAGCACAGCATATGTAGTGTCTGCATCATTCGAAAACTGCATGGTTCGTACTTGGGTGTTTTTATAACTGCACACGTGTTGGACCTAGGCACATATGAAGCAGCAGACCATTACATTACTCAACCATAAGTCTCTTCATATTATTAAAAGCACGCATACATACAACTCTACATTTTCAAATCATCATGATATTCTAAAACAAATATGTATACAATATTTCTGGAATATAGTGAAACTTAGAAACTGAGACATGTAATAGATCTGCTTGAGTGATTGCATAACTCCATGAGTAGTGCTTGGGTGATTATATAAGTTGAAGGGTAGTCACTGGGTAATTGCAGTAGAAGATTAAAAGTGACTGGCTAATTTCATGAGTGCAGACATTGACGTTAAGTGCATGTATAACTGTATAAATACCACCTGAAGGCATAGATAAGTTATTAAGTAGTGCCTAGGTGGATAGATGAGTGCAACAGTAGTAACTTCATAAGTACCGCTGGGTGATTACTGAACTACTAAGATAATACCTGAGTGGTTACAGGAGTGCAAAGGTAGTGACTGGCTGATTTTAAAAGTACATGAGCTCTAGCTGAGTGATTACATAAGTACAAGAAAGGTGTTTGCATGATTGAAAGAGTGCAAGGATAGTGTCTGGGTGATTGAAGCACTGTATAGCTAATGCATTGGTGACTGCATGAGTACAGGGGTAGTGTCTGGTGGATTAAAGGAGTACATAGGTAACACCTGGGTGATTGCATGACTACAGGGGTAATATCTGGCAATTTACATGACTACGTTGGAAGTGAGTGGGTGATTTTATAACTGCATGGGTACTTCTTCAATGATTGCAGGACTTCTCAGGTACTGCCTGGGTGAATAAAGGAGTGCAAAGGTAGTGTCTGGGTGATTTTGAGGGCAACATGACAAATCTTTTGTCATGTTGCCCTCACACACCCCGAGAGGACCAAAATGGAGGCATTGCCAGCGGTAGTGCCAATAGTGACTGGACTACCATTATCATCATGAAAGCGCCAGCTAATGAAAATCATCATGCATTATGCCATAATGACTGAATACCTGAGTGCTAACATAGCCCCCAATGTCCTGATAGTCACCAACTCACCCAGGATCTTCCTTGAAGATAAACAATTCAAGGAAGAATGGTCACTGGTCTCCTGGAAATGTACCCGTGACCTTCTGGTTTTAATTAGCAGGACAGCCAAACGTCTAGCAGAAGAACTGATTACGAAGATTACAATAGCAGATGGACCCCTAAAAGCTACCATTGCTATTGCTGCATTTAAAGCCAGACTTGCAGAGATTACAAAGTAGATTAATGATAGCAAGGATTATCTGATGCAACAGAAAGTTAATTAACTACAAAAAGACATTGTCCGGTTTAGCAAAGACAAGGTATACCCTTATCTCAAGGACGACTACATTCCCTCAAGGGATGATTATTCATCAGTCGACAGTGCTAGCTCCCGCAGACGCACGTACTCATCAGGTAGCAACTCCAGTGCTGACTCACGTGGCAACAATCAACAACGACGCAACCAGACGTTAGGCTATGGACCACCGGCCTACCAATCAGCACCAGCATATCAAGGACCTCCATCCTATCAGGGCCAACAGATGTGGCACTATCCACAATACCCGCAGGGTCCCGAACCACTCTTGGCCCCCTTCCAACCCCATCCTTTTTTAGACAGAGGCTGGGGCAGAGGACGTGGCAGAAGAAGAAGAGGGAACCAACAACAACCAAAACAAGTACAATGGCAAGACCAAACCCCCTCGACAACCCATGAACTGCGTAAGGTACCAGTAGAAGAAAAACTAATTGTGAATCTCTCTGCAAAAGTGCTCACCGATACAGAAGCTACCGTACTCAAACGGGAACTGGGGTTTGTCCCCTCACCCACCATTGATGACTTTCGCACCAATTGCGAGCTTCAAAACTTCTTCCGCAAAATACGTTTGAAGTCATACTTCAAGGATGAGTCCACCAGGGCCAACAATGACACAGGACTCCGTAACCCATCGACCTTCACTCCCCACTCAAGTATGGTACCACCAGAAATCTTAACCTTTGAAAAAGCTGTTCTGAACGATATTACATCTACCCGTCCAAGATCTAGCTACCAGAACACATCAAGGAAAGAAACCGAGGCCATAAGAAACCTGGCAAATGACCCTACGATCACCATAAAGGAGGCAGAAAAAAGGGGGAGCAATCGTAATCATGTCATCCACTGACTATAGAAATGAATGCCTCCGACAACTACACAACGGACGATACTATACGCCCATTACAGAAGACCCTACCAGGCGCCTGACCACCGTGATTAACTCTACAGTCTTAGGAGCCCTCAATTAAGGCTGGATAACTAAACATGAGTTAGACTTCCTCATTCATAAAAAAAAAAAAATCCCCTACTTCTACACCCTCCCCAAAACACACAAAGGGGTCAGCCCAAGCCGGGGGAGGCCAATCATATCAGGGATTGGGTCCATTCTTGAACCCCTCTCCAAATTTTGTGACTACTTTATACAACCCTTAGTTCACACGATGCCTTCTTTTCTTCAGGACACAAGAGATGTCCTTAAATTAATTGAATCCACCAACGAACAGTGCCTCCTACCAGATGTACTACTTACACTGGATGTGGAGGTCCTCTATACTAACATACTCCAACTCAACACACTGGAGGTGGTGGAGTCCATTCCGCACAATTGCATATGGACGTCCCCCACACCAATCAGTTTCATAATGGAATGTGCCCATATTGCCCTGACGAAAAACTTTTTCTAATTTGAGAACAGCGTCTTCCATCAAACACAGGCTACCTCAATGGGGAGCACATTTGCCCCGAGCCTGGCATGTCTCTACAGGGCAAACACATCCTCACTGAAACTAACCCCTACGGAAATAACATCCAATTGTGGCGTCGCTATATCGAGAATATTGTGGTGTTTTGGAAAGGTTCAAGTGAGACCATCACACTTTTCTTAGATTGTATCAATGGCCTCAATCTTCAACTTTACAGCCCACAGCTCCTCCAGTGAAGTGCCCTTCCTGGACCTCCTGATCAAGAAACATCCCAATAAACTCACCACTACCACTTACAAAAAGCCCACTGACAGCCATTGTCCCCTTCAATACCAGAGCTTCCTTCCAAAGGCCCTTAAGGAAAATCTCCCCTATGTGCAATTCCTAAGACTGAGGCAAAATTGCACCGAGCTAGAGGATTTCAAAAGTCAGGCTTCCGAACTTAGCGCCAACCTGACCAAATGTCAGTACTCCGCCAGACAGATAAACAATTCCCAGAATACTAACAGACTTGCGCTCCTGAAGAAACAAGACAAACCCTCACCTGTGTCACCACCTTCACCCCAGAATCAAATCTACTGAAAAAGGTGATCACAAACACTGGAGGATCCTACAGGTGGGAGACAAAACATTTGAGAAACCCAGGTTCGCATATAAACGAACGGCCAACATTAAGGACATGTTCATAAGCATAAGATCCAGGTGTCATACCACACAGACCAACACCCTTTGGGGGTTATCACCTGTCACAGGTCATTTTCCCTGTGGACAGTGCGTGGCATGCCCTCTAACTAAAGCAACAAAAATGATTGCATTAACTGACACATGGGTATGGACACAAACAAAACATACCAACTGCAACACCAACAACTGTGTGTATCTGCTCACATGTCCCTGTAATCACCAATACGTTGGCATGACGATGCGCACCATCAAAACCAGAATTGCGGAACACAGGAGTAATATCCGATGTGGAAAAATGTCAACAAAGTTGTACACACACTTTCCGGAGGCACGACACTCCCCCAATGATCTCCAATGGACCATCCTAGAACATTCAAAATACATTTTCAAAGAATCTCTGTTCAAAAAGGAACAGCGCTGGGTCTTTAAGCTGTCCGTCCACACACAAGGACTAAATGATGACATTCCTTGGGCAGCCCTTAGCCATTAACCCCTGTGCACCTAAGCCAGTTACCCAGATTTCCACCTTTCCGGTAACTCCCGGGCGCAGGTCACCACTGACTACACCTTGACCAGCGTCACCACTCACTCCTACATAGCCCACCTGCTACCTTAATAACACTATAACCCTGAGTTACTCCTATCTAGGATGATTCCCCCTTTTCTACCGATGGCAGCAACCCCTAGGGTTAACCACTACCTAGATACTGTAGGGCTTTCTGTCATGAATGGGATCGGACACGCGATTTTAACAACTCCCTCAAGGCTTTGCTTAATACAGCTATCCCTTACATTGTAACGCCCACTTTTTTACACTTTCCAGTTTAAGCACTTTACCAAATAACATACCTTTATGACTCCATAACCCTATGTTACTCCTATCTAAGATGGTTCCCTTATTTACCGATGACAGCGACCCCAAGGGTTAACTACCCAGATACTGTATGGCTTCCTCTTATGCATAGGAGCAGGCACGCGATCTTAACAAACTCCCTCAAGGCTCCACTGACTACAGCTATGCACGCACACAATATTACATCTTCCAGATTCAACGAAGTACGTGCACTGTGACCTTACTATCTGCAGATAGGTACACATTCGCCAGCATCACCACAATATACACTTTGTGCAAACCATTGGGTCTCAAACAGTGGTCCAGGTACTAACAAATCTACCTATGAGCAGCATTGGTGAATGTCCTAATAACTTTTTTTTCTCAGTTTTTCAATTTCCAACCCCAGGATGGTGGCATAGGATGCCGCTCTAGGCCTCCAAGTGCATTTCCTCCTAAATATGCCGCTTCCGGGTTCACACATTACGGGGAACTAGAGCGAGGGTAGGTTCAGAAGCAAGTTGCCGCCACCCTTTTGTGAGTATGAAACCATTCCCAGGCTCAATGGTAAGCCTTGATTTCTTTTTCTACCAATACCAGCTATGTTAACTCAGCTCTCTCTTGCCTTTAAGGAGTGGAGCATCTTCATGCTCCCAAATATCGCCGTTGGGCTGTAGCTCCTGTACATCTGGTAAGTTGATAAGCAGCAGAATCAACCCCCTTGTTGTCCTTCCCTATTTGATTTAAATGATATGTTTTGTCAATGTGCCGGGGGTATTACTCTGTGTTTTACTTAACTACAACGATAAGCCTTTTACAAAGTTTTCACGCATATTTGTGTGCTGCCATGCTTACGCCTGTCAACGACGGGTGCAATTGTCTACATTGTGCATATTATAATGTGGCTCACTTTCGGGCATGTTCATGAACGTGCTGACTCGCTCCCACGGCGTACGGACACAACTGCTTAGCCGTTACTGCCACTGGGGGTCATTAACATACAGCCCTCCTCCTATTCCGGTTAGGGTATACAGTCTGCACGATAAACACGGGCTAAGTTAATTTTCAAATGTATTTCTTGCTCTATTGCTTGGCCACACGAGTAAAGTGTCAAGTCATTAGTGGTCTATTTTACGGCTACCTTTACTATGGTTAAAGAGGGTTCCACGCTTTCAGAGCCTGAACTAACCATCAGCCACGTCTTAAGACACAGTTCTCAACCTTTTGTACCACCTTTCTCCATCAACAGCACTGAATGTTTTCCTCATTGAAGGGCCCCCAGCTCCCCATGAGTAGCTAACATACTCATTGTAGATTGTGTCACTTTCCCCTTTTTCCTTAACTGCTCCTTCTTATTTTGGAATACACCTGACCTTTGTAACACTTATTTTTCCTTTGTTCCCCTTCCCCCGCCCTTAACATACCCATTGTTTTTGGTTTATTCCACAGGTCTTCAACACGCCCACACCAGGCTACCTTCAGAATTCTTGGAGCAAGTCATTAGTTGTGCACTACATTTCACATAGGTCCTGAAGAAGTGCCACCCGATTCCTTTGGAACAACTAGGCATGAAACATGTCGACCCCACCTTAGAGACTGTCCGCTAGGAACATCACATTCCCACAGGGCATCCATTTCATTTTTATTTAGGCAGAATCTACCTTAACCATTAAAATTCATTGAGAATAGGACTGACCCTGACCTATTTTAGATCACACCTCACGTGCACAAAATCCTCCACTGTCCCCTCACCCACACGCACCCAACGGCTTCTTTTAAAAAGATCTCCAACAAAGAGCCCTGGAAACGCTGAGCCCGTCGAGCATTGCAGCGCCGGCCCGACAAGGAGCAAGGCCCAATGATGAAGCATGACACCGCTCTGGTATGAAAGGGCAACATGACAAAACATTTGTCTTTTCCCCTTCCCCTTCCATCCCCACTCTAGGAACTGCACTCCCCTTGTTAACACGTTCTCCTTGGAGCCACGTGTGCAGGATCTGTTTAAATATTGGCTCCCGGTCCCACCCCTCTCTGTCTATAGGGTAGTGCCTCCATAATTGAAGGACTGCAACGGTAGTGGCTGGATCATTATATAAGTGCATCAGTAGTGGATACTTGATTGAAAGAGTGCATGGGTAAAACCTTGGTGATTGCATGAGTACATAGAGAGTGCCTAGATGATTGCATCAGTGCAGCTGTAATGTGATTACAGCACTGCATATGTAGTGTCTGAATCATTGGAAGACTGCATGGCAAGTACTTGGGTGTTTTTATAACTGCATGACTGTTGGGCCTAGCCAAATATAAATACATGACTCAACTATAAAACTCTTCACATTGTTACAAGCACACATACATATGTCTCTACGTTTTCCAATCATCTTCATAGCAAAAACTAAATATGTATACAATATTTCTGGAATATAGTGAAACCTAGAAACTGAGACATGTAATAGATCTGTTTGAGTGATTGCATAACTCCATGGGTAGTGCTTGGGTGATTGAATGAGTAAAAAGGAAGTCACTGAGTAATTGCAGTAGAAGATGAAAAGTGACAGGCTAATTTCATGAGTGCAGACATAGACATTGAGTGCACTGATAAGTGTATAAATACCACTTGAAAGCATAGATGAGTTATTAAGTATTGCCTAGGTGAATGGATGAGTGCAATAGTAGGGCCTATTTGATTCTTTGAGTGCAAGAGTAGTGTGTCAGTTTTTACATGAGTGCATAGATACAGACTGCATGATTGCATATCTGCAGTGGTAGTACATAACTACTGCCTGGGAGATTGCTTGACTACAGGGGTACTATCTGGTGGATTACTGCACTACATAGCAAGTGAGTGGTTGATTTTATGAGCTCATGAGTACCTCCTGGGTTATTACTAAACTACCAATATAGTGCCTGAGTGATTACAGGAGTACAAATGTAGTGACTGGGTGATTTTAAAAGTACATGAGTACTGGCTGAGTGACTACATAAGCACAAGAAAAGTGCATGTGTGATTGAAAGAGTGCAAGGATAGTGTCTGGGTGATTGAAGTACTGTATAGCTAATGCATTGGTGATTGCATGCGTACAGGGATAACATCTGGGGGATTAAAGGAGTACATAGGTAACACCTGGGTGATTGCATGACTACCGGGGTAATATCTGGGAATTTACATGAGTACCTAGGAAGTGACTGGGTGTTTTTATATTTGCATGGGTACTTCTTTGCTGATTGAAAGACTACTCAAGCACTGCCTGAGTGAATAAAGGAGTGCAAAGGTAGTGCCTGGGTGATTATATAACGCCATAACTACTAACTGAGTGATTACATGAGTTCAAGGGTAGTGTCTCCGTGATTGAAGGACTGCAACGGTAGTGCCTGGGTGATTATATAAGTGCATGAGTAGTGGCTACATGATTGAAAGAGTGCATGGGTAATACCTTGGTGATTGCATGAGTGCACATATAGTACCTAGATGATTGCATCAGTGCAGCGGTAATGTCTGAGTGATTACAGCCGTGCCCAATGACTTATGCAATCACTCAAGCAGATCTATTACATGTGTCAGTTTCTATGTATCACTATATTCCAGAAATATTGTATTCATAATTGTTTTATATATTATGATGTTTTGAAAACGTAGAGACATATGTATGTGTGCTTGTAACAATATGAAGAGTTGTATAGTTGAGTCATGTAATAGTCTGCTACTTTATATTTGGCTAAGCCCAACAGTCATGCAGTTATAAAAACACCAAGTACTTGCCATGCAGTCTTCCAACGATTCAGACTCTACATTTTCAGTGCTGTGATCACTCAGACCTTACAGCTGCACTGATGCAATCATCTAGGCACTCTCTATGTACTCATGCAATCACCAAGGTTTTACCCATGCACTCTTTCAATCATGTAGCCACGACTGATGCACTTATATAATGATCTAGCCACTACTATTGCAGTCTTTCAATCATGTAGTCACTACCCTTATACTCATGTAATCACTCAGCTAGTAGTTATGGTGTTATAAAATCACCATGACACTACCTTTGCACTCCTTTATTCGCCTAGGCAGTACCTGAGCAGTCCTGCAATCTTTGAAGAAGTACCCATGCAGTTATAAAATCACCCTCTCACTTCCAATGTAGTATTGTAAATTACCAGATATTACCCCTGTAGTCATGCAATCACCCAGGTGTTACCTATGTAGTTCTTTAATCCATCAGGCGCTACCCCTGTACTCATGCAATCACCAATGCATTAGCGTTACAGTGCTTCCATCACCCAGACACTATCCTTGCACTCTTTCAATCATGCACACACCTTTCTTGTACTTATGTAATAACTCAGCTAGAGGTCATGTACTTTTAAAATCACACAGTCACTACCTTTGCACTCCTGTAACCACTCAGGTATCATCTTAGTAGTTCATTAATCACCCAGCGGTACTTATGAAGCTATAATACCAGTCACTCACTTCCTATGTACTTCAGTAATGCACCAGATTTTATGCCTGTAGTAATGCAATCACCCAGGTACTAGTTATCTACTACCACTGCAGTCATGCAATCATGCAGGCTGTATATATAAACTCATGTAATAACTCACACACTACTATTGCACTCATAGAATCACATAGGCACTACTGTTGCACTCATCTATTCACCTAGGCACTACTTAATATCTCATCTATGCCTTCAGTTGGTATTCATACAGTTATACATGCACTCAATGTCAATGTTTGCACTCATGAAATTATCCAGTCACTTTTCATCTTCTACTGCAATTACCAAGTGACTACCCTTCAACTTATATAATCACCCAAGCTCTACTCATGGAGTTATGCAATCACGCAAGCAATTCTATTACATTTCTCAGTTTCTAGGTTTCACTATATTTCAGAACTATTGTGTACATATTTGTTTTAGAGTATCATGATGATTTAAAAATGTAGGGAAGTATGTATGCGTGCTTTTAATAATATGGATAGACTTATAGTTGAGTTATGTAATAATCTGCTGCTTCATATTTGGCTAGGCTCAACACTCAGGCACTTATAAAAACACCCAAGTACTCACCATGAATTTGAATTTAAAATATTTGTATAGCGCTACATTCACCATGCGGTTTCTTGGCGCTTGTGGAAACTAATTTAGCAGTAGGAACGAGAAAACCAGTGAAGGGAAAATTAAAATCAAAGTACATTAGGAAAAGCCTGGGTGAACAAAAAAGTCTTGAGATCTTTTCGAAAAAGAGAATAATGTCTAGCCAAACGTAGGTGATCGGGTAGGGATTTCCAAAAGGATGGTGCCAAAAATGAGAAATTGGTTCCGCCCCATTTCTTACGTCGGTAGCCGGGTACATGGAGAAGAGATTGGGTGGATGAGCGGAGCTCACGGGCAGGGGTATACTCTTTTAACAAAGAAGAGATGAAGGCAGGAGCCGTGCCCTGGCGCGCCTGGAAAACCATGCAGCCAGTTTTAAACAGGGATCGCTCCCTAACCGGTAGCCAGTGTAATGCCTTCAGTAAGGGGGTGGAGTGATGGGAACGAGAGAGACCATACACCAATCTGGCGGCCTGGTTTTGAACCAGCTGGAGCTTCCGCAAACTATACGCCGGTATACCGTTGTATAGAGCGTTGGCGTAGTCCAGCCGGGAGATAACCAGAGCGGACATGATTAGTTTAAGTGCAAGGGGAGAAAAGAAACGAGAGACAGAGCGAATAGTTCGAAGAGCGAGAAAACAAGAAGAAACAACAGAATTAATTTGTGAATGAAGATTGAGTTGGTTATTGATTTTAATGCCCAAGGTTTTAACTGAGGGAGAAGGAGTGGGAGGGGATCCTAGGGAAGAAGGCCAGAATAAAGAGTTCCAGGGACTGGAGGGACCACCCGTAAGGACCAGTTCTGTTTTATCAGGGTTCAACTTCAGATGGTTGTGGTGCATCCAGTCCTTGATGAAAATCATAATAGTCTGAAAGTTGGAAATAGAGTGGGAAGACGGGGAAAGAGAAAAGATAAGCTGGAGGTCATCCGCATAATTATACACGGTGACCTCCAGTTGTTGAAGTGCAAAGATCAGAGGATAGATATAGAGGTTGAACAAGAGCGGGGATAAAGAAGAACCCTGGGGAACACCACAAGTGACCTTGAGTTGGGTGGCTGAAAAGTCCCCCAACCGGACCGCCTGGGTGCGGTCCCTCATGAAAGATGATAGCCAAACCAGGGCTGAGCCCCCGACCCCCGCCGCTCCGACACGGGAAAGTAAGATGGAGTGATCCACCGTGTCGAAGGCGGCGGAGAGATCGAGGAGCACCAGGGCCTGGTAGTTGTTTTGGTCCATACCCTCTCTGAGGTTGTTCAGGACCGACACCACGACGGACTCGGTGGAGTGCCTAGGTCGAAAGCCTGCCTGGCGAGATGCTAGACCTCCATTGGTTTCTACATGGGCACTGAGGACCGAGGTTACATGTCGCTCCAACACCTTGCCCAAATAGGGCAAGAGGGAGATGGGGCGATAATTAACTGGCGCAGAAGGATCCGCGCCAGGCTCCTTCAAGATGGGCACTATGGTGGCAGATTTGAGAGCTGGGATTACCACACCCTGAGCCAGCGAGCTATTGAGGAAGGAAATTGGCGGTTTGGGGCAAATAGTATAAATTTGTTGCAGGATGTGAGCTGGGCAGATGTCTGCCGGGGATCCAGACTTTACTTTTGGAAGTATTGCGAGGAACACTTCTTCGGTAAGCAGAGGAATGGAAGAGAGACAACCGTGGGTAACCGGGGGGTGGGGCTCAACAAAAGTAGGGGAGGGAAGTGGGATGTTGTCTTTGATGTTGTTAATTTTTTTCCAGAAAGTAAGCATTTAAAGAATCACAGAGGGACTGGGTAGGGGGGGGCTTAAGAGTGGCCCTATCAGAATAGGCCAAGTCATGAATGATGGAGAAAATCTCCCTTGGTTTGTTTTCTGCCACCAGAATTTTGGCTGAAAAGTATGCAGTTTTGGCACCTAATATGGCCCTTTTATAGTCACTCAGTAGAGTCATATAGTGAGTTTTTAATAGGGGGCAGTAATCCTTTCTCCATTGCCTCTCGGCCCGCCTGAGAATCAGCTTTTTTATCTTTAAGTCGTCGCCAAACCACCGATTGGACTCCTTGGGTCTTCGGATTGAGATCCGGCGTAATGGGGCTACCGTATCGCAGCCTCCAGCAAGCCAAGTATCGATGGCAGCGGCTTGAGAAACGGAAGGTAGTCCCTCTAGGTTAGGTGCAGAGTTCAAGAGGGAAGAAGACAGTGCAGGGAGGTCTACCCTGTTCCAGTTCCGCACCCAGGTGTTTTTGGCAAGCGGAATCTTTGCTGCCGGCTTAAGGCGAAGGGAGAAGGAGATCAAAGCATGATCTGACCCGGGGCATGGGGACACGGACATGGAAGAGACCGAGATATTAAGAGACCAGACCTGGTTTAGTACATGGGCGTGAATGTGTGTAGGAGTCTGCAAGTGAGAGACAAAGTTCAGGGATACAAGAGAATCGGAAAATTGCTTAGAAGCAGAGCATTCGTGGGGGTCTAGGGGCCAATAATTAAAATCGCCTAATACAAGAACTGAGGTGTGATTAATCGCTAAAGTGGCCAATAAGTCCTGAAATGCTGGTAAAAACAAGTGGGATGGCTGGGGAGGGCGATACATTAATAAGCAGGTAAGTGGGGGAGAAAAAGCAAGGGAGCGAGCCACAAGGTGCTCGGTGGGGGTAATGGGAGAGGAGGAAAGGAGTTGAAAATTGTGCTCAGTTCGAGCTATAAGGGCCACGCCACCCCCTGCCTTACCTGAAGACCGATCAGCACGGAGGGCCACATAAGATGAAGGAAGAGCGGCCAAAAGGGAAGGCAGGGAGGACTCACAGAACCATGTTTCTGTTAAAAGTAACATGTCAGGCTGGTGGGTATCAAGCAGCACAAATAACTCCTGGTGATGCTTTACAGCCGACCTGGTGTTAAGTAAAATAACAGACAGGGCGGGGGAAAGGGATGATGAATCTGGGTCGGGAGCAGAGGACAGTGGAGGAGTTGTATGGGAAGGGATGGTGTGATAAAGGGTGGAATTAAGGCCGAGAGCAGAAATGTGCCGAATAACAGGCACAGGCAAAGACCAATCGCCCTGAAGAGAGCGTAATACCTCAGATGAGTAAAAAAGGGCATTAGGACGCGCCCCTAGCCCCATCCGGCCGCGGACGGGCGCAGACGGGCTTGACTTAGGCGCCACTTCGGCGCGCCTTCGTCGCGCCCGCTGCGCTCGTCCGCTGCGCTTCCTCATTGGGTACGTTTAAGTAGGGGCGGAGCGCGGTGGGTGTGGCGCCGAGCTGGGTCGCCTGACGAGCCCAAAGGAAGATGGCGCCCACACCTCACCGAGCCCTGACAAGGTAAGTTAAAAGTTCAACTCCTGTTGACTGGGAGATGTTTTAAAAACACAATGATGCAGTCCAGCACCACAGCTCACATTCAGCTGGGCGTAGCGATCTGTTCCGCCAAACATAGTCTCGTTCCTGACTGCAGGCGCGAACCCTCTGCCACCGGGGTCGCCTGCTTCCAATGACGAGTGAAGGGTGAGGCCACTCCTAAGTAGGGCCGGAGCGCGGTGGGTGTGGCGCCGAGCTGGGTCGCCTGACGAGCCCAACGGAAGATGGCGCCCACACTCCACCGAGCCCTGACAAGGTAAGTTAAAAGTTCAACTCCTGTTGACTGGGAGATGTTTTAAAAACACAATGATGCAGTCCAGCGCCACAGCTCACATTCAGCTGGGCGTAGCGATCTGTTCCGCCAAACACAGTCTCGTTCCTGACTGCAGGCGCGAACCCTCTGCCACCGGGGTCGCCTGCTTCCAATGACGAGTGAAGGGGGAGGCCACTCCTAAGTAGGGGCGGAGCGCGGTGGGTGTGGCGCCGAGCTGGGTCGCCTGACGAGCCCAAAGTAAGATGGCGCACACACTCCACCGAGCCCTGACAAGGTAAGCTAAAAGTTCAACTCCTGTTGACTGGGAGATGTTTTAAAAACACAATGATGCAGTCCAGCGCCACAGCTCACATTCAGCTGGGCGTAGCGATCTGTTCCGCCAAACACAGTCTCGTTCCTGACTGCAGGCGCGAACCCTCTGCCACCGGGGTCGCCTGCTTCCAATCGGGGTCGCCTGCTACCATGCAGTCTTCCAATGATGCAGAGACTACATATGATGTGCTGTAATTACTCAGACATTATAGCTGCACTGATTCAATCAGCTAGGCACTATCTATGCACTCATGCAATCACCAAGGTTTTACCCATGCACTCTTTCAATCATGTAGCCACTACTGATGCACTTATACAATGACCCAGGCACTACTGTTACATTCCTTCAAACACGGAGGTGCTACCCTTGTACTCATGTAATCACTCAAATAGTATTTATGGTGTTATAAAATCACCCATGCTCTACCTTTGCACTGATTTATTCACTCAGGCAGTACCTGAGTTGTCCTTCAATTAGTGAAGAAGTACCCATGCACTTATAAAATCACCCACTCACTTTCTATGTAGTCATGTAAATTCACCGATTATACCCCCTGTAGTCATGTAATCACCCAGGCATTACCTATGTACACCTTTAATCACCTAGACATTAACCCTGTACTCATGCAATCACCAATCCATTACCTGTGCAGTGCTTCAATCATCAAGGCACTATCCTTGCACTCTTTCAATCATGCACGCACTTTTCTTGTACTTACGTAATTACTCAGCCAGTACTCATGTACTTTTAAAATCACCCAGTCAGTACCTTTCGTAGTGCATAATGGTATTGCACTGGCTAATTGCTGAGTGCACACATAGAGTTTGATTGCATTGATAAGTGTATAAGTAGCACTTGAAGGCATAGATGAGTCATGGAGTAGGGCCTAAGTGAATACATGACTGCAACAGTAGTGCCTGGGTAATTCCATGACAGTAAAGGTAGTGTGTGGGTTATTACATGACTGCATTGGTACAGCCTGCATGTCTGCCTGACTGCACAGGTTGTACATACCTAGTGCCTCTGTGATTGCATGACTGCAGAGGTAATATCTGGTAGATTACTGGAATACGTAAAAAGTGAAAGGGTGATCTTATAAGTCCATGAGTACTGCCTGGGTGATTACAGAAGTCCTAAGGAATTACCTGAGTGATTACATGACTGCAAAGATAGTGCCTGTGCGATTTAATAAGTACATGAGTACTTGCTGAGTGAGTACAAGAGTATTGTGTGCCTGATTAAAAGAGTGCAAGGATAGTGCCTGGGTGATTGAAGTACTGGATAGCTCATGCAATGGTGATTGCATGAGTACAGCAGTAACATCTGGAGGATTAAAGGAGTACATAGGTAACACCTGGGTGATGGTATGACTACAGGGATAATATCTGGGGATTTACATGACTGCATAAGAAGTGACTGGGTGATTTTATAAGTGCATCAGTACTTCTTGGGTGATTACAGGACTGCGGAGGCAGACCCTAAATGAATAAAGTAGTGCAAAGGTAGTGTCTGGGTGATTTTATAACAGCATGACTACTGGCTGAGTGATTACATAAGTACAAAGGTAGTGCCTCAGTGATTGAAGAAGTGCAACAGTAGTGCCTGGGTGATTATATAAGTGCATGAGTAGTGGCTGGTTGATTGTAGTTCATGAGTAATACCTGGGTGATTGCATGAGTGCATAGACAGTGCCTGGGCGAATATATAAGTGCATGAGTAGTGACTACATGAAAGAGTGCATGAATAATACCTTGCTTAGTGGTTGCATGAGTGCATAGGTAGTGCCTAGATGATTGCATGAGTGCATCAGTAATGCCTGAGTGATTACAGCACTGCATATGGAAGTGGTAAAATCAATTATGTCCACAGATTGAGAAAGTTAGAAAGAATGTCAATAAAGCTGTTTCTGCTCACCTCAGAGACCATAGGATGGTCTCCTTATATAACAACAATCTACGTTTTGATATTGATCAGATCTACAGAAATGATGGAGTACACTTCACAGATCAAGGAAACAGTCTTTCTCAACAACTTAAAGCTCTGCATCGGCACATACATGTAGCTACAACAAGCTCACAATGAAAACAAGGACTCTTTTTAGAACCATCCTATAACATAATACTGCTTATAATTTTTTATTTACACATACATTTATTTTCTGGATTTGCGCACCCAACGGGAATCCACAAAACAAAAGCATAAGTTCAATTTACTACAACACAACACACTTTTCAAGTATAACTAGTCATTTTTAATTTTATATATTTTTAAGAACTCTATCAATTTTAATCTTGTCATTAACTTCAATCACACTAACTTTTTAAAACAACTTCTCAAATACAACACTACCTTCTACCTTTCGCCCATACTTACCTGGGGGGTGGGGGTCCCCAGGGCCAAGGAGGACTCCAGGAGGGGGGCTGTATTTCAAATCCCCAGGGGTGGTGGTCCTCAGGGCCTGGGGGTCTGCAATGGACCCCTGCATACTAATCAGTGCATGCCCTGTAGAGGTGGTGGTCCCAGGGGAGTGTGGGGGGAACTCAAGCCCTCCCACACGTTTTTCTTTTAATAAAACAGAGCCTGGGGCGTTGCCAGTCCTGGAGCTGTGGGGGACCACGTGACCCCGGCCTACAATTTTCAAAGCCCCAGGGAGGTGGCGGTCTCCAGGGCATTTGGGGGGCTCCTGCCCCCCACACACATTTAAATCAGAGCCCCAGGGAGGTGGTGGTCCCCAGGGCTGCAGGAGGGCTGCGTGCCCCCGCATAAACTTGTCAAAGCCCTGGGGAGTGGTGGTCCCCGGGACATGTGGGGGGCTCAAGCCCCATTACACACATTTAAATCAGAGCCCTAAATCAGAGCCCAGGGAGGTGGCGGTCCCCGGGGCTGTGGACTCTGCTACATAATTTACCTCCGGGATCTGGCGCACCTGGGGGCTTAAGTACAACACAGCGCTTTATTTCTTTTTTATTTTTGTCGCCCGGATTTGTGCACCTTGTGCAAATTCAGTCAATTTAAAAGAAAATGATTTCTTTGGTCCTTGGGATCCTTGTGGGACCGCCTGAGTAGGCCTAGGGGTCAGGGTGTTTGTACCCTGCTCCCTTTTCTTGTTTTTCATCTTTGTTTACTCTTTTCTTGTGACTCGGTTACCGAGTCACAAGATGGCTGCCAACACTTCCTGGTTTGGAGTGTTGGCAGCCAATTAGAAGTCAGCTCACACTCGGGAGTCGTGACTCCTCCTCAGTGCTCAGGAAATGATATTTTTATTTTTTGAATTTCTCAGCAACTACTGAACAGATTTACACCATTTAAAACAAAGGTTGCTTTCTGGACCAAGAGCTACCTTTTTGCCAAATTTGGTGTAATTTCGTTCAGCAGTTGGGGCTGTAGCTGTGTCTAAAGTTTCCTATGGAAATTTACATGGGGAAAACACATTTTGGGCCCCCCCTTTTTTCTCGGCCCCTGCTTGACGAATCATCTCAAAACTTCACGGACAGGAGTTGACAAGAGCCAACCATTAGTTTTGAAAATTTTGCAAAGATTCACCAAACAGCATCAAAGATATTGGCAAAAGAAAAAGCGCTTTTGAATAGAAACAAGTTCCGAACTATAATTACCTACTGGCGAACGCTATCGGTTTGAAAAGCGTATTTCTGATGAATGGTACTGTACCAGAATGCTACAACTCTGGATAGGTTTAAGGTTGATATTGATTGGGCAATTGGAAAAAGGAGGGAAGTATACCTTTAAATAGACACTCTAGACAATGAAAACTTGATGGCCCGGTAGAAGGCTTTTTGCTGAAATGCCTCTGCCTGATGTTATCAGCACGGAGCACTTTTTCGTGGACATGGAAAAATAAAAAATATTGTGGAACATGCCAGATTAGTGCCGTCTTTTACTTTAAGTTGGAGGTGAATGTAAATGGTTGAAGGAAGATGGGAACTGAATTCATTTTAATATATACATAGGTAGCAGGTACCTCCAGTAAGCGTCACAGAGCTGTGCTACAGAGAGGTGTAAACAAGGGCATGGCCTCTGACAACCTCTCTGCAACGTAACTCTGTGGCACTTACTGGAGGCACCTGGTGGGCTGTTGGCCCCCAGGGACCCTCAGAATTCAAGGGGACTTAATACCCTAATTGACAACGCACCAGGGTGTGTGTTTGCACACTTGTAAAATCAGGCCCGCCCCCTCCCTGCACCACTGTGCAAATGCTCCTCCTGGCACGTTGTAAATTGGGAGATTAAGTCCCCTTTGTCCAGAAGGTCCCTGAGGGCCAACTAGCCCACCATATACCTCCAGTCGGTGCCACGGAGCTGCATTGCAGCGTGGTGTAAAAAGGGGGCATGGCCTTGGACCACCTCTCTGCAACAAAGCACCCTGGCACATACTGGAGGATTCTGGTGGGACAGTTGGCTCACAGGGACTCTCAATATTCAAGATGGAATTAATTCCCCAACTTACAACGTGCCAGGGGGTGCATTTGCAGAGTGCTGCAGGGAGGGGGTGGGGCCTCAGCGCAATGCCAGCTTTTATTTTATTTTTCATAAGGGGGCTGTGTGGCCCTCCTTCTTTTCCATTGTTGGGCCCTGGGGACCCCATGCCCCAGGGCCTAATCCCTATTTAAAAATAAAAAATAAAAAATAAACGGGAACCAGCATTGCCTTTCCACAAGGCGAGCTGCTGACATGCAGCTCCCCTTGTGGAAAAGCAATTCTGCTTTGCTTCATTGAGGCAAGAGCAGGTTTCCCGGCTCTCGCTTCAATGAAGCAAAGCAGAGTTTGCTATGGCAGGGCGGGAGCCTCCCCGTGGGTTACGGACTGCATCTTCAGCATTGCCTGTCTGTCCTTGGATTGAGGGGGTCTGGAAACTGGCCAATCCCTTGGAGTTAATTACACGAGTTGCCCATGTTGTTTCTGGCGCTTTGGTGGGCGGGTTCCCAGAGCATGCCACGGGCTAGCATGAAAAATATCACAGGAAAGATTTCTTCAGTAGAAGGAACCGGAGGGACACACCGGGGTTCACAGGGAGTTTCTGGATTCAAGCTGTTGGCATGACACGTATTGGCGTGTGTCTTTATCAAATGCCATTTTACAACAAAGGGTCTATTCCCAAAGGCTTCTGTACTTGTTCATTCGCTCCTGCATTAATCGCCGTAGTCCAGCTGCGCCGAGTTTAATTGGAAGAGACTAAGGGCCAGATGTAGGTAGGGTTTTACCGGTCGGTAACGGCCGAATTCGGCCGTTACCGACCGGTATTTGGCATTTGATATGTAGGGGCAGGTAAACAGGGAAAATCGGTAATTTTACCGATTCGGTAAATATACCGGTCGGTAAATTTACCGACCGGTATATTTACCGAATCGGTAAAATTGATATGTAGGTGGGACTCTTCTGAGTCCCACAAGGCCTACAAAATCGGTATTTTACCATCAAATTGTATTTGATGTTAAAATACCGATTCAGGTGTGCATGCACATGTGTGCATGCACACCTGTGCCATATGACAGGCAGACCTGCCCTTAGGGCAGGTATGCCTGCCATATGGCCCCCGAACCTTTTGTGGGGGTGCTAGAGG
Organism: Lissotriton helveticus; assembly: GCF_964261635.1. Lineage (NCBI taxonomy): Eukaryota > Metazoa > Chordata > Amphibia > Caudata > Salamandridae > Lissotriton > Lissotriton helveticus. Next base: position 513,603,513 of record NC_136069.1, read on the forward strand.
GTGTCAAAGTGACACCCCCTGCACCCTTGTCAAAATCGGTATTTACCGAATCGGTAAATACCGACCGGTAATGCCCCATTCATTCCTATGGGCTTCAAAGCCCATAGGAATGAATGGAGCATTACCGGTCGGTATTTACCGAATCGGTAAATACCGATTCTTAACTATTCGGTAACTGGAACATCTGGATGTTCCTACATACCCCCACTTCTTATTTACCGATTCTTAATTACCGAATCGGTAAAATTCGGTAATTAAGAATCGGTAAATAAGTTTTACCTACATCTGGCCCTAACTTGTGCCTGCATCAGCGGACCACCGGTCCCAGGAAGCCCCATTCCTGCTTGCCGGGTGAGTATCTTCCGTCGGTTTTACTTCTCGTACTGAAGGCTGGAAGATGGAAGAACAGAGTGTTTCAAAAGCTCAAGTAGGTGTGAACCCAATGCTGCCGCTGGAACAACAAAATCCTCCTTTGTCCCCAACGCCCAAGCCGCATGTCCCAATTCCTGGAATATATTCCGTAGAGGTCCCTCCATGAGAAAATTGGTGTCCAATCCCTTTCCTGAATTACCTGCAAGCACCTCTTGGTTTAAACCCCGGATGGGGTTTTTCAAATGCTCAAGCTGTAGAGCCTGCAAATTTGGGATAAATACCACCCACTACAGTACTCCCTTTAGTGCGGTTCCGTTGTCCATCAAAGGTAAATACAACTGCAAAACGGAGTATGCTGTATATGTCCTGGGGTGCACCTGTGGCCTGAGATATGTTGGCAGCACCAGGCTACAGGTGCATGCCAGGATATTGCAGCATCTTCGCGCGATAGTCAACAATGACAGTTCCTATCCTGTCGCGAGACACTTTAAAAGTACACACAACAACAATTGCAGTGTCTTACGTATTTTGTACTTACTTCTGTACCAAAATCCCGAAGGGGGGGCGACAGGGATAAATTGCTCCTACAACTAGAATCTAAGATGATACTGGAACTGGATAGCAAGGTTCCCAATGGACTTAACACGACTGAGGACCTTTACCATTTTCTATAGGGCTCTATGGAAGATGAGGGGATGGCTTAATATGAAGGATTGCTTGGGGTGGATGCTTTATATGCACTGTTCCCTGTGTTTGAGCCTCCCTTGCTCGTTTTACCTGTGTTCTGCAACATTATGTATTTTCATGAATCATGACATTCATCTTATTCTTTAAGAAAGTATATATATATATTTTTTTTCTTTACACTACATGGGGTGATACAGCTTTGGTTTATTAAATCCAGCTGTATAGGTATTTTAGATTTTTCCATGGTATTCCTTGTGGGTTTTCCCAAATTTATTATGATTTCCACTATTTTCATCCAATTTTTTAGATACGGGTTGTCCAGGCTTTACACTATTATGGGGCTGCCATCTAATCTAGATGTCCCCAGTAGTTATATAATTAACTGACTGTCTATTATAATTTTTTAACAGCACTTGATTCTATCAGATAAACATTGTGTGAATTAACCTGTTTACATTGCGATATTTTGCACATTCCATTTATGGAAATAACTGATCCCAGGAATTATTGTATTTATACAGATATGCGATAGTTTGCACATTAATATTATGCTGCTATATATTCGTACTATGTTTTTAGGATTTTCAAATACTGCACTCAGTTAGTCTGTTAGTACCTGTATTCATTTAAGGCATTTATGCAGTTACATACATTTTTTCTTGAAAGAATATAATTAGAGACAACTTTGTTTAAATAGTGGAACCAAGTTATATATTTATTTATATATTTTCTTTATATGTATATGGGATCCCTCTACTTTCATGGCACCATGTTCACTTCTGTAGTGTGTTGTTTATGTTCATTAGTCACATGGTGTACCTCACAGCATATAAGAATAAGGCATTTGCATTTGTATTTTATTGTGATCAAGGGCATCCTCCCGAAACGCACAGCTGTTTGCCGTTTGAAACTGGTGCAATAAATCATCTTGCCTTACTTTTGGGATTCGCTGGTCTTTGTTCGCGACTGGTTAGAAGTTCAAGATTGTGTGCTTGGATCTATATATATATATATATATATATATATATATATATATATATATATATATATATATATTACCTACTGGCGGTCGCCAGTAGGTATATATAGTTAGGATTTTTTCTCTATGGGATTTTTGAAAATTCTATGTCTAATAACTTTGGCGTTTGTGGACGGAATTGGCTGAAATTTTCAGGAAAATGGAACATTTTGTTTCTGAGCAGCCCCTGAAAATTTGGGGGGGGTTGGTGAAGGGGGGGCCGAGAAAAAAGGGGGGTCCCAAAACGCGTTTTTCCCATGTTAATTTCCATAGGGCGGTTGGCCTCACTTTTAGCCCGAACGGCTGAATGGATTTGCACGAAACTTGGCAAAATTGTAGGGACTGGTAGCCCGATGTGCCTTTGCTAGGTCTCAATATATGTGCTCCAGTGGATTTTGAGAAATTAACGTTCAAAAAAAGATATATATCTGTGACAGCGTCCCGGGTAGCGCTCCGTTTCGCGTACTTTTCGCGTTACGGAGCTTTGCGAAGCGAAGCTGATTGGCTCTCTGGTTTCTGTAAACATTCCAAACAGTCCGTAGCGGCCGCCATCTTGTCTCTCGGTAGGATCGAGAGACAAGAGGAGGCCAAAGCGAAGGGGCAAATGACCATAAGGGGGCATAGTAGATCCTCCCTGACCCCCTAGGTTTGATGTGGAGGTTTTAAAAGGGCCCCGCGGGGCAAAAAAAAATAAAAAAAAAAAATCGAACGGCTGAATGGATTTGCATGAAACTTGGCAAAATTGTAGGGACCGGTAGCCCGATGTGCCTTTGCTGGGTCTCAATATATGTGCTCCAGTGGATTTTGAGAAATTAACGTTTAAAAAAAGATATATATCTGTGACAGCGTCCCGGGTAGCGCTCCGTTTCGCGTACTTTTCGCGTTACGGAGCTTTGCGAAGCGAAGCTGATTGGCTCTCCGGTGTCTGTAAACATTCCAAACAGTACGGAGCGGCCGCCATCTTGTCTCTCGGTAGGATCGAGAGACAAGAGGAGGCCAAAGCGAAGGGGCAAATGATCATAAGGGGGCATAGTAGATCCTCCCTGACCCCCTAGGTTTGATGTGGAGGCTTTAAAAGGGCTCCGCGGGGCAAAAAAAAAAAAAAAATCGTTTTTTTTTTCGTGGGGTGCGCCCGGTTCGCGTAACGGGAAGTGGACTGGGGAGCGTACTACAAGGAAACAAGAATGATTGACTTTTAACTTATTGTATGTTTATAGACTTTTTTTTTCTTTTTTTTCTGCTGAGTGACGTCTCGGCCTATCTCCACGGGATGCAGTCCCTACCATCTCGGCGTTTAAGCCGAGGGGGACCGGTAGTGTGGGAGAGATAACGTCTGTTAACGTTCAATTCGAAGGAAATCAGGAAGTGTTGATAAACATTGTCTGCGCCATCTTGCCTTTTTTCAAATGCCACACTTTTGTCGTGCACGGCAGCCATTTTAGATGCCTTGACCAGACCCACTCTCTGCACGCTGTCGATCCTTAGCATGGCTCCCCACCCTCGCAAGCATCTCCCCCAGGCACTGGTCACCCCCGCTCTCTGTCTTATGCATGGGCAATAAACCTCCCCCCATCTGCGCTGCTCTTCCCTGAGAATCACACCCTGTGCCCGCCCGACACCTCCCTTTCGCCCTATTCACTACCGCACCCTCTGAAACTCCTCTTCCTCTGTGTCCGATTGTCCAGGCCGGTCCCAGGCTATCACCTAGCCCTGCAGATGTAGTTTATGGCCCCAGCTGTAAAGAATCACCCCTCTTCAAAGGAGTTACAGTAGATCAAGGCCCCCACCCGATGAGATCCGTCACACCACACGCGTTCCTACTATCTGAAAACCATCCTGTATTGTGATTGGGGAGGGGACTGAGCCTGAAGCGGAAGATTCGAGGGATGCCTCTTTGTACATCAAAGTTTTTACAATTATGTGTCACATTAAAAATATATAGCACTCCAACAAAGTAGTAGGATTATAAAACTTTAATAACTTATAAATATATACAACGCAACAAAAACAGTAAAAACATTTAAACATTTTTAGGAAAAAAGAAGCAACAATGGTCAGTAGCTGTGTTTTGTGCGAATAGTCCCAAGGCAGCACAACGTGCTGAGTTCTGGACGGCACCCAGGTGATGTTGCCTGGGTGCCGCACTGGTTTTGGGTATCCTACAATGCAGCTCCGAAAAACGGCGTGGGGCGTCCCGGGGGGTGGCCTCGTCAGTAGCGGTCTGTTGTGCGAATAGTCCCAAGGCAGCAGAACGCGCTGAGATGTGGATGGCACCCAGGTGATGTCCAGTAAGTTGCCGCACTGGTTTTGGTATCCTACAATGCTGCTCCGAAGAGCGGCGTGGGGCGTCCCGGGGGTTGGCTCGTCAGTAGCGGTCTGTTGTGCGAATAGTCCCAAGGCAGCAGAACGCGCTGAGATGTGGATGGCACCCAGGTGATGTCAAGTAAGTTTCCGCACTGGTTTTGGTATCCTACAATGCTGCTCCGAATAACGGCGTGGGGCGCCCCGGGGGGGGGGGGGTGAGGCGGCGTGAACGGGCCTCCCCAGGTGGAGGCTCGTCTGCTGTAGTGGGGCGCCCCTTACCGTTTCAGTTGCCATTCCGCCCGCTTTTGGTACACTGTGCCAAAATCCACCATTCAGCTGAGTTGCGCCCACTCTTGCGGTGCAGCGATAGGCGGCTGCCACAGGACTCTCAAAATGGCGGCAGGCTCTTTCCTTTTTGGGCCTGGTCCACTGAAATGGCCCTGGGACACCTTGGAAATCGGACGCTTGTCTGCTAGGTCTTGGACCCCATTCTCGAAAGCGTCCCCTCAGCCTTGAAGATTCTACAAAAGTCTTGGGGGCCCCCGACTCCTGCAGGCTTCCGGTGGGGAGCGGCTGCCATGATTGCTCGCGGAATGACCACGACGGAGCCACGAGATGGTGGTGCTTTCATGCTGACGCCAGCTTCAGTCTGAAACATCCAGAAACAAGGTGGGGCTTTCATCGTTTGGGAAAAAAAAAGTTTTCATCCAATGAAAAGTGTTATTTTTAGGTCATATGATCAAGCCTTCCATCATTAGGAAACCAAAAGTAAAATGAACCAATGAAAAGTTTTATAAACAAGTCACATGACCTGTTATGTGGCATAGGGTATAAAAAGCGTAGAAAATCCGTTGGCACGTGAGGCGGCGTCAGTAGCGGACCGATGTGCGAATAGGCCGAAGGCAGCACAACGCGCCAAGATCCGGATGGCACCGAGGTGGTATCCACCAAGTTGCCGCACTGGTGTGGCCATCCTACAATGCTGCGCCGAAAGTCGGCGTGGGGTGCCCCGTTGGCCTGTGAGGCGGCGTCAGTAGCGGACCGATGTGCAAATAGACCGAAGGCAGCACAACGCGCCAAGATCCGGATGGCACCGAGGTGGGGTCCAGCAAGTTGCCGCACTGGTGTGGCCATCCTACAATGCTGCGCCGAAAGTCGGCGTGGGGCACCCCGTTGGCCTGTGAGTTCGCGTCAGTAGCGGACCGATGTGCGAATAGGCCGAAGGCAGCACAACGCGCCAAGATCCGGATGGCACCGAGGTGGGGTCCAGCAAGTTGCCGCACTGGTTTGGCCATCCTACAATGCTGCGCCGAAAGTCGGCGTGGGGCGCCCCGTTGGCCTGTGAGGCGGCGTCAGTAGCGGACCGATGTGCGAATAGGCCGAAGGCAGCACAACGCGCCAAGATCCGGATGGCACCGAGGTGGGGTCCAGCAAGTTGCCGCACTGGTGTGGCCATCCTACAATGCTGCGCCGAAAGTCGGCGTGGGGTGCCCCGTTGGCCTGTGAGGCGGCGTCAGTAGCGGACCGATGTGCGAATAGGCCGAAGGCAGCACAACGCGCCAAGATCCGGATGGCACCGAGGTGGTGTCCAGCAAGTTGCCGCACTGGTGTGGCCATCCTACAATGCTGCGTCGAAAGTCGGCGTGGGGCGCCCCGTTGGCCTGTGAGGTGGCGTCAGTAGCGGACCGATGTGCGAATAGGGCCAAAGGCAGCGCAACGCGCCAAGATCCGGATGGCACCGAGGTGGGGTCCAGCAAGTTGCCGCACTGGTGTGGCCATCCTACAATGCTGCGCCGAAAGTCGGCGTGGGGCGCCCCGTTGGCCTGTGAGGCGGCGTCAGTCAGTGGGGGCTGTTTGAGGATCTGACTGCATTGGAAAGCAATGTGATGCTGTGCGTCGCCCCCAAGATGAAGGTTCCTCGGCTGCAGTGGGGCGCCCCTTGGTGTTTCACTCGCTATGCAGCTGAGTTGCGTGCGCACTTGCGGCGAATAGGCCGAAGGCAGCACAACAATATTTTCGGAATGGAAGACACCACAAGGCGCTGAGATTCCGTTGGCACCGAGGTGGTGTCTAGCAAGTTGCCGCACTGGTGTGGCCATCCTACAATGCTGCTCCGAATAACGGCGTGGGGTGCCCGAAGGGGGGGGAGGCGGCGTGAACGGGCCTCCCCAGGTGGAGGCTCGTCTGCTGTAGTGGGGTGCCCCTTTACCGTTTCAGTTGCCATTCAGCTGAGTTTCGGCCGCTCTTGATGCTACAGCGACAGGCGGCTGCAACAGGACTCTCAAAATGGCGGCCCGTTCTTTGGATTTGGGCCTGGTCCACTAAAATGGCCCTGGGACACCTTAGAACTCGGACGCTCGAATTTTTTTTCCTTTCCTCTACATGCAAAAAAGGTAAATGCCCGGTACGTTACCTGCCTCATCTGCCACGATGTACTCTCCAGAGGAACCGAAAAAAAATATAGTTATGGTAATTATACCATGCATCGTCATATGGAGAGGTGGCACCGATTAATTATAGTGCTGCACAAAAGAGAGATTTGGAGGAGAACCCCCGATCTGCCAGTACATTCACCAAAGAAGTGGCACTGACAGCATCAGAGGCAAGGGAAACGGTCCCAAATATTTAGAAGAACTTTGGAAAGATTAAAATGACATGTTTAGATTGAGGCAAATTAATTTCATGTAGACAGATGAGTGTTACTCTAATAAATACAATAAGCCGAGGTCAGCGCTGACGCGGGAGAGGGATTCCCGGTGTAGGCACAGTTCCCGCCCGCCGTGGAGCCACGCCCCTTGAGCTAAGCCACGCCCCTTTTCAGTATTTAGACGCGCTGAATACGAGCCGCGCCATAATACCTGGTAGACTCCTGAGGCACAGCCGGGAGGTTTTTAACTTTAGAACTTTCTGCTTTTACTTGTGTATACTGTGTTTTTAATCTTGCTTACTTGAAAAACGCTGCTACACTTAGGCACTTTATCAGACCTGACCCCCCCCGCCCAGCCGAGGTCAGCGCTGACGCGGGAGAGGGATTCCCGGTGTAGGCACAGTTCCCGCCCGCCGTGGAGCCACGCCCCTTGAGCTAAGCCACGCCCCTTTTCAGTATTTAGACGCGCTGAATACGAGCCGCGCCATAATACCTGGTAGACTCCTGAGGCACAGCCGGGAGGTTTTTAACTTTAGAACTTTCTGCTTTTACTTGTGTATACTGTGTTTTTAATCTTGCTTACTTGAAAAACGCTGCTACACTTAGGCACTTTATCAGACCTGACCCCCCCGCCCAGCCGAGGTCAGCGCTGACGCGGGAGAGGGATTCCCGGTGTAGGCACAGTTCCCGCCCGCCGTGGAGCCACGCCCCTTGAGCTAAGCCACGCCCCTTTTCAGTATTTAGACGCGCTGAATACGAGCCGCGCCATAATACCTGGTAGACTCCTGAGGCACAGCCGGGAGGTTTTTAACTTTAGAACTTTCTGCTTTTACTTGTGTATACTGTGTTTTTAATCTTGCTTACTTGAAAAACGCTGCTACACTTAGGCACTTTATCAGACCTGACCCCCCCGCCCAGCCGAGGTCAGCGCTGACGCGGGAGAGGGATTTCCGGTGTAGGACACGCCTCTTTTTCTGAGGCCACTCCCTCCGAAATCCCCATAAACACATGTGCCTCCACCGGACGCGCAGCGGACGGGCGCAGCGGGCGCGCCGTCTGCGCGCCGAAGGCGCGCCTAAGGCACGCCCGTCTGGGCCCGTCCGGGCCCAGACGGCCCTAGGCCCAGACACTATGCCCGATTCCCAAGGCCGTATATCTTACTCGCAGGATAGGCTCCGTGCTTTGAACCCGAGCAAACACCCCAATTGCGCACATATCCTCAGGGAAGATATCCCATTTTTGGGCTGCACCTTATGCAACCCACCGGAGGATCTGGCACACCAACAAACCCTCCGGCTAGGACTTCTTAATTGCAGGTCCCTAGCTAGACATGCCCACGAAATAAACCTCCTCGCTCAAAATCTTCTGCTGGATATATTGTTTCTTACAGAAACATGGCTAACGCCGCACAGCGACTTTGACATAGTCAACGCCGTTCCCCCTGGATACCAAATACGTCTCGCAAATAGACCGGTCGGTAGAGGCGGAGGCTTAGCCATCCTATACAAGGACCATCTCACCTGTAGGATTCACTCTGGCAATATCAAAGACTGTGAGAGTTGTGACTTCACCCTACAAATTTCGCCTACAGTCTCCCTTCCCGGACTGCTAGTTTACCGACCGCCAGGCCCACTCGGGGAATTTCCCAGTTCTCTGATGGACCACGTGACACTAAAGGCATCCATTGCCTCCAACTTCCTTCTCCTTGGAGATCTCAATATCCATTTCCTTGACCCCACGGATCACCCTGCAGCTAACATATTGACAGACCTCTCCTCAGTTGACCTGCATCTTATGAATACACAAGCTACACACGAAAAAGGCCAGCTTCTGGATCCGATCTTCACGAATCTCAATAACTTTAAAACTGAGACACCCATTTCTTACCCATGGACTGATCACTTTTTGATCCCCATGCACTGGCGGCTCAAATCCACTCCGACGCAAACACCTAAAGCCAGGACACTTGCGCGCCGCTGGCACAAGCTGGTACCCGAGATATGGGAAGCTAAGCTGAGAGAATCCACCCCCCTCCCCTCCCTGGACCCCAAAACAGCGGATAGAGAATTTAACGACTGGCTCACCCATTCCTTAGAAGATCTCATCCCCCAAACGAGCACGCTCAAACATGCCAAGAGGATCAACCCCGCCCCTTGGTATACCCCTGCACTAAATGCCCTACGAAAGGAATGCAAAAAGTCAGAACGGTTATGGAGGAAGGACAAGTCCGCAAATAAAAAAGAATTATTCCAGACAGCCATGAGAACATACAAAATGGCACTCCGCAGAGCCAAAAGCGTTTTCTATGATGAAAAAATAAAAAATTCTTGCTGCTCCGCCAGGGAGACTTTCCTTATTCTTAAAGAGCTCCTTCAAGTCCCTGACCCCCCTGAGAAACATCTGAGCCCCAAAGAAGCGGAGGACAAATGCATCAACTTAGCCTCATTCTTTGATGAGAAAATCAAAAAGATTCTCGCCTCCCTCCCTGCTACCGCTGCCGTTTTTAATGAAGGGGAAAACGGCTTCTTCCCCCCGAACCCCCGGAAACCATCCCCCCCTCACCTGCCTTCATTCGGACCGGTTACCAGGGAGGAAGTAGCCACCACTCTTGCTTCCATCAAGAGTGGCGCCCCTAGCGACCCGGTGCCTATACGGTTCCTAAAAAAAATCATCCAGACCATAGTGCCCCCGCTGACCGCATTGATAAATACCTCCTTACTTCAAGGAGAAGTACCGCCGAGCTGGAAAGCGGCGGTAGTCAAGGGTCTCCTCAAGAAACCTTCCCTAGATCCAGCAGATCTATCTAATTATAGGCCCATCTCCCTCCTCCCATGGGCGGGCAAGGTCGCGGAGAAACTGGTCAACAAAAAACTGTCTGAGTTCTTGGAAACCAACCATCTGCTCAAGAGCTCTCAAACCGGTTTCAGACCAGGCCAAGGCACTGACACCGCACTCCTGGCAGCAGTGGAGAAGGCCAGAGACATTCTGGACACGGGAGGATCAGTGGCAGTGATCCTCCTAGACCTCAGTGCGGCTTTCGACACTGTCAGCCACCAGGTCCTTATCCAACGCCTGGGGAATGTCGGAGTGAAGGACAAAGCCCTGGAGTGGCTGGCGTCATTTCTCGACCAACGTTCCTTCCAAGTCTGGGAAAGTGACAGCCGCTCTCCTACCATCCCTCTCCGGTGTGGCGTGCCCCAGGGCTCGTCACTCAGCTCCACGTTATTTAACGTGTACATGGCCACACTGGAGGAAGTGGTTACTCCATTTGGAGTAACCATCATCAGTTATGCTGATGACACACAGCTGGTGGTAACGCTCTCCCACCCCAAGCAAGACCCCTCGGACCTCCATGGCTGCCTCTCCAAAATTCATCAGTGGATGAATGACTCTGCCCTGAAGCTCAATGGGTCAAAAACGGAGATCCTACTCTTGGGGCACAGAGAGATCTCCCTTCCCCCAAACACCTGGCCTGCCTGCCTTGGTGAACCACCTTCCCCCAAAACTGAGGTGAAGAGCCTAGGGGTATGGCTGGAGAAAGATCTCACCTTTAGGACACAGGCAAAGAAGACGGCCGGCGTCTGCTTTGGCCTTCTCAGGTCATGCAGGAAAGTCCTCCCCCTGCTACCTTTTAACTCCCGGAAACTGTTGATCCAGGGCCTGATTGTGGCCAGGCTGGACTACTGTAATGCCATTTACTTGGGAGCCCCGGAAGCAACCTTTTACACTCTGCAGAAAATTCAGAACGCTGCTGCCCGGATGCTCACGGGCACTCCAGCCAGAACATCCGCGAAACCCGCCTTGATGAAGCTGCACTGGCTGCCGGTCAGGGAGAGGGTGGTGTTCAAGGCTCTCTGCCTGGCCCACAAAACGCTTCACGAAGAAGGTCCTCCAATCCTCAAAAACTGCATCACCCCCTATAGACCGGCCAGAGCGCTCAGATCGGAACACGAAAACCTCTTAGTGGTGCCGAGAGTGAAGAAAGCCCGGGCTGGAGGACGCCGATTCTCGGTGCACACAGCCAAGCAGTGGAATGTGCTGCCTCTGAAACTTAGAATGGAACCTAACCATCTTCGGTTCAGAAAGTCACTTAAAACCCTTCTCTTTCCCAAATCCTCCTAATCTCTTGCTCTGTGCCCCCGTCTGACTACTAGGTATAGCGCTGAGATACTCCCGGGTGATTACGCGCTCTATAAAAACCTTAAATAAATAATAAATAAATAAATACAGCATATGAACATCATCATAGTCAATGGTTGGTGGAGACATTTTGACTATATCCTGGACCTGCCCGTCCTCGCCCAAAATGGCGCCGGAATAAATGGGACTCGTAACTCCTTGTTGTGTACTGGTTGCACAACCTTGATATCACGAGATACGTATGCAGTTTTGAAGCACATGGCGGGCGGGGACGAGAATTGATTGAATATTTCGACATCCCTATTGATATTAAGTTCTGATGTGTTATTGATTACTGTACTATTGAAAGTTCGAATTAACGTCACCCGTGGTACTTGCCCGCAAATGTATATCTAGATAATTTTATTGTAACTGGCCCTGTCGTATTTTAATTATAAAATGTACGTCCACCGATTCCGCAACTGTTAGACACCTTAGTTCTTGCAACCTAATGGCCCGCCCGTTACGTTCCTCTACAGTGTAAATGTCTACTCATCATATACGATTACAGTTTGCTCCGTGGCCGGCCCACGTGGTTATAGGCCCGTATTTGTATACTGACATTTTCACAATAAAGGTTTTTAAAAGAAAACATGGTAGTAGTATTTACATTGGTAAAGTTTTTAATAATAGTCACTGTTTTAGAATCAGTAAAAGGCAAGTGAAATAAAGCAGTCCAATTACATGAAGGGTAAAAGGTATAATACACAGGAACACAGTAAAGATAAATGGTCAAGGGCTGTTGTGTTTTCTACTCCTGCAACATAAAGTGATCGATAAGAATCTGATATTCAGGCGTATCGGCGACTAAGACAGCAGGCCGAGCCTCTTTTGCTCAACGGCTCCGTCATGGGACGAAGAAACGCCCTTTTTCTCGAAAAAGGAATATATTTTACTTGCAGAACAGTTGTAAATTTTCCGGGAAAGTACATTAGCCTGGAACATTATAACATATGTTTAAGAAAAAATAATGTTCGAAAGTAATAAAAAGCGTAATTTTTAGGTCATATGACCAAGCCTTTCATCATTAGAATAAGAAAAGTAAATGAACCAGTGAAAAGTTTTATTAACAAGTCACATGACCTGTTATGCTTACGTTACGCGCTGCGCGCCGCGCCCCGGATCGCTTCCGGGAAGCTGCGCTTCGCGCACCGGAGCACTTCCGGATGCGCTAACGCGGCGCGTCATATGACGCATTACGCGACAACGCAGGTCCAGAATATAGTCAAAATGTCTACACCAACCAGCGGTTGGAACACAACCCCTTTCAGCAGGCTAAATAGTTCTGTTAAATGACAACAGAAGGGACAGGCAACAAGAACCATCAGTCAAAGAGGGGAGGGCAAGTTCTTCTCTACTGGGTCACGTTGGGGCGCTACCGGAACTGATCGAATTGGTAGTCTACAGTGTTTCTGGATGTTTCAGACTGAAGCTGGCGTCAGCATGAGAGCACCACCATCTCGTAGCTCCGTCGTGGCCATTCCACGAGCAATCATGGCAGCCGCTCCCCACCAGAAGCCTGCGGGAGTCGGGGGCCCCCAAGACTTTTGTAGAATCTTCAAGGCTGAGGGGACGCTTTCGAGAATGGAGCCCAAGCCCTAGCAGACAAGCGTCCGAGTTCCAAGGTGTCGCAGGGCCATTTTAGTGGACCACGCCCAAATCTGAAGAGCCGGCCGCCATTTTGAGAGTCCTGTGGCAGCCGCCTATTGCTGCACCGCAAGAGCGGGAGCAACTCAACTACATGGTGAGCGAGACGCTGTAGTCGAAAGAGCGGGCGGTAAACAGCTGAATAGCGGAAGAGGCACAGTGTAGCAAAAGCGGGCGGAATGTCAACTGAAACGGTAAAGGGGCGCCCCACTACAGCGTGTCTTTAGGTGAAACGGATTGTGGGACAAGGTCAAGAATGGAAGAGTCACCAAAAGGCAAAAAGTTCCACTTGACCCCGGGAGCTGGCCACCTATGTCGGGGGCGATCTCAGGCCACACCAGGGCAACACGACTTGGGGAGGGGGCCTGAGCCAAGCGCCCCCTCCGAGCCCGCGCCATCACACCGTCCCTCGGGGGCCTCCGTCAAGCGGTTCAGGGTGGCACCGCATCACATTGTTTTCAAATGCAGTCACGTCCTCAAACAGCCCCCACTTACATTGAGAATAGTGAAGCTGTAGCAAGTGCAAATAAGCTTCAGACAGTGTTACAAGCACTCCTCAAAACTTTGAACTATCAGAGTGCATGAGTTTCATGCTCGATCGATTGAGCTAGCCGGATCGGGCACCAAAAAGTATAAAATAGTTATGTAAATAGTTATTTAATAAAATGTTTTACCCTGTTACTTTGCTGGTGTGTTGTATATATTTGTAATATTTGCATAGAGTTTATCGTTATTTTGGGCGGGGTGGGTGGCGGAGCCGAGCTGTCTTGCAGCCATCATGGTGTGGAGCTCAGTTCATCTCACTAGTTTCGTATTTCTCATGAGGGGTTGTTCCTAATGTTTCTATTTTAGCGAGGTCAAAAAGAGATCCCATTAGTGGCCTACTGATTTTGCTCGATTCCTTTAGTTTTTTTACACGATTTTTCACTATCTGCAAAGACTAAACAGAGTATTGCGACTCTGTGCTTGTTTGTAAATAGAGAATGAACCAAAGAGAACCAATTCTAAAACAGTAAATGCTTGGATAACAATCAATCAAATGGAGAGAGAAGCAGGCACGACGGATTACAACGGGGGCAAAGGCCTGCGTTAACTACCCTTCACTATCTGCAAAGAGAGAGTACTCCTAATAGAAATGAGGGGGAGGGGGGGGCAGCATTCAAAGCAGATCAGTGTGCATAAACACGAAAATGTTTTTACTTACCATGTACTTGACATTCGACAGCTTATGATATTTGCTATTAAAAAACCATTGAAATTCACTGAAAAAACCATAGGTTACAGACCATATATAGTTAGGAATTAGCATTTAAAAAACCTTGAAAATTCACTGAAAAAACCATAGGTTATAGACCATATATAGTTAGGAATTAGCATTTAAAAAACCTTATTTTACTCACACAAAACCATTGAAATTCCATATATAGTTAGTTGCACTAACTATATATCGCGCACCCGCAATTCACTGCTGATGATGTCACATATTACATCATTCATGACATGGTCAGTGACATCACTGATGACATCACTGATGACATCTCAAATGACATCACTGATGACATCACTGATGACATCTCAAATGACATCACTGATTACATCACTGATGACATCTCAAATGACATCACTGATAACATCTCAAATGACATCACTGATGACATCTCAAATGACATCACTGATGACATCACTGATGACATCTCATTTGACATCATTGGTCACATCACTGATGATATCATTCATGTGACAATACAATGCATCTCCTCACACTTTCATATAACCTCTGTTACACCCAGTGTTAAATACAGAGTATAATTTTTTAAACCATTGACACACCAATGCTAGTTACTACATACGCACTCACTGATTCCTATGTTTACACAAACACTCACTCATTCACCCATACAATCATTCATACATACAATCACTCATCTTTACAACACTATCATATGCACTCATACACCTATACAGACACTCACACTCTGCCACTCATCCATGGAGTTACTCACACACCTAGTCAGTCCTGTAAAGAATCAATCACACTTCCATTTTCTAATCTATACAGTTAAACATAGAGCACCTTACATTTTCAAACATATACTAACACATACTTACTCTCTTATACAATCATTGATACAAGTACACATTGATCTGCACAGAGTCACACACCTCCCAGCCAGCCACACACACACTCAGTCTCCCATACAAATACTTGGGCAATCAATCAATAACCCATATAGTTACTCATATAGCTACTGATCAACACATGCAGCAGTTTACAGAACAAAAGACATAATGATGCACAAATTAAGACAGTTTAGTCACTAACCCATGCACTCAGTGAGACACATTTAATCACTCACTCATACATTCAGTCATGCACCTACTAAATCCTTCGTCCAGACACTTATACATCTACTCATTCTTCAATATGTAAGACATATTTTAACTTTACAGAAACATACAGTCACTGGATGTTGTCATCAGTGATGTCATCAGTGATGTAATTTGAGATGTCATCAGTGATGTCATCAGTGATGTCACTGACCATGTCATGAATGATGTAATATGTGACATCATCAGCAGTGAATTGCGGGTGCGCGATATATAGTTAGTGCAACTAACTATATATGGAATTTCAATGGTTTTGTGTGAGTAAAATAAGGTTTTTTAAATGCTAATTCCTAACTATATATGGTCTATAACCTATGTTTTTTTCAGTGAATATATATATATATATATACATACATATATATATATATATATATAAATTTAACAGATCCCACCAGTGACTGCAGAACTCACAGTGGGTGCTTCTGTAGGTTGGCGGGGTAGGACCTACTTGTGTTCCAGAACAACTTGTTTCATGGTTGAAGCATTCACAGAGTGTAATGAGTTTTTTTAAATCACAGATGTGTTTTGGCGTTTATTTTATGCTTTCTTCCCTGTGTTGATGTAATTCACTATACTGCACAGGTATTGGTGCCTTTAAGAACATACAACATCTGTTTTTATTCCTGGAAATATGAACAATGGAATATATATATACTTTTTGTGCATAGAAGGTTTCGGGCGATTCGTCAAGCAGGGCAGAGAAAAAGGAGGGGGGTTGCAAAAATTGAAATTTTTCTTTGTTAATTTCTATTGGGATTTTGAACATAACTAAAACCTACACTGCTGGACATACGGAAATACACCGAATTAGTCAGAAAGCTAGCTCTTGATCCAAAAAGAGTGTGCTTTTTGTTCAATTCAATTCAAAGTCTTTATTTCGATATTTTTCAATCATAAAAGACAATACATAAAACATTTTGAAAAATTTTACAGTTCTATAGGAAAAAAGTAGGGAAAATACATCATTTATGACTAGAAGAATCCACAATTCGTCCCTATGCAATTGGTATTGGCCAGCTAAGGATCATAAAAAATCCATACATTACAATCAGTAAAAAAAGTTTACAGTAAAAAATGTAATGCATCATTGGTTATAAAAAACTTTTCAAAAGTGAAGGTAAATTCATCACCAGGAACATCAATCGCTAAATGCGTTTAACAATTTCAAATTTTGTTTTAAACAAAATTACTGGAGGCTCATTTTACGGGCCCGAATTATCCACATCCAATGAAGAAATTTTGCTATGGCTATCACTACGGCTTGGGAATTGTCAGAACATAGAATCCTGACTGCCTCAGTACCCGTTTTGAGTCCTAGCTGGAGACAGGTAGGTTTTAACCAGGATCTCCTGGGAACCTTGTACTCAGGACAGGCAAAGAGGACATGCCCAATACCTTCCCGTTGCTCAGGGCAAAAGAGACAGGCAGATCCCTGACCTCCTCGCCATTTGCAGTAAAGGCATTTAAAGGCAATGTCCCCACCCTAAACTGATGGTACTTCTTCCTATCCCCAGGGATAGTAATCCAACTAGGAAATCAGCCGTAAGTGACGGTTCAATCCAACGGCCAAATCTCGATGATTCAAGCATACTCCAGTACAGATCTTGAAAAGTTTTTTTTCGTGGGAAAGGATTGCCTACAGGGTCATCCCACAATGGAGATAACCCCGTGGCCTTGTAGGTAGCCTTAGCCTCCCTCAACCATGTTATTTTCCGAGCTTTATCAAGGTCTCTTACCTCGATGAAGGCCTGCTCGTACTGGGAGAGTTCTGGTGTGACCCATAATCTCCTCCAGTAGGCAGCCGATCTGTATCTGGCCATATCCTTGAGGCTATGAGACCCTAAATCATAACGGAGAGGGATTAGTGGAGTGGAGGGCGGTAGGCCTGTGATATTACGAATACATTTATTTTTCGCCCCCGCCAATTTTCTTAAATTGCTAAATCCCCAGAGTTCTGCCCCATAGAGAACTGATGCTCCTACTTTAGCGTCATATATCTTTAGGACCGGGGTAATTGGCCTAGTATGAGATAAGTAAAATTCCTTGGTGAGAGCTCCTGTCAATTGTGAGAAGCTGATTGGTATGCTGTTTCCAGTCTAGTTTAGATGATAGGGTTATGCCCAGGTAGTTAAATACCTGGGTCTGCTCCAATTGGACCCCATCCATAACCATCTTTCCTCTGACGATTTTGTTTTTGTGTAGGATCATGAACTTAGTCTTAGATGTATTAATGACAAGGCCATGATCCCTACAAAAAACCTCAAAGACACCAACAGGTTTTTGGAGTCCCTGCTGTGTTCTTGAAATCAATAGCGTATCGTCAGCAAACATCAACAGGGGGATCAGCTTACCATCCAGTTTGGGAGCATCAGTTGGTTGCCGCTCAAAGTAGCCGATCACCCTGTTGATGTATAACGAAAAGAGGGTAAGTGCAAGTACGCACCCTTGGCGTACCCCCCTATCAATTGGGAATGTATCTGTTACACTTCCCTGCTGGTTCCAGCGTACCCGGGCATAATTATTTCCATGCAGTCTAATTAGGAGTGACAAAATGTCAGGTGGGATACCCTGCTCTTGAAGGGCTGCCCACAACTTGGTGCGAGGCACCAAGTCAAACGCTGATTTAAGATCAACGAAGACTGCAAAAAGCATGCCCCCCCCCAATAACACTACATGCCAATATATTAAAACAAATCTAAAAACTTGGTCAATGGTACTTGTATGGCTACGAAAGCCTGCCTGTAGAGGCGACAGAATGTCCATTTCCTCTATCCAGCCCTGAATACGCTGCAATAAAAGCCTTGCGACTACCTTTTGTATACAGGCAATCAAACTGATTGGCCTGTAGTTTCCTGGGTCCGAGCATTCCCCCTTTTTAAAGATAGGAATGATCTCGGCTCCCTTCCAGGAGTCGGGTATTGGCGAACCCATCGCAATGCCGTTAGCAACCAAATGAATATAAGTAGCCCAGAGATCCTTGTCATGCATAAAAAGATCTGCTGGGACAGAGTCCATGCCTGGTGCCCTAGCTTTAGGGATTATATCCAGAATTTTGATAGTATCCGCTTTGGTAAAGGATAGGTTGGTGTACTGGTGGTACCCTCTTTTACTTTTAAAGGAGCCTCACTCACTGCTCCTGCTGGATCAAGAGCGGTAAACTGGGACGCAAAATAAGCGACCCAAGCGTTTGGTGATACATAGTTAGTAGGATCGCCCCTTTAAGCCCCCCTACCCCATTTGACCATATCCCAAAAGGAGCACATAGATCTTTCTTTACTGACGCTCAGGAGCTTCTTCCAATATTCGTTGTCCCAATCACTTTTAGCCTTAAATTGTACTTTTTTATACATGACTCGGGCAGACTTAATCTTGGCTATCTCTTTGGTCTTTACTGCATCTGATAGGGCCCTATATGCCACCCTACAGGATTTTCCATACCATTGATCCTCCTTCCTAGCTGGTCTACACTGTTTTTTTGGCACCATTTTTACAAAAAAGGATCCCAATTGAGTAAAGAGAGAATCATGAATCCTACTAGTATTTAACACCATCGCCTCATCAGTGGAGTTATTCCTTAAGTCTTTTATGGCCTGAACTGTTAAATCCCTTATGGCAGCTAAACCCTCATCGTTTGTAACACAGTTTGCCCATCTAATCCGTCTCAGGTTGTTTGAGAGGGCTATTTCCACACAGTCACAGGGCCCTCAGATTTTGGTAAGTCAAACAACCTGAATATAAGGACCAATGGGTTATGTAAATG
This sequence comes from Lissotriton helveticus, assembly GCF_964261635.1. NCBI lineage: Eukaryota > Metazoa > Chordata > Amphibia > Caudata > Salamandridae > Lissotriton > Lissotriton helveticus. The sequence goes on from NC_136069.1 coordinate 513,622,515, forward strand.
TAAATGTAAATGTAAATGTAAATGTATTTCAATTTATATAGCGCACTAATCACCCAGGGGTCTCAAGGCGCTTGCTTAGGGAACCCGTCCTGGTATTCCCCTGTGAGATACCCCGGCAGGGTATTCACAAGGTGAAAGCCAGGCATCCCGCCGCGAGGGGCCGTAGTGGAGATTAAGCAAGCTATTGCCCAGAGTCGCAGAGTGTAAACCCGGGAGTCGAGTAGGCACCGGAGCGAGAATTGTCGAGTCCGTGGAATTTTTGAGCCCGAGACCCGCCGAGGCGGGGAATCGAACCCTGGTCCACGGCTGATTTCAGCTTCCGGGTCTGCCGCCTCTAACCACTGAGCCACGCTTCTCCACTCTGATCGCTCTCTACCCGTTCTTCTATCCGCATATCAACCATATTAGACCAATTTTCCCTATTCGTCAGGATATAATCCATACGACTATGTGATATGCCATTGTTAAAGGTAGCGGCGCCCTGCTTATCAGAACCCATTCTTCCATTCGTGGCACGTAGCCCATGCTCCACGTTGAGGACCTTAAGCTGTAATGCTGCCTCTGACCATTTCTTAGTAGGTGATATTGCCAGCTGAGGGATATTCCAGATGAAATCCTCTTCCACTGTGAGATCCACATCATGGTTATCTAGTGGTTCAAAACAGCAGTTGAAATCTCCTGCGACAATAATATTATGATCTGTTGAGCAGTACTGCTCAAGGAGATTATCTAACTGATCAATTACTTCTGTTGGTTTACCACCAGGGAGTCCCCTTGAATAAACATTACAAATAAGTAGATCCTTATAATTTAAACATTTAAGTTTAACTAACAAAATGTCTGGGCTGTTTGTGTTCAGCTGAGTGACAGAATATCTACTGTCCTGCTTGACCCATGTCAGCAAACCACCCTTCGATCTTCCCCTTAAACTGGGGATGGCAGAGGTATAAAAATGTAGGTATCCTTGCTTGTATTCCAGATTAACCTGCCATGTTTTCTTGAAGGAGTATTATATCTTTATTATCCAAAAAGGCTTGCCAATCCAGAGATGTTACCTTACTCCTCAGCCCGGCCACATTCCATGACACCAATGTAGGTAATGCTGGTAAACCCATACCATCAGATCTGGAATTAGGGGCATTACTACCCCTACCTTGATAAGGTAATGCTAGGCCCCCATCTAAACTGGTGACCAATGCCTCCTGTGTATGAACGTAATTGTTTTGCGCTGTATTTATTAACATACAATCATTTGGTGGGTTTAAACCCTTAGTCCCTTCAGAGTCCTCTACGATATTACATATGCCCTCTATGATGATCCGGGGCACACAAGTGTCACTGGTGTGGTTGGGACTAAGAGCTAAAGGATCTTCATTTGCATTTGCCTGAGATAATTTGATACATGCAGTGTTAGAATCCCCCTTAAGTCAGTCGCACTCATTTAGGCCTGACAAAATACCAAACCTATTTCCCAAACTAATCCCCCATTCGTTAGTTTGGGCACCTGCTCCCCACCTGTTCCACGGGGTATCCCACCTCAACCCTGGAGTCTTGGGGTATGTCACATTTTGCCACTCGCCGTAGAAAAATTTTAGGGTAAGGGGAACAATAGTGCCATTCCTACGTTGGGGGGGGAGAATATTTGACAAGACATTGGGGAGAACTGCCGAATGGGAAAAGTTCACTACCACACAATCCCCTTTAAACTTTTTCGGTTTACTCCCTATCCAGGCTGCTCTTCTGGCCGACGCAATCTCCGTTGCCAATTGCTGTTCTCCTCCAGGGGCCAACTGCATATTGCCTGACAGCCAGTGCAACGCCTTACTAGAAAGGGATGTTGGAGATTCTGGCTGCCCAGGTGCCAGAGGTGGAACATTTGCCAGCACCAATACCAAGGGGGACGCTTCTACCATAAATTGGGGGCAGTCAGTTTCATGGCTAGAAGCAGGTTGAGCAGTGGATGATGGCAGCGCCTCTTCTCTAACTAGTGTGTGAATATCTCCATTTGCTGGTGCCTGACCGGGTAGAATGGTTGCTGTCAGACTTCTCTCTACCTCCACCATAGTAGAACCATTCGCCCCAGGTAAAGCTGTTAGATTTGAGACCAAAGTCGCTATATTGCCAACCTCCCCATGTACATTATTCTGAATCCCACCAAGTTTTTTCACCTCTGCTGTAAGTTTGTCAATTTTTGCCACCATTGGTTTTAAAATGGCTTTTATTTTGTTATCCTAAGTAAAAGTTCATCGTCCATGTTATGCTTAGCAATAACCTCCACAGAATCCATATTCTTATCGTTAATTTTCCGCGGAGGTGAAACCCTTTTCTTCTTTATCCCTGAGCGTAACCCATCCCTCTTTGGTAGAGTCTGTTTGCATTTTCTGTCTACCCTAGTATCTTGTTCTACAGAGGAAAGGTCACCTTCCGGAACCTGGACATGTACCTCTATATCGAGATCATCATCACTTTCCAAATTAACCTCTGTGTCATTTTTTAGATCGACCACTTGGGGTATGCTTTGATCATGTATCCCACTGACGTAAAGATCAACGTCGGGGACGTTACTACCGGTGGCCTCTAGGGATGTATCAAGCACAGTAGGTTGCTGGTACGGACTTGTAGGAAGGAGAATTGGGATTGACTTAGTCCTAGGGACTGACGTCTTTCATTATTTATTTTAGATACTACTTGGACCATATAGTTATCAATCGTGTTTGACGCAATTGGAGCTAGTTTTTTCGGAATGTTAAACAGTTACTAGTTCGCGCCTCACCCTAGGATGTAAGGAGTATTGTATCCCCGGGTTGAAGGACAAAAGGTACTTAAGTGGGATGGGAGAGAGACAAACAAATCAACACTCAGCAGCAATCCTCTTATTTAAGCTTACAAAAAAAGATAGGAGGAATAATAAAAGTCTTACGACAGGAAGGGCATGTGTCAAACTTGACAGGGGCAGAGTGGACGGCCCAGTCCAGTCTCGTTCTGTCTCGGACTGTCTAAGACTGTCCGCCCTTTGTCCGGGCTTCGTCCGGCGTCCCGCTCGCGTCCCAGTAAGCGTTGTGGGCGGGACTAAATAGGAGGAGCAGTGGGCGGGAAGAGACATCAGGTGCACTGTGTTTGTCCGTGCGCGGAACCCTGGGTCTCGCAGTCCCGGCCCCTAAGTGGCCAACAGCAGTTAATCCCGATAGACGTCCTTTTCCTCTGGAAAGCTGTCTCCCAAAGCAAAGTAACAGGACCAGGTACGTGGGTCAGAGTAACAGGACCAAGATCACAAGTTCAGCAGCAGCTGCGAGCGGCTCCCGCGAAGCGGGGGCCGCGAGCTGTATGTAGGCGGTGGTGCAGGGAGGAGCAGGGGGCGGGAAGAGAAACCAGGTGCGCTGCGTTTGTCCGTGCGCGGAACCCTGGGTCTCGCAGTCCCGGCCCCTAAGTGGCCAACAGCAGTTAATCCCGATAGACGTTCTTTTCCTCTGGAAAGCTGTCTCCCAAAGCACAAGTAACAGGACCAGGTACGTGGGTCAGAGTAACAGGACCAAGATCACAAGTTCAGCAGCAGCTGCTCGTGGCTCCCGCGAAGCGGGGGCCGCGAGCTGTATGTAGGCGGTGGTGCAGGGAGGAGTAGGGGGCGGGAAGAGAAACCAGGTGCGCTGCGTTTGTCCGTGCGCGGAACCCTGGGTCTCGCAGTCCCGGCCCCTGAGTGGCCAACAGCAGTTAATCCCGATAGACGTCCTTTTCCTCTGGAAAGCTGGCTCCCAAAGCACAAGTAACAGGACCAGGTACGTGGGTCAAAGTAACAGGACCAAGATCACAAGTTCAGCAGCAGCTGCTTTTTGTTATTTTTTATAAATCCGTTCAGCAGTTTTTGAGGTAATAAAAAAAATTGTATGTACATGGATGCGTATATTCCCAGGATCCAACATGCTGAAATCTGATTTCCTACTAACACTAGAGGCCTGAAGACTTGGCAGTCATCTTGGGACTTGACTTCAGCTGAGTCACACAAAAAACATTTAAAGAAAGGAAAAGGGGCAGGGTATGAAAATACCCTTACCCCCTAAGTGTGATCTTGGGGTCACACTGTGACCTGACATGGCCAAAAAGCACTTTATAAATTAAAATTGCTGAGGAAACACAACAAAGCAGCAAATCTGCAGCAGTATTAACAAAAATAAGCACAAGCTCCTTATCTTTTTTTGATTAGAGCCAATCGGTGGGCCAGGTCCTAGGGCAATTTTATTTTCAAATGGAGGGGTGCACTGGACCCCCCTCCTAAGACTCATTGAGTCCTGGGGACCACCATGTCCCTGGGGCCTTATTGATAAAAAATTGAGGTGGCAACACGAGCCCCGCCTCAATGGGCTCTATAAACGCTGGTGACCACCAACTCCAAGGGGCTAAAGAAACATTGATGGGGCCACACAGATCCCCCCAAGTTTCAGGTACCAACATTTCCTCAGTGCTAAATAACGCATAATGGGGGACCACACAACCAGCCCACGGTCCCAGGGCCCACCACCTCCCCGGGGCTAGATATATTTTCAAAAATGGGAGAGGGGCCGTGTGGCGCCTCAACCAGGCCCGGACCCAAAAAAGTAAAGGAGGGGCTCCTGGGGCCACACCTGACCCAGGGTACAGTCACTATTCAGTGCCTGCTCTGGCTATGTCCCGGGGTGCTTACCTCTGGGACATAGCTGTTTGCTTTTGCTTGATGGGAGCTGACAGCTTCCCCCAAGCTAAAGCGAACACTCCAGTTCCAGCGGGCTGGAGCTGTCAAAGTGCTAGCTGGAAGCAGAGTTTTCATTTCGTTCTCTGCCCGCAGACATGCGGGTAGGGAAAGTGATGAAGGTGTTCGATATTCCTGATTTATGCCCTTATGTGGTATAATAGATAATATCCTTATAAAGGCATAAGAATCATATCCATATTAAGTCATAGCCGATGCAGTCCAAATTAAGCAAGGCTACTTCCCCCGGCTCCTAGAAAGTACAACGAGTTCTGTAAACAAACCAAACCTCCAGCAACCTGGGAATTCCCCATGGCTTTTGTTTTGATTTGTCCTAGAACTCCTGTGAGCACTCTAAGAACGGCCAGTTCTTAGTGACATCTTTATTGACGTCTTATGTCCAACCTTACGTCAACCAATATAAAACAACAACAATTCCCTTGAGCAAGGTCATGTACATAAACACTATAAATGAAAAAAAGCAATAGCTATAACAAGAAAAATAAAAGTAATTTTTTTTATTGTATACAGTAACATTAAAAAAGCAGAAAACCAAGTGATCTGCTTAGCACAGGATAAAATGAATATAACAATAAAATAACAATCCCACATTCAATATTGACCAGCAATATTGCTAAGAAAGACAGAAAAACAGTAAGACATACAGTTTGTGCAATACAAGGTGTGTGTTCTGATATTCTTTTTTAAGGCACCGGTGTTATGCACTCTAAGATTATACTGTGTCAGCCTCAGTGTCTGAACCATGAATCACACTGTACTAGGGCGTCGACGCGTTTCGGTGGTTTGTTGAAATTCTATCCACCTTTATCAAGACAAAGAATCGGTTTCTGTCGTAGTATACATATGTTCCTCTTGAGTGTGAAGGATCGGGCTCTAGTGGTTATGCGGTCGTCCTCTGTGATAATGTTATTACTCAAACCGCATGAACTCGTGATCAGTTTTCGAGCTTGGCCTGTATTAATATTCCTTATACGTAAAATGTTTAAGAATTTTCAGCTGAATGAGTCGAGTTTGGTATCACATATGGTTACTTCTGTCCCTTCTGGCGTGGCTTCTGATTTTGCCTTGCCGATAAAACTACCTGTTTATATAATGCCGAACTTTCTGAGTCCACAGCGCTTTACTTTCAATCGCGTTTTGTGGGACTAGAGGCGCCTAAGTCGTGCCCCAGAGGCGTGAGTATTCGTTCTCTCTACGTCTACTGGCGGCTGCACACTTCTCTGGTCGCTACCTTACGTCAAACCCGGCACCTTTCAGGTATAAATATACCAACGTTTCCTTAAGCAAACACACGGTGGTTTGGAGCAGAGCGGCTATCTACTTGCCCGAGAGCCCAGCTGATGCGGAGAGCCCACGGACGCCGCCCCTCCCTTTTGACGCACTGAGAGAGACGCTGTCTTTTCTCCTACCGAGAAATCCAGCTCCGTTGTTCTCAGCCGCCCTTGCGGGTTGCTGGGATATCGAGTCCTGAGAATGAGATACCAGACCTCCTGCTTTCTATTACCCAGGTACGGAGCTGACTAAACCCTTAAAGAGAATTCTTGATTCAGATTCTTGGCAAAACCAACTTAACTTAAACTGCTACTTACTTACTCCTTCCCACGTATTAGGCTTAGGTCAGGTACACCGGGGTAGGCGTATTTAGAAGCACCAGTTGAGTACGTTAGTCAATGTATATTTGTATGTATATATTTTATCTATTTTAAAGTATCATATGGCTAAGAAACCATAATGAAATGAAATGAAAAATTGCATTTGTATAGCGCATAAATGCCCTGAGGCCTCGCAGCGCTTGAAGATAAAATGGTTTAGCGCAGGCTCAGGGCAGATCAGCAGGATTTAGCAAACAAATGCGTTTTCAAGGCCTTTCTGAACGAGAGGAGGTTGCTATTTCCTCTGATGGCAAAGGGGAGGGCGTTCCAAAGTCTGGTCGCCGAATGGGAAAAGGAACGGCCACCCCAACGGGCTTTATTAATTTTAGAGGAGGTGGCCAACTGCAGAGTACCAGACCGAAGGGGGCGTGTTGGAACATAAGGCGTGACCAGAGGGTGCAGAATCGCTGGGCCTACACGATGAAAGGATTTGTGCATAATGCACAGAGCTTTAAACTGCACTCTGGCAGTCATTGGGAGCCAATGGAGGTCCCTCAGAGCCTTCCTCGCCGACTGCCGACGGGACAGATTGAACAGTAGGCGGGCCGCACTGTTTTGTGTGACCTGGAGCCTCTGAAGAACCGAAGCCGGTGCTCCCAGGTAGAGAGCGTTCCCATAATCCAGGCGGGAGAGAATCAGGGCCTGGACCATGATCCTCCTCGCCTGGAAAGGGAGCAAAGGGAGCACCCGCCGGAGCATCCTCATAAGTCCGAAGCAAGTGGCGCAGTCTTAGTAGCCTGGACCGAGAAATCAAGGGCGGTGTCAAGCCAGATCCCGAGGCTCTTTATCTGGGACTTGGGAACAGGAGGAGCGCCAAGACATGGTGGCCAGACGGGTGCAAGAGCAGAAGGGGAGGGATTTCCGAGGAGAATGATGTCTGTCTTCTCCCGTTAAGCTTGAGACAGGAGTCTTGCATCCAACTGGCAACAGCCTCTAGACAGGGGCCTAAGGTGTTTGATGATCCATCAGCGTGGTCTAACGAGACCACCAGCTGCGTATCATCCACGTAGGTGACTATACGCACACCAAAGGGATGGACTATCCTGTCCAGAGGCTCCATGTAGGCGTTAAAGAGGGTCGGGCTCAGGGAGGAGCCCTGAGGGACCCCACACCTGAGAGGATGTTTAGGAGAGACTATCTCACCCTCGAAGACCCGGAAAAAGCGCTCACTCAGAAAGGAGGTGAGCCAGTCCAGAGCCGCGCCCGACACGCCCATGCCCGCCAGTCGGTGTACTAGCGTGGCATGGTTCACCGTGTCGAACGCGGCGCTAAGGTCTAACAAGATGATGGCCACCTTTCCTCCCCGATCCAAAGTCATTCTTGCTTCCTCTGTGACCGCCAACATGGCGGTTTCTGTGCCATGTTGAGGGCGAAAACCTGTCTGGGAGGCACGCAACAGACAGTTGGACTCCAAATAGTCTGTTAAGATATTGTTGGCGTGCCTCTCCAGCAATTTACTCAGCCAGGGAAGCAACGAAATGGGACGGTAGTTGGACAAGTTGTTTTGGTCCAAGGAGGGTTTCTTGAGAAGCGCCCTCACCATGGCACACTTCCAAGCAAGCGGGACCGACCTGGACACAATAGAGGTGTTTAAAGCTTCCAGGATAACAGGACGAATAACGTCCAGTGCCTTGACAAGGATCCGGGGGGGTGCTGGATCATTAGGAGAGCCGGAAGAAACTTTGGAGATTAATCCATCCAGGCTGCCGGCATCAAGAAGCGGAATTGTATCCAGCTTGCAGAGAGCCGGAGAGTCAGCTGGCTTAGAAGGGACGGAGGGGGTGTTGACCGTAGGATTACTAAATGAGGAGTATATGGTCGAGATTTTCTTGGAAAAAAAGGCAGCTAGCTCATTACAGCGGTCTTGTGCCCCTTCAGCAGTAGGACGCTCAGCTGAAGGTGAAATAAGGGATTTGGCTATCCTAAAGATTTCCCTAGGCACGTTGGCTGCAGCACTAATTTTCCCTTCATAGAAGGAAGTTTGCGCCATTTTAATCTCTGATTTATAAAGCCTCATTGCGGACCTATAATCATCTTTCCTAGACAGAGAATGGTCCTTCCTCCACGCTCTCTCTAGTCTACGGCAGTCAAGCTTTAATAACCTCAGAGCAGGAGTGTACCAGGGTGCAACTTTAGGTCTTCTGATGAGTTTACAGGGGCGTTTGGGAAGAACTTTGTCTAAGGTGCTGGAAATCCAGTGATCAAAGTTGCTAGAAGCAGATGCAGGGGTCGAGGCCCTTCTCGGGGGATCTTGAGTGAGAGCCATTGTCCAGTCGGTGAGGGGAAGTGAGGACCATTTCCGGCCCATGTACTTGGTAGAGGCTTCACAGGGGGAACAAGAGTTAGAAGGCCAGGTGAACGGTATCAAAAAATGATCCGTCCAAGGCAAAGGAACAGGGGACTCTACATTAAGATTGATATTACTGTATATGTGATCAAGGAGATGTCCCATCTTATGGGTCGCCTGATAGCCTCTCTGGCAAAGGTCTAACGCTTGCATGTTGACCCGCAAGCTATTAGCTGCCATATCCTGGGGGTCATCTGAATGGATATTAAAATCCCCAAGCAGAGTGAGGTTAGATGAGGTCACGACTGCGTTGGCTGTGAGATCAGTAATTTGAGTGATAAAATTATTCAAGGAACCTGGTGGTCGGTAGAGTAAAATACCAGAAAAAGTGGTGGTGGGGGAAAGATCAAGTGCAAAGTGTAAGCTCTCACAAGTCAGCAAGGAATTAGGAGTGACCCGACACTTAAAGGTGTCCCTGTATATAATTGCTAGGCCCCCGCCTCTCCCCGATTGGGATCAGTGCTTTTACAGTATTATTTTATAATACTCCTTTTACTGTACGCATTTTACTTTATACTCGTTATTGCAATTGTGGCAATTCATTTCTCTTGCATGAGAAAGAAGACTGCTCAATAAATAACACCTTTTATTGAAAACGCCCGTCTCTCTATTCTCTGCACTCTGGTGAAACTAAGTATGCATGATTGACTGAGTAAAATAGCTGTCTATTGTTTTCACACGACTCTAGAGATACACTCTTACTCTGAGGGAATGGAATGAGTATTTATAAAGCGCGATAGTTACCCGGAGGCGTCCTAGCGCTGTGAACAGATGCGTGGAAGGTGCGGGGAGCAAGTGCTAGATTTTGAAAAGCTCGGTTTTCAGGCCTTTCCTGAAGGACAATAAATTGGGTTCCCTGCGCAGTTGTAAAGGCAGGGCGTTCCAGAGTTTTGCTGCATTGTATCCGAAGGAGCGTCCACCACAACTTGCCCTCTTGATTCGGGGCACTGTGAGTAGGTGTGAGAGAGTAGATCTGAGTTGTCTGTTGGGTAGGTAGGGGGTGACTAGTGAGTGATTAATGGGGGCACCGGTTGTCATGCTTTATGGTTGTCAGAAGCTAATCCCTTCTTGTCTATCCAGGGAAGTTAAACTCCTCCTTGTTTACTCGAGACAGTTTCTAGTGACCTCTGAGTTAGCTGGCAAAACTAATTAAGTCTAATATAGTCAGTAGAGACCTAGTCGACCTCAGTCCTACGTCTACACTGCTGTTTATATCATTCCAATGCGCAGAGCCTATTGGGAATATTGGAACTACAATACATGGCGCCCAACGTTTGGTAAGGCGATAATCTAACGCAAGACACTAGAGTAACTCAGTCGTGCTTTTTCACACAGAACCCTTTTTCCCTTAAATACTCCAAAAGACATCTGGAGTGGGTAAAAGGTTAAAATCCGCCGGAACTTAGTAGGATGAAAATCCTATGTATAGTTTTTGGTTTAGTCAACGTTGAAGGATACAGTGTTCCAAAATATTGTGCACCTAATCTTTGTTTCCCTTGAAACTTGATCTGCAACAAAAAGCTTTCTGTTAGTAAAAATGACGGAAAGTGAAGACCAAAGGGAGGCAGCTTCAATAGCAGCTCGACTCCTAGCGGATGACACAAGTCTCCAAGAAAATGACCCGAATGCTATATTCATTCCGGTCAACATAAGAAAAACTATAACTATTAAACTTATAGAAAACGGACTGACATCACGAGGTGGTACAGTCATATTCGTGGTAGAGGCCCATGAATATCGGCAGACAGAGGTATTCTATTCATGGATACACTTTCCAGCAGCAAACGCTGTAACACACGAATTCCACTATTATAAAATAGAGGAACCTTCGGATGAATACACTCCTTTCGAGGAGGTTGAAATCCCACTAAATTACCAAGAGCACCTGCTCTGGTTTAAAGGCGCCCTAAAACATCAAAATCACCTGGCTCGGTCCACTAGGTAGACCAGGAGCAACGTGGCCGGTTCTAGCCAGCTACACACCACACCCGGACATTGATAAAATGTCAAACCAGGAACTTTTAGCTCAGCTAAAACAACTAATTAAAATACATAGACAATTGGTCCAATATGTAATGCGGACTTCAACAGTCCAACCAGCAATTAACATTCCACAGCTGACCCCTCATCAGGGGAACACAAACAAAATTACACCACAGAACATACAATCATGTCTTGGTAAAACACCCACAAAACGGGAACAAATTCCATTCTGGTTAGCACAAAAAATCACTCAAATAGAGGCAGTATTTCCTGATACTACACCTACTGAGAAACACAGAATTCTGACTATCTGTCTTCCAATGGGGATCGCACCACATGTGGAGGACTGTGACACCTGGGGCACAGTCTTTGCTTCCATTTACACAAAAACACATGGTTTTCCGTCCATGGCGGTAATACCAGATGTGCTAAGACAGATTCAAAATGAATATGGTCCAGAACCTGCTTTAACTCTGGGTATGAAATTACTGAAAGACTTCAAGCAGGTCTCGGCTATATTGTTAGCCAGCATAAAGGGAGAAGCAGCATCTGTGGCGATCCGCCAGAAATTGAAAGAAACAGATGTAGCAGAACAACCATTTGAACTGGCCAGAATCATAGAAAAATCCTATGAAGAACTAGATAGAGATAGTTTGGGTGGGAAACCAGTAAAACCCCAACTAACTGAAAATCCTGAAAAAATGTTATCAAAAATAATTTAAACACTCCAAAAAAGAGCTGGGATGGAAATAAACAATCCACTCCCAAAGAAAAACGTTTCCAGTCCAGAGGAAGGTCTCCTCAATGGAGAGAAAGATCTCCTGAACGAGGTGACAAGTCTCCCCAAAGGGAGCCCTCTGAGAAAAGATACAACCTTAGAGATAGTAATAAATTAAGAAAGCCTGATAGATATCAAGATATTGATACACGTCCCTCTCGATCTTTTCAGACTTCCTCACAGAAATCGGAAAGAAGAGGACGGTCAGAACACAAGGAAGAGCACGTCAAGTCCAAAGACAAGGAGCCTGCTCATCAAACTAAAAAATTACAATTTCCAAGAAAGAAGGTAGCCAGTATTAAAATAATAAAACATGCCAAGGATACTGAGGACACAACTGAAAAACGGAGAGTGGGCCGAGACAATGCTAGACAGCGCAGCAGAAGTCACAATAGCTCGCATGAATCTTCTGGAGACAGTGGACACGAATGAATACATTCAGGTGGAAACTGCAGATACCAGAGTTAGCAAACCTCATAAAAAATACGAGATAACATTGCGTAAAGAGGGGGACAAGACCAGGAAAATAAGGGGTCTCTTTTGGGATAACCTTTCGAAAGGCTATGACATCCTTTTAGCTAAGAAAGACTGGCAACCAGAGTTTGTCAGGGAATGCCCTCAAGACGAAGAAATGATTATGCCTGCCTTCTCAAATAATATTTCAATACATAGAAAATATACATATGCAAGAAAATGGGCAGTAGCTCAAGCTCCTGCATTATATAAAAATCATGTAGGATGGGATGAGGACTCTCCTCCTCACAAAATCCAGTTAAAATGTCAACCTACTGCACAAAGGCAGTACCCAATTAAACAAGAAGCTAAAAAGCAAGTCAGGGAGATCTTAGATCAACTTGAATATCAGGGGGTGATTGAAACATGCACCTCACAAATGAACAATCACCTCACAAATGAACAATCCTTTGTTTCCTGTCTCCAAGCCAGACGATTCATATCGTCTAGTTTTGGACTACAGACACCTTAACACATGTTGCAAAACATTTGCAGTACAAAACTCACACAGTGCAGCACTAATGAATAACATCGTGCACAAAAAATACAAAACGACATTAGACATCTCTAATGGATTCTTTTGTCAAAACGTTGCACCTGAGAGCAGGTATTTGACCGCGTTCTCAATAATGGGGTCGTAAAAACACTTCTGTCGACTCCCACAGGCATTCAAGAATAGCCCAGGATTATTCTCAGCAAGAGTAACAGAGTTACTACAAATATATGATGATGAGGCATTATCCTATGTCGATGACAACTATCTCACAGATGATGACCTGGATACTCACTTAAAAAGAGTGAACACCATAATACTTGGGTTCGCAGCTGAGGGTTACAAATTCAACTTTAAAAAGTCACGAATTGCCCATCTAACTGTCCTATTTTTAGGATATGAATTATCAAGTGAAGGCAAAAGCCTAGCAGACAACTTCTTAGAGAAGTGTGCTGTACTCCAAGCACCTAAAACGCTGAAGAACTTACAATCAATACTAGGTTTCCTGAATTTTGGAAGAACATACATTCTAAATTATGCAGAGAGGGTTAAACCTTTCTATGAATTAATAAAACCTGATTTCAAACCAATAAATTGGACTCAGAAACACACAGAAATTTTAAGTTAATTACAAACAGACATGTTAGCTAAAACAAAATTGCAAACACGCGAAAACATACGCAACCTTGTAATCCGAGTCATCCCAGGAAGATGCGGATTCACGTACCTGACCTCTAATGAGGGAGAAACGGTACCAATAGCTTACAAATCACACTTGTACACACAAGCTGAAATGAAATTCAGTCATACTAAAAAAATTCTAATAGCGGTTCAAACTGCTGTAGCAAAAGAAAGAGCCCAAGGCAGAAGAATAACTGTTTTAACAGCAGAATCAGCCCTTGAGGCATTAACAAGCCCACGCAATTTGACTGCCGTGGCATTAGATCCAAAATGGATACAATGGGAAAATTCTCTTGCTGCAGAAGACGTGAAATACTATTTTGACCCGGAAATGAAAACATTTAAAAATCTAAAATATGAATTAGAATCTCCTCTGCCAATCGAGATTCTGCCTCTACAACATTACGCCTGTATAATATATACAGATGGATCAGCACAACCCACGGTTGGGGGTAAGCAAGCTTACAGTGCTGCGTGCGCGGTTGTTAAATGCCGGTGGCACGAAGGAAAATTGAGACCACTGGTAACCATGACTCAATCTGTAAAAGATAGTTCGGATCAACGAACTAAAATACTAGCTTTAAAGATGGCGCTCGATATTGCCGATCGCAAATTCCCCTCACTAATAGTGTGCGATTCGCATTACTGCGTCAAATCTTACAATACTGACTTGCAGAACTGGGTTCAAAACGATTACAAAGATGACACAGGTGCCACAATAAAGCATAAAAAGCTTTGGGAGCAGGTAGTTCTTTTGCAGAAAGAACTACAAAAGACTCACGTGATACATACACTGAGTCATCAACGTGATGGCGTTCACGTTGCAGGGAATTCATTGGCTCACAGAGCCACAGTGGAAGCAGCTGAACCGGCTTCCGTAGCCACAAAAAAGCGTTCAGAAAAATACATAGACGGGGAAACAATGCTGGCGGTAAAAACGTCTTTGCAAGGCGACTGTGGAGCATTACATGTGAACTATCCATTCAATTATACATACATAATCGATGCAAACTCCGTTTTGCTCGAATCCCTGGAGTGGGGGATAGAGTAATTCCAAACATGAACAGGAGAGTCTTCTTGATTCAAGAAGCACATATGGGATTAGGTCTAAGGTACCAAGAGATCTTGAAATCTCTGAAAGAATTACAATCAGAATACTGGTGGCCGGGGATGAGCCTGCAAAACTACAAATTTGCAATTGGCTGTCCAAACTGCAACAGAGATCGCAGTCGCGAACCGACCAGAGTAATGCCAGGACCCTTCTTTTAGAAAGCATAAGGCTATCTATACGCAGAAATCCAATAGGAGAAATGCGTCCCATTTATATTTAAGACTAGATTCACTTAAAATGTAGACACCAGCGCTCGGCTGACGCCAGAACTGTTATAAAAGATTTGCGAGTCTTTATCGGCACATACACAATTGGCATGCTACATTCTGACCAGGGTCCTGCTTTTAGCTCTCGAGCTTATAAGGAGGCCATGACCAGCATGGGCATTGCATTGCGGTACTCTTGTCCATTCCATCCTGAGGGAAATGCGGTAATGGAAAGAAAAAACCGGGACATAAAGCAATCTATAACGATGAGGGTATTAGGTTCGGGTGATGGGTGGGTCCAACATTTAACAAGTGTCCAACGGAGTCTTAATAATCTGCCAAGAAATTCTCTAAAAGGTCTCAGTCCGTACGAACTATTGTTCGGTACTAGAATGCATATTCAGGACCTTGATAGTCAGACTTCAGTGGTAGAAGAAAATGCTTTGATATCAAAGACCGTTTAGCTGTTTTACAGGACTTAAATGAAACAAGACAAAACCTGAGCAACGTAAAGTTAAAGCAACAGCCAACAGCCACTGAAGAAAAACCACCTGTCCCAGCAAGACCTGTCTGGATTCCAAAGATTGGGGATCTGGTCAGATTGAAGATAGCGGTGAAGAAGGAAGTTGGGCCTTCTTACAGAAAAGCAGTACCTGTCTTAGCTGTCAGCGGAACAAGATCAGTTGTACTACCGCCCCTTGCTGGTAAAAAGGAGAACCGAGTTGTAACCTTCAACCTGGTAAAACCACAATCATGTGGCCAATAATAAGTAGTAGGCCCAGTGGACTCCAAAGAAATAGCAGAACACCAAAATTTGCTAAAATACAAGAGGTTCAAACTGAGAGACTAATCACATTTGATAAACCTGCAGTGAATAAAAAAGGACTATGCAACAATGCCATGGAACTTGTGCCTCTTGAAACCCAAATTGCAACAGTTCGTCAAGAAACACCAGTCTACAACGATGTAGCCTCAGACTATGCTAGTGAAACAAAGAAAAATCCAAAAGCAAATGAAAATCCTGAAGCAATTCCAACAATTGACAGAACTGCATCTGGTTACTTCATCAATTTCGATTACTTTTCTGAAGATCCAAGTGAACCTGAAGAAACGCCAGCAACAAAAACGTTCAAAGACAAAGTAACTGAACTCTTTCATCATCTCAAAGAAACCTATCTGATTTCTCCATGGATTGAATTTTGGATTGTGTTAGGTGTACTTTTCCTCCTGCTTTGTAACACCAAGTACTTTCTCTGATGATTGGGACTTTGAAAATATTACCAATATGATGTCAGATTTAGTAATGTCAGCAAAATTCACAGAACATGATTATTTACAGGGTTCATCAAATTATGAAGAAATGTACTGTTATACTCACTTTGGTCATCACTATTTGCATAAATCTGCACAGCCTAGAAATGTTTTTAGTTATACTCAATGGGAACACTCCACCTAAAAGCAGCTCAAAAAAGTTTTATGAGAAATTCCCATACTTCTCAGGGTTTAACACAAGTGATGCAGAAACGTTTTATTTTAAAATGTTAAATAAGACAGGAATGAAAACAATGCTGGCAAATACTAAATTGATTTATTCTGAAACATTTTTATGAAAAAATGATTACATTCGGTTTTGATTTTTGGAAAAACAACATTGAAACAAAAACCATCTGGGGTACGAAAGAATGGCAGGTCCAAGGTCTAGAAGCATTGTTTAGAGCCTGCATGATCCCAGAACAAATAATATTCTTGAAGGGCACCATTCAACAGACGTCCTTTCTTGGCCTAGCCAAGATTAAAGACTTAAACAAACCGTCTATTCCAAAGCCAATACCTGATAGTAATAGCACTACTGATATGGAGATAGACGTATCCCATATTTTATACCAAAACAGAACATATCCTGATTGGAAAAAATGGTTGATCTGGCCCACAGACACACATAACTGTCAAGATAGATTCCTGAATAAATTACAGGGGTTAAAACTGAACAGGCCAGACCCAAGATACTCCCAGAGACAACATCCAGGGATAGTTACAACATACAGTGTAGGGAAACTATGCCTCGAATGGCTACAGAAATCCACACTGGCTGAAATTAAGCAATACTTGACTTTACTTAAAGACGGTGCTGACTTGCGTGATTTCATTCTGGGACCACGCAAACAGCGTCAAAAACGTTTCATAGCGGCCGGTATATACGCTGCGTACAACGAAGCTTGGAAAGTAATGCAAATTGAAACAGCAGAAAAAATATGAGAAATGGATCGTATTAATTTGGAAAAATCACTTTCTGTTGTGGACAATGGGTTAACGACTCTGTCCTCCAGAATATATTAACTGGACAGTATTGTATCATCTGCTATTGATATAATAGAGCAAGACTTACTAATGTTACAACATGGTCAGTCCCAATTACGTTCTATTGTACAGCTTGGCTGGACGTTGCAAAATCTGCGTTTAGGCTACGTGCCATGGCGTTTAATCAACGTAACGTCATTATTTTCTATCTTTAACCTTACTGATAAACAAATCAGTTTGGCACAAAAAGGAGCAGACTATACAATTCTGAGCATTGAAAAACTTGAGAGATTACCATTGACAATGTCAGAAAGACCTGTCATTGAATGGATAATACACGGAATAATCACAATTCCGATAACAACTTTCCAATTTAAATACTGCCAAGAATATATACCAGCGGGCCAGTATGAAAGGTTGGGTAAAGGGTACATCAAGTCAACATGGAAATTACCTTATACACACACATGTTACAGTGAAAAGAAAAAGAATGTATTTCTTAGTGGTAAAAATTGTAAAAGATCGCTAAGCGGTACACTCCTGTGTCAAGCCATTAACCTGCATGGGGCCTGCGAGGGGTCTTCGAATAACCTTTCATGTTACCAGCACGGCACACCTGCAACACAGATAGAGCCATTCTTTAGACAGCTTTCTAACGGGAGCTATATTCTAATCGTGGACCACAGCTGTTGTGGCATGGTGCCAGGGAAAGCCTATCTCGTAAGCGTTAGTTCCATGGTCACTTGCTGTATGCAAGTATTGTATCCAAACAGCAATCCAGATATGGAGGCGGCAATATGGCCTCGTTTGAATATCTCTTCTATTCGAATTCATACTTTAAGCAGAATGAAGTCTATTTTTTTACAGACGACTGTGCCTTTGACCTCGTCCAGAGAAACGTATGATCTGCAAGTCGCAAGGACAACGGCAGAGATACATACCCTTTTATAAACAAATTGCCCCGCGCATTGCGTAGAAATGATGAGCCAAATCCTAAATATATCAGATACCAGTGGCATCGCACATGTATTTAAGACAATTTTTTCGGGACTGTTAACACCCTTTGAAACAGTTCTGGGCATCTTCCCCAATTTTGTCCATTCTGTCTTTGGTGGCCTACCTCTAATTTTGGGACTCGTAGCAGGAATTTTATTTTTGATTCTTCTGCTCTGATATGGCAAGCCAAGTCGCAGACAAGACTACAGCAACGATGGAAGAAACGATCCTAGCAGTACGCTACCGGGACCGCATAACTAAAGTCCTCAGATTAGCCCGGCTAAGAGATCTGAATATGACCTGGTTTCTTTCATTCAGACCAATCTGGCAAAATTGCATCTTACCTGTGCTTCGATGTATGCTATGCGGAGAAGAATGCGTGTTGGGCATCTGTCTGGCGCTACCATCAGCAGTACCAATGGATACAGATACCTTGCTAGGTCCGGTAACGACTCATGCATCGTGTTGTCCCCAACGGCTACCTATTATGATGACGGCATTCGTTGAGACTTCACCACTACGAGTATGTGGGAGTGGAGTACGAGATGAGAGCAGCATCACCCAGGTACAACCTTCAGTGAGCATTGCTGATCCTGACATCGATGATAGCAATCATTCTCACGACTGCACTGTTGCAGCATTTTCAAACTTGGTCGAACTTTCACCTGATGTCGTAGACCAATTTTTTGCGAGTCTGTCTGAAATGATGTTCTCCCCTGAACAGAAAGAATAACCTTCTAAAAACAAACGAGCACACAGCGTTCCCTGAACTCTGAATTCGGCCTTCAGCTTTGATAAACAAAAGCTATTGAAAACAATTGGAACTATTTTTCCCCTTGAGAGCGAAATTATTTTTTTCCACTTCCAAAATATTTACCTTTTTCAGGCACATGTACTCTGCTTAAAGTAGAACTATTCTTAGAGAACAGAGCTTCTATTTTAGGAACTCTAGAGACAATATTTTACCTCAGCCTCTAGCACATGTACAGAATTTGTATTATTATGTGATGGAATGGTCTCGACCTTCTCTTCTGTATTCAGAGCCATTTCATGTGTAATTTTTGCAATTCATTCAGCTGATATATATATGCATTTGTTAACTGAATGATACCACTGCTTGAAAAGCGTACAGTACCAATACTCATTTTCGTGTATTTACCATTACCATTTCAAATACGAATTATGTATTTTGGGGTGGGTTGGAAAACACATGCACCATTATATGTTTACTATTGCTTAGTTTTAAGTAATGAGGGACATTAGATCGTGGAGTGGGTGTTGTAATTCTATCTAGGACCCTAATTTGATATTCCTGATGTATGCCTTTATGTGGTTATAATAGATAATATCCTGTAAAGGCATAAGAATCATATCCATATTAAGTCATAGCCCATGCAGTCCAAATTAAGCAAGGCTACTTGCCCCGGCTCCTAGAAAGTACAACGAGTTCTGTAAACAAACCAAACCTCCAGCAACCTGGGAATTCCCCATGGCTTTTGTTTTGATTTGTCCTAGAACTCCTGTGAGCACTCTAAGAATGGCCAGTTCTTAGTGACATCTTTATTGACGTCTTATGTCCAACCTTACGTCAAACCCGGCACCTTTCAGGTATAAATATACCAACGTTGCCTTAAGCAAACACACGGTGGTTTGGAGCAGAGCGGCTATCTACTTGCCCGAGAGCCTAGCTGATGCGGAGAGCTGACGGACGCCACGCCTCCCTTTTGACGCACTGAGAGAGATGCTGTCTTTTCTCCTGCCGAGAAATCCAGCTCCGGTGTTCTCAGCCACCCTTGCGGGTTGCAGGGATATCGAGTCCTGAGAACGAGATACCAGACCTCCTGCTTTCTATTACCCAGGTACGGAGCAGACTAAACCCTTAAAGAGAATTCTTGATTCAGATTCTTGGCAAAACCAACTTAACTTAAACTGCTACTTACTTACTCCTTCCCATGTATTAGGCTTATGTCAGGTACACCGGGGTAGGCGTATTTAGAAGCACCAGTTGAGTACGTTAGTCAATGTATATTTGTATGTATATATTTTATCTATTTTAAAGTATCATATGGCTAAGAAACCATATCAATGCTTTTACAGTATTATTTTATAATACTCCTTTTACTGTACGCACTTTACTTTATACTAAGTATTCCAATTGTGGCAATTTATTTCTCTTGCATGAGAAAGAAGACTGCTCAATAAATAACACCTTTTATTGAAAACGCGCGTCTCTCTTTTCTCTGCACTCTGGTGAAACTAAGTATGCACGATTGACTGAGTAAAATAGCTGTCTATTGTTTTCACACGACTCTAGAGATACACTCTTATTCTGAGGGAGCAAAGTTGTCATGTTTTATCGTTGTCAGAAGCTAATCCCTTCTTGTCTATCCAGGGAAGTTAAACTCATCCTTGTTTACTCAAGAAAGTTTCTACTGACCTCTGAGCTAGCTGGCAAAACTAATTAAGTCTAATATAGTCAGTAGAGACCTAGTCGACCTCAGTCCTACGTCTACACTGCTGTTTATATTATTCCAATGCACAGAGCCTATTGGGAATATAGGAACTACACTACAAAGGTATTGCTCTTGCATGAAGGGACCTGCATTTCCAGCAGTTCCCTGTGTGCAGTAGCAGTGCTGGCTCCCACGGGAGGCAGGGAGCCGGCTGGGACTGCAGAGACCTTGATGCAAGAAAAGGTCAGAAACAAGCAGAAAGAGGCAGATTAAAGGTCAGAAATGAGCCGAAGAAGGCAAATAGATACCAGAAATGAGCAGTCAGAGGCAAAATAAATCTCATGTACAAGCAGAAAGAGGCAGAATAATGAGCAGTTACTGAAGCAGAAAGAGACAAGATAAAGCTCAGAAACAAGCAGAAAAAGACAAAATAATGGTCAGAAACAAGCAGAAAGAGGCAGAATAAAGATTAGAAACAAGTTGAAATAGGCAGAATAAATGTGACAAATGACTTGAAAGAGGCAAAATTAAGGTCAGAAGAGAGAAGAAAGAGGCAAAAGAAAGGTCATAAATGAGCACAAAGAGGCAGAATAAATGTCAGAAATGAGCAGAAGTATGTAAAATAAAGGTCATAAACGAGTAAAAATAGGAAGAATAAAGATCAGAGGTGAGCAGAAAAAGGCAGAATAAATGTTAGAAACCAGCAGAAAGAGGCAAAATAAAGGTGAGAAACAAGCAGGAAGAGGCAAAATAAAGGTTAGCTGCGAGCTAAAACAGGCAAATTAAAGGTGGTGAGAAATTAGCTAGAAGAGGAAGAATAATGGTTAGAAATGAGCAGAAAGAGGCAACATAAAGTTTGGGGAGTGAGAAGAAAGAGGCAAAATAACAAGCAAAATTAGCAGAAATAGCCAAAATGAAGGTGAGAAATGAGCCGCAAGAGGCAAAATAGAGGTAAAAAACCAGCAGCAAGAGTCAGAATAAAGGTCAGGAGTGAGCAAAAAGAGGGTTGATAACAGGCAGAACAAGCAGTAAAAGGCAATATAGAGGGCAGGAACGAGCAGAGAAGAGGCAGAAAATCAAGGAGGAAACAAGCAGAGGAGGCACAAAACCGTAGGCAGCAGGGAGTAAAGGACTGCAGGCTAGCTGGACAGGAGGACTGCCACTGGGGGAGCTGGCACAAAGACCTGCTGCCATGTGCCCCCTACTTTTCTTACTGTGCACCACTGACAGACCAACTCATATACTCATGCCCCACCCGCAGCCCCACTTACACACTCAAGCACCAACTGACAGACCCACTGAGAGATTCTTGCACCAACTGACAGACATATTTAGACACTCACTTACCCTCTCATAGATCCATTCAACCACAATTTTTCCCACTCACAGGCCCACAGAGAGACACACACACTCACAGACCCACTCAGAGACTTACACACACCCTCAAGCACTCATGCACTTACTCACAGGCCTACTGAGAGGCTCACACACCAACTCACAGACCCACTCAGATACTCATTCTCCCACTCACAGATCCATTCAGACACTTATGTTCCCATTCACAGACCCACTCAGAAACTCATGTACCCACTCACAGACATTTATGGACCCACTCACAGACCAACTGTAATATTCACAGAACCACTCACAGACCCACTCAGACACACACACACTCACTCACTCATAGACTAACACACACTCACCTACCTATATAGCCACTCACACACCATAATAACCTGTGACTCAGCAAATCTAAAATCCTCCCTCCATGGTAAAAGTGAGAAAACAATTCCGCTCATCTGGTGGAGTTTGCAGGGGTTTGCCCACTCCAAGCAGAGTTCTGCAAAACTCAGTGAAGTGACGCAGGGTAGAGTTTTTTCTCTTGCCCGGTTCACCAACACCAACCAACATAGTTGTGCGAGCTAGAAAAATAGCATGCTAGACCTCCTCTCTGCAAGATTACTCAAAACGGGCGGTCGTGGCAGGTCGCAACCGCTCACATTGAGAAATCTGCTGCTTGCGTTCAGGAAGCTGCCGCTCAAGTAGAATATCTACTCAAGTGGCAGAAAGAAACAGTGCCCTCTGGAGCAGTGCATTGTGCCAATTTCACTGATTTTACAGCACAAAACTAGCTCCTGGTGCTAAAAATCAGTGCGTGCTGCATGACTTACCACACTTCGTCCTTCGTGGAACTTCGTGGAATACAGCAGAGTTTTTTCGTCTCTCCACGGAGTTCCGCGGAGCAGAATGCTACAAACTCTGTCCAGGCCTACTCCATGGTAGGGATCACACTGCACCACAGACATCAGATAGATTTCTTTATTTTAAATATTTACCGGCAGTGCATCACAACAGGGAGAGATGACATGCTTCGGTGCTTGCCTTCCAGAGGCCCAAAGAGTCACGCCGTCTATATAGTCAATTTAAAGGTGTCCTTAATCATATTCCATCATCACATTTTCCTAACAAAACAACTAGACTGCGTGTATCATTCTACAATATTGTCAAATGTCAGCCGCCATTAAAAATAATTAATGTCTTTTCATTTTTTTGATGTAAAGTACATTTTACAATTTTATAATATTTATATGCAGTTGACTGTTGGAGCCCAATCTTTTTTTGGGTCATGGCAGAAATTGCATAGTTTTTTTTTTATTTTGTATCAACTTTTTCATTTTTGCTCATACTTTCATTGACCAGTTACTCGATGATGTTCTTCATAAAAGTTAAAGTAAATATAAGATGCGGTATAAAATGCAAATTCAGCGCTAGCCCATACAATCATATTTTGGTTTCTTCTTTTCGTAAATATCATTGGCTGTTGTCTGTACTTTGAACACACCATGTCGGGTATGATACTTTCACTGTCATCTTCCCTATTTAAGCTGTTAAAATGGTAAAGCGCGCCGATTTCTCAACTACCACCATCAAGATTAACCATGCAAGAGCTAATGGATACACACTGGTCTAACCTGACCTTTTATCTATCAGCGTATGCTCACTTCTTAACAGCTGTATTGACAACTCCGACATTAAAGTCCATACAAGAAGACAGTTTGATCGTTTGCATCAGCTAGCATCATGCTTTATGCCAAATCTATCTCTGAACAGTTTCCTTATCGTTTTTTCAACAAGTTAAGTCAGTAATATATCTTTTGGAAGGGGCACAGCTGTCAATATGCCAAAATTCCCAAATAAGTGCTCTATCGAGTTAGCATCATTAAAAAGGAAAAAACGATGTGACCATATTTTATGCATTTCCACGTATTTTCTTCTTTTAGTCCGTTTAATTACATGAATACGTGACTCAATGTAAAATATAACACAGAGATGTTTCTAATTATGCTTTAACTTTATTATGAGGGTATAGTATGCATTTGTATCACGGGGAACCTACTAATGTTTTTTTCCTATCTGTGCATTTATGATGCTTACAAAGCTAATACATCACATAGCTGCGGTACTGCTATTTCATTAACTCCTGTTATTTTGGTGAAATGATATATATATATATATATATATATATATCAACTGTGAAGTAAAAGTAAAAGAAAATACAGAATAATATTGCATCTGATACGTTTTAAAGCGTCAATTCTCATCATATTTTTTATCATGCTTTTTCTCTTCATATAGTAAGATAAGGAA
The DNA here is from genome assembly GCF_964261635.1 of Lissotriton helveticus. NCBI lineage: Eukaryota > Metazoa > Chordata > Amphibia > Caudata > Salamandridae > Lissotriton > Lissotriton helveticus. Next base: position 513,646,415 of record NC_136069.1, read on the forward strand.
TATTTAATGTATATAATATCTCCAGAATAAAAAAGTTATTTTATTCTTGGCTTCCAAAGAACATTTGGAAGTTGATACTTTGTAAGAAAAGGCCTCTTTTGCTTTGTCCTCTCCATTTTTTGATGCCTGATAGTGCTGGTTTTTACTATGTGCACTGCAACACTGATAACCCAAGCCAGAATGTAATTGGTTATACTTCTTATTAGTATATTTAATTTACTGGTACGTCACTAGTGTATGGTAAACAGTTTACCCAGGGTCTACATGTTAAATGTGAGTAGCAGACTGCAGCATTTATTGTGCTATTGACGTAGGACATGTAGGAATTTACTTTAGCTGAAAAACATAGATGTAACATTAAACATGCTGTACAGTGGCTATCTGGCCTGTGGTTTTTGTGTGTTTATTTTGGTTCTCAGTTTAAACATATCATCGCATTGTTAGCATCTGTATCGCATGAGCCGCAAGTTAAGTCCACGTTATAATACAATCAATAGGTGGCAACAGCTCCCAGGTAGGGTGTGGGCTCTGAGTAGAGACGCTAAAGCGTTTGTGTGTGCGGTGCCATCTTGTCGTGGGCAGGTGTTCAATAGTATAGCTCACTATTACAAGGTAGTAGACACTTATGGTCGACGACATCAGATTGCGACCGTTACAGCGGGGTCCAGGCGATTGTTGGCCCAGTGCGGGTTGAGCCCTCTAGTGTTCACTGTCCATATATGGATGTCAGAGGTGGGAGCTCGTATGAGTAGAAATCACTCGGCGTCAGTCGGCAGGTTCTCCGAGCATGGTCCGCATCCTACTTGTGTGGTGCGCTGTGGCCTGCCGTGGCTGCTAAGGTGTAATGTGTCTACAGGTATCTAGCATTCTGCGGCTTGTCACGGCACGTAGGCCAGTTCTGTGATCAACAATATCGGACTTGGTCAGAAAACGTGACCGGTTAATAAACAATAACAAGCATCAACGTGATAATGAAGGAAGTAGGGAGGGGAGGGGAAAGAATGCGTATGTCTAGTGGCATGGTAGGTAAGGGGGTGGTAGCAGTTCTGGCGAAGGGTCATCGACCCTGGGGCGGGGCATGGCGGAGTAATTTCTGGAGATCGTGGGAGGTCTGGATGGAGGGGTATGTGTTACATCCCCAGATTATAGTTATCTGAGGGATTTTTCACTAAGAAAAGACATCGTTTAGAGCTGTCATGTGGGAGATATAGTGTGGAACGTCAGACATGTCAGTCTGTCGACTGCAGTGGGTCGTGTACCGCCAAGATTAGACTCGTTCTTGGCTAATTTTGAACAGGAACGTTCCGATATGCCCCCAAAAACGGCCTCAGCGGTTTCTTCGGCTGCTGCCCGTGCAAGGCTCGCTAAGGCAGCCCCGACAGTCAGGGAAGAATCGGAACGGATTCGAAAAGAAGGAGCTGGATCTGAATGTGCCTCTGCTTCAACTGGGCGGCGCAAGGGCAAAACAAAGAATCCTTTACCTTCGGAGGGATCCCCAAGACACGAGGCTCTTGCTGCCAGAAGGAAACTGACCCCCCTAACTCAGCCTTCTCCAGGTCGATCAGTAATTGAATTATTGAGGCGCAAAAAAGGAACTTGTAACATGAATCAATCAACTACAATTACACCCAGCGGGAATGAGCTTTTGAATGACATTTTGCCTCCTCAACAGTTAACGACAGCTCAGCTTTCCATCTTACCACCACAACCGATCACACAAACTGTGAGTACTGGCTCTGCTTCTGTGACTGTGACGAGTGTGGCTAATACTGCTAGGAATGAATCGGGGGGTTCCTCTAACTCTCTAGGCTTAGAACCGATAGAGCAAAATGAACAAAACGTTGTGGAGCTCTGTATGTCTTTTTCAGGTGAAAGTGCCAACATCTTGGGGGGTGAGCTTTTAGATGAGCCAGTCACACAAGATAAGGGCCATGTCTTGACTCGCCCGGAGGATATCAATGACTCTATGCCAATCCTAACCTCAATGAATTCCAACATGAGCACTGTACTAATTAATCCCAGCTTGCTAAATGTAGCTCTAGAACCCTCCCTACCCCCTGCTATCCCTGAATTTGAGACACCAGTTACCGTAGTACAAGAAGCACGCATAACTACAGACGGGGATAAAGAACCTTCTGAATTTTACTCATTTTCTGACGAAGCAGGGGTGGAGATTGAAACGGATGGCTCTCTAGAACCTGATTCTGAATCAGACCCCGAGCTTTCTTCTGATTTAGAGGAGGGACAGGAATCAGAATATATCTGAAGTTCTTCTGAAGGCACCAATGAAGATCACTCTAAAACTAATACTGTCCTCACAAAACCAGGGGCAAGTTCCAGACCGTTACTTAGACGCACAGAGGGTGACCATCCTCCACCGAAGCTGTCTCTCTCCCCTGCTCATGACTCTCATCATCCTGATTCTTACGAGTTCTCTTCGACGGCAGCAGTGGAGACTATTTTGCAAGCGATTGCAGCCCATAGAGAAGAGACCACCCTTGAAAGTAAAAAATCTAGAGCTGCACTACGTAAGGTCCAGGGGGTCGTCAGAAAGCTTACTAAGACCTGCACTGCATTTGGAGAGAGAGTAACTGTGATTGAGTCAAGAGTGCTCTCTAACGAGAACGAGGTGATGGTTAACACTGAAAAAATCAAACTACAAGACGCTGAACTATTAGATATGAAATGGAAGCTCGAGGATTTCGAGAATCGACAACGCCGTAGCAATATCCGTATTTTGGGAGTTCCCGAAAAAATCGAGGGCGAGAACATCCGGGCATTTGTAGTGCAGTTGTTTAGAGACACAATGCCGGAACTTAAGGATTGGAACTTAGACTTGGAGATACAACGCGCACATCGAGTCCCTTTTAAAATACCTTCTAAACCTGGTGTCTACCCGCGTGCCATCTTAGTTTACTTTGGGATTTTTTTGTTGTGGCAGATTATTGCAGAGAAAGCTAGACCTGATCGCAAACTGAAGTTTAAAGATTGCTATTTTTTCACTAGGCCTGATTTCTGTCACGCAACTGTAGAGCGAAGATGGCGTTTACGCTCATTGATCAAGCTATTTCAAGATAAAGGAGTTCAAGCCTATCTGAACAATCCTGCTAAATTAAAAGTTGTACATGCTGGACAGACTGTCTTTTTTACCTCGGAGATTAAGGCAAAGCTTACCTAGATGGGATTCAGTAAATAGACTAATGCATTGCAACTGTAAGGCCTCCATCTCTTTTGAGCTGCTAGTCTCTTATGTCATAATATGCTTGCTTCCTTTCTAGTTGATCCTGTCTGGATTCTACATATTATGTTAATTTTAAGTGGTAGCTCAGGTATCGCTCTGCTCTTCATCACCCAGACTCTGGCTGAGTCTGAATGCCTCTTGTTTTGGGGGGGTCGTGGTGGTAGGGTTGGGTAAGGGGGGTAGGGAAGGGGGGGGTTCAGAGGGGGGGTGCATTAAAACATTAAAAACAAAAAAAATGAACCAGGCCAGATAAAAGGATGCACAGTTTCTATGAACTATTGTAAAATAAATTCTAAACAGAAGAAGAAGATGCCGAGATATGGTTTCTATAATCAAATATGCACAGGTATTACACGTCATCAAACACACAGTCTTGACAATGGGTAAGCTTACGGTCCAAACATTGAATGTAGGGGGGCTATTGACTACCAATAAACGCTTTCTTTTGGCTGAACTAGTCCGCTTAAACCCTGTCGATGTCTTATGTCTCCAGGAGACGCATATACCCTGGGACAAAAGATCTTTGTTGAGATTAAGAGGTTATAATGTATTAACAAACTCAACACAAACTTCGAATATAAGGGGTGTAGCGATTCTGGCAAAAACTCATCTTGGGATAGCAGTTCGGCATATGTCAGATCCGCATGGCAGGTGGGCGGTGGCTAAACTGGCCTCTGGAATTTCAATTTGCACTATCTACGGTTCTAATCAAGACGACCCAGCTGCTCTTGACTTTCTAGAAACAGAGCTCCCAACTTGGCAAGGCCCACTTATCATCGTTGGGGATCTCAACATATCTCTTAAAGTACAACCTGATGTAACTCTATTTCAGCAGAGATATACAGGTCGTAAACCCAAGGTTTTTAAAGCACTTGTCAGACTGACCAGTAGTTTAGGGCTAGTTGATTTTTGGAATTAATCTAATAAAGACGATCCTGGGTATAATTATTTTTCGCACCCCCATCAAAAACACGTCAGGATTGATTATTTCTTCGTATCACATGAATTTCTAGCATACTCTTCAATTAGCAAATACCCAAAGATCATTTCGGATCATAATTCCCTTATTTTTCTAACAAATATACCCGATCCCACCAGTCAACGCAGATCCTGGACATTTGACCGTAAGCTGCTGGCTAATATCCAATATATCTCTCATATAAAACTTTGGACTACGCAATTTTTCGAGGCCAATCGATTTAGCGCATCGAGGAATGCAGTATGGGATAGCTTTAATGCCTCCCTTAGAGGTGAAACCATTAGTTTTCAGAATCATGCCAGAAAGCTGCTACTTAAAGATCTTAATTTTAAGATGCAAGCTCTAGAGATTGCTGAGCAACAACACATCGTACAAATATCAAGAGGTTATGATGCAAAACAGGAAATGTATCAGGTCATAGCCCTAAAAACAGACCTTAACCACAATCTTAGTCAGAATGCGGCCCAAACGTATAGAGTACACAGAAAGGACGTTTATGAGAGCGGAGAAAAAGTTGGCAGACAATTAGCACTTCGTACTCGACAGAAGACCACTTCTAAAAATATTACTTCTATTCAGGACAGCGGACAGGTATATACCCAAACTGATGATATTGCCAAACAATTCCAATTATATTATCTGAAGCTATATTCTGAAGATGCTATTTATACTGAAAGTGACTCCGCTACTTATCTACATAACTTACTTAATTTCCCAAATGCTGAAAAACGTCTTGATGATGTTTCTCGTGGAGACCTTGAAAAAGAAATCACAATAGAAGAGGTGTTCACTGCCCTATCGCTTATGGCTTCCGGCAAGGCCGCAGGCCCTGATAAAATTCCTATGGATTTATATAAAATACTGTCTCACCAGCTAGGGCCGTTTCTCCATGATCTATTTTTAGGTATTCAATACAACGGGATACCTCCCGAATCCTGGAACGAAGCTAATATTGTCGTCTTTCCAAAGAAAGGCAAACCTCCGAAACTAGTTACTTCTTACCGTCCAATTTCATTAATTAATTCGGACTCCAAATTATACGATAAGGTGATGGCTGTCAGGCTGAGCAGGGTCGTTGAACATCTGGTCTCCCCGTGGCAACATGGTTTCATCCCAGGGAAAGGAACCACCAACCATATTAAGAGAGTTATTACTTTGTTTGATTCCATGTCTGCTGTGGGCGGCCGGATGTCAATGATCCTGCTAGATGCCGAAAAGGCCTTTGACCGCGTTTCTTGGTCCTTTTTATGGGCAGTTATGTCTCACCTTAATTTTGGCCCCAAATTTATAAAATCAATTAAAAGCATGTACTACTCCCCTAAAGCTAAGGTTCAACTACCCGGATCAGTTTCTGGTCAGATTAGCATATCCAGGGGCACTAGACAGGGGTGTCCTTGCTCCCCTATATTATTTGCATTATATATCAATCCTTTAATTTTAAAATTCTTAGAGACTCATTTAATTAATCCCGTGGTCTGCGGTCAATACCAAACAAAAGAATTGGCTTACGCAGACGACATAGCTATTGTTACTCCTGATCCTTCTGAGTCTATTATCACCATTAAAAATCTTACCATTGAATATGGTAAATTCTCAGGGTATTCCCTTAATAAAGGGAAAACTTTAATTATAGGCACCAACAACATAGTCTGAGTTATGATCAGCCCAGATGTTAAAACTATTGTTAAAACTAATCTCGACCCTCTTCTAGACAGAATTAAAAAGGATCTTGATCGTGTGAACAGCTTATATCTTACTATTATAGGGAGAGCTAACTTCTTAAAAATGAATGTCCTACCAAGATTTCTTTATTTTTTCCGGGCTATCCCCTTAGCCATTGACGATAAAATTTTGAAAACAATAAACTCACTTATGTCCAAGTTCATCTGGCAAAACGGCAAGATCAGGAGGTCGCATAAATTATTGTCCTTACCCTTAGATAGAGGAAGCTTAGCTATCCCTAACACAATTCTGTATCATTGGTTCGCCTTTATGCAGATCTTTGCCCCTCTGATTAAAACTAAAAGCGTGACTGGCCACAGCGTAATTGATTATATTCCTTCTATTTACGAGCTAATTCTGGGGAGTAATGCTGATGGCTTGTTTCTTCGCTACACAGACACCTCCTATTATAGACAATTTCGACAATTTACAACTATCACTAATGCTTTTAAAGTTTGGAAGAAAATCCACAAACACATGCAAATTAGTAAGATCACCAGATATACACCTTTGTGGCATTCTTCTATCACCTCCAACATTGGGTTCGATTCTATAGCTAGAAAATGGAAACTCCTGGGTATTGTAACGGTTTACGATTTTTTGATCAATGGCATTGAAACTTCCTTTTCTGACTTAAAAGTGAAATATAATCTGCCCAATGGAGATTTTCTTAAGTATGCTCAATTATTTACTAAACTCAAATCCAATGTTGAACCTCTAGATCTCTCCAATATTCAATTCATTGACCTCCTGAATAGATCCAATACAAGAATCGGCACCCTTTATGATAACGTTATGTGCGAAACTCGAGATGATCTAGAGAAAACAGAAGTAAACTGGGTTGTGAAGCTTGAAAATCCTGATGTTGATCTGTATAAATGTATAGAACTATCTAATCGCCTGCTCATGTCCAGTAATCTTAAAGCCCAGTTATATAAAACTATGTTTAGTTTGTATTATACCCCGGTTAAACTATTTACCTGGGGGAAAAGAGAAAATGATCTTTGTCCAAGATGTGCAACAGGTCCGGCAGATAATATTCACATGTCTAGTAGCTGTGGTAAGCTTGATTTAGTAAAAAGTATGATCGCAGACTATTGGTCGGTTATATTCGGGCATAGATTACCCGAATCTGACTGCTTATACTTAATGGGTTTTGATGGGTCCTTAACATTTACCAGAAGCGAAAAAAGACTCGTTTTTATTGGTACGGCTATATTAAGAATAATTATCTCAGCTTGTTGGAAAGACTCTGCCCCCCCACCTACTTTCCAAATGAAATGTGGCTAGCTCGCTTCCTAGCGGTTTGTAATTATGAGACATCGATTTATGCTACCAGAGGATTGAAAGCTTGGAAATTGGGAGAGGCTATTTGGGATCCTATATTGCGATGGCGGGAAGGTATAAATCCTAGTTAAAAATGTTTTTCTTTTTTCTTTTTGCTGTTAACTTCTTATTTATGCTTCACTGAACTGATACCACTTGTTCTTGCTGTTGTAATTCTTTTTTTTTTATGTTGGTAGAAATATACCTATAGATTTGTTTTTCTTTTTCTTTATTTTCTTTTGGTTCCTTCTTTTTTTATGAAATGATGTGTATCCAATGTACTGTCCTGGTTCTAAATTAAAAAAAAAAAAAAAAAAAAAAGGGTCGTGTACCGCAAACGGGTGGGGACGTATGCATAAAAGCAGTGTGGCGTTATGTGGGATTGCTTAAGTTATTCCTTGCTCCTGACATGCTTGTTGGAAGGATGCAAGGAGATCGCCCCAGAGTTGCGCGATGGGAAATTTCGAGGTCCAGCTATTTCCTCCCGGAGGAGCACTGTGCCTTCCGCCCGTGCCCAATGAATGAAGGATGTGTGCCAGTGTCGGGTGTGGGGGGGGCACTGGACTTCTAATGTTTGGTGAGTGAGCATTTAGCTGTGATGAGGCCCATGTCCCAGAATCTTGTTTGTACTTTGTTGAGCTTCGTGCGCTTATAAAGCCCCAAAATACAGGCTTCCCATGTTTTCAGTATTAGCAACAGACGTGAAGGAGAATGCTTCCAAAGCGTAAGGCAATATAATGGGGGTAGAGAGGTCCGCTGCCGGGTACACGGTCGGTCCACACAGACAAGCCAATCCGCTTGCCGTCGTTCGTAGGCTTTTTGCCGTTTCGAATGGATGGGTTGTATTCCCTGGGTTCTCCGAGTTTGTCAGTGTTTGATTGGTTCAGATGCTCCGTCCATCACCACCCCCTTATGTACCGCTTTTGGCCGCCATAGGTGTGGCGGGGTATGCTCAGACGTGAGTCCCTTGCTCACTTTGCCACTTGATTCAAGCAAGCCGGGCTGAAGACGGCTGTAATGCCAGAAACCGGTCCTCGGAAGCTTGTTCCCGGTCCAGGGAAGGCATGGCTTGGCAGTTCGGGCTGGACTGTTCCCATGAGGCACAGGGTCAGACTGATTTGCATATAGCCATGTCTGAACTGGGGTGGCAGAGTGGGCTAAAGAACGGTGATGGATTAAACCCAGATCTTTTGACTGGGTGTGAGTGTTTGATTGGTTCGGATGCTCAGTCCATCACCACCCCCTTTTGTACCGCTTTGGCCGCCAAAGGTGTGGCAGGGTATGCTCAGACATGAGTCCCTTGCTCACTTTGCCACTGGATTCAAGCAAGCCGGGCTGAAGAAGGCTGTAATGCCAGAAACCGGTCCTCGGAAGCTTGTTTCCGGTCCAGGAAAGGCATGGCTTGGCAGTTCGGGCTGGATTGTTCCCATGAGGCACAGGGTCAGACTGATTTGCATATAGCCATATCTGAACTGGGGTGGCAGAGTGGGCTAAAGAATGGTGATGGATTAAACCCAGATCTTTTGACTGGCTGTGAGTGTTTGATTGGTTCGGATGCTCCGTCCATCACCACCCCCTTTTGTATCGTAGCATGAGGGAGCAAGCTTTTCCCAGGTTCCGTCAGCCAAGAAGGTCCACCGTTTGCGGTGTAACATCAGGGCTGCCTGCAGAGCGCTGGGAGTCCGGCAGGCCGTAGATTGCTTCATCGTCGCTTGGAAGAGCAGTCGGGCTGGAATTCGCAGTGGAGGACGGGGCCGGAGAGCTGCCGATCTTGGCAACCCTGCGGAGTGCATCTTGTTGTTCCTGCAGAATCAGATCTGCGGGCGGGGAGCGGTGCGGCGTGTCCTGGGCACGGGTGGGTGTGGGTGTTCTGCGCCTGCGGCGTCGTCTCTGTCCGCGCATGCGCGAGGACGTCGTGGTTCCATGTGCTTTTCTAGGTGTCTCAGACACTCCTCCATCCAGCCAGGCCTCCACCTCTTCAGGGCTGGTGAAAAAATGTGTTTTGTCCTGTGCCACCACCCTCAGTCTTGCAGGGAAGAGTAGTGAGTATTTAAGACTCGCCTGCCGCAGCCTCTTCTTCACTTCCAGGAAAGAATGACGCTGTCTCTGCACTTGTATAGTGTAATCTGGGAAAAACATCACTGTGGCATTATCTATTTGAAGGTCACCGAGCTTCCTGGCTTCTCGTAGGATCGTGTCTCAGTCTCTGTAGTTCAGAACATGGAAGATGAGAGGTCTGGGGTTAGAGCCAGGGGGGAGGGGCCTTGTGGGCACCCGGTGAGCACGTTCTACCACAAAGTGAGGCGACAGTGTGTCTTCAGGCAGTAGTTCGCGCAACCACTCTTCCACTCGCCGAGTATGGTCCGTCCCTTCCCATTTCTCCGGGATGCCTACAAGTCGAATGTTGTTTCTCCGTGCCCTCCCTTCCGCATCCTCCGCGCGTTCTTCTACAAATTCCACTCGATTAAGCAGGTCTCAGATGTGCTTGTCCGCTTGGGTCACTGTGGGTTCCAGCGTCGCCACCGCCCCCTCCAGGGCCGTAGTGTGATCTTGAACTTTCTTGTGATCGGCTTTAAGGTGTGTCAGGTCGATCGCTACGCTGTCTATCTTTGTCTCAAGGGAGGTGCGTGTCTGCTGCATTGATCCCTCCAGTCGCTCCATAACAGCTAGCACATGATCGAGCTTGGAGGTCACCAGCTCCGCATCCATCTTGGATGCCGTTTTGGAGAGCTTCCCCTTCGGTATCGTGCCTCCGGTTCCGGTCCGTGTCTTCACTCCTCCAGACATGAGCCAGGTGTGGCAATTGTGTTCGGCCGGCATGCCAGTGGGATTGTCCCGGGTCACTCTTCGTCAGGTAATTGTGCAGTGTGTCTGAATGCCAGCGGTCCTCAACAGTCCCGGCCGGGAGGGGGGACAGCCGCAGTCACCACCAAGATGGTGTGGTGGTGCGGTAACGCCGCCCTCCCAGGTCTCAGCAGGCATCCGCAGATGGGTCGGCGAGTGGGGCCAGCGGCGTGAGTGTCTCGGTGTAGTCACAAGAGGGTCCAAGCAGGAGGGTCAACAGCAGCCGATAGCAATAGGGCGCTTAGCTAGGCAGGGCAATCATTGATGGGCACCCACCTGGCACAGACAGTGGTGGGTGGATGTTCTAGCGTGTGGCAGCCGGTATCGTCGCACCAACTCGCAGGGCTGCAGGCAGCGCCAGGGCTCCAGATCGCAGAGCAGTGCCTACCCTTTGGGGGGAGTCCACACGCCGCCTCCTGCTGCTTCCACTATTCCACCGCTATATCCGCTCCTCCGGGCGTCTATTGGCGCAGTATCTTCGTAAGGGTGGGGGCAGCAGGGGTGTCGGTTCCTCACAGCTTCATCCCGTGATGACGGGAGTGGAGCAAGCATCTCCTGGATGGCTTTAACTCCTCTCATGCGCTGCGCCACCGAATCAAATACTGTCTGCTTTGGCCCGGTTCTGGTGTTGAAGATGAGGGTACACAGTAGCGCCTTGTATGAATTGCGTGGTGCGAGCAGTCCCCCGATTTCAGGGCACACCGGAAGTCACCGTTGCAGCCTCGTGGTGGTCACGGTTAAGGCCTAGCACCTCCTCCGCGCCTCGGGAGGGAAGCACTGCAGCAAATGTGGTTTAGTAGAGGTGGAGAGGGGGGTATCACTCACTGTCCCGGTTTTTCAGGTTGCGTGGGCCCTGTCAGGGCCTGCCCGGTCGTGTCTCTAGGTGCCCCAAGCGATCGCTCCTAGGCAAGAGTAGCTGTGCGGGCGCTGTTCACATGCGGATCTCGCCCCCTCTCCTTCACTCACCGGTAGTGTCTCAATACCGCCCCGGTGTGGCCAAGCTCTATCCCCAGGGGGGCTGTGTTGCTCTGTGCCCGTTGCGGCGCCTCCGTGTTCAGCTTCTTGGGCGACGGCCTCGCCCGGGTCTTCAGTCTCCCCCGGCTCCCCACCACAGCCATCGGTGGAGGCTCAGGCAGGGGAGCTCAGCAATATGGTGGTGCCCAGGCCGCTGCACTGGCGGTCTTACTGCCTCCGCTCGCGGCTTCCGCCAGGTCCGGTCCGATCGTTTACAGGCCTCGAGGTCGGGCCCAGTTCCGGCGCCAGAGCCCCGGTCCCGCGTGGTGAGGGAACCCAGGGAAGGCCGCATCAGCGCTGGCCACTGCCGATCGGTGTGTCCCGCCGTGGGCCCCGGCCTCCGACCCGCCCCGCAGCCGGTCCGTGGGCGGGTGAGGGTCCCGTGCAGGTCCGCCAGGAGTCTGCAGTCGCTGAGGATAATTATTCCAGAGAAGCGGCCCGGGAGAGGGGAGCTCAGGCAGGAGCTCTACCCGCGCACGTCCTCTCTCATCGCGCTTCAAGCCACGCCCCCATGCGCTATTACATTTCATAATGCTATTTGCTGTCAGGGAACACCTACAGATTCCATTCATGGAGTCTTTTCAATATTTATTAAAAGTCAAATTCACTGGTAAAGTTTGATTTTTAACACCTTCGCTGCGGCGGCTATTCCGCCGCAGCGCTAAGGGGGCAGGGGGCCGCGCGGCGCGCCCATGCTGGTGACAGAACCGCTCCGTCACCAGCGTCGGTTGAGCTGTGCTCATGACGGAGCGGTTCCGTCAAGGCCCCGCCCGCTCAATGGAACGCGCCGCGCAGGCGTGAAATCAGCACCCCGCAGGCGCGTCTGGCGGGCCATGACGGAACCCACCGTCATCAGCACAGCTCCACCGAGGCTGGTGAAGGAGCGGTTACGTCACCAGCACGGAAAAGGTTAATAAATATTGAGGAAAATGTAATATTTTACAGTTACTTGCTGTCTGCCTATAGCTTCTGGAGACTATTTTGCATTCGCTCTGAATGAGGTGCCAGAATTGCTCCTAGAGCAGAGACAAAGGCCTGGTGGTGGCTGGTGTTTCTGTTCCTCTGGCTGGATAACCATTTGGACGGTACCCAGGAACTTGATTAACTTCAAAGGGGTCTCCCCTGTCACTGGAAATTGTCAGATGACACCTAAACAAACACCTTCCTTGTTCCTGCACTCAGACAAGTTCCAATCTCAGTTTGGAGAGAGCTATCGTCAGAACTGGTCTGGAGTGACCAAGGAGGAAGGGACTGTTTATAGCGGTTGCCGTAACTCCAAGTTGCAACAGAGGCTGAGAACACGGGGAAAAGGGCTTCACCATCTTGGATTATGCACAAAGGTGAGCTGTGTGATTGTTTGGAATTGGGCTGCTGGAAATGATGAATGGTCTTCTCCTGGTTAGGGAGGAGTCAACACTTATTCACAAGCCAGTGCCAGACATAAATGTGACACCCCCTGGCAAACTCTTCAAAATACTTGGATGTATGACGTTACAACGCATACTTTTACAACGCATTCCTTTACAACGCATTTTTTACAACGCAACATCCATTACAACGTATTCCATTACAACGCATGCCATTACAACGATTCTGTAAAAACTACCTTTACAACGCATTCAACTACAACGCATACTACCTTTACAACACATATCATTACAACGCATACCATTACATTGCATATATGGTAAGTATTGGATAGTGTAGGGGTATTCTAACTCCAGGGTGTGCAACAGTAGGGTAAGTGTTGGATAGTGTAGGGGTAAAAATTACTATTCTAACTCCAGGGGGTGCAACAGTAGGGTAAATGTTGGATAGTGTAAGGGTACTATGCGTTGTGATGGTATGCGTTGTAATGGTATGCGTGGTAATGACTGCATTGTAATGACATGCGTTGTAGTGGTATGCGTTGTAAAAGTTTTGTAGTAATGGTAGTGCATTGTAAAAGTTGCGTTGTAAAGGTTGTTTCCCAAATACTTTGGATCTAAGGAAAAATAGAAGAAGGACTGCACCTGGCATTTGAGAGCTGGAGAGCTGGTCCTGTTCCTACTTGTACCTAGGACAAAGAAGTGTACTCCAACCATCTAGAGCCTGGCCCTTGTTTAAGCTACAGGGCCAAGCCAAGCTACTAGAATTATTTTCCTGAATTGCCCAGATGACCAATTACAATGGGATCTGTTCTTGCCCCTGCTGGTGGATTTGGCTAGCGTGAGTCTTGACGCCCAAGTGCTGTTCCTGAGACACTTTGCTCTGTCTAAGCATATACCGCCTAGAAGCCTGAAAATCTTGGGACTAAAAACATTTTGACTCCAAGGCCCATGGCTGCTGAGATGAAGGTTCAGGTTTCTTGTGCCTTGAGCTTTTTTGAAGCAGCAATTACTTTTCAGCTGAACTTTGAAGAGTGAAGGCATTGCAGAGCCCTGTGCAGCGATAGCCTTCAGTCATTGCAACATTCACAGGAACCTTGTCCAAAGCCTATTTGACATTGTGTAACCCTTCTCTGGTGTTTCCTTGCCCAGCTGAAGAACTTTGACATCCCTTTGCACCTGCCTAATCTATTTGACCAATGGCCTATTGCGATCAGCCTCAAATAACACCTGGTACCTAGTTCATTCAGCCAGTTGACATGTAGTGACTCGTAATGCTTTTTGACTCTATTTTAATTTAAACTGTTACAAATTCATTTCTCCGGTTTCCTTACTGGATTTTTGTTGTTTTGGTGTCATTTTGTTCATTAAAATAATCTCTATTTTTATAAATGGAGTGGGATTTTGTTTTGTTTTGTGTAGTCCACTTGTAAAAGCCAGAAGAGGGTCAGATGTGTCTCTACACCAAGTTTGGATGCACCAGGACCTCCTGGAATCAGACCATATTAATACCTGGGGTACTGGACCCCCTTTAGCAAACAGCGAGATGAAGAGTCCATTCCAGACTCCAACTACTCCAGAAGCAAGCACCCGTCGAGAGACATTGAGACCCCTGAGACCCATCTCATGAGTGGCAGGCCTCCAAGTTGCCTGCTCCCAACCGCAAGGACCTATCGACCCATGGCACATGGCTGACCTATTTGCTCTGCACCTGGCCCGACCAGCCCTGGTAACCATGATCCAGCTGTACTCCCATCATCATGAGACACTTGCAACCTCATTTTTGAGTGGCGCCCCCAGATGTACCTCTAAGTTCTTCTGTACAGTGTATTTTCACGTTGCCTCCTTTGTCGTAGGAGACCAACAACCTCAGCATACTGCTCCCAGACAAATCTGGGACAATCCCTATCTTCAGCTGCTGGCATATTAGACCTGATTCTGCTATCAACACAAAATGATAATGTGAACTTTGTGAAAGTATTGCCTGATTTTATATGCATTATTCTGCTTTTCTCCATTGACTCTAATGGTGCGTAACTGCGCTCAAAAGTGATATATTTTGCGAACTCTGAAAAAACTTAACTTTGAAAGTACTAACTGTAAATCAAAGTTCATGGTCTTAATAATTACATAAAAATCAATACTATTTTTATAAATTTGTGTATAATTTATTCTTGAGTGTGTGTCTCATTTATTGCCTCTGTGAGTACAACAAATGCTTAAGACTACCATTTCATAAGACGAACTGCTCAGCCAGACTACTACAAATCGAGCACTAGTATTATATACTTTTGCCTCTGTGGACCAATAAGGGACTCCCTACACTCTCTGCACAGTCTACTTCATTTTAGAACTCTATATAGAGAGACCGTTTCTTACACTGGGTTACCCAAAAGCAGATGAACTGCTCCATTTGAAGATCTCTTGATGACTAGTCAATCACTGGATGACTCCAATGCCCCTAAACTACATCATGCATGGATCGTTTGACAACCAATCAGTCCTTCAAATGAGTAAAAGGCACCAATTTAATTTTGCTCTACTTGATTTCAGATAGAACATATTTATTTAGAGAGCACTCTTCTTATTGGGAACACACAATCAGGCCAACAACATACCAAATCAGAAACAATGGTTCTTTAAGCCTAACTGTGCATCAGTTGGAGCATGGTCCAGGGAATATAATTCCCAGAACTGTGAGATGTTGCTTTAAAGTGTGTGATGTGTAAGAAATGTTATTGGAATAGTCAAGTTTTTTTTTGTTAAAAGTTGAGATTCGCTTTTCATATCTAGGGGGGGTAGTGAATTTCTAATATTTCAATAGAGAAATCCCTTGAAGTGAGAATGCCCTGCCTTCCAACACTTGATTTTGGTAGTATAAAGTTGAGGTGATTGCAAGATCTGAGATTTTAGGATGGAGGCACATTTGAGAATTTGATCTTGTAATTACTTATATTTGGTCTATGCCTGTCTAGTAGGCATATGCATTCACCCATTGTGAGCACTGCAAGGCCAATTCTACTGCAGGCTGAGGAGAAATACTGAGCAAGCACCTTGTTGTGTTTGCCTTAGTCAGTAAAGATTTTGAAACAAAGAATAACTGACTTTGCGGTACTGGATGTTTTCTCCTGCAAGCTGGTTTAATAGTTGGTTTGTCTGCTTAATACTGTCATGCTTTGCATCTTGATCTCAGTCAGTCAGTGAAAACAAATGATATTTGTGTCTCTCTAAATATGGTAAGGAGACTGTTACTATGACCTGGCAACCAAGTAGGATAAACAAGGCAAAACATGATTGAACTGTAAAAATAAAAAATAGTTCTTCTCATGAACACCATAGCAGGAGCCATTCGCTTCTTCAATTAGAAAAATAAGAAAAGGGCCTCATAAGATCAAAAGAGGCAGTGTGAAGATGTCACATAACTACATACTTGCATGTGTGCTGTATCACATTACTGATACTCAAGCATTTTTTAATTCTTTGTTTAACACTTTTTTTGTATAAAAAAGGAGGGTTTAGTTTTAGAAATATTAAGTAGCAATCAGATACCAAAGGAAGAAAGAAAGAAAAAAAGTTACCTTCAAAATATTGGTTTTGAAGTGAAGAAAAAGGGGCCTATTTTAACAGTTTGAACCCCAAAAATGAAGGTAGCAACACATAGGTATGTTCCTTTAATTGCAACAAATTGTCTGAGATACAGAAAAATCATTTGATGCTCTGCCATATTGAATACACATGAAAGATTCAGCGGTGTATGCCTTCAATATTTGCCTCATGTGCCATCCGTAAGGGGTTGACAGGATCATGCATATGGCACAGTCGCCTCCTGACTGGGCCAAATCCACATTTGCGAGTAATTGTTAAGTATCTCTGTAATTTTGCACTCTATCTGCAAAACTTTTCACCAGAATCTTACTGATAATGAGTCCGTAGCTACTGAATGAAAGAAAGTGCAAGGAGTGCTTTTAAGATTAAAACAATCACCTCCATATTGCAGGACAGATGAAGCTAAATGGTCAATATTTTCATTTGTAATCACCCTATCACTGCATCATTATATAAATTTACTACTTTCACATTTCTCCTTTGAAGTGTTATTTTGATCAGTATTGAGAAGACTAAGCGGAATGGACAACAGAAAAAGTGTCTACGGTCTCAATTCTGAGGGGAATACATTAAGCATAACTGACTCTACACATTGATCGTGACCTTCTGATTCAAGTGAATATCAATAAAAGGTATAGGAACACCAGCAGGACTAGTAGGATTTTAGTATAAACAGGTCTAGTTTATTTATTGGACATTACTTGGTCTGAGGAACCACTAGAATACCGAGCGGTCATATGAATGATGCAGTTTCATGAAGATTGTCTCAAGGAATATTCTCTCCTTTACAAAAACTAGAAATCGGTCTGCTATTGGAGGTTTTTGTCATCTTAAGATATGAGGCACTGATACATTTCGAATGATCTATGAGTCCATTCAAAGGGACTTCTGGAATTCATTTCAACTTAAGGAATGCCATCAGTTGTAATAAGGGAAACGAAATAGCTTCAGCTACTAGATCATTACACCGATATATATATATATCTATATTACCTACTGGCGGTCGCTAGTAGGTATATATAGTTAGGATTTTTTCTCTATGGGATTTTTGAAAATTCTATGTCGAATAACTTTGGTGTTTGAGGACGGAATTTGCTGAAATTTTCAGGAAAATGGAACATTTTGTTTCTGAGCAGCCCCTGAAAATTTGGGGGGGGTTTCGTCAAGGGGGGACCGAGAGAAAAGGGGGGTCCCAAAACGCGTTTTTCCCATGCAATTTTCCATAGGGCGGTTGGACTTAGCTTGAACGGCTCAATGGATTTCCACGAAACTTGGCAAAATTGTAGGGACTGGTAGCCCGATGTGCCTTTGCTAGGTTTCAATATATGTGCTCCAGTGGATTTTGAGAAATTAACGTTCAAAAAAATATATATATCTGTAAGCGCGCTCCGGACAGCGCCCCGGTTCGCGTACCTGACGCGTAACGGAACTTCGCGAAGCGAAGCTGATTGGCTCTCCGGTGTCTGTCAACATTCTAAACAGTCCGGAGCGGCCACCATCTTGTCTCTCGGTAGGATCGAGAGACAAGAGGAGGCCAAAACAAAGGGGTAAATGACCATAAGGGGGCATAGCAGATCCTCCCTGACCCCCTAGGTTTGATGTGGAGGCTTTAAAAGGGCCCCGCGGGGGAAAAAAAAATTGTTTTTTTTGCGTGGGGAGCGCCCGGTACGCGCACCGGGAAGCGGTCTGGGGAGCGTACTATAAGGAAATAAGAATGATAGACTTTTTAAATATTGTATGTTTATTGATTGTTCATTTTGTTTGTTTTTTTTTGTTTTTTTTTATTAAATATAAATTTATTTTTGTGATTCTTTTTCCAAATTTAACAGAACATTTAACAACACATTTTCGGAAATGTCCTCATTTTCAATCAGCGAATCTACTGCATCTACACATTGAACTAATTCATGGTCCCGTGATTCATCCATGAAATCTGAGTCATCATTGTCCTCAATATCTTTTTCTGTGTTGTTCTCCAGAGCAATTTTGAAGGAAATATTCTGCTCTCCTTCCATTTTCTTGCTGTAATTTGCATAAAAAATAAATATATCAGTAGAGATAGGGCACTGTTGGGTTTAAGTTCAGACAGGTACTTGTGAGTTTATAACAGAGAAGTAATCTATGGGCACTGTATGGTTTCAGGCGTGAAGTAGTACTATTAAAAAGTGCCTGTGAAGAAGCCTAAGTAAATTCATAATTATACCACAGAAACCTAAACCAATCCATAATTATAATAAACAAGCCTTTCTCAATGTCTAACTCTTACAGAGGGACAGTATATAACTATCTAAAAATGTTTTCCCAAATTAATTTAACGTGCATGACATAGTTCTCCTTTCAAATTTACACAATAACATCTTACCTTTTAAAAACAAGTTTAAGTTGTCAGTGAAAATGCTCTTGCAATGTACTTCAGGAAGTAGTAGTCAAAATGGCTGTGTTTCTCTCTCTTTCTTTATATATATTCAGGTACATAACCAATCAAATGTCAGGTAAAAAAAGTAGAAAATGAAAGTAACATTTTAATTGGTTGTCAATTCCAACAATTCAGATGTGTTTTGTGAAGTAATTTACCTCAGGGTATTTAGAGAGGTCTACAGGCTAAATGGCTAAATGGAATTCCAACCGAATTTGTGAAAATGGTAGGGATTGGTATGTAGTATGAGCTAATCTATATTTGGTGAAAGTGTCTCCAGTGGTTTTTCTGTAAATTACTTCCCACCTTTTTTGAGCGAGCGCTTACCGGTGCGCGCCCCGGTACGCGAACCGGCAGCGTTACAGGAGTCCTCCATTTTGTGTTTCGGTAGAATTGAGATACAAGATGGAGGGCAAATAATGTTGAGAATGGGTAGAAGGGGGCACGGTAGACGTATCCTGACCCCCTAGGTTTTCTGAGGGTGGCTGAGGAGGCCCATATGTGCGAAAAAAACCATTTTTTTTCAAATTTTCGCACGGTTAGCGTCCGGTGCGCGTACCGGGTAGCGCTCCGGGGAGCGTACTTTGGTGAAAATTAGTGAAAAAAGTTAGAGTAAAATAATAATTGTGAGTGATCAGATGTAGGGTAGCTCTGAAAAGAGCTTTTGGATCCTGTGGCTGATTTAGGTACCTACAAGTAGATACCAATGCACAGTCTTAAATTCAGGATGAAAATTCTGTTCCCTTCATCTGAGAAGTGAACTCCATCTGCTCTGTAGATATCTTGCATGTAGTAACGCAAGTTATTGTTGTAGATGGAGCCCATTCCATGGTCTCTCATGTAAGCTGAAACAGACTTATTTACATGCTTCCTCGATTTCTCAATTTGTGGACAAAATTGGTTGGACCACCTCCATTTCTGTCTTTGGCATATATTTGAATATACCAAGGCAATTTGAGGAAAAAGTGCCATCAATTGGTCAAAGGTGTCTTTTAAAAGCATTTCCAGACCTACCCCAGTCAAAGTGCCCAAGTCATTTCCTCCACAGTGCACAATTAACAGGTCAGGTTTTGGCAAATGCAAAAAGGTGTTCATCAATGGTATCAATTGGTGACATCTTAATACTCTGTGGCCAATCCAGTTGATTTCCACATTTTGTAAATTGAGGTTGTGTAAATTTCTGTTATCAGCATACCTTTGAGCCCAGTGGATGTAACTATGTCCAATAATCCAGACAGAAAACATGGTGAGAGGAGGTTCTGCTGCAGTCAGATGAAGTGTGGGAATGAAATGGCAGTTGGAACAGTAGGAGTATGTAATGAAAAAAACTGTGGAGTTTCTGTGGTAATTAATCAGTAGCAGTGATTGGTGGATTTTGATTGCTGAAAACAGAAAGTTAGGGTGCATGGATGAGTTCTTTGAAAGATGTAATTTGAATGGTCAAGAAAAAATCATTTTATGAAAGATTGCACTGGAAGGTGTACTGAGAGTTCAGAGTTCAATTGAAACATTGTTGTGTGAACTTGCAAACATGAGAGGTCTTTCAGGAGGTGGTTGCTATGGAAAAAAGGCAGAAAGGGCAGAAGGGGGAAGGGTGTTGATTTAAAAAAAGTGAGGGAAGAGTTTTGATTGGGTGACATGAGAGATATGTGTGATGAATTACAGCATTTCTGTGCCATTGTTGGCTGCAGCCTCTGGAGTGCATACCTTTTGCTCTGCTGAAGACAAATTGGTGTGTGTCTGAGACTGTTTTGAAACTCAAAAAGTATTTGCTAAGGTGAGAAAAGATTCATTTAATTTAGATAGAGAATAGTATGCTTTAGGGAGAAAATTATGAAGAATGTTGTGTATTTAAAATGTTGCTTTGTTTCATAGGTTGCTTGGGGCATATTTACAAGGCCTTTGAGTCCCTTTGATGTTATTTTCCCCATTTTAATTTAAGTCATTTCCCCGTGGTGCAAGGTCCTTGTAAATACGCCCCCATGTGTGCTTGGCAAATTTAGATTTTGTTTCTTTGAGTTACATAGCCATGTTAAAAGTGATGGAAAAATGGTGCAAGGGCCTTCAAAATACGCTTTCATGTGTGTTAGGGCATTTTAAGTCACTTTCCCTTGAATGTAGTTGAATAACTGCTTTAGTTGATGTGTTTAAAAACATTTATTGAAGTCATTTAAGTTTCTTGATATGTACTGCTAAAGTTTCATAGGCTGCTTGGGGCATATTTACAAGGCCTCTGAGTCCCTTTGATGTTATTTTCCCCATTTTAATTTAAGTCATTTCCCCGTGGTGCAAGGACCTTGTAAATACGCCCCCATGTGTGCTTGGCAAATTTAGATTTTGTTTCTTTGAGTTACATAGCCATGTTAAAAGTGATGAAAAATGGTGCAAGGGCCTTCAAAATACGCTTTCATGTGTGTTAGGGCATTTTAAGTCACTTCCCCTTGAATGTAGTTGAATAACTGCTTTACTTGATGTGTTTAAAAATGTTTATTGAAGTCATTTAAGTTTCTTGATATGTACTGCTAGAGTTTCATAGGCTGCTTGGGGCATATTTAAAAGGCCTTTGAGTCCCTTTGATGTTATTTTCCCCATTTTAATTTAAGTTATTTCCCCGTGGTGCAAGGTCCTTGTAAATACGCCCCCATGTGTGCTTGGCTAATTTAAGTACTGATAGGGTGTGCTTCTACATAGGACCTGTGTTGTGTTTTCAAATTATGACCAGAAAATCGTTTTGTTTTTTAAAAAAACGCTTTTCACATTTATGAGAAGGTCATATTGGTGTCTGCTTCTTTAAATAAATATTGAACTGAGAAATATTAAACTGAGGCTTCTGTAAGTGTCAAAGGAGGTGAGTAATGTACATTGCTCTGTTGCATACAGTCCTCATCCTCTGCGTACTCTTGGATATGCTAGACTAAATCTGCTCAATGAGATAACTAAGCTGAGGAAACACAGGTGATGTGATTGTGAATTGAGCATAAATATTTGCACGTTTTTCAATTACATCACCTGTGTTTCCTAACATTACGAATCACATTGTGCAGATGAGGTTTAGGCCTATCCAGGGAGATAGAGGAGGTCTGGCCTTTGTTCAAGAGTGCAGTGGACATGACTCACTTCATTGGTAGGCCTGCACATGTATTATCTCCTCTGTACTCTTCAACAAGCCTAAATTTCATCAGCAACCCTGAGTAGGCCTCACCTCAAACAAACCTCTGGATAGTCCACACCTTATCGTCATCCTGAATCAATCATTTAAAATGTTAGGGGCAGATTTATGATGGCCGTGCGCCTCTTTTGCGCCGCTGTTGCGTCACTTTTGTGATGCAGCAGTGATGCAAAAGATGCACCATGTTGCAAGATAGGCCTCACTTCATCTCCAACAAGATACCGTCAGTTTAAACTGTAAACATTTAGGACTGTGTAGGGGGCATGGAGAAGCTGAATCTTCTGTAAATGTCAAAATTGTTGCATACAGTGCTCAACTTCTGCGTACTCTTTGATATGCTAGACTCCATCTGCACAATGAGATACCTAAGCAAAGGAAACACAGGTGATGTGATTGTGAAATGAGGAAAAGAAATTCCGCATTTTTCAATTACATCACCTGTGTTTCCTAACATTACGAATCACATTGTGCAGATGAGGTTTAGGCCTGTTCACGGACACAGAAGAGGTCTGACCTTTGTTCAAGAGTGCAGTGGACATGATTTACTTCATTGGTAGGCCTGCACATGTATTATCTCCTCTGTACTCTTCAACAAGCCTAAATTTCATCTGCAACCCTGAGTAGGCCTCACCTCAAACAAACCTCTGGATAGGCCACACCTTATCGTCATCCCGAATCAATCATTTAAAATGTTAGGGACAGATTTATGATAGCCGTGTGCCTCTTTTGCGCCGCTGTGCGTCACTTTTGTGACGCAGTGGCGGTGCAAAACATTTGGTATGTTGCGACATATTTACAACTTGATGCATCTAGGCAGATGTGTCATGCTGTAAAGTCCTGTGCCACATGAAACCTGCGTCAGATTTGTTGTAGGGTGGGCAGTCATTTGCATGAAAGCCCTGTAAAACTAACACAGTAAAATTAAGAAGATTTCACTGAGTCACATTTATGGCATTGCTGAATCAAATCCTTACGCCTGTTTGAAACAGGCATAAGGAGTGATTCACCATGCAATGTGTGGCTTGCCCCTGTGCATTGCAGTAGATATGTCGCGCTTACGACGTGATTCCTGCAATGCGCCGTTTTTGTGGAACAGATGCGTGACGCATCTGTGCTGTTTTTGCTCAATGGTGCTCTGCATTGTACATGCGGCACATCATGGGTGGCAGAGCAGTGGCGCACGTTAACTGGTGCATCCCTGGGGACGCGCCAGTTAACATAAATCTGCTCCTTTAAATTTAAGTATTAGCAGGGGACACAGTGTTGGTGAGGCTTATCCAAGGTTAAGAAGAGATGAGTCCTGTTCACTGAAAAATTGGACATAGGCCTCACCTCCTCAGCATCGCTGGACATGGTTAAATAATATCTGCAAAATGTTACTCTTGTTAACCAATTTTACAATTATAGTCTCTGAGATTTGTCTCTTACTCTGCAACATCTCATTGTTGTTCTCTTTCTTTAAAGATAACGACAACATCAAGCATGAGTGATAATGAGCAATCTGTTGATCTCGATATTATCATTAAAATTGTGATTGAAACATCAGTGGAAGTAGATCCCTTGGATGATTTAAATCCTGAGGATGATGAAGAACATGATGAGGATGCCGATTTGTCAGAATTGTATGACATAGGGTGGGAAGCTGACCTGCTCGAGCCTATGGAACTATAAACATTTATTTTTAAAAGTTACTGGAAATGAAAAGTAACCATGTTAACCGTTTCATTTAAAATTAAACACATCTTCAAAAACAGCTTGTGTGAAGTGTCTTTAATAAAATAGGGAAATATGCTGATAAAAATTAGTTCAGATTCACATATAAAAGAGCAAAGTCAAATGTAGAAGCATTCTATTTCTTTGCTACTATTTGTGAGTACTAAATTTGCCAATGCACTAAAAATTATTGTATGTAAAATTGACAAGTAGTGTGTTAATTATTTGACGACTGTTATTGATTTACTGTTTGGTAATAGTGGTTAATAACATTTTTTATTATATTTTACCACAGATTCAACTGCAGATCATTTCAAAACTACATTATGCCATCTAAAGAAAGAAGCCGAAAGGCTACAAAACGTCAAAGACAGCAGATTACTAAATGCTTGCAGCAGTCCTCTACAATAAAAACTCGTCAAGTCACCAAGAAAGCTCCGGGTAAGACAACAAAATCATTCCTAAGAAACATTTGTAGAAAAAAAAGTATTACTACAGAACATGTTTTAGTCCAGAAAAAGAGAGCCAATTTAAACGGAAAGGAAAGGCCAATCAAAAATGTTACTGCTAGAGCAGGAGATAACTCTGTGCATGGTAGTAGAAGGAAAAATCAGTTTAGGGACATTCGTAGACGAATGTTCCGCAACAGGATAATTGGCAATTTGTTAAAAAATATTAAGAAAGGTCAACAGAAAGTGGTTTTTTATAAGAGAAAAAAAAAAGTTGAGAAAATTATTGATCAGGCATTCGAAATTAAGCGAAAGTTATTTATTTTGATAATCAATAGAATTAGGAAACTAAACAAGGCAATTTATGATTTCAAAACAAATAGTAGATGGAAGAGAACAGTTAATCGTAGTAATTTTTGTGAAGTTTTTTCAGGAGAATGGATGCATAGTTCAAGTTGTAAGGCATTTTTTAATGAGGAGAGTTATTTCCAGGATAATGATTTGGTGCATGCAGTTGACACCAGTGGTCGAACTTATGAGGTGAAAGATGGTTGTCCAGTTGAAAAAGAAAAACTTGTGACAACAGAGGCAGAAGAGGTGTTAGGTAATGAGGTTTTAGGAAGACGTCCTAAGGGACCAGTGTATACCTGGAAGTGTAGTAGTATTTGCAGTGTGCGACAGGATTCCATCAATTTGCTTTGTGATTTTGTACGGACATTTAATAAGAAAAGTTTAAAACAGAAAATGAAGTTGTTGCAAGAATTAGATCCTTGCAGAGTGAGAGAAGTGATGCATGGTCATTCACTGGCTTGTCTTTCCAGGAGAGTATGCCAGAGTGTTTTTCATCATTTCAGGATGCTAGCAGTGCATCATAATAAAGTGAGGAAATTAGTTAGAATGTTGTATTATGCTAAGAGTCCAGCAAATATGCTTAAACAATTATGCACTGCTCTTTTGCATGGTTCTGAAGTAGATGTGAAGAATATTTGTGAAGAAATTGAGTTTTGTTACTTTGCAAGTAAAGAGGAGAATGTTGAAATTGACCCAGAAGAAGAAGGTAATGTGGAAGATAGTGTACAGGTTTCCAGTACAGATAATTTTCAGAAAGAAATTGCCACGTTTCAGGTGAAATCAAGTGAGAGGCCTACTTTCACTTGTGTGTGTTGTCGACGCACTTATTATAAGAATCAGACTACGTTAGTGGATTTATATGCGAAAAGTGAAAGAGAAAATAATAGAGAATGGAAGGATTTTGCAACATACTTGATGGTAGAAAATTGTTTTGATTTGGGATCGGATCAACGTGTGTGTACTTATTGTTGTAAAAAATTAAATCAAAACCGGATGCCTGCTAGAGCGGTTCATAATAATCTGGAATTGGTTGAGATTCCTTCTGAATTGAAGGATTTAAATACTTATGAATCTATTTTGATTCAAAGTATCCATCCCTTTCAGGCTATTGTACGAATGGAGCCAAAGACAGGGAAATTGCCTCCATCAGATTTACAGAGAGGATTAAAGGGAAGAGTTGTTCATTTGCCTCTAGATTTGAAGAAAAACATTAATACAATTGGAGTAGAGAAAGTGGAAGAGGAACCTCTGGTTATCTTAGTTAATGGGGTTCCGACAAAGAGTAAGAAAATCTGGCAAGATTTAGTGGATGTTAGGAAAGTCAAAAAGGCAACATTGTATTTGAAGAAAAACAATAAGTACTACAAGAATGTATATGTTGCAGAAGAGGAAGTAAGTGAAGAAGAGGATAGCGATTTGTGTGCTGGTCAAATTGAGAAAGTAGAAGCCTCTTAAAATGAAGAAATATATGAACATTATAGTGTTCATCCTTTGCATTCCAAGGAAGTCCTGGGGAATGCTATTGAGTTGTTTCAAATGAAACAAGCCAAAGGAAGTCCCATTAGTGTTTGGGAGGAAAGTTTGGAAGCTCGGTGTTTCCCACAGCTATTTCCAACAGGTCAAGGAGGAAGATATGATGAGCGACCTGATCAAATTCCTGCTTCTGAATACCGGACTTTACGATTGTATGCAGAAGATCCTAGGTTTCGTCAATGCATTCCCTATTTGTTTCATCTACTGTTTGAAAGCAATCTGTCTGGACTGTCATATGCAGTGAAACACATCTTGAAAAGTGGTGTACACATGCAAAATATCTCGGCAAGGGACTTTATGGATAAAGTCAATGTGCAAGACAGTATTTTGGATTCTCACCTGATTAATCTCATGGCGTGATTTAAAATGTATGCTGAGGAACTTAGGAACTCCCACATGGTTCCTCACTCTCAGCTGTGCCGAGTATGGCTGGGAAGACTTACTTGAATTTCTACGAGAGGCAAATGCAAACATTGAAAATATCGAATTCAAGACACCCGGAGAACTGTGCTCTTTGGATCCAGTGAATGTATGCAGGTACTTCAATAATAGATTTGAAGCTATGATGTCTTTCATCATGAACAAGAAAAATCCACCTCTTGGAGAGGTGTTGGATTTCTTCTGGAGAAAGGAGTACCAAGCAAGAGGTGCTCCTCATATACAAATGCTGCTGTGGATCAAAGATGCACCCAAATTTGGAACAGATCCGGATGATTTAGTGATGAGTTTCATAGAACAGTAGTCTACATGTGCTGTTCCAAAGGCAAAGGAAGACAAAAGCCTAAGAGAACAAGTTTTACGCTTCCAAAGCCATCGTTGTGGAAAGTACTGTCGTCGTAAATTCAGAAACAAGGACAAGTTCTACACAAAATGTCATTTCGCCTTTCCACGACCGGTGATTTCTAAAGGAAGAGTGAACAGTTTGATGTCTTCGCTGCGACATAATTTGATGAAGAAATCACCCAAAAATACCTACAATTTGAAAAGGAACGAATAGTCCAAGTACATCAATGACTACAACCCAGTGATTTTGTCCATGTGGAATGCTAACATGGATATACACTTTGTGGCTGATAACTGTATGGCTGTGGCTCGGTATGTGACATCTTACATCACCAAAAAAGAAAAGACAGAATTGAAGGATATGTGGGAGGACATTTCCCATGAAAAGAGCCTCAGTAAGAAGTTGTACAGTTTCAGTCTGAAGATGTTGTCGCATCGAGAAATCGGAGCTTACGAATGTTCTGACCGGTTGTCTTCAGCAAGTCTCTATGCCAAATCCAGGAGTATCATTTGGGCGAGTCTTGGTCTTGCTGCAACGCGTAATCGAGTTCTGAAACCTGTACGGGAAATTGAGTATTTGGCGGAAAAGGAGCCAAACAGTACAGATATTTTGAAGACCAACATGTTGGATACATATTATCCAAATAGAAGCAGTCACCTCGAGAATGTTTGTCTGTATGAGGTTCTACAAAATTACATATTCAAGAGGAACATCAAAGAAGATATTGATAAAGGAGTGTATGCTGTAATTGGAAGTGAGGGATGTCTGGTCAAGCAAAGAAAATGCCACTTGGTAAACCATTGAAAATTGAGTGGCGAATCTCCTGAAAGAAAATAGTTTTTCTATTTAGCACTTTTGCAACTTTTCAAGCCTTGGCATGCAGAAGAGGAACTGCTTGGAGATTTCCTCTGTTACGAAGACTCTTTCAATGCCGCCAAGGAGACCATAGAATGTCCTGTTTTTCCCAAATATCTAGAAATGTTGAATGCGGAAATCGAGCAGGAAGCAACGATTGCAGCCGAGATTGCTAGAGACAGTTCTCAGGACAGTCAGAGTTCTGTTTCATTGAGTCAGGATCCACTAGGAGGACCAGTTATCGAAAATGAAGCTGCCACTGCCATGATTGAAGTGGAAAGAGCCATGGCACATGCTCAGGAGGATGCGGTTAACTTAGAAGACTTGGAAAGACAACTCAACGTTGAGCAGAGGAAAATATATGACAAAGTTACCAACCAAATAGGTCATGGATTAAGTCATGAGAAGAAAGAGTGCTCATGTACGTCGTTGAAGCCTGTCCGACTGTACGTGAGTGGAGAAGCGGGAACTGGAAAAAGTTTCCTCATTAAAGCAATTTCATGTTATTTGCAGAAAAGGACTGAGTCATCGCTGTCTTGTGTTGTCACCGCTCCAACTGGACTGGCAGCACATAACATTAAAGGTATTACTTTGCATCGTCTACTGATGCTGCCAGTGGAGCATGATAACAAATTACAATACCACAAGTTATCTGGAGATGCTTGTTGTGAAGTTTCAGGAGTCTTGAGGAAAATGAAACTGTCATTGACGAAGTAAGCATGGTTTCCAATGTCATGCTTGCCTTTGTGCATTTGAGAATGCAAGAAGTTCTCAAAACAGAGTATGATGTGTTATTTGGTGGCAAACACATCATTGTTTTCGGTGATCTTCTGCAGCTGACATCAGTGAAAGGACAACCTGTGTTCAAAATGCTCACGCATGAAGATACCAGGAAGTGCCTAGGGAGCATTGGCAACGTCAATATATGGTTAAACTTCAATTATGCTGAACTGCGTGAAAATATGCGTCAAGCGAAGGATGAAGATTATAAGAATATTCTACAAGATGTTACAATCGGAAAAGTGACCGAGCATGGGAAAGAAGCTTTACATGCACGATTACTGTCAAATTTGTATCCAGAAGAAGACGTTGTGCCTGAGAATATTTTTCGGAAAATTACTGAGAAGAAATCTGGAATATGTTTGATGCCAACTCTTGCAGAATGTGCCATCTTCAACAACAAAATGTTGAATTTAGAAAACCAAGAGATTGTGAAACTGGAAGCTATTGACAGAATAGAGCATGTGGGAGCAACAATTATTTTGTCTGAGAATTTGAAATCAAAATTGGATTCATTAGAGAAGACTACATCTAAAACTGCTGGTTTTGAAAAGACTCTGAATGTGTGCTTAAATTGCCGGATAATTTTAAGAAGAAATTTACATGTTGAAAGAGGTCTGGTAAATGGATCAATGGGTAATGTTGTTGATTTTGAGAAATACAGAAATAGAGATGGAATTGAATTTTTAAAAATTAAATTTGATGGCATTGAGGAAGTACAGCTAATTGGTCGTTGCTCTGCTAGGTTTTTGCTTGTAAAAGACTTATATGTTCGCCGTAAGCAGTTTCCTGTTTGCTTGGCATATGCGGTGACAATTCATAAATCGCAAGGTTTAAGTGTAGACAGTGCATTGGTGAATATTGGCAGTTCTGTGTTCAAGGAAGGTATGGCATGGCATTGTCACAAGTCAGAACTTTATCGGGATTGTACTTGATTGAGTGTGATGTCACAAACATTTGTGCGGATCTAGATTGTATTAAGGAATACAATAGGTTAAGAAGAGAGTATGCGCCACATTTGCCTCAATATCCTTTGTTTGAGAAACGTGTGGTAGGTCGGAAACGAAGAAATGTGACCAATAGTAGGGAGGTTGTAGCAAAAAGACGAAAAGTAGATGAACCCAAAATTATAAGCAGAAAAAAATGGATTCTGTTGAAGATGTTGTTGGTTTTCAATTTGACAATAGTTCTCGTGTCAATTGCTATGCTAATGTAGTGGTTAATGTTGTCTTTTCTCTAGAAACTTTAAAAGAAGAGATTGTGCTCAATTTGGATCAAAGATTTTGCAGTTTGTTGAATTCTGTGTTAGAGAAATGTAGCACTGATAGAATAAAAATAGAAAGTGTGTCTGAAATTCGAAATCTGTTAGACAAATGTTCAGGTCAAACGCAATTCTCTCAAAATATTCAGCAAGATTGTCAGGAGTTTTTAATGTATATGCTTGATGTATTGCAAGATGAAGGTGTAGATGTAGATCATCTGTTTGGCCTTTCTTATCAATGGCAGCATGACTGCGAGAACTGTAGGTTATCAAGTACTACTAGTGTAGACTCAGAAAGATTTATATATTTAACTTTGCCAGACAGTAAATCAGTGTCCTATAATAAGCTAGTAAAAGCAGCTGATCACAACATGGAGTGTAGCCAATGTAAGTCTGCAATGATGTCAACATTATTTATACGAACATATGGCCAGTATGTCATTTTAATGTTCCAACGATGTAGGCCTGATGGAACAAAATTGACAACTTTAATTAAAAATTTTGTGGCTTCGCAGTTGTCAATATCAGGAAGGACTTTCGTAACTGCAGCAATTATATATCATGACGGTCCTTCAACAACATCAGGACATTACACAGCTTATTTGAAGTCTAGAAACGGCTGGTCATTCTGCAATGATTCTGTTTTAACTTTAAAAAAAAAATTGCCTTTTGACCTTAAAAATTCTTACCTGGTGTTTTTACAACCAAAATTTTAGGGAAAGAATCTCGGGATTTGCTCTGAGGAATTTCAAGAGGTTCTAATGGTTCCTACACTATTTGGCCTTGAGGATAAGTGTAGTACAGAGTAAAAAGTTATTTTTGAGTTTTAAGTAGTTCCTGAAAAAAAAGAAGGTTTTCTTACAGAAAGTGTTGGGCACGGATTAGTTAAAGGACAACAGAGTATTCTCCAAAGCAAACGGTGTTCTTACCATAACACTTCACGTCATGGAAAAATAACAGCACTTTGAATGAGTTCAGAAAAACTGTTTCTTTTAATAAGCTAATTCAAGCAGCCAATCAAAACATGGAGTAGAGGTAATGTAAGTCTGCAATGGTGTACACATTTTTTGAACAAACTTTTGGTTATAATGTCATTTTAAAATTCCAACTATATAAACCTGATGAAAGTAAGTTTTCAACTTTAATTACAAATGTTGTGGCTACACAGTTGTTGATTTTAGGAAGAACATTTCTAACTGGAGCTATTATATGACATGATGGTCCTTTGACAACATCCGCTTATTACACAGCTTATTGAAAATGTAAAAAAAGCTGATGTTTCGGAAATGATTCACATTTGTCTATGAAACAATGTTGCCTTTTGACTTAAAAATATTCTTACTTTCTGTTTTCAGAAGAAAGAATTTAGGGTAGGTAACTGGCCTATAATGATTCTAGGAGTTGATATAATTTTATGTACTGTTTTAAATTGCTTTGTGATTAAAAGTGATGTAGAGAATTAAATAATTGTAGTACTCATAGAGGTAGTGTAAGTCTGCTTCATAGTAAGCAGTATCAGTGTCATAGGAAATGTGGAACATGAGTGAGCAAGAAGGGTGAGATATTACTAGTACAGGATTGTGAAAGTGATTTTGAACGTTTTCTTTCTGAAAGTTGCGGAAAAAGAAAATTACGGGATTTGCTTAGAAGAATTCCAAGAGTTATAAATGGCTCTTACACGATTTGGCCTTGAGGAGAAGTGCGGTAGAGAGCGAGAAGTCATTTATTGTATGTAACATATTTGTCAAAACAATGGAGTTTTTCTTTCAGAAAGTGGCGGGCTGAAAATAATAACAGCACAACAGAGTATAAGCTGTTCATAGGATATCCTTCGACGTCATGGAAAGTAAGTTACTTTTGAGGAGTTCTGATTTCTGATTGGTTATGTTATATGGGTTTTTTAAACACAATCATTTTGATTGTGTTTTTTTTCCCCCGCTGTTATATGATGAATACCTTCAAGTCACTGTTTTTAGTGAAATTTGATATATTCTGAGAACAGGAAAAATAAACCATTTAACATGTATAATTAATTCTGTACTTTTTGTATTTATGATATACATTTAGAACTGTGTAGGAGGCATGGAGAAACTGAGGCTTCTGTAAGTGTCAAGGGAGGTGAGTAATGTACATTTCTCTGTTGCATACAGTCCTCACCTTCTGCGTACTCTTGGATATGCTAGACTACATCTGTACAATGAGATACCTAAGCTGAGGAAATACAGGTGATGTGATTGTTAAATGAGCAAAAATATTTGCACGTTTTTCAATTATATCACCTGTGTTTCCTAACATTACGAATCACATTGTGCAGATGAGGTTTAGGCCTGTCCAGGGAGACAAAGGAGGTCTGGCCTTTGTTCAAGAGTGCAGTGGACTTGACTCACTTCGTTGGTAGGCCTGCACATGTATTATCTCCTCTGTACTCTTCAACAAGCCTAAATTTAATCTGTAACTCTGAGTAGGCCTCACCTCAAACAAATCTCTGGATAGGCCACCCTTATCGGCATCCTGAAACAATCATTTAAAATGTTAGGGGCAGTTTTATGATGGCCGTGCGCCTCTTTTGTGCCGCCGTTGCGTCACTTTTGTGACACAGCAGCAGTGCAAAAGATGCAACATGTTGCAAGATAGGCCTCACTTCATCTGCAACAAGATACCGTCAGTTTAAAATGTATATATTTAGGACTGTGTAGGGGGCATGGAGAAGCAGAGGCTTCTGTAAGTGTCAAAGTTGTTGCATACAGTGCTCACCTTCTGCGTAGTCTTTCATATGCTAGACTACATCTGCACAATGAGATACCTAAGCAAAGGAAACACAGGTGATGTGATTGTGGAATGAGCAAAACAAATTGAACGTTTTTCAATTACATTACCTGTGTTTCCTAACAATATGAATCACATTGTGTAGATGCCTCACTCAGTCTGTATCTGACACTCTTTCCTTCACTTCCTCTGTCTCCTCTCTCCCTCACTCTCTTTTCCTTATTCACCCTTTCCTTATATAGTTTACCTTACTCACTTTCTTTTAGTAGATTACACAACTTCAATTTAGTTTTCTCTTCTATCCTTCTTTTCTGTCACTGAAAGTATCTTCTTTTTTTTCTCTTAGTAATTTACTCTATTTCAATTTCTTTTTGTCTCTTTTTGTCTATCACCGTTTCTTTCTCTTTTTTTTCTGCATGTTTATCTCTAACTTTATTTCTTTGTAAAATTGCATGATTGTCAATCTTTTCCCTTGTCTTTTCTAATTTTTAAATACATGTTTTAATATTTTTCAAATTTTTGTTCTTTCTTTCACAGATTGAAAGTATAAAAATAACAAGTGACTAAGTTAACGACAATTATAAGGTAAATGTTTTGTACTCTTTTCGTTAAATTTCTATCACATTTAACTTCTATTAGTTCCACTGCTTCATTTCTTTAACCCTCAGTTTCCTGCCTTTGCTACTTCCCTCATTCCTTTCTCTATTACATACTTACTCTACTTTTTCCACTCCTTTTCTCAGTCCCTCTGTTCTCATAGTTCCTCACTCCTGTTCACTCACTCCGTCTCTATTACTCTCACTGTCTCTGACTGATCACTCTTTCACTACTTGTTCATTATGCTTTCTCCCTGTAGTTCAAGCACACTAAGGGGCATATTATCAACACAGGCGATAAAATTATCGCTGCTTTTATCGGCAGAAAACTGCCGCAAAAGCGGCTTTACCGGCAGTTTTCTGCCGCAAAAGCGGCTTTAGCGGCAGTTTTCTGCCGATAAAAGCAGCGATAATTTTATCGCCTGTGTTGATAATATGCCCCTATGTTATTTACATTTCTTTGCTGTTTCAATCATTCCTTTTCTGTCACTTCTTCTTTTCTGCTTTCTGTTTTTTCTCTCTGTTATTCCACATGTTTTAACCTTAGTCACTATCATACATCTTGTTTTATTCCTATTTACTTTTGCTCACTGTTTTCTTAACACTTTCCCTCAGGATTGTTCTGTTAGTCCGGTTCTATCCCTACCTCTTATTCCACATCCTTTACTATTTTTCTTCTTATTTTGAACATTCACCCACATTCTCTAAGAAACTCTTGTTTATTATTCTTCTACGCTCTTTTTTTCTTTCACTTCCTTATCTATTTTGTTTTTCACAATTATACCCTCTTCCATCTTTTCTTCGGTAAATAGATCTATTAAACAGTATCTCTGTGTTACTCCCTCTAGCTGTCTTTCTTTTAACATTACTCTCTGTTTCCTTCCCTTATACTTACTCTTCTTTTTTTTTTTTCTTTTTTTTTCTGGTTCGCTTCCGGTTCGCGTACCGGCGCGGGAACCGGGAAGCGAATCAAAAGAAATAGAGGTTGCCAGAGTGCTAAACATTCTAGCAATTTTTTATAAAGGGGAGGTAGTTCTGAAAAGAACTTTTTTTTTTTATTATTTTTGTTGTTTTATATTTTTTTATTATTTTTTTGAACATTTTTTTACTTTTTTTGTATTTTTTGAACGATTTAAAAAAAATGTTGTTTTTTTTGAGGGGGAACAATGAAAAACAGGCATTAGAAAGGGCTCAACAGGAGCAAAAAATTGTTTTTATTTTTTGGGACGTTTTGAGCACTTGTGGTTTTCAAATGCTCTGTTTATCAAATTGATACTCATATTTGCACATGAGAGTAGGTCACCACAATAAAGGCACACTATCTTCATGTGCACAAAATTCTGTTGGATGTTTGGGACCGTTTCCCTCGCCTCTGGTCCCGACAGAGTTACCTGTGCCGATGTACTGGCCACAGGAGTTGGTGGGTTGTCTTGGAGGTGACGCATCTCTGCAACGCTGTAATTCAGTGGATGCCACCTCTGCATATGACGGTGCATAGTATAGTTACCATAAATATACGTTTTGCCTGTACCTCTAGATAAAACATCTTTACAAATGAGGCATGTCACATGTTGGGCATTCACTTTTTTTTGGCCTCGAGGAAAAGAATAAAACTGCCAAATAAAACTGTCTTTGTGGTGGAATTTCCGGGGCTCTTCATGTAAGAACTGCCTCCTCTCTACTTCCTCTTCCTCTTCTTCTTCCACTTCCTCCTCTGGGTCGGGAAGGAACTGTGGAGGTGGTCCTTCCTTCCTAGGTGGTTGTGGTGGTGGTGGGGGTCCACCAGCTGCAGCTACTACAGATGCCATTATTTTAATAAGCAAAAACAGGTCTTCCTCTCACAAAGATGAAAGTCAGAGTGAGGAAAGAAGGTGGGGGCTTTCATCATTTGGGAAAAATAAATGTTCTAAACCAATGAAAAGTGTTATTTTTAGGTCACATGACCTAGCCTTACATCATTAGGAAACCAAAAGTGAAATGAACCAATAGAAAGTTTTATTAACAAGTCACATGACCTGTTACGCTTACGTTCCGCGCTCCGCGCCGCGCCCCAGATCGATTCCGGGGAGCAGCGCTTCGCGCCTCCGTTCGCGCTCCGGAGCACTTCCGGGTGCGCTAACGCGGCGCGTCATAAGACTCATTACGCGGCAAAGCGATACGTCGCGCTTACGCAACGCGTCACGATGTTGTTTTCTAACGCGGCAGTTGCGCAAATGGAACGTTTACCGGTTCGCGGACCGGGTCGCGGCACCAAATTAAGCTAACGGGAAGCTACCCGGTGCGCGGACCGGTAGCGAAACAAAAAAAAATATATATATATACATACAAAAATTATATTAAAAACATATAAAATATATTTTTGGATTTAAAGAAGAATACATTTTAAAGCTTTTGATATTTGCTATTAAAAAACCATTGAAATTCACTGAAAAAACCATAGGTTATAGACCATATATAGTTAGGAATTAGCATTTACAAAACCTTGAAAATTCACTGAAAAAACCATAGGTTATAGACCATATATAGTTAGGAATTAGCATTTACAAAACCTTATTTTACTCACACAAAACCATTGAAATTCGCATATATAGTTAGTTGCACTAACTATATATCGCGCACCCGCAATCCACTGCTGATCATGTCACATATTACATCATTCATGACATGGTCAGTGACATCACTGATGACATCACTGATGACATCTCAAATGACATCACTGATGACATCACTGATGATCTGTGGACAACGTTGATTGGACCAATTCCATTTTTGTCTTTGGCATATATTTGAATACACCAAGACAGTTCGAGGAAAAAGTGACATCAATTGACGAAAGGTGTCTTTTAGAAGCATTTCCAAACCTACCCCTGTTAATGTGCCTAGATCATTCCCACCACAGTGCACTATTATCAGGTTAGGTTCAGGGAGTTGCATAAAAGTTTTCACCAATGGTATCAATTGGTGACATCTTAATCCTCTTTGGCCAATCCACGTAATTTGCACATTTGGTAAGTCAAGGTTAGAAATTCCTCTGTTTGCAGCATATTTTTCACTCCAGTGAATATAACTGTGTCCTACAAGCCAAACCTTCATTTTCAAGGTAGATGCAGTAGAACTCCGATGGGTTCTGGAAGTGGAATGGCAAGTAGATGGTGAAAGTCACGATAAAAAAGTGTGTGAGGTTTGGTGTTGATAAAAAAATGAACATGATTGGTTGATTGTTATACCTCAAGATTGAAGACTACGTTGTATGTTACTGTTTTTTTAAAACCAAATCTTCTATTGGTCGTGGAAAAAAAAGAAATGTAAAACAACAGTGGATAGGCAGGTGTGTTTGGAGGGAAATGAGCCTTGATTTAGAACGTTGAGATATGAGCCAGGTGCAGAATGGGCTGTTACCATGGTAACAGCCAGAGAAGGCAGAGGGTGAAGGGTGACCTTTATGTGACTTTGAAAAAATTGAAAGGGATAACCAACTAAAATGTTAATTTGATTATGAAATTGTGCGGGAACAAATATGATTGGTTGAAGAGACATATATGAGTGTGTATTGACAGAAAATCTATGCCATTATTCTTTGGTTGCAGTGATAGAAGTATTATTGAGAGCTCCGTCAAACAGCTATCGTTTTGCTACTATCATTGTTCTACATCTTATAAAGCATTGGTAAAGGTGAGTGTCTAACTAATTCTTTTATGATGTACCTTTAAATGTGGATGGATTACTATTTTTGATTATTTGACTTACAGTCTCTAAGCAACCAAATTTTTAACTTTGTCACGGTTTTATTTGTTTTCAACTACTGTTCCATTTCATTACATCACTCTTTTTAAACATTGTTTCTTTGTAATTATTAGTTTTAAATTACGATTAATAAATTTGATTAAGGTCAGTTTTTTGCTAGGGGGACATGAACGTTTAATAAGTAGGAAGAGTGAAACTGGAGGGGCTGTTAGAATGGGCAAAACAAGTGCAAGGCCTAATTAACATTCAAATGGTTCTTTATAGAGATGTGAAACGTTCAGGTGTATCTGGGATGTATGTTATCTCGGGCTTCCACAGCAGACGTGAGTGAGGGGGCTGAAGTTGTGTGAAGTTAATGAGGGTTGTGTGCCGTTTCTTCACTTTCTTTCCAGTGTGGATTATAGTTTTGGATTTATTTGTGGTATACTGAATAATTGAAATATAAAATATGATAAAATAGACAGAAATTAATTGAGAGATTTGGGAGCATTTCCACATAATCTGAAAAGTTGGTTACAGATCAAAAAAAGAATTAGCAGAGACACACATAATGCAGGAAGAGAGAGAAATGGTAGATTATATGTCATATCGTCGATAAAAAGAGCGAATGCTTTAGGTATTATAAACTTTCAGTTTGAGGAAAAAATTACAGTGTGGTTTGTGGTCGAGGGATGAACTGGTGGGGGTGGGGTGAGAAGGAGAGGTGTCCCAGTACAATCAAAAGAAAACTTGTGACCATGAGGTTGTATACAGGTTCGTGGAGTATATGCCTTCATAAATTGACGTAGAAGACCGAATATACATAGAGGCTTCTGTGTTGCGCCGTGTGACTCTATTTTCATCTCACTCCTGCTTTCTGTATCAGTTGCTTTGTGTTATCTTAGTGTGTGTGTGTGTGTGTGTGTGTGTGTGTGTGCGTTCAGTCTGGGCTGAGGAAGTTTGTTCTGCAGGGAGACACAGATAGTCGCATCAGAGTACTTGGCAGGTTTCGAAAATACTATTTATATAATTGGGATGGTTTTTGGAAGCGTTAGTCAGTGTATGTCGAGTTTCAGAATTACCGCTCGGTCGGCTCCACAGAGCAGAGGGTTTGTCGTAATTCACTTCTTGGTTCCTTTCATTTTTCACTTTGTTCTCCGATGGCTGGCAAAGAAGTGTTTGTTATAGTGGAGATGAAAGGGTGATAAGTAGTGAAATACGACATAGCGCGTGCTCTGTAGAAGCGGGGGAGCAGTGATTATCAGTCTGAGTGAAGCACAAGTGGGGCGCTGCTTGGTTACAGTAATAAATTATTTTTTTCCCAGAGGTACGATTGTTGGCATGGTTCACAACCCGCAAAGAAAGGCTTGACGGGCCGTCGCAGTCCAGCGGGTTGCACCATGAATAATTGAGGTTGACAAAAGAAAACATGAACTGAGTACAGCTGAGATTACGTCAAACACATGAATACAGTTTTAGTATACAATAATTTCAGTTGTGAATATGGATTAAAAGAGGGAACGTATATATTTGAAATATTTATTCACTGATGCAGTGCTTTGAAGCGAAGATTATTATCTAATACGAGTAAAGATATTATAAAGAAAGTAATGGGCATAGTTACTAGTCCATACAACACAAATGATGGAAATGTAGTATGAAGCAAAATGAATAACGTTTGAAAAAACATATTGTACAGACTCGTAATCAAATACATTAAATTATATTGCATGTAAGAAGGTGTCTTTTGATTTTAAGTTCAGTAATCATATATGAAAATGCTAGTGGTTAAACATCACCTCATTAACAATTACTTCCCTGCATACGAAGCACTATCAAGCTTGTTGTATGGTATTGTGTAAGGAGATAAAAACGCGCCAAAAGCGAGAACTTGTCTGGAGGAGCAAGTATGTTATCTGCAGGGACGTTCGAAAATCAGTGTTCAAAAGAAGTACTGTATTGAGATAATTTTTTGAAAGGTTTCAGTACTCGATGTGACATACAGGTTGATAAGCAAGGGTAATATCAGTGTAATAATATACTTTTCAGTTATGAATCAAAAATATTTCACTAGGCAGAAAACAAAAGCAGCACATATGTGTGTAAGGCGGAAATAGGAGTAGAAAGGGAAAATGGCTATAAACGATATAAAAAGTCATTGTAACTATACACATTTATCAGGGCACATTTAACCATATTTTAACCAGCCTTGCTTCGAGAATATTTCAAATGAGATAAGATAACATAAGCTAGTGATTTGTTGAAATTAGAGCATCATGAAATGTTTTGAACAAAATCGAGTAGGTGAGGAAAAAAAATTAACTCCACATAAAACACAAAAATCTCACCAGCACGAAATTGCAATGTCCACTGTTAGTAAAGCCAATAGGTCTGTTTATATAAAAAATAAAAATAAAAAATACAAGAAAAATAGGGAGGGAAAAAATAATTAAGACGTCAATGGCTTGCATAAGAGTCAACCTACCATTGAGTAGGCAAAGTAAGTAGCAACCGCTTCTAAAAGGAAGTCATTGTTATCGTCCGAAAACAAGTCAGCCATCCAATTGAAAAAAGGAAATGAACATACATGCTCTTTAATTACCGGAGCCTCTAGTACCATCAGAGGACAATTCAGTAAATTTTCAATGTAGCTGTGTGCCAAGAAATCTTGTGCCGCTGCGAATATATTCCAATGACCCAGAACTCCATGTATCGCTGCAAAGGCCATAATCCCTCCGTCGGAACAAAGCTGTTCGTGATCAATTAACGGATTCATGAGATGATTGTAATTCACTTCAGGAGATACCGAGTTGCAGAGACATAGGTCCAGGGCCCACATGAAATCACAGCTCAGGCAATGAAATACAGGTTGCACACAGGTGAAATAGGAAAATCGAAATGATAATCCATATGATGCACTCAAAGTCGCGAGTGGTAGGATGCCATAGTACTCAAGCATCTTGTGGCGAAACAGTTCGAAGTGCTCCAGCTCGTTTGCGAAGACAGGACGGACATCCATTTTGTAATAAAGAAAATAGGAACAGAAAAGTAGCAGCTGCTGGTAGTAGATCAGGAAGTTCAGAAACATAGGTCAGAGAATATGGAGTGAAGAGTAGCAGAATGCCTTTAAATAATTTGGTGGAAAAAAATCAGTAGTTGCAAAAAAAATCGGCCAGCTGCAAGTGGAGGAGCGTTAAAGATTATGAGAGTCACCTCAGGAAATTGTAAAGGAAGGTCACTATTTAATAAGGTATGCAGTTTTCTGTGAGTGTTAGCTAAGTGAATGAGATATGTTTGTGAACAGATGCTCGGGTAGCTTGATTTTGTGACAATAAGGCTGTTGTTCAAGTCTGGGGATGGAACTTTGAGTTCAAGGCCGGATTTCGCGGCCAGATGGAAACATCAAGGTTCCCATGCGGGGGTGGATAAACTATATTTTTACAGCGGGGTATATGCAGAGTGACTATTACAGAGTAAGGCTTGTCGTTTAAAAAATCATAGTAATTGACATTGCTTGAAAATAAATAATCACTGCTGAGTGTTAAGGTAAAATTCGGCATTATAGGAGGTACCGGTGTACCTTTGAAAACACATGCAACATTACAGCGCTTCCTGTT
Source organism: Lissotriton helveticus (assembly GCF_964261635.1). Taxonomy (NCBI): domain Eukaryota; kingdom Metazoa; phylum Chordata; class Amphibia; order Caudata; family Salamandridae; genus Lissotriton; species Lissotriton helveticus. The sequence goes on from NC_136069.1 coordinate 513,686,527, forward strand.
AAATAAGTCATGCAATTGGTAGTGCCTGGATGTGAACGACTAATTCCATGTTTCAGTACGCTGATATCTATACAAATATATTTTTGGGGCGTCTCTAAGGGATTAGTAAGTAAAAGGGAGCGACTTGGTTTCATGTTACTAAGAGTTACTGAGCCGGTAGTATGTATTTTTGTGAAAAAAATCTGTGGAATTTAAACATTGAAAAAGCGCAAAAGATAGAGTAATTAATTCAAGGATTAGGCATGTTGGAGGTGTAGCTTCTGACTAAAAAGGGTAAAGTGTCTAGGCGTTGAATGTGGAAACCGAAAAAGAATCGTGTGTGATGGAAAGGAAACGTGGTTTGAAAATAAAATTTAAAGGTGGAAAGGGAGAGGAGACATGAAGATAGTTTCAGGGTTTTAAGTTTGCCAGGTCTTTTCGGGTGTCAGTAGAGGCAGTTTCTTAAAGCTAGGCTGGGTGTGTATCGGGGTGCACTTTTGAGCTCTGCCATAGGTAGATTGTTTTTTTTGCTGGCCTATCGTGACAGCATGGTGTTGCAGTACTTTAAGAAAAACTGGCAGAGCAAAAACATAGGGTGCAGTACAGACACGTTCAGAAAGTACATGTAGATTATGTGCGGTATTGATATTTTTATGATATGCACTGCTACACAATCTTACTTAGTATATTTGTTACCCAATACATGTAGATTATGTGCCGGGTCTTTTCTAACAAAATGGCGGTCAACAATTCTTGATTTCGTCCGATTCGAATGTTGACAGGCGTTAAAGAGCAAATCACAATTCCGCAAACTGAAAATTTTTGCAGTTTTGAAAAATAGCTAAAATTACAAAACTTAAAGCCCTGAAACTATCTTCATGTCTCCTCTCCCTTTCCACCTTTAAATTTTATTTACAAACCACGTTTCCTTTTCATCACACACGATCGTTTCTCGGTTTTCCACATTCAACGCGTAGACACTTTACCCTTTTTAGTCACTTATGCGGCTGTGCGCGAGCGGCATTGTGATTTGCTGTTTTAATGTCTGTCAACATTCGATTTGGAGGAAATCAGGAAGTGTTGACCGCCATTTTGTTAGAAAAGACCCGGCACATAATCTACATGTATTTGGGTAAGAAATATACTAAGTAAGGTTGTGTAGCAGTGCATATCATAAATATTGCATGTAGTATCCTGGCAATAATTAAACTTAGTTAGGCTTTAGGATATAAAATGGATAGAAAATTAGGGAATGTATCTGTTAGGCATGATATTTGGCACAATGGGTGTATGTTGTCTAATAAATATGTCTGTAATATGTTAACTAAAATTCAGTTGTTTATTTTTTTTAAGAGTGTTTGGTGCTGAAAAGCAACAACCTGAAGTCAACGTGACAGAGTTTACAACGATCAAATTCGTTTTTACAGGTGAGTTGAATTTTTTTTAATGACAATTCATTTTTGTGCAGATTACCATAATAAGGAAGATTTTTTAGAATATTTGCACTGCTTCTCTTTTGCAGGAGGATTTTATTTTCTAATTTAAACATGTCTGTACCTGCTTGCACTACATATGTATTTTGAGATAGGGTTCCACTGTTTGTTGGTACTATCTTTTTATGGGCCGGGTACATGTGTTATTTTCTATGCAGTTCGGGTTCATCTATTCTTTGAGTGTAAGAGTTTGCTCTTTACGTGGATTAATTCTTGCTAAGTCATCATTATCTCTCTAAATTATGCTGTATCATTTGTGAACAGTCGTTTTTCTTGATTTATAGAGGTGTATTAAGATATGGCTGTTGGCGTGATGGGCATTTCTGGTGCATTTCTGTGACTGTACTATCTATTTGCACCCTATTATATGCATTTTCACAGGTGTATTATGATGTGGTCAGTCGGAGGCCGTGGAGGGACTTACGGTGGGGCAGGGAGGTGGGGAGGGGGAGATGTAGGGTGGAGAGATCTAAAATTTGGCATATGGATAATTGCAGGTAAGTATACAATTCAATTAATAAAACAAATTTTGTAGCGTACACAGCATCTCATTTTGCGATGCAGTGCGCACTACAAAATTTGTTTCAATAATTAAATTATGTATTTACCTGAAATTATCTATATACTGATTTTTAGGTCCCTCCACCCTACACCTCCCCCTCCCCGTCTCCCTGCCCCACCGTAACTCCCTCCATGAGCCACGGCTGAATGTGGTTTCATATGGTTATGATGAAATGTTGCACATTCGATGAAATTTACATGTTCAGTATGCTGTTTAAAGGTACAAGCAACTGCCTCTGTGGGAAGTAGCAATCTGTTTAGTGAATGTTTTAATTGGAATATTGTGAGTCACCCCTTCAGTTTGCATACAGTTTGAATCACAGTTTGTAGTGGTGAACTCAGAAAATAGATCCCTACAAATAAATTAGAAAGTGTATAAATAGTTCTACAGCACACAAATCCTAAAAACAAATTTCACACTAAAATGTGTTTTTACAGCACAATTTCAATTAAAAAAAGTTAAAAGGGATAGTGTTAATGTCCAGGATCATAGTGTCAGTTTCTTTCTAAAATCAAGAGGAAGGTGCTATCTTAATCTATGTAGTTAATGTCTTAAAAAGTATGAAAATGTATGTAGTTTAAAGATTAGTCAAGGTAATTTTTGGTTATCTAATCATGAAAAAGATATAATTTAGTCTTTATATTTTCATAAAAGGACACAGAAGACAGAAAAGAAGTACTAAAATGGAACATTATTCTGAAAATATAAATGTACATTTTGAAATTGCAAATGAACTTATAAAAGATTTATTAGAAGGAATATTTGAAGAGGAAACTGGCACAGAAAATGTGGAGTTTATGGACTGCACTTTTGATAGTGCATACTTAGAAATGTTGGAAGAGGAAGAAGAAGAGAAGTTGGAAGAAGAAAATAATATTAATGAAGTATCTGATGAAATGATGCTACAAGTGCTTTTAGAATACGAATTATTAAATGAATAAAATTATTTTTGTTTAAAAAAATAATCTTGAAAACATTATTGTTGTACTATTCGTCGGTATTCTCCTTTTTGAGAATGAGAATAAAAGTTTTCATGAAGTGTATAATAGATTAAAGGTAAAAAAATTAAAATCATTAGGAACACCTACAATGCTTGAAAATTAGTATAGTATTTATATGCCTGAAAAATTAGATTAATAAAATACGTCTATAATGATGACACAGGTATGGACTGTCCTATATTTAGAACCAATATTCACTATAGGATTTGCTACTCTGTTCAGAGACTGTTTCTTTGTGTTTATTCTAGTTATAAAATCAAGCAGTGGTTATAATTTGTATGTTATATGGTAGTAGGGGTCTTTAATATTTTTTAACTTTTTTCCAAATAGATTGTCATTTATATCACAAACATCAATCACTATGCCGACCAGAAATGAAAAAAGAAAGCTGTATAAAAAGACATACCATTTGAAGAGGAAAGAAGGACAAGATTTACATAATCAACAAAGGACGGAGAGCAGCAAGGATTTTTAAAAAAAGTTGTGTCAAAAGATAAGGTAATTGGATAATGTTCAAAAGGAAAAACAGTTTTCAGTATCTACAAGGAGAAATAGAAGGAAAAAGAAAAATGTGTCTGAAATCAGTGGTGAGGAAAATATGCACAGTAAAAGACATGCTAATCAGTTTGCGGAAATAAGGAAACGTATGTTTCATAAGAGAGTAGTTTTGAATTTATTACAAAAGGAAAAAGTTTCTAAAAGGAAATCTGCTTTTTATAAGTAGAAAAAATATATAGAGGAAGTTGTGGATCATGCGTTTGAGACAAAAAAATGTTATTTATTTTAGTACTTAATAGAATAAATACACTAAATAAGGCAATCAGAGTTTTAAAAGCTAAGAGTAAATGGAAGAGACACATAAATAGAACTAATTTTTGTAAAGTCTTTTCTGGGAAATGGATGCATACTTCAAATTCTGAGCCATTTTTTAATGAAGAGAGTTACTTTCAAAGTAACGATTTGTTGCATGCAGTTGACACCAGTGGTCGAGCGTATGAAGTGAAGGATGGCTGTCCTATTGAGAAAGAGAAAATTGAGGTTAGAAATCCAGAAGAGGAAATAGGTGGAGAAGTTTTACAGGGACGTGCTCATGCTCCTGTTTATAGTTGGAATTGCAGCAGTATTTGCAGTGTACGACAGGATTCAATTGATTTCTTTCGCCATTTCTTACGTAAGTACACTAAGGAAAGTCTAAAAAAAAAATTTGTAATGTTGCAAGAATTAGATCGTTGCAGAGTGCGAGAAAAAACAGGTTTGGAAGGCCATTCTCTGGCTTGTCTTTCTAAAAAAATATGCCAGAGTGTTTTTCATCACTTCAGGATGTTAGCAGTGCATCATACCAAAATGAGAAAATTAGTGAGAAAGTTGTATTATGCAAAAAGTCCAGCACTTAACCTAAAGAGTTAAATAGTGCTCTTTTGCATGGATGTGCATTAGATGTGAAGAATATTTGTGCAGACATTGAGGTAAGTTATTTTGGTCGAGATGTAGACAATGCAGAAACTGATATAGTTATAGAAGGAAATGTGTTGGACATTTTAATACTGAAGATTTTGAACAGGAAATAACAAAGTTTAAGGTCATTGCAGGTGAAAAACCAAATTTAACTTGTGTGTGTTGTCGACGCATTCATTACAAAAGTCAAACTAGGTTAGTAGATTTATATTTAAAAAGTGAAGATGAAGATAATACTCAGTGGAAAGAGTTTGCGACTTATTTGCTGGTGGAAAACTATTTTGATTTGGGTTTTGAGCAACTTATTTGTAAATATTGTTATAATAAATTAAATGAGAATAGAATGCCTGCTAGAGCTGTATATAATAATCTTGAGTTGATAAATATTCCATTGGAACTGAAGGATTTAAATACTTATGAGACTATTCTGATTCAATGTGTACATCCTTTTCAGGCTATTGTTCGTATGGAGCCTAAGACTGGGAAATAAAATCCTTCAGATTTACAAAGAGGATTAAAGGGTAGAGTTGTATATTTGCCACTTGATTTAAAAAAAATATGGAGACAATTGGTATTGAAAATGTAGAAGAGGAACCTCTAGTTATTCTAGTTAATGGTGTACCTACAAAGAGTAGGAAAATCTGGCAAGATTTAGTGGATATTAGGAAAGTCAAAAAGGCAACGTTTTATTTAGTAAAAAATAATAAATACTATAAAAATGTGTATGTAGAAGAAGAGGATGTAAGTGAAGAAGAGGATAATGATTTGTCTATTGGACAAATTGAAAAAGTTGACTTGTCCAGAAGTGAAGAAATTTTGAACATTACAGTGTTCATTCACTGCATTCGAAAGAAGCAATGGGGAATGCTATTGAGTTATTTCAGATGAAAAAAGCAGAAGGAAGTCCTATTAGTGTATGGGAAGAAAGTTTGGAAGATCGTTGTTTCCCACAGTTATTCCCAACAGGTGAAGGTGCGCGTTATGATGATCGACCTATGCAGATTCCTGCATCTGAGTACCGGACAACAAGATTATATGCAGAAGATCCCAGATTTCGTCAATGTATTCCATATTTGTTTCATCTTTTGTTTGAGAGTGACTTATCTGGTCTTCCTTATGCAGTAAACCATATCTTAAAAAGTGGAGTGCATCTGCAAAATGTTTCAGCAAAGGAATTTATGGATAAAGTGCAACAGAAAGATAGTGTTTTGGATTCACACCTAATTAATTTAATGGCATGTCAGCGTGGTACTAATGAGTATTGGTACCTTCGTCATGGAGATTTAAAATGCATGCTAAGAAACTTAGGAGCACCAACATGGTTTTTAACTCTAAGCTGTGCAGAGTATGCCTGGGAAGATTTACTTGAATTTCTTCGAGAGGCGAATGCAAATATTGAAAATATAAACTACAAGACACCAGGAGAATTGTGTTTGTTGGATCTGGTTAATGTTTGCAGATATTTTAATCATAGATTTGAAGCTATGATGTCTTTTATTACAAACAAGAAAAATCCACCGCTTGGTGAAGTTCTGGATTTCTTCTGGAGAAAAGAGTATCAAGCAAGAGGTGCTCCTCATATTCATATGCTACTATGGATCAAGGATGCTCCCAAATTTGGAAAAGACTCCGATGACACTGTACTGTCTTTTATTGAACAATATGCCACTTGTGACATACCTAACAGTACAACTGATAAGGACTTAAGAGGAAAAGTGTTACGGTTTCAAAGACATCGTTGTGGAAAATATTGTCTGCGGAAATTCAAATCAAAGGATAAATTCTATACTAAATGTCGTTTTGGATTAGCACGACCGGTGCTTTCAAAAGGAAGAGTCAACAATTTGATGTCATCTTTGCGACATAATATCACAAGAGGATCACCCAAAAATACCTACAATTTAGGAAGAGGTGAAGAGTCCAAATATATAAATGATTACAACCCTGTCATTTTGACCATGTGGAATGCTAACATGGATATACAATATGTTGCGGACAACTCTATTGCTGTGGCTCGATATGTAACGTCTTACATCACGAAATCTGAAAAGACGGAACTGAAGGAGATGTGGGAAGATATTTCTCATGAAAAGAGCCTAAGCAAGAAATTGTATACGTACAGTTTGAAGATGTTATCTCATCGAGAAATTGGAGCATATGAATGTTGTGATCGATTACCATCAGCAAGTCTTTATGCGAAATCTCGAAGTATCCTGTGGGTGAGTTTAGGTCTTGCAGGAACACGAAACCGTGTTTTGAAAACTGTGCAAGAAATTGAATATTTAGTACTGAAAGAACCAAACAGTAAAGACATTCTGAAAACAAATATGTTGGATACATACTATCCAAATAGAAGTACTCTGCTTGAAAACATTTGTCTGTATGAAGTACTTGAAAAATACACTTTTAAAAAGAATATTAGAGAGAATGTTGAAAAAGGTATATACGCTGTAATTGGACAAGAAGGATGTCTTGTGAAACAAAGAAAAGGACACTTGATTAATCACCGAAAACTGAGTTGCGAAAATCCAGACAAAAGAGAATTTTACTATTTAGCTCTTTTGCAACTCTTTAAACCATGGCGTACTGAAGAGGAACTACTTGGAGACTTTGTTAGTTATGAAGATTCCTTTAACGCATCTAAAAGTAGTATAGAATGTCCTGTTTTTAGTAAATATCTCAAAATGTTGAATGACGAAATAGAGCAAGAAGCAACAATTGCAGCGGAGATTGCTAGAGAAAGTTCACAAGACACTCAAAGTTCTGCATCGTTGAGTCAGGATCCACTGGGAGAACCAATTATCCGAAATGAAGCAGCCACTGCCATGGATGAGGTGGAAAGAGCAATGTAGCAAACTCAAGAGGATATAATAAACTTAGAAGAATTGGAGAAGGAACTTAATCTTGAGCAAAGACAGATATATGACGAAGTGACAGAGCACATTGAGCAAGGTTTTCGTCATGACAAAAAAGAATGCTCATGTATGTCATTTGAACCTATTCGACTATATGTAAGTGGAGAAGCTGGAACAGGGAAAAGTTTTCTTATAAAAGGAATTACTACATATCTACAGCAAAGAACTCAGTCACCACTGTCTTGTGTTGTTACTGCTCCAACTGGATTGGCAGCACATAATATTAAAGGTATTACTTTACATCGTTTACTGATGCTGCCAGTTGAACATGAAAATAAATTACAATATCACAAGCTATCTGGAGATGCTTGTTATGAAGTTTCTAGAGTCCTTAAAGAAATGAAACTTCTCATTATTGATGAGGTAAGCATGGTATCCAATTTAATGCTTGCTTTTGTACATTTAAGAATGCAACAGATACTTAAAACTGACTAGGATGTGTTATTTGGAGGGAAACATGTCATAGTTTTTGGAGATCTACTGCAACTACCTCCTGTGAAATGACAACCTGTATTTGAAACTGTTACATATGAAGACACCAGAAAGTGCCTCGGCAGTATTGGAAATGTTAATATATGGTCACATTTCAAATATACTGAACTGATTCAAAATATGCGACAGGCAAAGGATACTAAATATGGAAATGTTCTTCAAGATATAAGGATTGGAAAACTAACTGAAGATGCGAAAGAAAGTCTACGAACACGATTACTTTGTAAGTTGTTTCCCAATGAAGATAATGTACCTGAGAAAATATATAGTAAAGAGGAAGAAGATAAGTCAGTCATATTCTTGATGCCAACTCTAAAAGAATGCTCAGTTTTCAATGACAAAATGTTGAAGTTGGAAAATCAAGAAATTAAGAAACTGGAAGCTAAAGATAAAATAGAGCATGAAGGAAGTACTATTGTTTTGTCTGAAAAATTAAAGTTAAAAGTGGATACTCTTCAGAAATCTATATCTAAAACTGCTGGCTTGGAGAAGAATCTGTATGTATGTTTAAATTGTCGGATTATTTTACGGTGAAATTTACTTGTAGAAAGAGGTTTGGTGAATGGAGCAATGGGTAATATTGTTGGTTTTGTAAATTATCCAAATAGAGATGAGATTGAATTTTTACGAATAAAATTTGATGGAATTGAGGAAGTTCAACAATTCAGTCGCTGTTCAAGTCGTTTTTTACTTGTGAAAGACTTGTATGTCCGTCGGAAACAACTTCCAATTTGTTTGGCATATGCAGTGACTATTCACAAATCTCAAGGTTTAAGTGTAGATTGTGCTTTGGTAAATATTGGAAACAGTGTATTCAAAGAGGGTATGGCATATGTTGCTTTATCTCGAGTTAGAACTTTATCTGGACTTTATCTAGTTGATTTTGATGAGACAAAGATTAGTGCAGATTTAAAATGTGTGAAGGAGTATAATAGGTTAAGAAGAGAATATGCTCCAAGTTTACCTCAGTATCCTTTAATTAAAAAGAGTATGGTTGGTCAGAAAAGGAGAAATGAGGAACAATGTAGTAACGTAGTAGAGAAACGAAGAAAAAAAGATGAGGCTGTCATTGGTAGATGTAAGAAAAAGGTTAGTACTACAGAGATTGTTGGATTTAAATTTGAAAACAGGTCTGGTGTCAACTGCTATGCAAATGTAGTGGTTAATGTGGTTTTTTTTCTAAAAAGTTACAGGAACAGATTAGAGAAAATCAGGAGCAAACATTTTAATGTTCTTTAAATTCTGTGTTTGAAAAATGTAGCAGTGGTAATAGTGAAGTAGCAAGTGTTTCAGAAGTAAGGAATGTTTTAGACATATGTGCAGGACTAAATCAATTTTCCCAGAATATTCAGCAAGATTGTCAGGAATTTATTATGTATATGCTTACAGTTTTGGAAGAAGAAGGTGTAGGTATTGATAGTCTTTTTGGCCTTTCTTATAAATGGGAACATATTTGCGATAATTGTTCATTTTCAAGTAGTACTGACATACACACAGAAAGATTTATATATTTAACATTAACAGATTGTAAAACAGTGTCCTTTAATAAACTAGTTAAAGATGCGTATCAGAACATGGTCTGCTCTCAATGTAACTCAGAGATGTTATCAACATTATTTATCCACAGATATGGACAGTATGTAATTTTAATGCTTCAACGATGCAGAGCTGATGGAAGTAAATTGTCAACTTCAATTAAAAATGTTGTGGCTTCTCAACTATCTATTTCTAGAAGAACATTTGTAACTGTAGCAATTATTTTTCATGAAGGGCCTTCAATATCATCAGGACATTACATAGCTTATTTGAAATCTCCAACAGGCTGGACGCTCTGCAATGACAGTCAATTAAGTTTTAAGAAACGTTTGCCTTGTGAGTTAACAAATTCTTATCTGATATTTTTGCAACCAAAATTTCAGTAAAATTACTTGGTCTAGTCAGATTAATATTGTAAAGATATGAAACTGTGTTGTTTAGAAATATCATGTGATTGAGGGTGTTCAGACCTAGAAATTAAACTTTTATGTGGCAAAGTCATAGTATCAGGTAAGGTTTCCTTAATGTTTATGGTACAGGACATGTTGGAATTAACTCATACTATTTGGCCTCGCGGAAAAGAATGAGATATCAAAATGTGGACTTGAGATAAATGTTTTTAGAACATACTTACTCAGAAGTTTGTTGAGAGGTACTCAAAAAAAACTAATTAACTCAGACTATTTGGCCATGCGGAAAAGATGAGATATCAAAATGTGGACTTGAGATAAATGTTTTAGAACATACTTACTCGCAAGTTTGTTGAGAGGTACTCAAAAAATAATGAATTAACTCATACTATTTGGCCACGCGGAAAAGAATGAGATATCAAAATGTTGACTTGAGATAAATGTTTTAAGAACATAGTTGCACGGTTATTTGTTGAGAGGTATTTAAAAGTAACTGGTATACTTTAATTAGTTTGTAACTATGGAGTATGTGCTGTGCTTACTCAAGAAATTGCGAATTAGAGAAAAACATTTAAGACATGTTTTTTTCTAGGTATTTATATTATGTATAGAGATCTTGTACGGGTTTTTTAAACACATTCATTTTGATTGTGTTTTTTTTCCCCGCTGTTACATGATGATTACTATTGAAATCACTGTTTATAGTGAAAATCAATTTATCTGAGGACAGCAAAAATAAACCATTTAATATGTTATCTAAATTAATTTTGTAACATTGGATTTTGAAATATGTATTATAACAGATTTTTTTATTGTCTTCCACAGATATTACATTTATAAGGCAAGTACAACTAATCATATGTGAGAGTTTCGTGTACCTCTTTCTTATTCTTATTTCTTTCATCCTCTTCCTTTGTAAGTGGTGTTTAGTCATGGTTATTCCCTTTAACTGCATTTTTTAATTTTCGAAACCTGTTTCTCTTACATCTTTTCTGTTAGTATTCTATCCAGTCTATCTAACTGTTCAGTTTGTTATTTACGTTGTTTTATGCTGACTCACCTTTATTGACCCTGTATCACCTTTCTTTCTTGATTCTTAATTTCTTTGTCTTACTGTATCTTATAATGTGTTCCTTTACTCTGTTTTAATTAATTTTGCTTTATTTCCAAACTAAAATCTATAGTTTAGTTCTCTTACCCTACTTCATTTCTCTGTATGTCTTTCTCTTACACTCCTTGTCTGTTTCTATTCCATTCATCTTCTGTCATTCATCCTTTTTCACTCTGTTACTCTTAGTCTTTTTCCTTTATTGTAACTATCTCTTTAAGACATTCCGGTACTCTTAGTCTGTTTATTTTACAGACTGTTTGTTTTGTGTATTATCACTGATCATACTCTCATTTTCTCTCTCACTTTACTTTCCTTTAAACAGTCATTATTTCAGTGCTAATATTTCTTTCAATTACATTTTTTTATTTATTGATTAATATACTACATATCCAGTCTCGGTCTCTTTATGCCCCTCAGTCTTCTTTTCTTCACTTTTTGTTTCATTCACTTCTACTTTGTTTTCTTTTATAAAATGACATTATAACCTTATTTTTACTTTTGTTCCACAGATACCATGTTTTTAAAAGATTTTAAGTTTTCTTTATTACTATTTCCTAGGTAAGTATACAAAATAAAAATACTTTTTCATCACTGTGTCATTTCTTTGAGTATCCTGGTCATACCAGTGTCGTGTTTTATGTGACCACTTCCACGGAGGATTGGCTGCACTGTCACAAGGAGCCTCTTAAAAATTAATTTAAGAAATCAGCCACATTTCTTGGAGTCACTTCACTAATGCTCATGTGTCAAAACATTGCAGGTAAATGATGTGTGTTAAAGAACTTTGGGGCACATTATCAATGGGGTTTTAGTCTGCTTTTTTGGCTTTAAAAGCCAAGAAAGCGGAGATAAAATAATCTCTTTAGTACGTACCTGATGCTAACAGCAGTTTGCAACAACTTTTAGCAGATAACGACTATCTTGTGACCCACATTGTTTGTCTGTGATATTTATTACTATTGACATGCAAAGTTAGTGTTGCAAGATGTTAGTGACTGGAAACAGTTCCTAACATTGCTATCTCATTTTACCTACTTTTGAACATATTGGTGCAAAGGTTGAAAATGTCCAAAACCTAATAGCTGCCCCTGAGCAGTTCTTAGCTATGTCATGTAATGGGCGGTAGATAACATGACTCAGAGCAATAGCTCGGTAATGCATGAATATTGCTGACTTTACAACAATATTTATGTGTTTGGATCGATTTCTATCACTTCGGACAGTGGTTTACAAAGTTTGATGATCTGTGCTTTCCTTAACCTATTCAGCAGTTTACAGTGCCTCCCCACCATTTTTATAACGGTGGGTAGGTGGTATGTATGTCCTATTATTTTTCCTAAAGTAATTGGGACATATTCATTAACACATGGAATCATCCGTTCACTGTTCCAGCCATCTGGTCTCTTGTCCATCCACCCTTTTAGTTTACTGATGTATCCATGGTTTTGTACATCTACCCCCTAATTAATCTTTACAATCATCCTTCCACTTATCCTTTCATGTACCATTTCAGTTATCAATTTATCCATCCACGCATTCACTTGCCCATCATGTACATTTTATTCATTACTCTATCTATCCTTTTACACATCCATCCACTAAATCATTGATCCATCAGGTGTTTTTTGCTCATGCATCCATCCTTTACCACATCTATCCTTCCTTTTAGCCATTTATGCACTCTTCTAGCCATATATCCATCAATTTATCTTTTCTCTCATTTATAGTTTCCCTCATTCATTTATTCATTCATTTTTTCTTTGATTATCTAACCTATCTCTTTTCATTCATCCATTCATCCTTTTAGTAATCGATCCAGTCATTTAGACATTCCATACTTATTTACTCACCCAGCTTTGTACTTTATAATGTGAGCTTTTGTCTGCAAAGTTGTAGGGAAAAGAGGCCTATGAAGAACAAAGTACAGCAAGGGGTGGGGTGCGGTGTGGGAGAGTTCACATTGTTTCCGTACATAGGCAGACTGAAAACGTTGAAGTTATCAGTCATACATGATGTCCAGTAACAGGATGTGAGGTTACTATAAAATGGTGTTGTTTCCATGGCTTTAAGCACTGTTAAAAAAATGGAGGGGTCTTTTCAAAGGAGGTGTTGGATGTAATTCCGAGGGCAGTTTAAAACACCTAAGCTACAAATATGCGTTTAGCATAGTGTTGTGCTCGACTGGTGTTATGTTGTATGTGTCATTGCATGCAGATATGTAGAACAGCAACTATCTTTACACCAACAACAAGTAAAGACTATTGGCTTTGACAACGGGTGCTAGTTCCTTTAAGTACAAAAGCAGTAACCATGGCATTGTTGAATATATTAATAAAAATACTGCTGTTCAAAAATGATGAGAGAATGAAAGAACGTTAATCTGTTTTTTAAATTTTCTTTCATAGCCTTCTTTAAAGGAAGTGTTTTCTAATATTGCATGGTGGTGGTTTTACTTTTTTCATCTAAGAGAATGCCTTCTGTTCGTTGAGGCAGGAAGAGCGCTATCTGCTTTAAAAACCTTGACTGCCATATTCTCATTCAGTAAGTGCCAATGAGTTCCATAGATAATTTCAAAGGGCAGGAGGGGCTGCTCCAGGTGCAGTGAAATTCAAGGCCGTTCCAGCAGCGGCTGTCAGCCTTCTCACAGGGGAGGAGCGCGCAGCTCTCTGAGATGGATACAGTTACACATAACAGGGTAGTGACGTCCGTGGAATTTACGGACGGTTGGTCACCCTAGTCTGCGCCGTGCCCTTGGCACCTCATTACGGCGCACTGGGGAGCCGCGGTGCACAGTTTGGGAATCACAGGTTTTGGAAGTAAACCTTGATAATTGCAAGACTCGTAAGCGATAAAAATTGCCGCAGGTCGACGAAAAAAATATTGGAACTAAGGCAACATAGTGATAATTATCGCTAGTTGTTTAGGGAAACCAGATTTCTAAAGGCAAAAACCGGGACATTTCAGAAAAATAGAAGAAGGACTATGATTTTACTTCTAGTGATGAGAGTGCTCGTTAGCAGAGAATTACAGAAGAGGCAGTAAGAACATAAATAAAATGTAATTTTTAATCTGTGTACGTTGCCTGTCAATTACATTGCATTGTGGAAACAACACGTAATTTTAACTGCTTTGTAAAACATAAAAAATATTTCTTTCCACTTTCAGTCAACTCTCTCTAAAAACGGGGAGATGAGCAATATGTAATGAAATTTGCTGGGATAGCTGGTTAAAAGAAGGGAAACCATCCTGGCAAAACGGGGACGCCTGGTGAATCTATACTTGTTGTTAATATGCCCTGAACATCGTATATTTGACTTTCGCCGACTATCGCCAGAGTTTTCCGCAGTGTAACTACGTAATTATTATTTTGAATATATATGTGATAGTACTCCTGTAACAGCCAGCGGCAGTTAACATTACCGCGTGAAAACAAGCGTTGTTTTTACGCACTAATGTGTGCCTTGTAATTAGGAGACGGGGTTGATTTAGTTTTATTTTCCACAACTCCATGTTAACGCTGCCAAATGCTTCATCAAAGCAGGCCGTGGCAGTCGTACGATAAACAAGTTTATTTAAACTGTTTTTCTAACAATAGCCGTGTTCGTGATAGTATTTTCGACTGCAAACACATTTTGCTTGTGATTTAACGTACGCCTACTATGCAGGTCATTAACTGTCTGTGCGGCACACATGCAAAGTGCTCTTACGGCAGGCGCTGTTATGACGTTGTCACAAAGGTGTTGAGGAATATTTACAAGGATACGGAAGACATTATCGCCGCCCTTAACGGCAGGAAGTTGCCGATATAGGGGCGAAAACGGCGTTCATAATATGCTCTATGAATTGCAATCGAATGTAATGTTAGATATAAAGACATATAACATACGTTTCGATTGGAATTTGTAGAACATAGGGGCATATTAGCAAGGACGGACGATACATTTTCGCCGCTTTTATCGACAGGAAATTGCCGATAAAGCGGCGATAATGGGTTTAATAATATGCCCTATGGAAATCCTATTGAAGCCCATGTTAGATGTGAAGACATCTAACATGGGCTTCGATAGGAATTCCATAGAGCATATTATCAAGCCCATTATCGCCGCTTTATCGGCAGTTTGCTGCCGATAAAGCGGCGATAGTGTATCGCCCGTCCTTGATAATTTGGCCCATATTATGAAGACGATTATCGTCGCTTTTTTAGCAGTGTTCTGCCGATAAAAGCGACGATAAATTATCACGTCTTCTTCATAATATGCCCCAAGTATTGCCGCATTCTTCAATAATTATTCTGAAAATGCGGCGATACTTCAGCTTATGATTAGAGCTCTTTTTGGTACAATGAGGTAGTTCTGAAAAGAACTTATTTTTTTGGGTTTTGTAGTTTTTTTACTTTTTTTTATTTTTTGACAAGTTTTTTATTGTTTATGATTTGTTAAACTGGAGCCGAATTTTTGAACTGTAATACAGGAACATAAGAAGTTGTTAAAAAATTAACTGCATTCGAACCTTTCATGGTCATTAATTCTTCTTTCTACAAGAGTGAGGCTCTGCTCCCCGTACACAATCATTCCATCACACTTGTTGCATTTCATATGCACTTTCGACAAAAATGGTTTCAACTCCAACTGTGCAGTAGATGGAGAAGCAGGTCGTCTTCTCGATGAAGTACTGGCCACAGCTGGTGGTAGTTCTGTTGCCAGAGCTCTTGTCGCTGCCTGTGCATATTGCACAGGATGGACTTGGCTCACATGTCTCTTCATGGTATGAATCGAAAAGGAATACTTTTTGGAAGGATTACCTCTTGAAAGTATTGTGTGACAAATTGTGCAAGTTACTTTCGGAGCATTTACTTTTTTTTGATCCTGAGGATAGGTAAAAAAATTGCCAGATGAAAGATTCTTTTTTTTTTTTTTAAAGGTACACGAACATTTTCTTCAGATTCCGAAGATGAATTGCGTGCAGCAGCCATTTCAGCAAACTCTGCGGAAAGATGAAAAAGGTTCTTCTTCCTTGATCGCCAAAAAGATAGTGAGGGAAGTTGGTGGTTTCTGGAAAATTGCAGAATAGAAACTACTATGAACCAATAGAAAGTGTTCTTTTCAAGTCACATGACTTGACATGCATGTATTAGGACGTATACGCGGTGACGAAATCCGGACACGTACGTCATTTGGAAGTATCGGTCTAATTTAATGAAGTTTTAAAACGTGAAAAGGAGGAAAGGTAGACTTTCTCTGATGTTGTATACCTTCATATGGGGTCCCAAGAACAATACCGATAAAGTATAAATCCTTTTTTTAATCTGTAAAAATACTGGGGTACGCGCACCCGGTCGCACACGACAGTACAAAACTACGTTTTCCAACATTTAGTGACAAGTCTGAAAACGTTAAAAAGAAGGTAAGGTAAAGACTTCGTAAACCTCTAGCGATTTATAAGGAGTCACAAAACAGTTCTGACAGTAAAGAAAACTTTGTAATCCGATAAAAACATTTCTCGAAATTCGATGATAAAAATATAGAATACATTGAAAATATAGTTAATAATTCGCATTTAAAAAACCTTTGACATTCACTGAAAAAACTATAGGTTTTAAACACTTTATAGTTAGGAAGTAGCCTTTAAAAAACCTATGAAATTCACTGAAAAAACCATAGGTTTTACACACGTTATAGTTAGGAAGTAGCATTTAAAAAACCTATGAAATTCACTGAAAAAACCATAGGTTTTACACACGTTATAGTTAGGAAGTAGCATTTAAAAAAACCTATGAAATTCACTGAAAAAACCATAGGTTTTACACCAGTTATAGTTAGCTCGAAGTTTTACTCGCATAAAACCATTGAAATTCCCACGTTATAGTTAGTTGAACTCACTATAACTTGCGCGTGCAATGCACTGTTGATGACGTCACATATTACATCACTCATGACATGGTCAGTGACATCACTCATGACATCACTGATGACACCATCCTTGTGACAGAGTGACAGACCTCCTTTCACTGTAATGTAACCCTTGAAACACATATTCAAAGATAGAAACTTAAATTTAAAAAAAATGGAGATACCCATACCAGTTACAACAACCAATTCAATAATTCCTCCATCTATACACAGATCCACTCATTCTCCAATAGTTCTATATAGTCACTCATACATATAGTCAATCATCATATGTAGTGATACACCTATACATCCTGTTACACACCGACAGTCATCCAAAAGATACTCTCACACATAGTCACACATGCAAATAAACTATTGAACATCCATTTATTTGTGTATACAGCTATACACACACTATTACTTTACTTCTAAGGAAACTTACACATATGTACTCTCTTAAATAATCACTTATAGAAGCACATACTTATTTAAACAGGAACTCTTACAATCTCTTACTCTCACATATACTCACTTATATACAGCAATATTCACATATACTAGATTAAAACATATGTAGTTACTGATAAAGACACTAGTGAACAGTCATTCACTCACTAACTCACCCATACAGTCCTGCACATATGCTGTCTTCAAAACAGATACAAACAGTGAGTGAGTGATTCACTGTATCTACCACCAAACCATACAGACACTCATACTGATACTAAAAAAAAATCTAATAACCCATATACATACACATGTAGGTACTCACCAACCCATGCAGCCACTTATATACAAAGTGAAACACTAATCCATATATTTAAATATTTAAACATTACTCTCTAATATATGTATTCACGAAGATATTCAATAACATATACATATATAACACATATTTATTTTTCACAAAGACATACATTCACTAGATGGTGTCATCAGTGATGTCATGAGTGATGTCACTGACCATGTCATGAGTGATGTAATATGTGACGTCATCAGCAGTGCATTGCACACGCAAGTTATAGTGAGTCCAACTAACTATAACATGGGAATATATATATATATATATATATATTACCTACTGGCGGTCGCCAGTAGGTATATATAGTTAGGATTTTTTCTCTATGGGTTTTTTGAAAATTCTATGTCTAATAACTTTGGCGTTTGTGGACGGAATCGGCTGAAATTTTCAGGAAAATGGCACATTTTGTTTCTGAGCAGCCCTTGAAAATTTGGGGGGGGTTCGTCCAGTGGGGGCCGAGAAAAAAGGGGGGTCCCAAAACGTGTTTTTAACATTGAGTTTTCCATAGGGCGGTTGGCCTCACTTTTAGCCCGAACGGCTGAATGGATTTGCACGAAACTTGGCAAAATTGTAGGGACTGGTAGCCCGATGTGCCTTTTGTAGGTCTCAATATATGTGCTCCAGTGGATTTTGAGAAATTAACGTTTAAAAAAAGATATATATCTGTAACAGCGGACCGGTTAGCGCTCTGGTTCGCGGACTTTTCGCGCAACGGAGCTTTGTGAAGCGAAGCTGATTGGTTCTCCGGCGTCTGTCAACATTCCAAACAGTCCGTAGCGGCCGCCATCTTGTCTCTCGGTAGGATCGAGAGACAAGAGGAGGTCAAAACAAAGGGGGAAATAACTATAAGGGGGCATAGTAGATCCTCGCTGACCCCCTAGGTTTGATGTGGAGGTTTTAAAAGGGCCCCGCGGGGCAAAAAAAAATAATAAAAATAATAATCGAACGGCTGAATGGATTTGCACGAAACTTGGCAAAATATTAGGGACTGGTAGCCCGATGTGCCTTTGCTAGGTCTCAATATATGTGCTCCAGTGGATTTTGAGAAATTAACGTTCAAAAAAAGATATATATCTGTAACAGCGCTCCGCTTCGCGTAACGGAGGTTTGCGAAGCTGATTGGTCATTCTGTCACTGGGCTATAGTTGGGCTACATCTGGCTGATATTTGGGCTACATTTGTTTTTTTGTGTGTCTGGCGGCCATCTTTGGGCTACATTGGGCTACATTGGGCTTCATTGGGCTACATTCGGCTAATTAGCAAATAGCTCATCGCAAACTAGGAATGGTAAAGAATCGCTATTTATTCCTTAAAGTTCGCTATTTAGGAAATGCAAATAACTTTGATGATACATATGGCGGTTCATCTCTAACAAGATAAGAAGCATAGGGATACATTTATGATGACTGGCGCATCACCAGGGATGTGTTAGTCATTCTGTGCCGCTGTTCCGTCACCTATGGTGTGCTGCATTTACAATGCGGCGCATCACGGGGCAAAAACAGCACAGATGCGTGATGTATCTGTGCCGTAAAGGTGGCGCATTGCTGGAGTTGTATCGCAAGTGTGATGAAGCTCCAGCAAGGGTCGGGGGTGCCCCTGTCGCAGGGTTTCTGTTCTCACACAGAACTGTGGACAGAGGATTGGAACCTCGGCGAATTAGGGTGTCCCAAAACTCACGTTAGTAATCAAAAACTATTTAGCAAGCTAGGTACAGTGTCACATTGGATATAACAAACTCTCAATGTTTAGACAATCCAGAATATGAACTTATAGTACCTCAGGATACGTGGAACTCATGAACAGTCGGTCGTTATATATTTCTTAGAAACCAGAACATGGAGTTAAGAAGAACACATGTGTATTTGAAATGTTTATTTACTAATGCCGTCTTCTCAGGCGTAGTACCTTAGATAATAAAAGTACACATATTATCAGTAGCAAAATTACCAGCATAGTTACTAGTACATAAAAAGTGAATGGTGATAGTATGTTAACATGCTGTAAATGAATAAGAGTTAGCAACACTTATAAGCAGCCGCGGGCCGTGGAGGGAGTTACGGTGAGGCAGGGAGGCGGGGAGGGGGAGAAGCAGGGTGGAGAATACAAGTACACATATTATCAGTAGCAAAATTACCAGCATAGTTACTAGTACATAAAAAGCGAATGGTGACAGTATGTTAACATGCTGTAAATGAATAAGAGTTAGCAACACTTATAAGCAGCCGCGGGCCGTGGAGGGAGTTACGGTGGGGCAGGGAGGCGGGGAGGGGGAGGGGCAAGGTAGAGAGGGCTCCACCCTGCTTCTCCCCCTCCCCGCCTCCCTGCCTCACCGTAACTCCCTCCACGGCCCGCGGCTGCTTATATCTCACCCTCCCTAATACACATATTATATTATTTGCTAAGAAGGTCTCTTTGTGTTGGTTTAGGGCGTGCCCATACTTTAGTGTCTTAGATTTGAAGGAATCACATCAGCATACACCAGCTCTCTCTTCATGTGAACCGCATCAACTGTTGTGTATGTGTGTTCGGCAAAGCAATATAAAACCCGCCTCATGCCCAGAATTGGCAGAAGTTGCACTTATGTTATGAGTATGAAGTCGTGGAGATCAGACCTCATAACAATTCTGTATCGTGTTGTTCTTGAAACTTTAGCACTCGCTGTACAGATATAGTTTAACAAGTAAAGCAGATAGTAGACCAATAACATATTATTCTCATGTAAACCACGATGAACTACTAGGTGGAAAGCTAAAGCAACAACTAAATGTCGTGTGCAGAAGTTGCAAAAAAGGAAAAATGGCGTTTAAACCGGTAATGAGCCCATGCTAACTTAACACGGTGTAAAGATATCCAGGACCTAGATGACACCTCCCCATGATCCGGAAACGAACTGAATAAGATAATAGAAGTGCCATCTCATGAGAGCAGATTGCAAGTTTATATGTGGACGGTCCGCAAGGTAAAGCATTAAAAACTAGGAAAATTCAATGCTAAAGAAAAATAAAACAGCCAAGTACTTTATCGAGTCTTAAGCCAATAGGCAAGGTAAATAATAAAAACTTGACAATTAAGTCAATGAATTGTCAATGAAATGCTAGTACTCAGCATATGAAACATGAAAAAGGTCTATGACATAACTGTGTATGCAAAATAAGCTGCAACAGCCTCCAACAGGAAGTCACCGTCTTCATCCGAAAACAGTTCAGCCATCCAATTTAAAAGCGGAAAAGAACATACGTGCTCTCCCAGCACCGGATCCTCTATCACCATCAGAGGACAGCTCGGTGGGTTTTCAAGAAAGCTGTGTTCCAAGAAAGACTGTGCTGCCGCCAGTAAATTCCAGGGACCAAGTAGTCCATGCATCAATGCCACAGCCATAATCCTTTCGCCAGGACAAACCAACTCGTGAGTAATGATAGGAGTCATCAGCTGATTAAAGTCGACGTCAGGAGAAACCGGTCCGCAGAGACACAAATCAATGGCCCAATCGAAATCACAGGTCAGGCAGTGAAATACAGGCTGGACACAGGTGAAGTAGGAGAACCGAAAAGATAATCCATATGCCGTGCTTAATATCGCCAACGGCATTGTGCCATAATATTCTAGCATGCGATTGCGGAACAGTGTCAGCAGCTGCAGGGTCGGAGGTTGCATAGGAGGGACATCCATATTTAAAAATGTAAAAAAGCACAAGAGCGTCCGCTGGTAATGCAAGTAAAAATGCAATCCACGAACCAGAGTGGAGAAAATGGAATGAAAGGGAGCAGGGATGACTCCAAAGATTTTCTCAAATGAAGTCACGAGACCACTGGTAACAACTTTAAAAAAGTGTGCCAGGGATTTTGTGGAGGATGCGTTAAAGATAGTCGGAAACATGTTGCTGAAATTGAAAGGCAAACCTGTGTACGGGTGTTCGCTATGTGAAGTACGAAAGTTTCACGGGCCGAACTCAAGGCCACCTCTCTCTGAGACAAAAGAGCTCTTATTCTTGTCATGCCGTTGAAACGTGTCCCAAGGTTGGTATTTGTGGCCAGATTGAAAACTCCCTATGTTCATGTGTGGGAGGAAATAGAACATTTCTGCAGCAAATAACCCGTTCACTTACTGTTACGATAAAAGGAATACTTTTAATTAACTCAGAACAATCTTCATTATTGAGCATCAAATAACTACCATTTTCCAACAACTTGAACGTGGGGATGATAGCAGGAACTGGCGTGCCTTGCAACACGCAAGCCATATTTGGTCGGTGTTTGTTGCATGAATCGTGTAACTGTATGTGCCTACACATTAGTGAATGATCTGGCGTCTCAGTGCATTCCTCTCCATTCAGATAAACTTCTTGATCATCTTTGAAACATCTGTATGTGTATGGAAGCGACCAGACCTCATGAACAAAAGCACTACCTAAAGGTTCATAAAGACCTATTGGTATATATTTCATACAATTTGAAAACTTATATAAAGCAAAAGGCAGCGTTATTAAACCGTGGATAAGGCATGTTGCCAAAAAACCCGCAATCCTCTGCTGATGATGTCACTGAGCATGTCATGAATGATGTAATATGTGACATCATCAGTAGTGGATTATGGGTAATAGTATCTCTAGTTTACTCCCCTATAGCTGTCTTTCTTTTAACATAAGTGTGTGTTTCCTTCCCTTATACTTACTGTTTTTGGTTCGCTTCCAGTTCGCGTACCAGCGAGCGAACTAGGAAGCGAACTAAGAGAAATAGAGGTTGGCACAGTTCCAAATATTGTACCAATTTTTTAATAACGGGGAGGTAGTTCTGAAAAGAACTTTTTTTTTTATTTTTCTGAACATTTTTTTAATGTTTTTGAATTTTTCGGAACAGTTTTATATTTTTTTGGGTTTTTCTTGGAGGGGGCAATGAAAACGATTCATTGTAAAGGGCTCAACAGGAGCAACAAAACAAAAAAAAGAAGTATTTATTATTTTGGGCGTTTCGGACAAACTTGCATATGATAGTCAATAGCTCTGTTGATCAGAGTGATGCTTCTTTCTCCGTAGGAAATGAATCCATCGCAAAATACGCAGGTGTGTTTTACTTCACCAAATCTCATTTGTATATTTGGCACCATCTCCCTGCCCTCTGGTCCCGTTACTTCCGGTACAACAGATCTTCTGGCCATAATAGGGAGATTATCTAGGTCGTTCCGAAACTGTGCAGCACTGTAGTTGTTAGGATGCCACCTAGTCATATGGCGATGCATTGTGTAGTTTCCGAAACTGTATTTTTTGTCGGTCCCTCTGGACAGTCTATCTTGACATATAAGGCAAGTTACGTATCTTGCATTTACTTTTTTCTGACCTTTGGGAATTTTAAAAAATTGCCAAATGAAGTTTTCTTTCCGGTGAGACGTCTTGGGCTGCTCAGGCAAAAACTGCCTCTCTTCGTGCTCGTCCTCCTGTTCCTCTTCTTCTTCTTCTTGTTGAATTACAACTTGAGCAGGTGGTCCTCTCTTCCTTGGAGGTGGTGGAGGTGGTGGGGAAGCACCAGCTGAAGCTACTAAAGAAGCCATTGCTCAGTGATCACAAAGGGTCTTTCTCTCACAATGATGAAAGTCAGAGTGAGGAAAGAAGGAGGGATTTTCATCATTTGGGAAAAACAAGAGTTCTCAACCAATCAAAAGTGTTCATTTTAGATTATATGACCTAGTCTTACATCATTAGGAAACCAAAAGTGAAATGAACCAATGAAAAGTGTTATTACCAAGTCACATGACTTGCTGTGTTTACGTTAAGCGCTTTGCAGGGCCTCCCGGTTTGCTTCCAGAAACCTGCGCTTTGGCACTCGCTTCGCGTACCAGTTCGCTAACGTAGCACGTCATATGACGTATCACGCGACAACGTGGAACGTCATGCGGACGGGAGGCGTCACGATGTTGTTTTCTAACGCGGCACTTGCGGTAAAGAAACGTTTACCGGCTCGCGGTCTATTTCGCGGCATCAAGGTCAGCTAACGGGAAGCTTCCCGATTCGCGAAGCGGGAACGAAGAAAAAAAAATATTTAAAAAAAAAATTATTCATAAACATATAAAATATATTTTTGGATTTAAAGAAGAATACATTTTACAGCTACAGATATTAGCTGTTAAAAAACCAATGAAATTCACAGAAAAAACCATAGGTTATAGACCATATATAGTTAGGAATTAGCATTTACAAAACCTTGAAAATTCACTGAAAAAACCATAGGTTATAGACCATATATAGTTAGGAATTAGCATTTAGAAAACCTTATTTTACTCACACAAAACCATTGAAATTCCATATATAGTTAGTTGCACTAACTATATATCGCGCACCCGCAATCCACTGCTGATGATGTCACATATTACATCATTCATGACATGGTCAGTGACATCACTGATGACATCACTGATGACATCTCAAATGACATCACTGATGACAACATCCAGTGACTGTATGTTTCTGTAAAGTTAAAATATGTCTTAGATATTGAAGAATGAGTGGATGTATAAGTGTCTGGATGAAGGATTTAGTAGGTGCGTGACTGACTGTATGAGTGAGTGATTAAATGTGTCTCACTGAATGCATGGGTTAGTGACTAAACTGTCTTAATTTGTGCATCATTATGTCTGTTGTGATGTAAACTGCTGCATGTGTTGATCATTAGCTATACGAGAGGCTATATGTGTTATTAATTGGTTGCCCAAGTATTTCTATGGGAGATTGAGTTTGTGTGGGGGTGGCTGGGAGGTGTGTGACTCTGTGCATAGATGTGTGAGCAGTTGATTCACTAGGTGTATGAGTTCAAGAGTGCATGTGGAAAAAGCTACATGGGCGGTTGACTGTGTGCATGAGTGTATTGATGAGTGAATGGATATCTCAATGCTACATGTCATAGTAAGTACATATGTAAAACACAGTACATGTGAGAGTTGGCATATATAAATAACTGTGCATGAGAGCCACTGAATGTGTGAGTGGCTGTATGGATCATTGTGAACTTGTATCAGGGATTGTATAAGAGAGTAAATATGTGTTAGTATATGTTTGAATAAGTAAGGTGTGTATAACTGTATAGTTGAGGAAATGGAGGTGAGATTGTTTCTTTGCATGACTGACTAGGTGTGTGAGTAACTCCATGGATGAGTGACAGTGTGTGAGTGTCTGTATACACTGAGTGTATCTAAGGTTATATTAGAGTCTGAAGAGGTTTATCGTATTAGCACAAGAATGATGTCAAATGAGATGTCATCAGTGATGTCATCAGTGATGTCATTTGAGATGTCATCAGTGATGTCATCAGTGATGTCACTGACCATGTCATGAATGATGTAATATGTGACATCATCAGCAGTGGATTGCGGGTGCGCGATATATAGTTAGTGCAACTAACTATATATGGAATTTCAATGGTTTTGTGTGAGTAAAATAAGGTTTTCTAAATGCTAATTCCTAACTATATATGGTCTATAACCTATGGTTTTTTCAGTGAATATATATATATATATATATATATATATATATATATATATATATTATAGTTATAGTTAGGATTGTTTTCCATAGGAAATCCGCAACATTCTATTGGGAATAACTTTGGCGCAGATTGAGGGATCTGCCTTTAATTTTCCTCAAATTTGCCTCGCTGCGCTCCGCTCCTTTCTTGAAAGTTTGGAGGGGATTCGTCAAGCGGGGGCCGAGATAAAAGGGGGGTCCCAAAACATGTTTTCCCCATGTTAATTTCCATAGGGTGGTTGGACTCACTTTTAGCCCGAACGGCTGAATGGATTTCCACAAAACTTGGCAAAATTGTAGGGACTGGTAGCCCGATGTGCCTTTGCTATGTCTCAAGATATGTGCTCCAGTGGATTTTGAGTAATTTAGGTTAAAAAAATATATATATCTGGGCGGAGCCTAACCACACATCTGATCTGATTGGCTGTCAGCACTTTATCCAAGAAGTGTTGGCAGCCATCTTGGGACCAATATACATGATAGCAGCTCATTAAAAAGCATTGTAGTTAATAGAGGGTTTTAGGACTTTAGTTACATTATAAATCATTTGTTGATGGTACCATACTCATTTTAGGAATTGTGGTGTGTTCTAAGGTGATTTTACCATGTGAAAAAGCCTTCTGCTGTGATATCATGAATCATGTTTGAAAGAAAACTAATATCTCATGATTTTCCCACAGTGGTTTGGAAGGGGATCTATAAGCTAAACTGAAAGCAAATTTTCTGTAAATTCACATTATCTTTCTCAGTCATGAGAATGAAGTCTGACATTCTCAGCAAAACATGTACATCCAACAAGGACAGAGACTGTCAGTTGATTCCTTTGTGTTCTACTGCAGCCTCCTAGAGTGTTCTAAAGAACAACTAGAGCGCTAACAGTCCTACTTATTACAAAGGTATAGCACACCTGAAGCCATCGTGATGGGAATAAAGTGGTAACTCTTAAAACATTTAATTTAAAAAGGAACAAAATGAGGAGGTATATTATGCCATAGAAAGTATTATTAGTGCTGCAAAAAGAAAAATTAGGGCACATTTTGAGTGACTTCTCAAATCCTCTTCTATTTCATAAAAAAATTCTGACATGCAGTCTCCCAAGATGGCCACCAGAGACAAAAGAGCCCAAATGTAGCCCAAATATCACCCAGATGTAGCCCAAGTATAGCCCAATGACAGAATGTCCCAGAGTGTTCCAAAGAACAACTAGAGCACTAACACTCCTACTTATTACAAAGATATGTCACACCTGAAGCCATCTTGATTGGAATAAAGTGGTAACTCTTAAAACATTTAATTTAAAAAGGAACAAAATGAGGGGGTATATTTTGCCATAGAAAGTATGATTAGTGCTGCAGAAAGAAAAATTAGGGCACATTTTGAGTGACTTCTCAAATCCTCTTCAATTTCATTAAAACAATCTGACATACAGACTGAGACATGCACTTTGAATACCAGCAGCAGACTTCCCTGGTGAGCAGTAGCTTTACTACAGTGATCTAATGAGCAACTAGAGTGCTAACATTCAGAATTTATGGCAAATGTGTGACAAATATGAATGCCTTCTTGATGGAACCAAAGTAAACAAGCATTGAAAATGCAATAGATCTCGCCCTCGTATAAGTTAAAGCCATTCTGTTTGTAATGAGGTGGGTTTTTAGCTTTGCTTTTATTAGTGTTTTTTAAACTTTCATGTCAATTCAATTCAAAAGACTTTATTCGGTTATATTTCATAAATAACCGTAAAAGTACATCAAATCACATAGAAGAAAAAACAATACATCATCATAATTAGTCATTTTAAAAAGAACAGTATACACAGAATTGACATAGGCCATGAGTTTAGTATAACAAGGATTCATATGATCATTTTCTTACGTAAATAAAAGATACTTTTTGAAAATGCCGCAACAGAGGCCACTGAAAAAATGTCCTCCAAGAGTTGTATAGCAAGAAAAGCAGGACGACACTGTCTCATATACATATATTTTAAAATAGGCATGATCCATCTTTTCCTAGATGTAACATAAAATTTACAAAAAAAGAGGATATGTATATCCGATTGCGTAGAGATGTTATCACACGGACATTTACAAGTTACCTTGGACCAATCATTTGTAGCAGGAAAGCTCATCAGTCTATACAAGGTACCAAACCTAAATCTGGTCAACAGAAACCTTTCTTCTTCTTTCATTTGAAGGTTTAGATAAGGCTGGATAATTCTTGGTTTAACTATCATTTGATGAGCATTTACAGTTTCAAACTTTCATGTAAATAACATGCGTCTGTATGCATATATTTATATGTATGCATGCATTTATATTTGTATTTATATAGATATACAGATTATATATGTTTAGATATGTATGTATATTACCTACTGGCGGTCGCCAGTAGGTATATATAGTTAGGATTTTTTCCCTATGGGATTTTTGAAAATTCTATGTCTAATAACTTTGGCGTTTGTGGACGGAATTGGCTGAAATTTTCTGGAAAATGGAACATTTTGTTTCTGAGGAGCCCCTGAAAATTTGGGGGGGGTTTGTCAAGGGGGGGCCGAGAAAAAAGGGGGGTCCCAAAATGTGTTTTTAACATTGAGTTTTCCATAGGGCGGTTAGCCTTACTTTTAGCCCGAACGGCTGAATGGATTTGCACGAAACTTGGCAAAATTGTAGGGACTGGTAGCCCGATGTGCCTTTTGTAGGTCTCAATATATGTGCTGCAGTGGATTTTGAGAAATTAACGTTCAAAAAAAGATATATATCTGTAAGCGCGGACCAGGCAGCGCCCCGGTTCGCGTACTTTTCGCGTAACGGAACTTCGCGTAGCGAAGCTGATTGGCTCTCGGGTGTCTGTAAACATTCTAAACAGTCCGGAGCGGCCGCCATCTTGTCTCTCGGTAGGATCGAGAGACAAGAGGAGGCCAAAACAAAGGGGGAAATAACTATAAGGGGGCATAGTAGATCCTCGCTGACCCCCTAGGTTTAATGTGGAGGTTTTAAAGGGGCCCCGCGGGGCAAAAAAAAAAATTTTTTTTTTTTTTTTTTTTTTCGTGGTTAGCGCCCGGTACGCGAACCGGAAAGCGTTCTGGGGAGCGTACTACAATGAAAAATGAATGATAGTCTTTTCAAATGCTGTATGTTAATTAATTGTTGGATTTTTTTAATATTTTTTTTTTCCTTTATCTTCCCAGGGAGTGACCAGGTACGCGAACCGTTGAGCGCCTCGGTTCGCGGACCTTAAGCGTTCCGGGAGTCCACCATTTTGTGTTTCGGTCGAATTAAGATACAAGATGGAGGGCAATTAATGTTCGGAATGGGTAGAAGGGGGCACTGTAGAGTTATCTTGACCCCCTAGGTTTTCTGAGGGTGGCTGAGGAGGTTTATATGTGCGAAAAAAAAACATTTTTTTAAAAAATTTCGCGAGGTTAGCTCCCGGTACGCGTACCGGGTAGCGCCCCAGGGAGTGTACTTTGTTGAAAATTAGTGAAAAAAGTTAGAGTAAAATAATAATTGTGAGTGATTAGATGTAGGGTAGCTCTGAGAAGAGCTTTTGGGTTTATGGTACATTTAGGTACTTATAAGTAGGTACCAATGCACATTCTTAAATTCAGAGTGAAAACTCTGTTGCCCTCATCTGAGAAGTGAACTCCATCTCCTCTGTAGATATCTTGCATGTAGTAACGCAAGTTATTGTTGTACAGGGAGCCCATTCCATGGTCTCTCATGTAAGCTGAAACAGATTTGTTTACATGCTTCCTCGACTTCTCAATTTGTGGACAAAATTGGTTTGACCACCTCCATTTCTGTCTTTGGCATATATTTGAATATACCAAGGCAGTCTGAGGAAAATGTGCCATTAATTGCTCAAAGGTGTCCTTTAAAAGCATTTCCAGACCTACACCAGTCAAAGTGCCCAAGTCATTACCTCCACAGTGCACAATTAACAGGTCAGGTTTTGGCAAATGCATAAAGGTTTTCACCAATGGTATCAATTGGTGACATTTTAATCCTCTGTGGCCAAACCACTTAATTTCCACATCTTGTAAATTGAGGTTAGGTAAATTCCTGCTTTCAACGTACCTTTGAGCCCAGTGAATATAACTATGACCAACAATCCAGACAGAAAACATGGTGAGAGAAGGTTCTCCTGCAGTCAGATGAAGTGTGGCAATGAAATGGCAGTTGAAAAAATGAGAGTGTAAAATGAAAAAAAAACTGTGGAGTTTCTGTGTTCATGAAGCAGTAACAGTGATTGGTGGATTTTGATTGATGAAAACAGAAAGTTAGGGTGCACGGATGTGTTCTTTGAAAGATGTATTTTGAATGGTCAATAAAAAATCATTAAATGAAAGAAAGCACTGGATATGCAGGTGCACTGAGAGTTCAGAGTTCAATTGCAACATTGTTGTGTGAACTTGCAAACACCAGAGTTTCTCCAAGAGGTGGTTGCTATGGAAAATAGGCAGAAAGGGCAGAGGGGGAAGGGTTTTCATTTGAAAAAAAGTGAGGGAAGACTTTTGATTGGGTGACATGAGAAATATGTGTGAAGAATTACAGCATTTCTGTGCTTTTGATAGCTGCAGACTCTGGAGTGCATACCTTTTGCTCTGCTGAAGACAAATTGGTGTGTTTCTTAGACTGTTTTCAAACTCAAAGTATTTGCTAAGGTGAGAAAATATTTCTTTACTTTAGATAGAGAATAATATGCTTTAAGGAGAAAATTATGATTTATGTGGCGCAAATTGCTTGTATATATGCTCTCACATGTGCATGGAAAATTTTGATTTTGAATGTTTGTGTTACATAGCCATGTTAAAAGTGACCCAACCATGCTGGAAAGCCAATCAAAAAATGATTTCATGTGTTTTAATGACATTTTAAGTCATTTTCCCATGTGCAGTGTTTAGAAATTATGATTTGAAAATCGTTTTTGTGGAAAAGGAATTGTTTTTAAATTCATGACAAGGACATAATGGTGTATGGTTCTTTATAAGGCAATTGACTGTCCCTGATGTTATTTTTCTCATTTTAGTGTAAGACCTTTCTCTGTGGCGCAAATTGCTTGTAAATATGCTCTCACATGTGCATGGAAAATTTAGATTTTGAATGTTTGTGTTAAATAGCCATGTTAAAAGTGACCCAACCATGCTGGGAAGGCAATCAAAAAAACGCTTTCATGTGTTTTAATGACATTTTAAGTCATTTTCCCATGTGCAGTGTTTAGAAATTATGATTTGAAAATCGTTTTTGGGAAAAAGGAATGTTGTTAAAATTTATGTGCGCCATATGCCCCCAAATTTCTTTTTTAGGGTTGCAGCAGGGTGTTCTTGAGACACCCCTGCACCTTTGGAATAAATTCCTAATTTGTGATGAGCAAATTGTTAATCGCAAATTGCACCTTCATTTATATGAGCCTCCTAGCCCATGGAAATGAATGGGTAAAATAGCAATTAGCAATTTGCTCATTGCAAATTAGGAATGGTAAAGAATTGCTATTTATTCCTTAAAATTCACTATTTAGGAAATGCAAAATAGTTTGATGATACATATGGCGGTTGATCTCTAACAAGATAAGAAGCTTATGGATTCATTTATGGTGACTGGCGCAATGAAGTAGACATCACTTACTTCATTGGTAGAGCTTTACATATATTATCTCCTCTGTATTCTTCATCAAGCGTAAATTTAATCTGGAATCCTGAGTAGGCCTCACTTTAAACAAACCTCTGGATAGGCTACATCTTATTGTTATCCTGTATTAATCATTTAAAATGCTAGGGACAGATTTATGATAGGTGTATACCTCTTTTGTGCCACTTAGAAAACATTGTCCATGGGGAAATGACTTAAAATGTCCTTAAGACACATGAATGTGTTATTTTAAAACGTTTGCAATTTTTTTGGGTCACTTTCAACATGGCTATGTGACTGAAACAGTCAAAATCTAAATTTGCAATGCACAGGTGGGAGCATATTTACAAGGAATGTGCTTCATGGGGAAAGGTCTTATAATGTAATATGGGAAAAATGACATTAGAGACACTGAAATGCCTTATAGAGAAGCATACACCATTATGTCCTTGTCATAAATTTGCAAACCATTACTTTTCCCCAAAAACGATTTTCAAATTATATTTTGAAAACACTGCACATGTGGAAATGACTTAAAATGTCAATAATTCAAAATTTGCGATTCCTTAAATGCAATGTATCAAAAAATATGTAAAAAATGATATTAAGGATTTGAAAACTACCACCAACTTCTAGTTTGTGGTAATTTGCGAATTCTTTTCAAAAAGCATTTTTTTCAAAAAAAAAAAGGTCCCATATGATGCCCATACATGCCATTAGGGCATGTAGGTGTGCCATATGCTCCCAAATTTCTTTTTCAGGGGTGCAGTAGGGTGTTCTTGAGATACCCCTGCACGCTTGAAAAAAATCCTATTTTGTGATGAGCTAATTGCTAATCACAAATTGCAACCTTAATTCCTATGAGCCTCCTAGCCCATGGAAATGAATGGGTAATTTGCAATTAGCAATTTGCTCATTGCAAATTAGGAATAGTAAAGAATTGCTATTTATTCCTTAAAATTTGCTATTTAGGAAATGCAAAATAGTTTGATGGTACATATGGTGGTTCATCTGTAACAAGATAAGAAGCTTAGGGATACATTTATGATGACTGGCGCAATAAAGTGCACATTACTTACTTCATTGGTAGTCCTTTATATGTATTATCTCCTCTGTATTCTTCATCAAGCGTAACTTTAATCTGCAATCCTGAGTAGGCCTCACCTTAAACAAACCTCTGGATAGGACACACTTTATTGTCATCCTGGATTAATCATTTAAAATGCTAGGGATAGATTTATGATAGGTGTATGCCTTTTTTGTGCCACTGTGCGTCACTTTTATGATGCAGCGGTGGTGGAAAATATTTGCTATGAGGTGACAACATTAAAAATTGATGCATTTAGGCAGATATGTCATGGTGTAAAAAAAAAACGTACCACATAAAACCCAAGCAGCACTGGTGCAAAAGATGCACCATGTCGCAAGACAGGCCTCACTTGGGGCCATATGTATCAAGCTAATTAGCATTTGCAAAGATCAAACTTCTATGAATTTCGGCCTTTGCGAATGTTAATTAGACAAATGGTATGTATCAAACAACTTTGATGCAAAATAAGGAGTAGCAAAATTTGCTATTCCTTATTTTGCGATTGCACTGAAGCATTTGTAAATTTTGTGACTACTTAAATGCAATGTATCAAACAAAAACTATGTAAAAAATGACATTAAGGATTTGGAAACTATTGTGGTAAATTAGTGGTAATTTGTGAATTCTTTTTAAAAAGCTTTTTTTCAAAAAAACAAAAGGTGCCATATGACGCCAACACATGCCCTTAGGGCATGTATGTGTGCCATATGACCCCAAATTTGTTTTTCAGGGGTGCAGCAGGTGTTCTTGAGACACCCCTGCACCCTTGGAAAAATTCCTACTTTGTGATGAGCAAATTGCTAATCGCAAATTAAACCTTCATTCATATTAGCCTCCTAGGCCATGGAAATGAATGGGTAACTTGCAATTAGCAATTTGCTCATCGCAAATTAGGAATGGTAAAGAATCGCCAATGACTAAAAAATCTTCAAATTAAAATGTCAAGTAGTGTGTTATGTTTTTGATCACTATTACTGATTTACTGTTTGATAATAATGTTTATTAACATTTTTTATTATATTTTTCCTCAGATTCAACTGCAGATCATTTCAAGATTTCAATATGCCTACAATACAAAGACAGATAAAGGCTGTAAAACGTCACAGACAGCAGGAGAAAAAAAAAACGCAGCAGTCCTCTAACAAAAAGATTTCTCAAGCCACGAAGAAAGCACCGGGTAAGAGCTCTAAATATTTCATAAGAAATATTTGTAATAAAAAAAATATTACTACAGAAAATGTTTCAGTCCATAAAACGAGAAGTAAATCAAATGGAAAGAAAAGGACAATGAAAAATGTTACTGCTAGAGCAAGAGATAAATCTGTGCATGATAGTAGAAGGAAACAACAGTTTAGGGAGATTCGTAAACGAATGTTCCGCAACAGGATAATTGGCAATTTGTTAAAAAATATTAAGAAAGGTCAACAGAAACTAGTTTTTTATAAGAGAAAAAAAAAAGTTGAGAAAGTTATTGATCAGGCATTTGAAATTAAACGTAAGTTATTTATTTTGATAATCAATAGAATTAGGAAGCTAAACAAGGCAATTTTTGATTTCAAAAGAAATAGTAGATGGAAGAGAATAGTTAATCGTAGTAATTTTTGTGAAGTTTTTTCTGGAGAATGGATGCATAGTTCAAGCTGTGAGGCATTTTTTAATGAAGAGAGTTATTTTCAGGATAATGATTTGGTGCATGCAGTTGACACCAGTGGTCGTGCTTATGAAGTGAAAGATGGTTGTCCAGTTGAAAAAGAAAAACTTGTGACAACAGAGGCAGAAGAGTTGTTAGGTAATGAGGTTTTAGGAAGACGTGCTAAGGGTCCTGTGTACACCTGGAAGTGTAGTAGTATTAGCAGTGTGCGACAGGATTCCATCAATTTGCTTTGTGATTTTGTACGGTCATTTAACAAAAAAAGTTTGAAGCAGAAAATGAGGTTGTTGCAAGAATTAGATCCTTGCAGAGTAAGAGAAGTGACAGGTTTGCATGGTCATTCACTGGCTTGTCTTTCCAGGAGAGTATGCCAGAGTGTTTTTCATCATTTCAGGATGCTAGCAGTGCATCATAACAAAGTGAGGAAATTAGTTAGAATGTTGTATTATGCTAAGAGTCCAGCAATTATGCTGAAACAATTATGCGCTGCTCTTTTGCATGGTTCTGAAATAGATGTGAAGAATATATGTGAAGAAATTGAGTTTTGTTACTTTGGAAGTAAAGAGGAGAATGTTGAAATTGAGCAAGAAGTAGAGGGTCATTTGGAAGATAGTGTACATGTTTCCAGTACAGATAATTTCCAGAGGGAAATTGCGACGTTTGACGTGAAATCAAGTGAGAGGCCTAATTTCACTTGTGTGTGTTGTAGACGCACTTATTATAAGAATCAGACTAAGTTAGTGGATTTATATGCAAAAAGTGAAAGGGAAAATAATAGTGAATGGAAGGATTTTGCAACATACTTGATGGTAGAAAATTGTTTTGATTTGGGATTGGATCAACGTGTGTGTACTTATTGTTGTAACAAATTAAAACAAAACCAGATGCCTGCTAGAGCAGTTCATAATAATCTGGAATTGGTTGAGATTCCTTCTGAATTGAAGGACTTAAATACTTATGAATCTATTTTGATTCAAAGTATCCATCCCTTTCAGGCTATTGTAAGAATGGAGCCAAAGACAGGGAAATTGCCTCCATCAGATTTACAGAGAGGATTAAAGGGAAGAGTTGTTTATTTGCCTCTAGATTTCAAGAAAAACATTAACACAATTGGAGTAGAAAAAGTGGAAGAGGAACCTCTGGTTATCTTAGTTAATGGGGTTCCGACAAAGAATAAGAAAATATGGCAAGATTTAGTAGATGTTAGGAAAGTTAAAAAGGCAACATTGTATTTGAAAAAAAAATAATAAATACTATAAGAATGTATATGTTGCAGAAGAGGAAGTAAGTGAGGAAGAGGATAGCGATTTGTGTGCTGGTCAAATTGAGAAAGTAGAACCCTCTACTAGTGAGGAAATATATGAACATTATAGTGTTCATCCTTTGCATTCCAAGGAAGTCGTGGGGAATGCTATTGAGTTGTTTCAAATGAAACAAGCCAAAGGGAGTCCCCTTAGTGTTTGGGAGGAAAGTTTGGAAGCTCGGTGTTTCCCACAGCTTTTTCCAACAGGTCAGGGAGGAAGATATGATGAGCGACCTCATCAAATTCCTGCTTCTGAATACCGGACTTTGCGATTGTATGCAGGAGATGCTAGGTTTCGACAATGCATTCCTTATTTGTTTCATCTCCTGTTTGAAAGCGATCTGTCTGGACTGTCATATGCAGTGAACCACATCTTGAAAAGTGGTATACACATGCAAAACATCTCGGCAAGTGATTTTATGGATAAAGTGAATGTCCAAGATAGTATTTTGGATTCTCACCTGATTAATCTCATGGCGTGTCAGCGTGGTACTAATGAGTACTGGTACCGTCGTCATGGTGATTTAAAATGTATGCTGAGGAACTTAGGTACTCCCACATGGTTCCTCACTCTGAGTTGTGCCGAGTATGGCTGGGAAGACTTACTTCAATTTCTACGAGAGGCAAATGCTAACGTAGATAACATCGAATTCAAGACACCCGGAGAACTGTGCTCTTTGGATCCAGTCAATGTATGTAGGTACTTCAATCATAGATTTGAAGCTATGATGTCTTTCATCATGAATAAGAAGAATCCACCTCTTGGAGAGGTGTTGGATTTCTTCTGGAGAAAGGAGTACCAAGCAAGAGGTGTTCCTCATATACATATGTTGCTGTGGATCAAGGATGCACCTAAATTTGGAACGGATCCAGAAGACTCAGTGATGAGTTTCATCCAACAGTATTCTACGTGTGCTGTTCCAAACGCAAAGGAGAAGAAAAGCCTAAGAGAAAAAGTTCTGCGTTTCCAAAGCCATCGATGTGGAAAGTACTGCCGTCGTAAATTCCGAAACAAAGACAAGTTCTACACCAAATGTCGTTTCGGCTTTCCACGACCGGTGATTTCTAAAGGAAGAGTAAACAGTTTGATGTCTTCGCTGCGACATAATGTGATGAAGAAATCACCTAAAAACACATACAATTTGAAGAGGAACGAAGAGTCCAAGTACATCAACGACTACAACCCGGTGATTTTGTCCATGTGGAATGCTAACATGGATATACAGTTTGTGGCTGATAACTGTATGGCTGTGGCTCGGTATGTGACGTCTTACATCACCAAAAAAGAGAAGACAGAATTGAAGGATATGTGGGAGGACATTTCCCATGAAAAGAGCCTCAGCAAGAAGTTGTACAGTTTCAGTCTGAAGATGTTGTCGCATCGAGAAATCGGAGCGTACGAATGTTCTGACCGGTTGGCTTCAGCAAGTCTCTATGCCAAGTCCAGGAGTATCGTTTGGGCGAGTCTTGGTCTTGCTGCAACGCGTAATCGAGTTCTCAAACCTGTGCGGGAAATTGAGTATTTGGCGGAAAAGGAGCCAAACAGTACCGACATTTTGAAGACAAACATGTTGGATACATATTATCCAAATCGAAGCAGTCACCTAGAGAATGTTTGTCTGTATGAGGTTCTGCAAAATTACATATTCAAGAGGAACATCAAAGAAGATACTGAGAAAGGAGTGTATGCTGTAATAGGAAGTGAGGGATGTCTGGTCAAGCAAAGAAAATGCCACTTGATAAACCATCGAAAATTGAGTGGCGAATCTCCTGAAAAAAAGGAGTTTTTCTATTTAGCACTTTTGCAACTTTTCAAGCCTTGGCGTGCAGAAGAGGAACTGCTTGGAGATTTCCTCTGTTACGAAGACTCTTTCAATGCCGCCAAGAAGACCATAGAATGTCCTGCTTTTCCCAAATATGTAGAAATGTTGAATGCGGAAATTGAGCAGGAAGCAACGATTGCAGCCGAGATTGCCAGAGACAGTTCTCAGGACAGTCAGAGTTCTGCTTCATTGAGTCAGGATCCACTAGGAGGACCTCTTATTGAAAATGAAGCTGCCACTGCTATGAATGAAGTGGAAAGAGCCATGGCACATGCTCAAGAGGATGCGGTTAACTTAGAAGAGTTGGAAAGGCAACTCAACGTTGAGCAGAGGAAAATATATGACGAAGTTACCATGCAAATTGATCATGGATTAAGTCATGATAAGAAAGAGTGCTCATGTACGTCGTTGAAGCCTGTCCGACTGTACGTGAGTGGAGAAGCGGGAACTGGAAAAAGTTTCCTCATTAAAGCAATTTCATGCTATTTGCAGGAAAGGACAGAGTCATCGCTGTCTTGTGTTGTCACTGCTCCAACTGGACTGGCAGCACATAATATTAAAGGGATTACTTTACATCGTTTACTGATGCTGCCAGTGGAGCATGACAACAAATTAGAATATCACAAGCTATCTGGAGATGCTTGTTTTGAAGTTTCAAGAATCTTGAGGAAAATGAAACTTCTTATCATTGACGAAGTAAGCATGGTTTCCAATGTCATGCTTGCCTTTGTGCATTTGAGGATGCAAGAAGTTCTCAAAACAGAGTATGATGTGTTATTTGGTGGCAAACACATCATTGTTTTCGGAGATCTTCTGCAGCTGACACCAGTGAAAGGGCAACCTGTGTTCAAAATGCTCACGCATGAAGATACCAGGAAGTGCCTAGGCAGCATTGGCAACGTCAATATATGGTTAAACTTCAATTATGCTGAACTGCATGAAAATATGCGTCAGGCGAAGGATGAAGTTTACAAGACTATTCTACAAGATGTTAGAATTGGAAAAGTGACTGAGCATGGGAAAGAAGTTTTAAATGCACGATTACTGTCAAATTTATATCCAGAACAAGATGTTGTGCCTGAGAATATTTTTCAGAAAATTACTGAAAAGAAATCTGGAATATGTTTGATGCCAACTCTTGCAGAATGTGCCAAATTTAACAACAAAATGTTGCATTTAGAAAAGCAAGAGATTGTGAAACTGGAAGCTATTGATAGAGTAGAGCATATGGGATCAACAATTATTTTGTCTGAGAATCTGAAAACTAAATTGGATTCATTAGAGAAGAGTATATCTAAAACTGCAGGTTTTGAAAAGACTCTGAATGTGTGCTTGAACTGCCGTATAATTTTAAGAAGGAATTTACATGTTGAAAGAGGTCTGGTAAATGGATCAATGGGTAATGTTGTTGATTTTGTGAAATACAGAAATAGAGATGGAATTGAATTTTTAAAAATTAAATTTGATGGCATTGAGGAAGTACAGCTAATTGCTCGTTGTTCTGCTAGATTTTTGCTTGTAAAAGACTTATATGTTCGCCGTAAGCAGTTCCCTGTTTGCTTGGCATATGCGGTGACAATCCATAAATCGCAAGGTTTAAGTGTAGACAGTGCATTGGTGAATATTGGCAGTTCTGTGTTCAAGGAGGGTATGGCATATGTGGCATTGTCACGAGTTAGAACTTTATCGGGATTGTACTTGATTGAGTGTGATGTCACAAACATTTGTGCAGATCTAGATTGTGTTAAGGAATACAATAGGTTAAGAAGAGAGTATGCGCCACATTTGCCTCAGTTTCCTTTGTTTGAGAAACGTCTGGTAGGCCGGAAACGAAGAAATGAGAACAATACTGGGGAGGTTGTAGCAAAAAGACAAAAAGTGAATGAACCTAAAATTACAAGCAGAAACAAAGAGGATTCTGTTGAAGATATTGTTGGTTTTCAGTTTGAAAACAGTTCTGGTGTCAACTGCTATGCTAATGTAGTAATTAATGTTTTGTTTTCTCTAAAAAATGTAAAAGAAGAGATTGTGGTCAATTCTGATCAAAGATTTTGCAGTTTGTTAAATTCTGTGTTAGAGAAATGTACCACTGATAGAAGAAACATAGAAAGTGTGTCTGAAATTCGAAATCTGTTAGATAGATGTTCAGGCCAAACACAATTCTCTCAAAATATTCAGCAAGATTGTCAGGAGTTTTTAATGTATATGCTTGATGTATTACATGCTGAAGGTGTAGATGTAGATCAGCTCTTTGGGCTTTCTTATCAATGGCAGCATGACTGCGAGAACTGTATGGTATCAAGTACTACTAGTGTAGACTCAGAAAGATTTATATATTTAACTTTGCCAGACAGTAAATCAGTCTCCTTTAATAAGCTAGTAAAAGCTGCTAATCACAACATGGAGTGTAGCCAATGTAAATCTGAAATGATGTCCACATTATTTATACGAACATATGGCCAGTACGTCATTTTAATGTTCCAACGATGTAGGACTGATGGAACAAAATTGACAACTTTAATAAAAAAATGTGTAGCTTCGCAGTTGTCAATATCAGGAAGGACTTTTGTAACTACAGCAATTATATATCATGACGGCCCTTCAATAACATCAGGACATTACACAGCTTATTTAAAGTCTAGAAATGGCTGGTCATTCTGCAATGATTCTGTTTTAGTTTTCAAAAACAAATTGCCGTATGACCTTAAAAACTCTTACCTGGTGTTTTTAAAACCAAAATTTTAGGGAAATAATCTCGGGATGTGCTCTGTGGAATTTCAAGAAGTTCTAATGGCTCCTACACAATTTGGCCTTGAGGATAAGTGTAGTTCAGAGACATAACTTCTAATCATAGGACTGGACATCATGGAGATATATGTGCACTTTGAATGAGTTCAGAAAAACTGTTTCTTTTTATAAGCTAATTGAAGCAGCCAATCAAAACATGGAGTAGAGGGAATGTAAGTCTGCAATGCTGTCTACTGTTTTACATTGCTTTGTGATTAAAAGTGATGTAGAGAATTAAATAATTGTAGTACTCATAGAGGTAGTGTAAGTCTGCTTCATATTAAGCAGTATCAGTGTCATAGGAAATGTAGAACATGACTGAGCAAGAAGGAGAAGATATTACTATTCCAGGATTGTGAAAATGATCTTCAACGTTTTAATTGTGAAAGTTGCGGAAATGCCAAATGATGGGATTGGCTTACAAGAAATCCAAGAGTTATAAATAGCTCTGACTAGATTTGGCCTTGTGGAAAATAGTGGTAGAGAGCAAGAAGTCATTTATTGCATGTAACGTGTTTTTAAAAACGATGGAGGTTTTCTTTCAGAAAGTGGCGGGCTGAAAGTAATAACAGCACAAAAGAGTGTAAGCTGTTCATAGGACATCCTTGGACGTCATGGAAAGTAAGTTAACTTTAAGGAGTTCTGAATTTTGATTTCTGATGTTGTATGGGTTTTTTAAACACAATCATTTTGATTGTGTTTTTTTTTTCCCCGCTGTTACATGATGAATACCTTCAAGTCACTGTTTTTAGTGAATTTTGATACATTCTGAGAACAGCAAAAATAAACCATTTAACATGTATAATTAATTCTGTACTGTTTGCATTTATGATGTATATGTAGAACTGTGTAGGAGGCATGGAGAAGGTGAGTTTTCTGTAAGTGTTAAATTTATTGCATGCAGTGCTGCACTTCTACGTATTCTTTCATATGCTGGACTACATCTGCACAATGAGATACCTAAGCAAAGGAAACACAAGTGATGTGATTGTGAAATGAGCAAAATAAATTGCACATATTTCAATTACATCACCTGTGTTTCCTATCATTATGAATCACATTGTGCAGATCAAGTTTAGGTCTGTCCAGGGAAACATAGGAGGTTTCTACTTTGTTGAAGAGTGCAGTGGACATGACTCACTTCACTGGTAGACTTTCACAGATATTATCTCCTCTGTACACTTCAACAAGTGTAAATCTCATCTTGAACTCTGAGTAGGCCTCACCTCAAACAAATCTCTGGATAGGAGACATGTTATTGGCATCCTGAAGCGACACTTTTCTGAAACAAGAGCAATGCAAAAGATGCACCATGTTTTAAGATAGGCCTCACTTCATCTGCATCAAGATACTGTTAGTTTAAAATGTATATCTTTAGGATTGTGTAGGGGACCTGGAGAAGCAGAAGCTTCTGTCAGTGTCAAAGTTGTTGAAAAACTATTTGTCCTTCAATATTTTCCCTTGTCTTTTGTAATTTTTAAATACATGTTTTAATATTTTTCAAATGTTGGTTCTCTCTTTCACAGATTGAAAGTATAAAAATAAAAAATGAGGAATTTAACGACAATTATAAGGTAAATATTTTGTACTCTTTTCGTTACATTTCTATCACATTCACCTACTATTAGATCCACTGCTTCACTTCTTTAATCCTCAGTTTCCTGCCTTTGCTACTTTCCTCATTCCTTTCTCTATTACCTACTTACTCAACTCCTTCCACTCTTTTTCTCAGTCCCTCTGTTCTCATAGTTCCTCAGTCTTGTTCACTCACTCCATCTCTATTACTCTTAGTGTCTGTGAATTACTTTCCCACCTTTTTTTTTGGACCGCTTCCCGGGAAGTGGCCCGGTTCGCAAACCAGCAGCGTTATGGGAGTCCACCATTTTGTGTTTTGGTCGAATCAAGATACAAGATGGAGGGCAAATAATGTTCAGAATGGGTAGAAGGGGGCACGGTAGATGTATCTTGACCCACTTGGTTTTCTGAGGGTGGCTGAGGAGGACCATAGTTCTTCACTCTTGTTCACTCTCTCTGTTTCTATTAATGTCACTGTTTATGACTGATCCAAAAAAATTTTTTAAAAAAAAGAACAGTAACTATAAGGGAAGGAAACAGACAGTTATGTTAAAAGAAAGACAGCTATAGGGAGTAAACTAAGGATACTGTTACCTACAATCCACTGCTGATGATGTTACTGACCATGTCATGAATGATGTAATATGTGACATCATCAGCAGTGGATTGTAGGTAACAGTATCTCTTGTTTACTCCCTAACGCTGTCTTTCTTTTCACATAACTGTCTGTTTGCTTACCTTATACTTACTGTTCTTTTTTTTAAAAAATATTTTTTTTGGTTAGCTTCCGGTACGCGTACCGGGTAGCGCTCCGGGGAGCGAACTAAGAGAAATAGAGGTTGGCAGAGTTCTAAATATTCTACCAATTTTTTTATAATGGGGAGGTAGTTCTGAAAAGAACTTTTTTTTTAATGTTTTTGTTGTTTTATATTTTTTTTAGTATTTTTTGAACATTTTTTTACTTTTTTTGTATTTTCTGAACGTTTTTAAAAAAAAATTGGTTTTTTTTGGGGGGGGGGGAACCAAAAACGATCCATTATAAAGGGCTCAACAGGAGCAACAAAAAAAAAGAATTTATTTTTTGGGGCGTCTCCGACAAACATTAACATGATTTTGAATAGCTCGCAAAATCAAAGTGATGCTACTTTCCCTGTAGCAGATGAAATCGCCACATTCCACGCACACTTGCTTTACGTGCCCAAACAACATTTGGATGTTTGCGATCATCTCCCTCGCCTCTGGTCCCGACACCTCTGGAACAACCGATCTTCTTGCCATTGGGAGGGGATTTTGTTGCTCGTCACGTAGCTGGGCAGCACTATAATTATTTGGGTGCCACCTACTCATATGCCGATGCATAGTGTGATTGCCGTAACTGTATTTTTTATCAGTTCCCCTTGACAATCTATCACCGCATATACGGCAAAACACGTAGCGTGCATTCACTTTATTTTGCCCCTCAGGAATTCTATAGAATTGCCAGATGTAATTCTCCTTTCGATTGTACCTCCTGGGCTCCTCTGGCAAAAACCTTGGCTCTTCCTCTTCTTCCTCCTCTTCCTGTTCTTCCTCTTCTTGCAAAATTACTTCTGCAGGTGGTCCTCTCTTTCTTGGATTTGGTGGAGGTGGTGGGTTAGCACCAGCTGAAGCTACTAATGAAGCCATGTCAAACTCTAAATAAAGGGTCTTTCTCTCACCAAGATGAAAGTCAGAGTGAGGAAAGAAGGAGGGGTTTTCATCATTTGGGAAAAGCAAAAGTTCTAAACCAATGAAAAGTGTTCATTTTAGATCACATGACCTAGTAT
Source organism: Lissotriton helveticus (assembly GCF_964261635.1). Taxonomy (NCBI): domain Eukaryota; kingdom Metazoa; phylum Chordata; class Amphibia; order Caudata; family Salamandridae; genus Lissotriton; species Lissotriton helveticus. Next base: position 513,729,351 of record NC_136069.1, read on the forward strand.
TACATCATTAGGAAACCAAAAGTGAAATGAACCAATGAAAAGTGTTATTACCGAGTCACATGACCTGCTGTGTTTACCTTACGCGGTCGGCGCCGCGCCGCGGATCGCTTCCGGTTCGCGTACCGCTGCGCTTCCGGGTACGCGAACGTAGCACGTAATATGACGTATTACGTGAGAATGCGAAACATCATGCTGACGCGACGCGTCACGATGTTGTTTTGTAACGCGAGAGGTGCGCAAAAGGAACGTTTACCAGTTCGCGGACCGGGTCGCGCCTCCGGATTGAGCTAACGGGAAGCTAACCGGTTCGCGTACCGGGAGCGAAACAAAAAAAATAATTAAAAAAAAATTGTATTAAAAAGATGTAAAAAATATTTTTCTATTTAAAGAATAATACATTGTAACGGTTTTGATATTAGCTATTAAAAAACCAATGAAATTCACTGAAAAAACCATAGGTTATAGACCATATATAGTTAGGAATTAGCATTTACAAAACCTTGAAAATTCACTGAAAAAACCATAGGTTATAGACCATATATAGTTAGGAATTAGCATTTACAAAACCTTGAAAATTCACTGAAAAAACCATAGGTTATAGACCATATATAGTTAGGAATTAGCATTTAAAAAACCTTATTTTACTCACACAAAACCATTGAAATTCCATATATAGTTAGTTGCACTAACTATATATCGCGCACCCGCAATCCACTGCTGATCATGTCACATATTACATCATTCATGACATGGTCAGTGACATCACTGATGACATCACTGATGACATCTCAAATGACATCACTGATGACATCACTGATGACATCTCATTTGACATCATTCTTGTGCTAATACGATAAACCTCTTCAGACTCTAATATAACCTTAGATACACTCAGTGTATACAGACACTCACACACTGCCACTCATCCATGGAGTTACTCACACACCCAGTCAGTCATGCAAAGAAACAATCTCACCTCCATTTCTTCAACTATACAGTTAAACACACCTTACTTATTGAAACATATACTAACACATATTTACTCTCTTATACAATCCCTGATACAAGTTCACAATGATCGATACAACCACTCACTCATTCAGTGGCTCTCATGCACAGTTATTTATATATGCCAACTCTCACATGTACTGTGTTTTACATATGTACTTACTATGACATGTAGCATTGAGATATCCATTCACTCATCAATACAATCATGCACACAGTCAACTGCCCATGTAGCTGTTTCCACATGCACTCTTGAACTCATACACCTAGTGAATAAACTGCTCACACATCTATGCATAGAGTCACACACCTTCCAGCCACCCCCACACAAACTCAATCTCCCATAGAAATACTTGGGCAACCAATTAATAACACATATAGCCTCTCGTATAGCTAATGATCAACACATGCAGCAGTTTACAGAACAACAGACATAATGATGCACAAATTAAGACAGTTTAGTCACTAACCCATGCATTCAGTGAGACACATTTAATCACTCACTCATACAGTCAGTCATGCACCTACTAAATCCTTCATCCAGACACTTATACATCCACTCAAGACATATTTTAACTTTACAGAAAAATACAGTCACTGGATGTTGTCATCAGTGATGTCATCAGTGATGTCATTTGAGATGTCATCAGTGATGTCATCAGTGATGTCACTGACCATGTCATGAATGATGTAATATGTGACATGATCAGCAGTGGATTGCGGGTGCGCGATATATAGTTAGTGCAACTAACTATATATGGAATTTCAATGGTTTTGTGTGAGTAAAATAAGGTTTTTTAAATGCTAATTCCTAACTATATATGGTCTATAACCTATGGTTTTTTCAGTGAATATATATATACATACACATACATATATATAAATGCATATGCATATATATGCATATATATATATGTGTATATGAGTGCGTGTAGAGAGAGGTGTAGAGGTGTAGAGGTAGAGAGGTAGAGAGGTAGCGGTAGAGAGGTAGAGACTAGTAGAGAGAGAAGTAGAGAGAGGTAGAGAGGTAGAGAGTAGAGAGTGAGTAATAGAGAGTAGAGAGTGAGTAGTAGAGAGTAGTAGAGAGCAGTAGAGAGAGTAGCAGAGAGTGAGTAGTAGAGAGTAGTAGAGTGAATAGTAAAGTGAGTAGTAGAGAGTAGTAGAGAGTGAGTAGTACAGAGTGAGTAGTAGAGAGTAGTAGAGAGTAAGTAGTAGAGTGAATAGTAGAATGCAGTAGAGAGTGAGTAGTAGAGAGTATTAAAGAGTGAGTAGTAGAGAGTAGTAGAGAGTGAGTAGTAGAGAGTGAGTAGTAGAGAGTAGTAGAGAGTGAGAGAGAATAGTAGAGAGTAGTAGAGTGAGTAGTAGAGTGAGTAGTAGAGACTAGTAGAGAGAGAGTAGTAGAGCGTGAGTAGTAGAGAGTGAGTAGTAGAGAGTGAGTAGTAGAGAGTGAGTAGTAGAGAGAGAGTAGTAGAGAGTGAGTAGTAGAGAGTAGTAGAGAGTGAGAAGTAGAGAGTGAGTAGTAGAGAGTAGTAGAGAGTGAGTAGTAAAGAGTGAGTAGTAGAGAGAGAGTAGTAGAGAGTGAGTAGTAGAGAGTAGTAGATAGTGAGTAGTAGGGAGTGAGTAGTAGAGAGAGAGTAGTAGAGAGTAGTAGAGTAGTAGAGAATGAGTAGTAGAGAGTGAGTATTTAAGAGTAGTGGAGTAGGAGAGAGTAAGTAGTAGAGAGTAGTGGAGAATATTCCAAAGTTTGGCACAGCACCACTTGCACAATAAGTCCAATCAAATCATATCACTTAGAGTCCTTATTGAAGCGCTGAATCTTGGTGTATATTCAAATGCTTTTATTTTCCTTAAGTTTATGTACCACAGCCAGCCGAAATGTTTCGTTGTGTACAACAGAAATTCTTCAGGGCGTTCTTATTTCCTTCAAGTTATGTCGGTATCCTGTTGTCATATAACTAGATATTTCTTCCAAATGTTAGACGAGACGTAAGTACATTCTTATTCAAAGTGACTAGGTATCAATTTTACCCACACAATTCGGGCAGACTTGAGTAATTTATAGCATCCTCAAAGTCAGTCTTTCAAAAATTCCAAAGTATAGGCCATGATAATCCGAATCCAAATGTTTCTCAAGAAAAGTCATTTTCAATCGTTCGGAATATCGGTGTTTGGGCAGATATGACCCAGGGACCCCCAGTATGCAAGGGGAATTAGTCCCCCCACTGCAAACGCGCCAGTGGCCTGCGTTGCAGAGAGGTGTAAAAAGGGGCATAGCCTCATTACACCTCTGTGCAATGCAGCCCCCTGGCGCATACTGGAGGTTCCAGGTGGGCTAGTTGGCCCCCAGGGACCCCTAGTATGCAAGGGGAATTAGTTCCCCCTCTTCAAACATGCACGGGGCTGCGTTGCAGAGAGGTGTAAAAAAGGGTGTGGCCTCATTACACCTCTATGCAATGCAGCCCCCTGGCGCATACTGGAGGCTCCTGGTGGGCTAGTTGGCCCCCAGGGACCCCCAGTATGCAAGGGGAATTAGTTCCCCCTCTGCAAATGCGGCAGGGGGCTGCGTTGCAGAGAGGTGTAACAAGGGGCATAGCCTCATTACACCTCTGCAGTGCAGCCCCCTGGCGCATACTGGAGGTTCCAGGTGGGCTAGTTGGCCCCCAGGGGCCCCCAATATGCAAGGGGAATTAGTTCCCCCTCTTCAAACATGCAAGGGGGCTGCATTGCAGGGAGGTGTAAAAAGGGGCGTGGCTTCATTACACCTCTCTGCAATGCAGTCCCCTGGCGCATACTGGAGATTCCTGGTGGGCTTTCAGGTCTTATATAGTTAGGAATTAGCATTAAAAAAAACTTTGAAATTCACTGAAAAAACATAGGTTTCGGTCCTTATATAGCTAGGAAATAGCATTTTATAAAACCTATTAAATTCACTGAAAAAACCATAGGTTTGACACCAGTTATAGTTAGCTGGAGATTTTACTGACATAAAACCATTGATGAGTGATGTCACTGACCATGTCATGAGTGATGTAATATGTGACATCATCAGCAGTGCATTGCAGGTGCGCAAGTTATAGTGAGTCCAACTGACTATAACGCGGGAATTTCAATGGTTTTATGTCAGTAACATTTCCAGCTAACTATAACTGGTGTCTAACCTATGGTTTTTTCAGTGAATTTAATAGGTTTTTTAAATGCTATTTCCTAACTATAACTGGTGTGAAACCTATGGTTTTTTCAGTGAATATATATATATATATATATATATATATATATATATGTATATATTTGGTAGTTATTGTTGTGACCTATTTTCCATAGGAAATCCGCAACATTCTATTCGCAATAACTTTAGCGCGGTTGACGAATCTTTGCGAAATTTTCACAATTCGTGGGGCGCTCCGGTCTGCTCCTATCCTGAAAGTTTGGGGGAGATTCGTCAAACGGGGGCCGAGAAAAAAGGGAGGGTCTCAAAACATGTTTTCCCAATGCAATTTTCCACAGGAACCTTTAGTCGCAGCTCCAGCCCGAACTGCTGAACGGAATTACACCAAATTTGGCAAAGAAATAGTCCTTGGTTCACACCTGTGCCTTTTGGTTAAATGGTGTACATCTGTTCAGTAGTTTTTTAGATATTAAAGGAAAAATATACATATATATCTGGGCGTAGCCTAACAACACATCTCATCGTGATATCTGATTGCCTGTCAGCACTTCTTTCAAGAAGTGTTGGCAGCCATCTTGGGACCAATATACATGATAGCACCTCATTAAAAAGCATTGCAGTTAATAGAAGGTTTTAAGACTTTAGTTACATTATAAATCATTTGTTTATGGTAACTTACTCATTTTAGGAACTGTGGTTTGTTCTAAGGTGATTTTACCATGTGAAAAAGCCTTCTGCTGGGATATCATGAATCATGTTTGAGAGAAAACTATTTTCTCATGCTTTTCCCACAGAGGTTTGGAAGGTGATCTATAAGCTAAACTGAGGGCATATTTTCTGTAAATTCACACTATCTTTCTCAGTCATGTGAGAATGAAGTCTGACATTCTCAGTAAAACATGTACATTCAACGAGGGCAGAGACTGACAGTTGATTCCTTTGTGTTCTACTGCAGCTTCCCAGAGTGTTCTAAAGAACAGCTGCAGTGCTAACAGCCTTATGACTTATGACAAAAGTATAGCACACCTGAAGACATCTTGAGTGGAATAAAGTAGTAACTCCTAAAACATTTAATTTAAAAAGGAATAACATTAGGTGGTTCATTTTGTCATAGAAAGTATGATTAGTGCTGCAGAAAGTATTTCCTACTGAGGAGAATGTAGTAAATGAGGAAATTAGGAAACTTCATAACAAATAAGTCTCCCAAGATGGCCGCCAGAGACAAAAGAGCCCAAATGTAGCACAAATGTCACACAGGTGTAGCCCAAGTATAGCCCAATGACAGAATGTCCCAGAGTGTTCTAAAGAACAACAAGAGCGCTAACAGTCTTACTTATGACAAAAATAGGGAACACCTGAAGGCATCTTGATTGTAATAAAGTGGTAACACTTAAAGCATTTAATTTGCAAAGGAACAAAATGAGGGGCTTCATTTTGCCATAGAAATTTTGATTTCTCTTCTATTTCATTAAAAAAATTCTAACATGCAGACTGAAACATGCACTTTGAATACCAGCAGCAGACTTCCCTGGTGAGCAGTAGCTTTACTACAGTGATCTAAAGAGCAACTAGTGTGATAATATTCAGAATTTATGGTAAATCTGTGACACATCTGAATGCCCTCTTGATGGAAACAAGCAGTGAAAATGCAATAGGTCTCGCCCTCGTATAAGTTAAAGCAATTCTGTTTGTAATTAGGTGGCTTTTTAGCTTTGCTTTATTAGTGTTTTTCAAACTTTCATGTACATAACATGCATATGTATGCATATATGTATCTGTATGCATGCATTTATATTTATATTCACTGAAAAAACCATAGGTTATAGACCATATATCGTTAGGAATTAGCATTTAAAAAACCTTATTTTACTCACACAAAACCATTGAAATTCCATATATAGTTAGTTGCACTAACTATATATCGCGCACCCGCAATCCACTGCTGATGATGTCACATATTACATCATTCATGACATGGTCAGTGACATCACTGATGACATCACTGATGACATCTCAAATGACATCACTGATGACATCACTGATGACATCTCATTTGACATCAATGACCACATCACTGATGATATCATTCATGTGACAATACAATGCATCTCCTCATACTTTAATATAACCTCTGTTACACCCAGTGTTAAATACAGAGTATAATTTTTGAAACCATTGACACACCAATACTAGTTACTACATACGCACTCACTGATTCCTACGTCTACACACACATTCACTCATTCACCCATACAATCATTCATACATACAATCACTCATCTTTACAACACTATCATATGCACTCATACACCTATACAGACACTCACACTCTGCCACTCATCCATGGAGTTACTCACACACCTAGTCAGTCCTGTAAAGAATCAATCACACTTCCATTTTCTATTTTTTCCATTTTCCATTTAAACATAGAGTACCTTACATTTTCAAACATATACTAACACATACTTACTCTCTTATACAATCATTGATACAAGTACACATTGATCTGCACAGTCACACATCTCCCAGCCAGCCACACACACACTCAGTCTCCCATACAAATACTTGGACAATCAATCAATAACCCATATAGTTACTCATATAGCTACTGATCAACACATGCAGCAGTTTACAGAACAACAGACATAATGATGCACAAATTAAGACAGTTTAGTCACTAACCCATGCACTCAGTGAGACACATTTAATCACTCACTCATACAGTCAGTCACGCACCTACTAAATCCTTCATCCAGACACTTCTACATCTACTCATTCTTCAATATGTAAAACATATTTAAACTTTACAGAAACACACAGTCACTGGATGATGTCATCAGTGATGTCATCAGTGATGTCATTTGAGATGTCATCAGTGATGTCATCAGTGATGTCATTTGAGATGTCATCAGTGATGTCATCAGTGATGTCACTGACCATGTCATGAATGATGTAATATGTGACATCATCAGCAGTGGATTGCGGGTGCGCGATATATAGTTAGTGCAACTAACTATATATGGAATTTCAATGGTTTTGTGTGAGTAAAATAAGGTTTTTTAAATGCTAATTCCTAACGATATATGGTCTATAACCTATGGTTTTTTCAGTGAATTTTCAAGGTTTTGTAAATGCTAATTCCTAACTATATATGGTCTATAACCTATGGTTTTTTCAGTGAATATATATATATTCACTGAAAAAACCATAGGTTATAGACCATATATAGTTAGGAATTAGCATTTAAAAAACCTTATTTTACTCACACAAAACCATTGAAATTCCATATATAGTTAGTTGCACTAACTATATATCGCGCACCCGCAATCCACTGCTGATCATGTCACATATTACATCATTCATGACATGGTCAGTGACATCACTGATGACATCACTGATGACATCTCAAATGACATCACTGATGACATCACTGATGACATCTCAAATGACATCACTGATGACATCACTGATGACATCTCATTTGACATCATTCTTGTGCTAATACGATAAACCTCTTCAGACTCTAATATAACCTTAGATACACTCAGTGTATACAGACACTCACACACTGCCACTCATCCATGGAGTTACTCACACACCCAGTCAGTCATGCAAAGAAACAATCTCACCTCCATTTCTTCAACTATACAGTTAAACACACCTTACTTATTGAAACATATACTAACACATATTTACTCTCTTATACAATCCCTGATACAAGTTCACAATGATCGATACAACCACTCACTCATTCAGTGGCTCTCATGCACAGTTATTTATATATGCCAACTCTCACATGTACTGTGTTTTACATATGTACTTACTATGACATGTAGCATTGAGATATCCATTCACTCATCAATACACTCATGCACACAGTCAACTGCCCATGTAGCTGTTTCCACATGCACTCTTGAACTCATACACCTAGTGAATAAACTGCTCACACATCTATGCATAGAGTCACACACCTTCCAGCCACCCCCACACAAACTCAATCTCCCATAGAAATACTTGGGCAACCAATTAATAACACATATAGCCTCTCGTATAGCTAATGATCAACACATGCAGCAGTTTACAGAACAACAGACATAATGATGCACAAATTAAGACAGTTTAGTCACTAACCCATGCATTCAGTGAGACACATTTAATCACTCACTCATACAGTCAGTCACGCACCTACTAAATCCTTCATCCAGACACTTATACATCCACTCATTCTTCAATATGTAAGACATATTTTAACTTTACAGAAACATACAGTCACTGGATGTTGTCATCAGTGATGTCATCAGTGATGTCATCTGAGATGTCATCAGTGATGTCATCAGTGATGTCACTGACCATGTCATGAATGATGTAATATGTGACATGATCAGCAGTGGATTGCGGGTGCGCGATATATAGTTAGTGCAACTAACTATATATGGAATTTCAATGGTTTTGTGTGAGTAAAATAAGGTTTTTTAAATGCTAATTCCTAACTATATATGGTCTATAACCTATGGTTTTTTCAGTGAATTTTCAAGGTTTTGTAAATGCTAATTCCTAACTATATATGGTCTATAACCTATGGTTTTTTCAGTGAATTTCATTGGTTTTTTAACAGCTAATATCTGTAGCTGTAAAATGTATTCTTCTTTAAATCCAAAAATATATTTTATATGTTTATTAATAACTTTTTTTTAAAATATTTTTTTTTCTTCGTTCCCGCTTCGCGAATCGGGAAGCTTCCCGTTAGCTGACCTTGATGCCGCGAAATAGACCACGAGCCGGTAAACGTTTCTTTACTGCAACTGCCGCGTTAGAAAACAACATCGTGACGCCTCCCGTCCGCATGACGTTTCGCGTTGTCGCGTGATACGTCATATGACGTGCTACGTTAGCGAACTCGTACGCTTACCGAGTCGCAAAGCACAGGTTTCTGGAAGCAAACCGGGAGGCCCTGCAAAGCGCGTAACATACACACAGCAGGTCATGTGACTTGGTAATAACACTTTTCATTGGTTCATTTCACTTTCGGTTTCCTAATGATGTAAGACTAGGTCATATGATCTAAAATGAACACTTTTCATTGGTTGAGAACTATTTTTTTTCCCAAATGGTGAAAATCCCTCCTTCTTTCCTCACTCTGACTTTCATCATTGTGAGAGAAAGACCCTTTGTTACCAGTGAGCAATGGCTTCTTTACTAGCTTCAGCTGGTGCTTCCCCACCACCTCCACCACATCCAAGGAAGAGTGGACCACCTGCTAAAGTTATAATTCAGCAAGAAGACGAAGAAGAGGAACAGGACGACCTAGATAATCTCCCTATTATGGCCAGAAGATCTGTTGTACCGGAAGTAACGGGACCAGAGGGCAGGGAGATGGTGCCAAATATACAAACGAGATTTCGTGAAGTAAAACAAGTCTGCCTACATTGCAGTGGATTCATTTGCTACGCAGAAAGTAGCATCACTCTGATCAACAGAGCTATTGACAATCATGCTCATGTTTGTCCGAAACTCCCCAAACAAAAAAATTATAAAACTGTTCAGAAAAATTCAAAAAAAGTAAAAAAATGTTCAGAAAAATAATAAAAAAAATATAAAACAACAAAAACAATTTAAAAAAAAGTTCTTTTCAGAACTACCTCCCCGTTATTAAAAAATTGGTACAATATTTGCAACTGTGCCAACCTCTATTTCTCTTAGTTCGCTTCCCAGTTCGCTCCCCGGTACGCGAACCGGAAGCGAACCCAAAAATTTTTTTTTAAAAAAAGAACAGTAAGTATAAGGGAAGGAAACAGACACTTATGTTAAAAGAAAGACAGCTATAAGGGAGTAAACTAGAGATACTATTACCCGTAATCCACTGCTGATGATGTCACATATTACATCATTCATGACATGCTCAGTGACATCATCAGCAGAGGATTGCGGGTAACAGTATCCCTAGTTTATTCCCTATAGCTGTGTTTCTTTTAACATAACTGTCTGTTTCCTTCCCTTATACTTACTGTTCTTTTTAAAAAAAAATGTTTAGATCAGTCAGAAACAGTGAAAGTAATGAAATATAAAAGACTACGTAGAATATGAGGACTGTATGCAACAACTTTGACACTTACAGAAGCCTCACCTTCTCCATGCCTCCTACACAGTTCTACATGTACATCATAAATGCAAACAGAACAGAATTAATTATACATGTTAAATGGTTTATTTTTGCTGTTCTCAGAATGTATCAAATTTCACTAAAAAAGTGACTTGAAGGTATTCATCATATAACAGCGGGGAAAAAAAAACACAATCAAAATGATTGTGTTTAAAAAACCCATACAACATTAAAAATCAGAATTCAGAACTCCTTAAAGTTAACTTACTTTCCATGACGGCCAAGGATGTCCTATGAACAGCTTACACTCTGTTGTGCTGTTATTACTTTCAACCCGCCACTTTCTGAAAGAAAACCTCCATCGTTTTCAAAAACATGTTACATACAATAAATGACTTCTTGCTCTCTACCACAAGATTCCACAAGGCCAAATCTTGTCAGAGCCATGTATAACTCTTGGATTTCTTGTTAGCCAATCCCGTCTTTTCGCATTTCCACAACTTTCAGAATTAAAATGTTGAAGATCATTTACACAATCCTGGACTAGTAATATCTTCCCCTTCTTCCTCAATCATGTTCTACATTTCCTATCACACTGATACTGCTTACTATGAAGCACACTTACACTACCTTTATGACTAGTACAATTATTTAATTCTCTACATCACTTTTAATCACAAAGCAATGTAAAACAGTAGACAGCATTGCAGACTTACATTCCCTCTACTCCATGTTTTGATTGGCTGCTTCAATTAGCTTATAAAAAGAAACAGTTTTTCTGAACTCATTCAAAGTGCACGTATTTCTCCATAAAGTCCAGTGTTATGGTAAGAAGTTATGTCTCTGTACTACACTTATCCTCAAGGCCAAATCGTGTAGGAGCCATGAGAACTTCTTGAAATTCCTCAGAGCACATCCCGAGATTCTTTCCCTAAAATTTTGGTTTTAAAAACACCAGGTAAGAGTTTTTAAGGTCAAACGGCAATTTTTTTTTGAAAATTAAAACAGAATCATTGCAGAATGACCAGCCATTTCTACACTTTAAATAAGCTGTATAATGTCCTGATGTTATTGAAGGACCATCATGATATATAATTGCTACAGTTACAAAAGTCCTTCCTGATATTGACAACTGTGAAGCCACAAAATTTTTAATTAAAGTTGTCAATTTTGTTCCATCAGGCCTACATCGTTGGAACATTAAAATGACATACTGGCCATATGTTCGTATAAATAATGTGGACATCATTTCAGATTTACATTGGCTACACTCCATGTTGTGATCAGCTGCTTTTACTAGCTTATTAAAAGAGACTGATTTACTGTCTGGCAAATTTAAATATATAAATCTTTCTGAGTCTACACTAGTAGTACTTGATACCCTACAGTTCTCGCAGTCATGCTGCCATTGATAAGAAAGCCCAAACAGGTGATCTACATCTACACCTTCATCATGCAATACATCAAGCATGTACATTAAAAACTCCTGACAATCTTGCTGACCATTTTGAGAGAATTGTGTTTGGCCTGAACATCTGTCTAACAGATTTCGAATTTCAGACACACTTTCTATGTTTGTTCTATCAGTGCTACATTTCTCTAACACAGAATTTAACAAACTGCAAAATCTTTGATCAGAATTGACCACAATCTCTTCTTTTACATTTTCTAGAGAAAACAAAACATTAACTACTACATTAGCATAGCAGTTGACACCAGAACTGTTTTCAAATTGAAAACCAACAACATCTTCAACAGAATCCTTTTTGTTTCTGCTTGTAATTTCAGGTTCATCGACTTTTCGTCTTTTTGCTACAACCTCCCCAGTATTGGTCACATTTCTTCGTTTCCGGCCTACCACACGTTTCTCAAACAAAGGATACTGAGGCAAATGTGGCGCATACTCTCTTCTCAACCTATTGTATTCCTTAACACAATCTAGATCCGCACAAATGTTTGTGACATCACACTCAATCAAGTACAATCCCGATAAAGTCCTAACTCGTGACAATGCCACATATGCCATACCCTCCTTGAACACAGAACTGCCAATATTCACCAATGCACAGTCTACACTTAAACCTTGCGATTTATGAATTGTCACCGCATATGCCAAGCAAACAGGAAACTGCTTACGACGAACATATAAGTCTTTTACAAGCAAAAATCTAGCAGAACAACGAGCAATTAGCTGTACTTCCTCAATGCCATCAAATTTAATTTTTAAAAATTCAATTCCATCTCTATTTCTGTATTTCACAAAATCAACAACATTACCCATTGATCCATTTACCAGACCTCTTTCAACATGTAAATTCCTTCTTAAAATTATACGGCAGTTCAAGCACACATTCAGAGTCTTTTCAAAACCCGCAGTTTTAGATATACTCTTCTCTAATGAATCCAATTTTGTTTTCAGATTCTCAGACAAAATAATTGTTGATCCCATATGCTCTACTCTGTCAATAGCTTCCAATTTTACAATCTCTTGCTTTTCTAAATGCAACATTTTGTTGTTGAATTTGGCACATTCTGCAAGAGTTGGCATCAAACATATTCCAGATTTTTTCTCAGTAACTTTCTGAAAAATATTCTCAGGCACAACATCTTCGTCTGGATATAAATTTGTCAGTAATCGTGCATGTAAAGCTTCTTTCCCATGCTCGGTCACTTTTCCAATTCTAACATCTTGTAGAATAGTCTTGTAAACTTCATCCTTTGCCTGACGCATATTTTCATGCAGTTCAGCATAATTGAAGTTTAACCATATATTGACGTTGCCAATACTCCCTAAGCACTTCCTGGTATCTTCATGCGTGAGCATTTTGAACACAGGTTGCCCTTTCACTGGTGTCAGCTGCAGAAGATCTCCGAAAACAATGATGTGTTTGCCACCAAATAACACATCATACTCTGTTTTGAGAACTTCTTGCATTCTCAAATGCACAAAGGCAAGCATGACATTGGAAACCATGCTTACTTCGTCAATGATAAGAAGTTTCATTTTCCTCAAGACTCTTGAAACTTCAAAACAAGCATCTCCAGATAGCTTGTGATATTCTAATTTGTTGTCATGCTCCACTGGCAGCATCAGTAAACGATGTAAAGTAATCCCTTTAATGTTATGTGCTGCCAGTCCAGTTGGAGCGGTGACAACACAAGACAGCGATGACTCTGTCCTTTCCTGCAAATAACATGAAATTGCTTTAATAAGGAAACTTTTTCCAGTTCCCGCTTCTCCACTCACGTACAGTCGGACAGGCTTCAACGACGTACATGAGCACTCTTTCTTGTCATGACTTAATCCATGATCAATTTGCATGGTAAGTTCGTCATATATTTTCCTCTGCTCAACGTTGAGTTGTCTTTCCAACTCTTCTAAGTTAACCGCATCCTCCTGAGCATGTGCCATGGCTCTTTCCACTTCATTCATAGCAGTGGCAGCTTCATTTTCGATAAGAGGTCCTCCTAGTGGATCCTGACTCAATGAAGCAGAACTCTGACTGTCCTGAGAACTGTCTCTGGCAATCTCGGCTGCAATCGTTGCTTCCTGCTCAATTTCCACATTCAACATTTCTACATATTTGGGAAAAGCAGGACATTCTATGGTCTCCTTGGCAGCATTGAATGAGTCTTCGTAACAAAGGAAATCTCCAAGCAGTTCCTCTTCTGCACGCCAAGGCTTAAAAAGTTGCAAAAGTGCTAAATAGAAAAACTCCTTTTTTTCAGGAGATTCGCCACTCAATTTTCGATGGTTTATCAAGTGGCATTTTCTTTGCTTGACCAGACATCCCTCACTTCCTATTACAGCATACACTCCTTTCTCAGTATCTTCTTTGATGTTCCTCTTGAATATGTAATTTTGCAGAACCTCATACAGACAAACATTCTCGAGGTGACTGCTTCGATTTGGATAATATGTATCCAACATGTTGCTCTTCAAAATGTCGGTACTGTTTGGCTCCTTTTCCGCCAAATACTCAATTTCCCGCACAGGTTTCAGAACTCGATTACGCGTTGCAGCAAGACCAACACTCGCCCAAACGATACTCCTGGACTTGGCATAGAGACTTGCTGAAGACAACCGGTCAGAACATTCGTAAGCTCCAATTTCTCGATGCGACAACATCTTCAGACTGAAACTGTACAACTTCTTGCTGAGGCTCTTTTCATGGGAAATGTCCTCCCACATATCCTTCAATTCTGTCTTCTCTTTTTTGGTGATGTAAGATGTCACATACCGAGCCACAGCCATACAGTTATCAGCCACAAACTGTATATCCATGTTAGCATTCCACATGGACAAAATCACCGGGTTGTAGTCGTTAATGTACTTAGACTCTTCGTTCCTCTTCAAATTGTATGTGTTTTTAGGTGATTTCTTCATCACATTATGTCGCAGCGAAGACATCAAACTGTTCACTCTTCCTTTAGAAATCACCGAACGTGGAAAGCCGAAACGACATTTGGTGTAGAACTTGTCTTTGTTCCGGAATTTACGACGACAGTACTTTCCACATCGATGGCTTTGGAAACGTAGAACTTTTTCTCGTAGGCTTTTTTTCTCCTTTGCGTTTGGAACAGCACACGTAGAATACTGTTCTATGAAACTCATCACTGAGTCTTCTGCATCCGTTCCAAATTTAGGTGCATCCTTGATCCACAGCAACATATGTATATGAGGAGCACCTCTTGCTTGGTACTCCTTCCTCCAGAAGAAATCCAACACCTCTCCAAGAGGTGGATTCTTCTTATTCATGATGAAAGACATCATACCTTCAAATCTATGATTGAAGTACCTACATACATTGACTGGATCCAAAGAGCACAGTTCTCCGGGTGTCTTGAATTTGATGTTTTCTACGTTAGCATTTGCCTCTCGTAGAAATTCAAGTAAGTCTTCCCAGCCATACTCAGCACAGCTCAAAGTGAGGAACCATGTGGGAGTTCCTAAGTTCCTTAGCATACATTTTAAATCACCATGACGACGGTACCAGTACTCATTAGTACCACGCTGACACGCCATGAGATTAATCAGGTGAGAATCCAAAATACTGTCTTGGACATTGACTTTATCCATAAAGTCACTTGCCGAGATGTTTTGCATGTGTATACCACTTTTCAAGATGTGGTTCACTGCATATGACAGTCCAGACAGATCGCTTTCAAACAGGAGATGAAACAAATAAGGAATGCATTGTCGAAACCTAGGATCTCCTGCATACAATCGCAAAGTCCGGTATTCAGAAGCAGGAATTTGATGAGGTCGCTCATCATATCTTCCTCCCAGACCTGTTGGAAAAAGCTGTGGGAAACACCGAGCTTCCAAACTTTCCTCCCAAACACTAATGGGACTCCCTTTCGCTTGTTTCATTTGAAACAACTCAATAGCATTCCCCATGACTTCCTTGGAATGCAAAGGATGAACACTATAATGTTCATATATTTCTTCACTAGTACAGGGTTCTACTTTCTCAATTTGACCAGCACACAAATCGTTATCCTCTTCCTCACTTACTTCCTCTTCTGCAACATATACATTTTTATAGTACTTATTATATTTTTTCAAATACAATGTTGCCCTTTTGACTTTCCTAACATCTACTAAATCTTGCCATATTTTCTTATTCTTTGTCGGAACCCCATTAACTAAGATAACAAGAGGTTCCTCTTCCACTTTTTCTACTCCAATTGTGTTAATGTTTTTCTTCAAATCTAGAGGCAAATAAACAACTCTTCCCTTTAATCCTCTCTGTAAATCTGATGGAGGCAATTTCCCTGTCTTTGGCTCCATTCTTACAATAGCCTGAAAGGGATGGATACTTTGAATCAAAATAGATTCATAAGTATTTAAATCCTTCAATTCAGAAGGAATCTCAACCAATTCCAGATTATTATGAACTGCTCTAGCAGGCATCTGGTTTTGATTTAATTTGTTACAACAATAAGTACACACACGTTGATCCAATCCCAAATCAAAACAATTTTCTACCATCAAGTATGTTGTAAAATCCTTCCATTCACTATTATTTTCCCTTTCACTTTTTCCATATAAATCCACTAACTTAGTCTGATTCTTATAATAAGTGCGTCGACAACACACACAAGTGAAATTTGGCCTCTCACTTGATTTCACCTCAAACGTCGCAATTTCCCTCTGGAAATTATCTGTACTGGAAACCTGTACACTATCTTCCACATTGCTCTCTTCTTCTTGGTCAATTTCAACATTCTCCTCTTTACTTCCAAAGTAACAAAACTCAATTTCTTCACATATATTCTTCACATCTATTTCAGAACCATGCAAAAGAGCAGCGCATAATTGTTTAAGCATAATTGCTGGACTCTTAGCATAATACAACATTCTAACTAATTTCCTCACTTTATTATGATGCACTGCTAGCATCCTGAAATGATGAAAAACACTCTGGCATACTCTCCTGGAAAGACAAGCCAGTGAATGACCATGCAAACCTATCACTTCTCTCACTCTGCAAGGATCTAATTCTTGCAACAACTTCATTTTCTGCTTCAAACTGTTCTTACTAAATGACCGTATAAAATCACAAAGCAAATTGATGGAATCCTGTCGTACACTGCAAATACTACTACACTTCCAGGTGTACACAGGACCCTTAGGACGTCTCCCTAAAACCTCATTACCTAACACCTCTTCTATCTCTGTTGTCACAAGTTTTTCTTTTTCAACTGGACAACCATCTTTCACTTCATAAGCTCGACCACTGGTGTCAACTGCATGCACCAAATCATTATCCTGGAAATAACTCTCCTCATTAAAAAATGCCTCAGAGCTTGAACTATGCATCCATTCTCCAGAAAAAACTTCACAAAAATTACTACGATTAACTATTCTCTTCCATCTACTATTTCTTTTGAAATCATAAATTACCTTGTTTAGCTTCCGAATTCTATTGATTGTCAAAATAAATAACTTACGTTTAATTTCAAATGCCTGATCAATAACTTTCTCAACAATTTTTTTTCTCTTATAAAAAACCACTTTCTGCTGACCTTTCTTAATATTTTTTAACAAATTCCCAATTATCCTGTTGCGGAACATTCGTTTACGAATATCCCTAAACTCTTGTTTCCTTCTACTTTCATGCATAGAGTTATCTCTTACTCTAGCAGTAACATTTCTCATTGGCCTTTCCTTACCATTTGATTTCTGTCTCCTTTTCTGGACTGAAACATTTTCTGTAGTAATATTTTTTTTACTACACATATTTCTTATGACTGTTTTTCGACTCTTACCCGGTGCTTTCTTGGTGACTTGACAAATCTTTTTGTTAGAGGACTGCTGCATTCTTCCATGGTCCTGCTGTCTTTGACGTTTTGCAGCCTTTCTTACTCTTTCTTTGCTAGGCATCCTAAAATCTTGAAATAATCTGCAGTTGAATCTGTGGTAAAATATAATAAAAAATGTTATTAACCACTATTACCCAACAGTAAATTAATAACAGTCATCAAAAACTTAACACACTACTTAAGTATATAATATACTGAAGCCTATCTCCAATTTTTCACTGAACAGGACTCATCTCTTCTTAACCTTGGATAAACCTCACCTACTCTGTGTCCCCTGCACATAATTAAATGTAAAGGGGCAGATTTATATTAACTAGCACATCCCCAGGGATGCACCAGTTAACGTGCACCGCTGCTCTGCCACCCACGGTGTGCCGCATTTACAATCAGATAGGACAAAGCTACATCAAAACCCTGCGCCTGCTTGAAGCAGGCATAGATCTTGACGCAGGTAGGCTGAAAGCTAAAGCAACAACTAAGTATCGTGTGCAGAAGTTACAAAAAAGGAAAAATGGCGTTTAAACCAGTAATGAGCCCATGCTAACGTAACACAGTGTAAAAATATCCAGGATCTACATCAGTTTGGGGTTCACGAACCTGGCAGGTACAAGGCACTGAGGCTTTCCACCGTGCATGTCTCATCCCAAATCATATGTTGTTTGTGAATGAAACAATTTCCCAGACCAAATGCTTTGGATTGGCTACTTCTAAAAAATTAAACACCCCTACTATCCCGGAGTTAGAGGAATATGATGGTTGGAGTAATTTTACTCGTTGTCCATTAAAGATTTACAGGCCCTACTCCGTAATTCTTCCTTTAACATTTCCAGTATAAATCCAAAAGGTTCACTGCTTTGGCAACGTGCCTTATCCACGGTTTAATAACGCTGCCTTTTGCTTTATATAAGTTTTCAAATTGTATGAAATATATACCAATAGGTCGTTATTAACCTTTAGGTAGTGGTTTTCTTCATGAGGTCTGGTCGCTTCCATACACATACAGATTTTCAAAGATGATCAAGACCTTTATCTGAATGGAGAGGAATGCACTGAGACGCCAGATCATTCACTAATGTGTAGGCACATACAGTTACACGGTTCATGCAACAAACACCGACCAAATATGGCTTGCGTGTTGCAAGGCACGCCAGTTCCTGCTAACATCCCCACGTTCAAGTTCTTGGAAAATGGTAGTTATTTGATGCTCAATAATGAAGATTGTTCTGGGTTAATTAAAAGTATTCATTTTATCGTAACAGTAAATGAACGGGTTATTTGCTGCAGAAATGTTCTATTTCCTCCCACACATGAACATAGGGAGTTTTCAATCTGGCCACAAATACCAACCTTGGGAGCACATTTCAACAGCATGGCAAGAATAAGAGCTATTTTGTCTCAGAGAGAGGTGGCCTTGAGTTCGGCCCGTGAAACTTTCGTGCTTCACATAGCGAACACCCGTACAGAGGTGCAGACCCTTTTAAATACAGATTCGACTTTGCATTTCAGCAAGATTACCCATTCATTTCCATGCAGCAGGAGGCCCATAGGAATGAAGGTGCAATTTGCGATTAGCAATTACCTCATCGCAAATTACGAATTTTTCCGACGGTGCAGGGGTGTCTCAAGAACACCCTGCTGCACCCCTGAAAAAAAAATTTGGGGTCATATGGCGCACATAAATTTTGAAAACATTCCTTTACCTCAAAAACGATTTTCAACTCATAATTTGAAAACACTGCACATGGGGAAATGACTTAAAATGTCCTTAAGACACATAAAAGCATTTTTTGATTGCCTTTGCAGCATGTTTCAGTCACCTTTAACATGCCTATGTAACGGAAACATTCAAAATCTAAATTTGCCATGCACAGGTGGGAGCATATTTACAAGCAATTTGCTCCACAGACAAACTTCTTACATTGAAATGGGAAAAATAACATCAGAGACTCTCAATTACCTTATAAAGAAGCAGACACCATTATGTCCTTCTCATCAATATTAAAACCATTGCTTTTTCTCAAAAACGATTTACAAGTCATAATTTGAAAACACTCCACAGCTCCTATGCACATAAAAGCCCTGTCAGTACTAATACTTCACATGTTCTCCAATTACAATTTCTCAAAGAAACAAAATCTATTTCTGAAACACTTGAGACAAAGCAACATTTGAAAAACACAACTTTCTTCATAATTTTCTCCTTAAAGCACACTATTTTCTATCTAAATTAAAGAAATTTTTTCTCACCTTAGCAAATACTTTGAGTTTCAAAACAGTCTCAGAAACACACCAATTTGTCTTCAGCAGAGCAAAAGGTATGCACTCCAGAGTCTGCAGCTATCAAAAGCACAGAAATGCTGTAATTCCTCACACAGATCTCTCATGTCACCCAATCAAAACTCTTCCCTCACTTTTTTTCAAAGCAAAACCCTTCCCCCCTCTGCCCCCTCTCTGCTTTTTCTGCATAGCAACCACCTCTTGCAAGACCTCTCACACAACAATGTTGCAATTGAACTCTGAACTCTCAGTGCACCTGCATATCCAAAGCATTCTTTCATTTAATGATTTTTTCTTCGCCACTCAAAATACATCTTTCAACGAACTCATCCATGCACACTAACTTTCTGTTTTCAGCAATCAAAATCCACCAATCACTCTTACTGCTTCATTAACACAGAAACTCCTCAGTTTTTTTCATTTTACACTCTAATTTTTTCAACTGCCATTTCATTGCCACACTTCATCTGACTGCAGGAGAACCTTCTCTCGCCATGTTTTCTGTCTGGATTGTTGGACATAGCTACATCTATTGGGATCAAAGGTACGCTGAAAACAGGAATTTACCTAACCTCAATTTACAAGATGTGGAAATTAAGTGGTTTGGCCACAGAGGATTAAAATGTCACCAATTGATACCATTGGTGAAAACCTTTATGCATTTGCCAAAACCTGACCTGTTAATTGTGCACTGTGGAGGTAATGATTTGGGCACTTTGACTGGGGTAGGTCTGGAAATGCTTTTAAAGGACACCTTTGAGCAATTGATGGCACTTTTTCCTCAGACTGCCTTGGTATATTCAAATATATGCCAAAGACAGAAATGGAGGTGGTCGAACCAATTTTGTCCACAAATTGAGAAATCGAGGAAGCATGTAAACAAATCTGTTTCAGCTTACATGAGAGACCATGGAATGGGCTCCCTGTACAACAATAACTTGCGTTACTACATGCAAGATATCTACAGAGCAGATGGAGTTCACTTCTCAGATGAGGGCAACAGAGTTTTCACTCTGAATTTAAGACTGTGCATTGGTACCTACTTATAAGTACCTAAATGTACCATAAACCCAAAAGCTCTTCTCAGAGCTACCCTACATCTGATCACTCACAATTATTATTTTACTCTAACTTTTTTCACTAATTTTCAAGAAAGTACGCTCCCCAGACCGCTTCCCGGTTCGCGAACCGGGCGCACTCCACGCAAAAAAACAAAAAAAACGGTATATTTTTTTTTTGCCCTGCGAGACCCTTTCAAAGCCTCCACATCAAACCTAGGGGGTCAGGGAGGATCTACTATGCCCCCTTATGGTCATTTGCCCCTTCGCTTTGGCCTCCTCTTGTCTCTCGATCCTACCGAGAGACAAGATGGCGGCCGCTACGGACTGTTTGGAATGTTTACAGACGCCGAAAAACCAATCAGCTTCGCAAACCTCCGTAACGCGAAAAGTACGAGAAGCGGAGCGCTGTTACAGATATATATCTTTTTTTGAACGTTAATTTCTCAAAATCCACTAGAGCACATATATTGAGACCTAGCAAAGGCACATCGGGCTACCAGTCCCTACAATTTTGCCAAGTTTCGTGCAAATCCATTCAGCCGTTCGATTATTATTATTATTATTTTTTTTGCCCCGCGGTGCCCTTTTAAAACCTCCACATCAAACGTAGGGGGTCACCGACGATCTACTATTCCCCCTTATGGTCATTTGCCCCTTCGCTTTGGCCTCCTCTTGTCTCTTGATCCTACCGAGAGACAAGATGGCGGCCGCTACGGACTGTTTGGAATGTTTACAGACGCCGGAGAGCCAATCAGCTTCGCTTCGCAAAGCTCCGTAACGCGAAAAGTACGCGAAGCGGTGCGCTGTTACAGATATATATCTTTTTTTGAACGTTAATTTCTCAAAATCCACTGGAGCACATATATTGAGATCTAGCAAAGGCACATCGGGCTACCAGTCCCTACAATTTTGCCAACTTTCGTGCAAATCCATTCAGCTGTTCGATTATTATTATTTTTATTTTTTTTTGCCCCGCGGGGCCCTTTTAAAACCTCCACATCAAACCTAGGGGGTGAGCGACAATGTACTATGCCCCCTTATGGTCATTTGCCCCTTCGCTTCGGCCTCCTCTTGTCTCTCGATCCTACCGAGAGACAAGATGGCGGCCGCTACGGACTGTTTGGAATGTTGACAGACGCCGGAGAACCAATCAGCTTCGCTTCACAAAGCTCCGTTGCGCGAAAAGTCCGCGAACCAGAGCGCTGCCCGGTCCGCTGTTACAGATATATATATTTTTTTAAACGTTAATTTCTCAAAATCCACTGGAGCACATATATTGAGACCTACAAAAGGCACATCGGGCTACCAGTCCCTACAATTTTGCCAAGTTTCGTGCAAATCCATTCAGCCGTTCGGGCTAAAAGTGAGGCCAACCGCCCTATGGAAAACTCAATGTTAAAAACACGTTTTGGGACCCCCCTTTTTTCTCGGCCCCCCCTTGACGAACCCCCCCAAAATTTTCAGGGGCTGCTCAGAAACAAAATGTGCCATTTTGCTGAAAATTTCAACCAATTCCGTCCACAAACGCCAAAGTTATTAGACATAGAATTTTCAAAAAACCCATAGAGAAAAAATCCTAACTATATATACCTACTGGCGACCGCCAGTAGGTAATTTGTATTTATATAGATATGCAGATTATATATATTATTATATATGTATGTATAAATAAACACATACATATCTATAAATGCATATATATGCATATATTTATGTGCATATGTGTGCGTGTAGAGAGGTAGAGAGAGGTAGAGAGGCTAGAGGTGTAGAGGTAGAGAGGTAGAGCGGTAGAGGTAGAGAGATAGAGAGGTAGAGAGTAGTAGGGAGAGAGGTAGAGAGAGGTAGAGATGTACAGAGTGAGTAATAGAGAGTGGAGAGTAGAGAGTGAGTAGTAGAGTGTAGTAGAGAGAGTAGCAGAGAGTGAGTAATAGAGAGTAGTAGAGTGAGTAGCAGAGAGTGAGTGGTAGAGAGTAATAGAGAGTGAGCAGTAGAGAGTGAGTAGTAGAGGGTAGTAGAGAGTAGTAGAGAGTGAGTAGTAGAGGGTGGTAGAGCGTGAGTAGTAGAGAGTGAGTAGTAGAGAGTGAGTAGTAGAGGGTAGTAGACAGAAAGTAGTAGAGAGTGAGAAGCAGAGAGAGTAGTGGAGAGTAGTAGAGAGTGAGTAGTAGAGTGAGTAGTAGAGAGTACTAGAGATAGAGTAGCAGAGAGTGAGTTGTAGAGAGTAGTAGAGAGTGAGTAGTGGAGAGTGAGTAGTAGAGTGAATAGTAGAGTAAGTAGTAGGGAGTGAGTAGTAGAGCATAGTAGAGAGTAGTAGGGAGAGAGTAGTAGAGAGTGAGTAGTAAAGAGTAATAGAGAGTGAGTAGTAGAGAGTGAGTAGTACAGAGAGAGTAGTAGAGAGTCAGTAGTAGAGAGTAGTAGAAAGTAAGTAGTAGAGAGTGAGTAGTAGAGAGTAGTGGAGTAGTAGAGAGTGAGTAGTAGAGAGTAATAGAGATGAGTAGTAGAGTGAGTAGTAGAGAGCAGTAGAAAGTGGGTAGTGGAGTGAGTAGTAGAGAGCGAGTAGTATAGAGCAAGTAGTAAAAAGTGTGTAGTAGAGAGTGAGTAATAGAGAGTAGTAGAGAGAGTAGTAGAGAGTGAGTAGTACAGAGAGTAGTAGAGAGTAGTAGAGTAGTAGAGTGTGAGTAGTAGAGTGAGTAGTAGAGAGTGAGTACTGGAGAGTGAGTAGTGGAGAGTAGTAGAGAGCGAGTAGTAGAGAGCGAGTAGTAGAGAGTGAGTAGTAGAGAGAGAGTAGTAGAGAGTGAGCAGTGGATACTAGTAGAGTGAGTAGTAGACAGTAAATAGTAGAGACAGAGAGTAGTAGGGAGTGAGTAGTAAAGTAGTAGAGAGTGAGTGGTAGAGAGAAGTAGAGTGGGTAGGAGAGTAGTAGAGCGAGAGTAGTAGAGAGAGTAGTATAGAGTAGTAGAGTAGTAGAGAGTGAGTAGTAGAGAGTGAGTAGTTGAGAGTGAGTACTAGAGAGAGTGGTAGAGAGTGAGTAGTAGAGAGTGAGTAGTAGAGAGTAGTAGAGAGCGAGTAGTAGAAAGTGAGTAGTGGAGAGTGAATAGTAGAGAGCGAGTAGTAGAGAGTGAGTAGTAGAGAGTGAGTAGTAGAGAGTGAATAGCAGAGAGTGAGTAGTAGCGAGAGAGTAGTAGAGGGTGAGTAGTAGAGAGTAGTAGCGTGAATAGTAGAGAGTGAGTAGTAGAGAGAGAGTAGTAGAGAGTGAGTCGTAGAGTAGTAGAGAGTGAGTGATAGAGAGTAGTAGAGTGAGTAGTAGAGAGTTGTAGAGCGTGAGCAGTAGAGAGTGAATACTAGAGAGTAGTAGTAGAGAGTAGTAGAGAGTGAGTAGTAGAGAATGAGTAGTAGAGAGTAGTAGTGAGTGAGTAGTAGGGAGTGAGTAGTAGAGAGAGAGTGATAGAGAGTGAGTAGTAGAGAGTGAAGAGTAGAGTAATAGAGAGTGAGTAGTAGAGAGATAGTAGTAGAGAGTAGTAGTAGAGAGTGAGTAGTAGAGAGTAGTAGAGAAGTAGACAGTGAGTAGTAAAGAGTGAGTAGTAGAGAGTAGTAGAGAGTGAGTAGTAGAGAAACAGTAGTAGAAAGTAGAAGAGAGTGAGTAGTAGAGTAGTAGAGAGTAGTCAGTCAGTGTCAGTCATTCAGTGTCAGTCAGTGTCTGTGTCAGTCAGTCAGTGTCAGTCAGTGTCAGTCAATCAGTGTCAGTCAGTGTCAGTCAATCAGTGTCAGTCAGTCAGTGTCAGTCAATCAGAGTTAGTCAGTGTCGGTCAGTCAGTGTCAGTCAGTGTCAGTTAGTCACTGTAAGTCAAACAGTGTCAGTCGGTGTCAATCAGTCAGTGCCAGTCAGTCAGTGTCAGTCAGTCAGTGTCATCTAGAGCAGCTCTGCTGACCTGGTTCTCTGGCTCTAAAGCAACTCTGCTGACCTGGTTTTCTGGCTCTAAAGTAGCTTTGCTGACCTGGTTTCTCTGGCTCTACAGCAGCTCTGCTGACCTGGTTCTCGGCCTCTAGAGCAGCTCTGCTGACCTGGTTTCTCTGGCGTTACAGCAGCTCAGATGACCTGGTTCTATGGCTCTAAAGCAGCTCTGCTGACCTGGTTCTCTGGCTCTACAGCAGCTCTGCTGCCCTGGGTCTCTGGCTCTACAACAGCTCTGCTGACCTTGTTCTCTGGCTCTAAAGCAGCTCTGCTGGCCTGTTGTATGGCTCTAAAGCAGCCCTGTCCACTCCTACAAGCATCCTGATAGAACCATGTCCTTATCTAATCACTCTGCTGAAACATAAGCGCTTAGAAGCTTATCTCGCTGTCAACTGCTAGCACTCTAGGAACCCAGTCACTGTCTATGCACTTGCAGAATGACTCAGGCATTGAGACAAGCAGTGGTACAGTCAAATGTGCACAATGTATGCGCTCCCTTAACCCCTTGCAGACTACTGAGTCAGTCCTGCAAACGTTCAGGTAATAGTCTTGCTTGTCTGAAATCACACTGTATGTCTGTGTCTACTCCTACAATCCTCCTGATAGAAGCATGTCCTTATCTAATCACTCTGCTGAAACATAAATGCGTATAAACTTATCCTGCTGTCAATTACTAGCACTCTAGTAACTCAGTCCCTGTCTATGCACTTGCAGAATGACTCAAGCATTGAGACAATACCTACACGTACAATATTCTGTGCACAATCCCTACAAACCTCTAAGCAGATACATACTATTGGTACACTCCATTAAATACTGAAGTAGTACTCATGCAGCCTAGGTTACCTCCTGTTAGTCTCATGCAGTACATCAATCAGCCATCCAGCACTATGTTCTTATTGTATTACTCTGCGATACCTAAGCACTTATGGTGCAGATTTACAAGCACCCTGTGCCACCAGTATGTCACTTTTTGTAACATAGTGATGGCGCTGGGGACTCCTCCATATGTACAAGGAGAGGAAATGCCACCCTGCGTGGCTTTTCCTCTCCTTGAAAATATGACCCATTCAAATGCAGCACTTTGCATTGAAGGGGCGTTCCATGGGTGTTGCTCTGTCTGTTCCCACAAAAACCCATGGAATAATACATCTCAAGACTTAAGAGAAAGTGTAAATCTGTAGATGTGTGTGAATGGTGCACCACCCTAGAGGTGGTGTAGTGAGGCACAACAAGGAGAAATGTTCTAATTTCTCCTTGTTGTTTCCTCTTTCAATGCATGCTGCATTCCACAGCACATATTGCAGGTAGAAAATGCCTTTAGTGATTGTTTTTGTGCAGGAAGTAGTCCCTTCCTGCACAAAAATAATATCCCCACGACACAGATATCCTTGCACAATGGTGCAAGGATGCCTGCATCACTACATGGCTGAAGTTTGTGTGCTACTACAGAGGGAGCACAGAATTGTGACATATTCATGTAAATATGTCACATCCCTGTGCTTCCGAAGTGCTGCAGCGCGGTGCAGCTAAAGGGCTTGCAGTGTCACGCTGCAGCACTTCCTAATAGAACTGCCCCTAAAAATTCACTATACAGTACTAATGCATACTTTTAGTCAATCATGCGCTACACATACATTCAACCAAACTTTCAGACATTGCCATGCAATTATAGTTCTTTTTTTAACCAGATAAGGTAGTTCTGAACTTTTTGTTCTTCTGTTTGTAGTTTTTTTTTAACAATTTTGTACTTTGTTTGGTGTTTTTTAAAAATTTAACAAAAAAGGAACTAAGTAAACAGTTAGCTTTTGGAATTCAACATCATTCCAAAAGCAAACCCCCCAAAATATATGCATTTGTGGTTCCGTTGAGCTGCACAAATAGCGTCCACGTTCTGTTCACTATAACAGATGATGGTTTTGCACTTAGTGCAGTGCTGCTGCAGAAAAGCAAATTCTGGGCAAATGTCTACTGGTGGTGCTGAAGTGGATGCTCCGGAGGTGCTAGCAATGCCTGGTGGTGGATTTTTTGCTGCACGCCTCATTTCTTCTCGTGCCAGATTCTTCAGGTGAGTGGTCCTCAGATGTTTATACATACTCGCTGTTCCACAGGAGTATTTCTTGTCACTGCCTTGCGACAGGGCCCTGTCACACAGCAAGTATGTGACTTTTCTTGCCTTGACCTTTTCTTCTCTGGCCGGAAAGGTACAAATTTCCAATCCACTGATTCAGGCCTCTGCATGGGTTGATCTTCCTCCAAGATATCTTCATCTGAAGAATGATGAGGCGCTTGTGAACCAGATGCCATTTCTCCAATGCAATTTTTCAAAAACACCAAAAAAAATCCAAAACCAGCTCCGGAAGAAGAAGAAATGTCTCTCATCAACTGCTCCAAAAAGAATAATTAAAATGGGTGGGGTCCTTTAATAGTTACAGTGGGAAATGTTATGAACCAATCAAATCTTTTTTTTTAGGTCACATGGGATCCGGGCACCGTGTGCTCACGAAGGCACACCCGACACGACTTCACGAAAATATATTTAAAAATAATATCATTTTATTACAAGTAGAAATGTATTATTTTTATGAATACCTTAGATAATCTTTTGCCCTAATATGTACATTAAAAACACGTAAATATCATTTTAGAACATAAAAAATGTCACGGGAGTCACGTACCCAGCGCGCCCCAGCACGTATATGACGTCACATCATGCCCGCCACCACGCAAGCATTGCGTACCGTAATACGCATGTGTCATGAATGCGCGGTACCAGGAGTAGTGGACTAGTCATATACCGGTCGCACACACCATGTAACATTGTACGTATATGACGTAACTCAAAAAAATATGCACTCGTTGCTCACCATACGCGGATCCTTCACAACTTTTCCAAAATGGCAGCTAGAATACGCGAACCCACTGCAGTAGGTACGCTATGGGTGCACAACTCCCAAAATAAATTGTTAAAAACATTTTTTAAAGAAAATTATATAAATATATTAAAATACAAAAAAAATAGTAACAAATATTTCAGTTTTAAATGTATTTTATTTATTTTTTTGCAATTTTCAGAAAAATATATAATGTTGTTTAATAAATACAATATTTATAAATAAACAGTTAAAAACTGTTGAAATTCAATACAAAAAATAGGTATAACTACTATTGCACTGAAAAATTACCATTTAAAAAACCTTTGAAATTCACTGAAAAAACCATAGGTTGCAGAGACGTTATAGTTAGAAATTAGCATTTAAAAAACCTTTGAGATTCACTGAAAAAAAACATAAGTTTCATAGATGTTATAGTTAGGAATTAGCATTCAAAAAACCTCTGAAATTCACTGAAAAAAACATAGGTTTCCTGAGTGTTATAGTTAGCTTCTGATAATGTCACATATTACATCATTCATGACATGGTCAGTGACATCACTGATGACATCTCAAATGACATCACTGATGACATCTCGGATGACATCATCCAGTGAATGTGGTTTTGTTTGAAATTTAAATATTTAAATATCTATTATATAAATAGTAATCTGCATTGAAGACTAAGTGAATGTATAAGTGTCTGGATGGAGAATTTGGTAGCACTATAATTGACTGTCTAAGTCAGTAATTTAAAGTGTCTCACTAAATATATGGAAGCAATTTAACTTTGTGAATATCTGTATCACTCCGTCTCTTGTTGTGTAAACTATGGCAGAAGTTAATTACTAGCTATGTGAAACTTTATATTATTTTTTAATTAGTTAAGTGACTATTAATATGAGGCAGTAAATGTGTGTGTAGTTGAGTGGGAAGTATGTGACTGTCCAAAGATGTGTAAATAGTTGATTTAGTAGGTATATGAGGTTAACACTGCATGTGGAAACAGTTGTTCGGGTGGGTGAATCTCTTTATTGGTGTGTTGATGAGTAAATATATTTCTCAATGATACATGTCCAAGAAAGTAGAAATATAAAATGCAGTGTATGTGACAGTTGTTCTACACAAATAACTATACATAACAGTCAGTCATTGTGTGAGTGACTGTATGGAAAACTGTATACTTATAATAGTGATTTTATAACACACTAAGGGGGTCATTAGGATGGCGGGGCTGACTTTGTCCGCCCGCCACCCTAACGGAGATCGGGATCGCCCGCCATAAGGGCAATTAGGATGTGCCCACCTACATGTTTATCATTGTGGCGGGCGATGCACTCAGCACCGCCCGCCACAATGATAAACATTTCAGCATGCATTTGAATATGCAAATGTGGGGAGGTATTATAGGTACCCCCCATGTGCACCCCAAACACTGACATCACCTGGGGGCCCTGCAGGGGGCCCCCGCAGCAATCACCGCCTGCCTTTCCGTGGCGCGGAAAGGCCTCTAAATTTAGCCATCGTAATATGGCTGGTGTCCATTGGACACCGCCATCATATTATTCTATCTGTCTTTCTGTCCGCCGCTATCCCCTCCGCCATCCTAATCTGGCGGGGGGAATCAGGACATGGATGTCGGGCGGAGGCAATCCGCCCGACATCATAATGACCCCCAAAGTATGAGTTACTATCTAAATAAATAAATAAAGTGGTGTTTGTAAGAGCATAAAGCTAAGAAAATTTAAGTATAATGAAATATTTGCATAAGTGAGTAGGATGAATATATAAATCAATAAAATGTGTGCTGTGGGTAATGTTAATATAAATCTATAAGTATATTTATTAGTGTTCTATTGATCTTTGTCAGCATGTATGAGTAAATGTATACGTAAATGTTTAGAAGTGTGATTAGATCTACAAAGCTGTGAGTGGGTTTTTAGAAAGTTGTGTTGGTGTGTCATCCTTTTAAAAATGGTATTTTTTATTTTTTAGTGAGTGATGAAAAGTTATACTAGTGTATGATCAGTTGTAGCAGATTGTCACGTGGATGATGTCATCAGTGATGGCATCAGTGATGTCATTTGAGATGTCATCACTGATGTCACAGACCATGTCAAGAATGATGTAATATGTGACATCATCAGCAGTGGATTGCAGGCGCAACTAACTATAAGGGAGGAATTTCAATGGTTTTGTATGAGTGAAATATCCAGATAACTATAACACCCCTGAAACCTATGTTTTTTTCTGAGAAATTCTAAGGTTTTTAGAATGCTAATTCCTAAATTTAACATACTTGAAACCTATGTTTTTTTCAGTGAATTTCAAAGGTTTTTTAAATGATAATTCCTAACTGTAACATATCTGAAACCTATGGTTTTTTCAGTTAATTTCAAAGGTTTTTTAAATGCTAATTTCTAATTATAATGTTCATTAAGCATATCTGTTTTTTTCTTTCTTTTTTAATTATCATCCCAATCTCAACCTAATAAAAACTGCAAATATCACCACTCTTCAATTGATTCCTTCTGCCAACAAAATCGCCACAAACCACTAAAAAAAACAGTGATAGCTCCACTTACCAGTAACAAATTAACATCAACATTTAACTGGTGTAAGGAGGTCAACTATCTACTGCGTGAATTACACCCAACTCACACCCATATTTAAAGACTAATATTCGTGAAAGAGGTACTAATCATGCACCTCCGACACCCAACAAAATCACAACACCCAGCGCCACCACCACCACAGCCAGCCCCCTGGACCACTCCCCCCTACTACCTCAGAGGCAGCGCAAAACTGGACAACCGACCTTCCCAAGATACCATATCCTCTCAACCGCACATTAGCTGAATGTTCAGAGATGTGTATAAGGGAGTACATTTGCACTTCAACAATAACTTACAGAGTCTCAAGTGTACCGGTGATATGCTATACACAACTCACTATAGAAACAAAAAACTTTTCCAAGTGGAGATATAGTATTGATACATGTAGTGTACTACACAGTGGATGCAACCAAATGGTCTCAGATACTGGGGAATATCTCGGTCATGTAGCTGTGTTGTCCTCTTCCCCTTGAAGCAGAAGTGGAGTGGGCTGGTCCAATGTACGAAACTCCCACGTAAGAGTATAAAGACATAGGCTACACCTTGGGCGTGGTTCACTTGTGCGAAGAGAAAAGACTCTGGCACAGCGAAGGTTCTCACCCTGCCACGTGGCTGCCACCATGACCACGTGCCTCTTCGATACAGGCCCATTCCGAACTCAACGCCACAGCACCGCAGACTTATGTCTGAATCGACTACTATCTTCGATCTACACTGCGGACAGCAGGGCTCACAACTTCAATTCAGTTTGCATCTACACTATGGACAGCATTGAATCAAGCCTTGCTTTATTTAAGGTAGAGACAATTGTAATCTATGTCTTCAGATTTTGTTAAAGGATGTGACAAAAACATTCCTCGATGTCTGTGCTGACTACTGCCTTCAATCTACACTGCGGACAGCAGGGTTCACAACTTGAGTTCATCTTTGGATCTACACTACGGACAGCATGAAATTTTGCATTTGAGACAATTGTACTAAATGTCCTCAAATTTTGTTAAAGGATGCGACAAAAAACATTCCTCAATGTCTGTACTGACTACTGCCTTCGATCTACATTGTGAGGGCTCATGATTCTGGTGGAATTGCGATTGCACATGACGCATTCCAGTAAGCAAGGGACATTGTACCAGTGCAAGCTGCCCGAAAAACGAATCATTGCAGGGTACGCACATGCTGAGTTCTTCAGGTACCACTAATTCTCTGCACCACAAGTCCTCTTCAAATGGCCTTATTAAGGCAGAATTCACAAGCCAAAAAATATTGCTACCAGTGTGGCCTGCCCGTACCACGCATCATCGCAGGCTGCACAAAAGCTTGCTTCAAGTGCCACTAACTCAGTGTTATCATCGCTGGCTGCACACACGCTAAATTACCAATACTGTGCACCTCTCCTCAATGCCATGTGGTTGTGGGCCCTTGCTATCCACTGCCTCCTGCCTACACTGCGGTCATCAGACCTCACAATTAAATAGACTCTTCATTCATTATTTGCAGAGTACAGTACCAAAGTATAACGTCCCTCAAACCTACACAATATCCCTTTAGTAGCCTTCCTTCAAAAACTTCTTTTATATCAGTTCTAGGATTAGTTGAATAACAAAATTCAGCCTACAAGTGCAAAGGAAGAGTGAATGGCAGTGTACACTGCGGATAGCACAGGTCACCATTTGAACTATAATGTCCCATTAACCTACATATTTCGACAACGTATTCCATATATGTTTTGTCTTTTATTTGAATCATGATTTTAGATGTTGCAGTCCAGTAGGCAACAGACAATGCTTCCAGTGCAGCCCGTTCAGACCATGCATCATCGCAGGTTGAGCACATGCTGAGCACCAGATGTACCACTAACTCAGTACACCATAATAATCGCCACTTGGCCTTTTTAAGGCAAAATTCAATAGTCAAAAGACATTGTTACCAGTGCGGTCTGCCTGGATCAGGCATCATCGCAGCCTCCACACAAACTGCCCCTATCTCAGTGCACCACAACTTATGAACCTTTCACGATAGAATCTTCTGTGTATTATTTCACATGTAGTGCTCCTACCTTTGTACAGCAGAGTCATAAACTGTTTATAATGGAATAATTGAGTACGATATGATGATTCCTATTGTACTTGTTACCAACAGCAACGTAATAAAATGGAGTCGAGTGAATGTGCCCGTGCTCACTTCATCTATCTATCTGTGTCTGTGTATTCATTATGTTTGTAAAATGCTGCCCCTGGGCCCTACCACATTATATTGTGCTGTAAACAGCTTGTGCAACCATCCTACCTCTGGCAGTGACAGAAAACTTTGGTTATATAACTTTCTCTTGCTCATTCTACAAATACGAACGTAGAAACTGGATCAATACAATACTGCAAGCAAAGTGTATAGTAAATTTATAAGTGTATGCTATTGCTTTGTAGCATACTTATATAGCGCGAAGTCGACCCAAAACTATATCAGCGATTTACATGAGCACCGTATTTACATTTTCAGGCACGCGTACATTACGTGATTTGTCTACAATAACAGGATGTGGACGCGACTCCGAAGCCTGAACACAGATTTCTAGCACCAAGTTCTACAGTATACCTGAATGACCACATACGTATATATATTAACTGCCCTTCATGTGCCAAAAACTGCAACCTAAAGCTTTAATAGACCTGTATTATTACAGCTACAACACTCCACTGAATGTACAACAAACATTCATATTCACAAAAAAGTGACCCTTGAGACAATTGTACTAAATGTCCTCAAATTTTGTTAAAGGATGCGACAAAAAACATTCCTCAATGTCTGTACTGACTACTGCCTTCGATCTACATTGTGAGGGCTCATGATTCTGGTGGAATTGCGATTGCACATGACGCATTCCAGTAAGCAAGGGACATTGTACCAGTGCAAGCTGCCCGAAAAACAAATCATTGCAGGGTACGCACATGCTGAGTTCTTCAGGTACCACTAATTCTCTGCACCACAAGTCCTCTTCACATGGCCTTATTAAGGCAGAATTCACAAGCCAAAAAATATTGCTACCAGTGTGGCCTGCCCGTACCACGCATCATCGCAGGCTGCAAAAAAGCTTGCTTCAAGTGCCACTAACTCAGTGTTATCATCGCTGGCTGCACACACACTAAATTACCAATACTGTGCACCTCTCCTCAATGCCATGTGGTTGTGGGCCCTTGCTATCCACTGCCTCCTGCCTACACTGCGGTCATCAGACCTCACAATTAAATAGACTCTTCATTCATTATTTGCAGAGTACAGTACCAAAGTATAACGTCCCTCAAACCTACACAATATCCCTTTAGTAGCCTTCCTTCAAAAACTTCTTTTATATCAGTTCTAGGATTAGTTGAATAACAAAATTCAGCCTACAAGTGCAAAGGAAGAGTGAATGGCAGTGTACACTGCGGATAGCACA
Organism: Lissotriton helveticus; assembly: GCF_964261635.1. NCBI lineage: Eukaryota > Metazoa > Chordata > Amphibia > Caudata > Salamandridae > Lissotriton > Lissotriton helveticus. The sequence goes on from NC_136069.1 coordinate 513,763,162, forward strand.
GGTCACCATTTGAACTATAATGTCCCATTAACCTACATATTTCGACAACGTATTCTATATATGTTTTGTCTTTTATTTGAATCATGATTTTAGATGTTGCAGTCCAGTAGGCAACAGACAATGCTTCCAGTGCAGCCCGTTCAGACCATGCATCATCGCAGGTTGAGCACATGCTGAGCACCAGATGTACCACTAACTCAGTACACCATAATAATCGCCACTTGGCCTTTTTAAGGCAAAATTCAATAGTCAAAAGACATTGTTACCAGTGCGGTCTGCCTGGATCAGGCATCATCGCAGCCTCCACACAAACTGCCCCTATCTCAGTGCACCACAACTTATGAACCTTTTACGATAGAATCTTCTGTGTATTATTTCACATGTAGTGCTCCTACCTTTGTACAGCAGAGTCATAAACTGTTTATAATGGAATAATTGAGTACGATATGATGATTCCTATTGTACTTGTTACCAACAGCAACGTAATAAAATGGAGTCGAGTGAATGTGCCCGTGCTCACTTCATCTATCTATCTGTGTCTGTGTATTCATTATGTTTGTAAAATGCTGCCCCTGGGCCCTACCACATTATATTGTGCTGTAAACTGCTTGTGCAACCATCCTACCTCTGGCAGTGACAGAAAACTTTGGTTATATAACTTTCTCTTGCTCATTCTACAAATACGAACGTAGAAACTGGATCAATACAATACTGCAAGCAAAGTGTATAGTAAATTTATAAGTGTATGCTTTTGCTTTGTAGCATACTTATATAGCGTGAAGTCGACCCAAAACTATATCAGCGATTTACATGAGCACCATATTTACATTTTCAGGCACGCGTACATTACGTGATTTGTCTACAATAACAGGATGTGGACGCGACTCCGAAGCCTGAACACAGATTTCTAGCACCAAGTTCTACAGTATACCTGAATGACCACATACGTATATATATTAACTGCCCTTCATGTGCCAAAAACTGCAACCTAAAGCTTTAATAGACCTGTATTATTACAGCTACAACACTCCACTGAATGTACAACAAACATTCATATTCACAAAAAAGTGTCCTGTCCACCATCTTTTATGTGTGGATCTAAGGATGAATGTAGGGTCAGTGATTCCCCGTACCTTCCATGTTGGCCATGTTGTGGGACTTCACAGACATAATGACACATTTGCATTTAAGATCTGGGTGACGGCAGCACTACAACACAGACACCCAAATCAGTTGATTCTCATATAGCTCACGACGGCGCCACGCCCATAGCCCCGGAGTCATTGTTCACAGACTCACACAGCCCTGGCATACGTCAGGTCAGCGCACTCCGCTGACGCTTCCAGGAAAACACAACAACGATACATGGCCCAGATTTACATTGGAGTGATTTCTTAGTTCCAGGTCTGGTTATCAGAACAGCACACACACACTCCCTCATGGCTGGTATACACCCACACCACACCCATCCAGCACAGGCGTCACACCACACGTGACCCTACCAATAAAAAAGACCGGGCGCACATGCTCTACGCCATTTTAGAGTTGCTCCCATCGCAAGCGCTGTGATGGCCTGACCTGGTGGTTTAGACGCCTCATGTAGGCCCGAACTACCAAACAGGGGGGCCTACTACCACATGCGTGGCCTCTATGGTCACTGAGTTAGTAGTACCGCAAAGACTGAGCTGGTGAAAAACCTGCGATGATGATGGGTGCACGAGTACGTCCTTTGCCATATCAAGACTCTGCAACAAATGTGAGACTTCTTGGTGGCAGAGCGGTACTGCATGATGTAGAAGGTGCTCTGTCTGCAAAAGGGTGAGCAGTGAGGCCTGGGTGCGCACAGGAGTGAGTAAATGTGATACAGCAGACTGGATACAAAAAAGCGACGCAATCCTACAACCCCTATCTTATTGCATTTGTATTTTTTTTTCCTATAGCAGGAAAAATTTTATAGTCGGTCAAATGTCCATAGCTCCTACATGTGTAGCAAAGTAGATGAGTATTTATTTTTTTATACTATATACAAAGAAATGTATCATCTTATTTTGGCAACCTTTCCTTTCTCAATTCAATTAGCACTCACGCTTCCATTGCTGTGCGCAGTACAGCTCGTTGAAGTGCACAGCACTGCTCACGCAGCGCGAGACATTTTCAATAGAAAAAAGGAAGATATGAACCTAACCTAAGAATTGCACACGCTTGTGCGTGTCTGTTTCCTTCCGTGCTAAACCATTGGCCTTTGAGTGCAACTTATTCTAAAGACTGCATGCAATTGGCCAGAGACGGGCGGATTGACCGTCCATGACCTATTGGTATCTATTACGCGTTTGGTGCGCGTAATAAACTCCAATAGCACATGAGGTTTCAAATATTGTGCCTTGACACAGGCTTGATGATTGAAACCACGTGCATGACTGAGACCACTTGTTTTCTATAACCGGATGTAAAACATTACTACTCTATTAATTGTTCATAAATTGAAGTACATTAAACAAGTTGGAACTGTACTAGTGGGTGTATTTTTAATGTGGGAAGTAAGGTGTGTGAAAGAGCGATGTTATTCTACTCCACATTAAGATAGTGTCAATTAGCAATCATAACATCTTTCTTTTGCTATCTTTTAGATGTGGAGCTTCAGGGTTCACTATGTCCCGGCACGTGGTGGAAGACACACCGGTGGCACAAAGGTGAGTTACGAATATTCTTTGTAGTCACTCTCTCACTTCCTCTCTCCTTTGATGAACAAATGATGCACAATCTTATCTTCCTTTTTATCTAACAGGTTGTGTTTCACAAATTGGTGTCCCCCCCAACACCTCCAAAGCTTAAGGTATGAGGATTCTGCGATGATGCATGGCCATCATAATAATGCGTAGGAAGGTTGCTTCGACACGTGGTGGACCATCTTTGAAACACGCCAATGGCATAAGGTGAGAAAAGAAGCTTGTGTCGGAAGAAAGGAGAAGTCCCCTGTGGGCAGAGAGACTGGATAGTGTGCAGCAACTTGAGTGCGTAGGAATGTACAATCACCTCCGGGCAGTGGGAGTGGATAGGTTGCAACAGTCTGGGTCCACAGGAAAGGGCACTCACCTCCGGACACTGGGAGCCAATGGGGTACAGCATTTTAGGTGCACAGTAATGAGAAATCACCGCTATGCAGTGGGATTGCATGGGGTATAGCAACCTGGGAGGAAAAGTGTGCACAAACACCCCTTTACAGTGGGAGTTAATGTAATACAATACCCTGGGTGTGCAAAGGTGTAACACAGAAATATATGTGTGCAATTATATGTACTCTGCAATTATTAATTCTATACTATCTTTCAGATCACTAAACTTGAGGATGCACTATGAACCGGCACGTGGTTGCACACACACCGGAGGCAAAAAGGTGAGCTGCAAAGATTTTATCCAGTATCAACACTACCTCTCCTGCTCCCTCTATTACTTTCTCTCTCTCACACTTTCAATGTCTTTCTTTCTCTCACTTCCTCTCTCTCACACTGTTTCTCTTTATCTTTTCAAGTTATGAACGCTGCTGTCCACACTGCAGATCAATACATCAAGGCTGAATTTTACACTGTCTGCAGAATAGATCCAAAGCAGAATTCAGGTTATGAGCTCTGCTAAAAACAGTGTTTGCAAAAGGTAAGCAGAGCGGCCTAGATACACAATGACTCCAATTAAACATGCTGCGAACAAACGATATTGTCCTGCATAATGACGTGATCTCTCACCTCATTATCTTTCATCTCTCAATCATTGTAAATACCTGCTAGACCACACTGTAGATTTGAGCCATCAGGCACTTCCCTACAGACACCTCTTCAGCGCTGGCCTATGAGAGGGGTGGGATATATCAAGCACACTGCACGCGTGCGAATACGCAATATTGCCAAATGTTATGTTAATTTGTGATCTTTGACCCCATTCAGTCACATCTCTGTCTCATTTTAAATACCATCTATATCATAAGATAGGCCTAAGCCTACGAGCAGCACTGCTTTACAGACTCTTGTTGAGGGTGATTCTGCGGGAGGGGTGGGGTGCACTACCCTGAGTGTGCATGTGAGAAAAAGCGCTCTTGCCTTCCGTAATGATGTAATCTCTCACCTCATTCAATCACATTGATGTAATTTTAAGGACCTACTGGACTGTACTACAGACATCAGCCAGAAACAACCGCTGCTCTACAGGCATGTGACGTTAGCTTTTAGGACACTTTAGTTACTTCCTTACTGAGTGTACATGCACACAGGCTCCTGCCGCTGCATTACACACAAACATTAAGCTTCTAGAATACGCTCTATTGCTATGTATATTATCATTAACATGATATATTATCATCTAACCTTGTATTTTCTCGTGTATTCCAACTCCTCTTTGAACCACGATCATCACTAACGATTAATCGTACTTCAAAAATGAAGGATGCACTCAACTTCTATTTTCTACCAAGTATAAAATAAACATTCATTTACCTGCAAACGTTTCCACCTCTAAATTACTTCTCTCTTTACAAAGATAAATTAATTGTCTGAGAGGGGCTGAGCGGGAATTCTCACCTGCGATGATGCCCTGAGCATTCTAACACCTTCCACGGCAGTATCAAGACACCGTTCCATTGTGGATACCTGCTCGTGGGACACACCAGTGATAGCAGGTGCGCTGTGAAGCCTCAGTGTGTAAGACCTACAATTGAGGCACATTGCAGGGTAGGAAGTGGGGTGCAGCACTCTGGGTGCACAGGTGCATACACAAGCGATTTTCCAGTAAGTAATAATGTAGGGGTACAATATCAAACAACGGCGATCTCTGGCTTCATGTATTTAACTTTAAGGACTTCTTAACCCACACTATATCTCGCAGATCCCTGCGTCCTAGACAAACAAATGACGAACAGTAAACACTAAAGACTAAGTGCAATAAGCCGACGTTCTATCTCCTCCTCCCCTTCTCACTTCCACCCACCACCCTCCCTTCCATTTTCACTATGATCTTTTAATTCGAACTAGATATTTTTACCTCTTCGACATACCACACACACTTATATTTAATTTTTGTTTTGCAGGTTACCTACGCTGCTACCACTGGAGTCCATCTCACGTATTGTTCTATTAAAGTTACGTTTCAATTTATTTATTTTTGCTTTAAGAAAGGATAATAAAAAAATAACTGAGTGTATACGTCTTCTTCTTCTGATTACATTTGAGTAGCACAACCGAGGCTTCAGTGACTGCCGAGGCACACCCTGCATATTAAAATTAAGATCCTGAGTATGACAATTCCCAGACTTAAGTTGCCTCGAACTCCTCAAACAATTAGTAAATAATTCTCGTGAAGATGCCCATCTCCTAGAATACAAAACGTCTCTGTACCCTTCCGCGCACAATTCACATGTGACTTTAACACAATATTTGGGGGCATATTTACAAAGAAGCTGTTAAAATTACACCCCTTAATTTGTAAAAGAATAACTGACGGGGCTCAAAGTTTTACCAAGAAAAGAATGATGTTCATAACTAGAATGTAATACCGGGGCTCACTCTTTACCAGCTCCTTACCAGAGGCTGTAGCTACGATTAACGGTTCCCATGGAAATTTTTTAAAAGTCAAACACACTTGCTGTTTGGATTAGCAACATTGTATACTGAACTTGTGACCTATGTGCTCAATTAAGTGTTCCATGAACTGTTACTATGATAACATGCAGTAAGCAATTTGGGGGTAGGGTTCAAAGGTGTTGGCTGTACAGAAACCGTTATATTTACCCAAAGTACTCTACGTGACAGAGGAGAAAGCAAACCGTGACAACAGAACACTGTGTACATTAGGAGCAAAAGAAGTACACAACTCTTCGAATTAACCTCAAGAGAGGGCGCGAGCAATAGCCACTGGCGTTAAAAAAAACCATGTACAATTTGCCTACACTGTACTCAACAATGCGCAATTCTTTATCGATCCCAATCACACACTGCCTCTTCCTGTTTCACAGGGTGCACTTCACTAATTACTTTGTGGCTACTTAAATGGAACACCGGATTGTCGACATTCCAAAACTTTGGGGCATATTTACAAGGACGGCTTTAAAATTACAGCTGCTTTAGCGGCAGCAAACTGCCTCTAAAAGGCGATAATGGGCTTGCTAATATGCGTTATAGAATTCCAATAGAAGCCCAGGTTAGATGTGCAGGACATCTAACCTGGGCTTCTATTGCAATTCTATAACGCATATTAGCAAGTCTATTATTTGTGTTTTTGCGGCAGTTTCGTGCCGCTAAAACGGCAATAATTTTAACAAGGTTTTTACTATTATGCCCCTTGGTTTGGATTTTGAAAGAGAAAACAGGGAAACCTGCTCACTCTTTCAAAATGCAAAGCAGATTACTTTTCCCCACAGGGAGCTGCATATTAGAAGGTCCCCGTGTGGAAAAGTAATGGCGGCTTCACAAGGACGCAGTGAGCTGGCTAGGGCCATGGAATATTAGGGCTCAACCCATGGTCCCCAACCTTGAATATACGTCTAAACAGTAAACATGGCGATATCCTTTTCACCAAATTTTTGCCTTTTTAAAAAAAATCAGACGAAATAGCCCTTGTTAATATGCCCTCAAGTTTGCTATGACAAAGCGGGAACCTCTGATTTTCAGCAGGAGCACTTTTGTTGTTATATATATATATATATATATATATATATATTACCTACTGGCGGTCGCCAGTAGGTAGTTATAGTTAGGACCTAGTTTCCATAGGAAATCCGCAACATTCTATTGAGAATAACTTTGGCACCGGTGGACAAATCTTTGCGAATTTCTCAAAGAAGATGGCCGGCTCCTCTCCGCTCCTTCCCTGAAAGTTTGGGGGGGATTCGTCAGGTGGGGGCTGAGATAAAAGGGGGGTCCCAAAACATGTTTTCCCCATGTTATTTTCCATGGGACGTTTAGACACGGCTACAGCTCGAACGGCTGAATGGATTTATAAGAAATTTGGTAGAAAGGTAGAGTCCAGCTTGCAGATTACGCTTTTCTTTGAATGGTGTAAATCTGTTCCGTAGTTGCTGGGAAAATTAACTTTGAAAAATATATATTGGGCTACATTGGGCTATATATATGTTAGAGCCCAAATGTAGCCCAATGTAGCCCAATGTAGCCCAATGTAGCACAAAGATGGCCACCAGAGACAAAAAAACAAATGTAGCCCAAATATCAGCCAGATGTAGCCCAACTATAGCCCAATGACAGAATGTCCCAGAGTGTTCTAAAGAACAACTAGAGCGCTAACAGTCTTACTTATGACAAAAGTATGGCACACCTGAAGTCATCTTGATTGGAATAAAGTGTTAACACTTAAAACATTTAATTTGCAAAGGAACAAAATGAGGGGGTTCATTTTGCCATAGAAATTATGATTAGTGCTGAAGAAAGAAAAATTAGGGCACATTTTGAGTGACTTCTCAAATCCTCTTATATTTCATTAAAAAAATTATTATATGCAGTCTCCCAAGATGGCCACCAGAGACAAAAGAGCCCAAATGTAGCCCAAATATCAGCCAGATGTAGCCCAACTATAGCCCAATGACAGTAGTTAGGACCTAGTTTCCATAGGAAATCCGCAACATTCTATTGAGAATAACTTTGGCGCCGGTGGACGAATCTTTGCGAATTTCTCAAAGAAGATGGCCTGCTCCGCTCCGCTCCTTCCCTGAAAGTTTGGGGGGGATTCGTCAAGTGGGGGCTGAGATAAAAGGGGGGTCCCAAAACGTGTTTTCCCCATGTTATTTTCCATAGGACGTTTAGACACGGCTACAGCTCGAACGGCTGAATGGATTTATAAGAAATTTGGTAGAAAGGTAGAGTCCGGCTCGCAGATTACGCTTTTCTTTGAATGGTGTAAATATGTTCAGTAGTTGCTGAGAAAATTAACTTTGAAAAAATATATATTGGGCTACATTGGGCTATATATATGTTAGAGCCCAAATGTAGCCCAATGTAGCCCAATGTAGCCCAATGTAGCCCAAAGATGGCCACCAGAGACAAAAAAAAACCAAATGTAGCCCAAATATCAGCCAGATGTAGCCCAACTATAGCCCAATGACAGAATGTCCCAGAGTGTTCTAAAGAACAACTAGAGCGCTAACAGTCTTACTTATGACAAAAGTATGGCACACCTGAAGTCATCTTGATTGGAATAAAGTGTTAACACTTAAATCATTTAATTTGCAAAGGAACAAAATGAGGGGGTTCATTTTGCCATAGAAATTATGATTAGTGCTAAAGAAAGAAAAATTAGGGCACATTTTGAGTGACTTCTCAAATCCTCTTATATTTCATTAAAAAAATTCTGATATGCAGTCTCCCAAGATGGCCACCAGAGACAAAAGAGCCCAAATGTAGCCCAAATATCAGCCAGATGTAGCCCAACTATAGCCCAATGACAGAATGTCCCAGAGTGTTCTAAAGAACAACTAGAACGCTAACAGTCTTACTTATGACAAAAGTATGGCACACCTGAAGTCATCTTGATTGGAATAAAGTGGTAACACTTAATACATTTAATTTGAAAGGGAACAAAATGAGGGGTTTCATTTTGCAATAGAAATTTTATATATATATATATATATATATTCACTGAAAAAACCATAGGTTTTAAACACGTTATAGTTAGGAAGTAGCATTTAAAAAACCTATGAAATTCACAGAAAAAACCATAGGTTTTACACACGTTATAGTTAGGAAATAGCATTTACAAAACCTATGAAATTCACTGAAAAAACCATAGGTTTGACACCAGTTATAGTTAGCTGGAAATTTTACTCGCATAAAACCAATGAAATTCCCACGTTATAGTTAGTTGGACTCACTATAACTTGCGCGTGCAATGCACTGCTGATGACGTCACATATTACATAACTCATGACATGGTCAGTGACATCAGTCATGACATCACTGATAACACCATCCTTGTGACAGAGTGACAGACCTCTTTTCACTGTAATGTAACCATTGAAACACATATTCAAAAATAGAAACTAAAATTTTCAAAAAAATGGAGATACCCATACCAGTTACAACAACCAATTCAATAATTCCACCATCTATATACACATCCACTCATTGATCAACAGTTCTATATAGTCACTCGTACATATACTCACTCATGATATGTAGTGATACACCTATACATCCTGTTACACACCGACAGTCATCCAAAAGATACTCTCACACATATTCACACATGCAAATAAACTATTGAACATCCATTTATTTGCATATACAGCTATACACACACAACCACCTTACTTCTATGGAAACTTACACATACTTACTCTCTTAAACAATCACTAATAGAAACACATACTTATCTAAACAGGAACTCTTACAATCTCTTTCTCTCACATATACTCACTTATATACATCAATATTCACATATATTATATTAAAACATATGTAGTTACTGATAAAGACACTAGTGAGACAGTCATTCACTCACTAACACCCATATACACACTCTTCCACCCATACGGTCCTGCACATATGCTGTCTTCAAAACACATACAAAGAAAGAGTCAGTCATTCATGCATCTATGTGTTAAGTAATACCCCCACCAAACCATACAAACACTCATACTGATACTAACAAAAACATCTAATAACCCATATACATACACATGTAGCTACTCATCAACCCATGCAACCACTTATACACAAAGTGAAACACTAATACATATATTTAAATATTTAAACATTACTCTCTAGTATATGTATTCACTAAGATACACTTAATAAACCAGTTAACCAATCAATTTATTAAAAAAAAACATCCAAGTAATCACTTATTTAAACATGTATTCTTCCATCAACTTTTACATAGACATATATAACACATATTTATTTTTGCAAAAAGACACACATTCACTGGATAGTGTCATCAGTGATGTCATGACTGATGTCACTGACCATGTCATGAGTGATGTAATATGTGACGTCATCAGCAGTGCACTGCACGCGCAAGTTATAGTGAGTCCAACTAACTATAACGTGGGAATTTCATTGGTTTTATGCGAGTAAAATTTCCAGCTAACTATAACTGGTGTCAAACCTATGGTTTTTTTAGTGAATTTCATAGGTTTTGTAAATGCTATTTCCTAACTATAACGTGTGTAAAACCTATGGTTTTTTCAGTGAATATATATATATATATATATATATATATTTATATATACACATATAAATATATATATATATATATATAAATATATATTTATATATATATATATATTATATATATTTATTAAGCTACTGATCCTCTAGATCATACTGTTAGGGGTTGCACAAGTTACATACGATGTGCATTGTTAATGCACTGTATAGCCATGATGGAAAGTCAGGACCCCTAGTGTGGCATACCTCAAAAAAAGGTCTTAGGTCATGCAGCTACAGAGAAATTGGCAGACATTTACTGCATGCATTCCAAGAGGAATAAAACAGGACCTTGACGTACAAAAGAATTTTTAGGGAGGGATCAGTACATTTCATCATGATTACTGTGGATAGGAAAGAAATAAAGCTTATGGTGGGTTTTGAAGCAATAGCGTTATTTATACACTTTTCTTTTATGGGCTGGACATCAGATTCTGTAGAAATAGTCAGAATATTGAATGAATGTTAAAGGCCACCAAAGGGGACAAAGAAAGAGAATTGACTGGTATTAGGAGATACACTTAGGAAGAATTACTTGACAGACAGTATGAGGGTAAAGGAGAGAACTTTAGAGGTCTTCAAAGAATAGATGGCAATTTAAAAGACTAGTGCTGCAATTTATCACATATTTTCTCTGGTAAATTTGATTAAGTCTGACCTTCTGAAATTTTCAAGATGAAAGTTGTGGGGATGAGATAATTACTTGAATATTTAGACGCTACATTTCTCTCTAAACACCTATACGCCATGTGTCAAAACGTTGGAATTGGAAAAATGGGAAAAGAGACAAAAGCTGCTGATTTGAGGACATCTCAAAATGGGATCACTGAAAGAATATCGATGACACAGATATAGACTTAAAACATCGAGTAAAAAATATATAATGCAAAAATATCGAATCCCTATCTCCAAACAGGTAAGTACAAAAATATCGAATCAAAAATATAATTGTAAAAAATATAGTTAGTCAAAATATAGAATTTTTTAACTGTCTTAAAAGTAATTGCAAATTAATGAAATAATAAATATAATTGACTTAAAAATACTTAAAATACTTAAATGACCTTAAAATTAGTAAACAATTAATGTAACTAAAAATATATGTCATTTTTTAATACATATATATATCTAAACATAATATTAACCAAACATATACAATATTTTTACCGTAGGATAGCAGGAGGGTTACATTTACTATTACCACTCCAGTGAGTGCAACAGTATAGAAAACATTGGATAGCGTAGCAGTAAAAATTACTATTCCCACTCCAGTGAGTGCAACAGTAGGGAAAGCGTTGGATAGCGGGAGGGTAAAAATTACTATTCCTACTCCAGAGAGTGCAACAGTAGGGAAAGCGTTGGATAGTGTAGGGGTAAAAATTACTATTCTCACTCCAGTGAGTGCAACAGTAGGGAAAGCGTTGGATAGCGGGAGGGTGAAAATTACTATTCCCACTCCAGAGAGTGCAACAGTAGGGAAAGCGTTGAATAGCGAAGAGGTAAAAATTACTATTCCACTCCAGTGAGTGCAACAGTAGGGAAAGCGTTGGATAGCGTAGTGGTAACAATTACTATTCCCACTCCAGAGAGTGCAACAGAAGGGAAAGTGTTGGATAGTGTAGGCATACAATTTACTATTCCCACTCCAGTGAGTGCAACAGTAGGGAATGCATTGGATAGCGGAAGGGTAAAAACTACTATTCCCACTCCAGAGAGTGCAACAGTAGGGAAAGCGTTGGATAGCGTAGAGGTAAAAATTACTATTCCCACTCCAGTGAGTGCAACAGTAGGGAAAGCGTTGGATAGCGGGAGGGTAAAAATTACTATTCCCACTCCAGAGAGTGCAACAGTAGGGAAAGCGTTGGATAGCGTAGGCATAAAATTTACTATTCCCACTCCAATGAGTGCAACAGTAGGGAAAGCGTTGGACAGCGGGAGGGTAAAAATTACTACTCCCACTCCAGAGAGTACAACAGTAGGGAAAGCGTTGGATAGCGTAGTAGTAAAAATTACCATTCCCACTCCACAGAGTGCAACAGTAGGAAAAGTGTTGGATAGCGTAGGAGTAAAAATTACTATTCCCACTCCAGAGAGTACAACAGTAGGGAAAGCGTTGGATAGCGTGAGGGTAACATTAATATTTCCGACTCCAGAGAGTGCAACAGTAGGGAAAACGTTGGATAGCATAGGAGTAAAAATTACTATTCCCACTCCAGAGAATGCAACAGTAGGGAAAGTGTTGGATAGCGTAGGGGTAAATATTACTATTCCCACTGCAGAGAGTGCAATAGTAGGGAAAGTAAATACTTCATATATGAATAAAAATAAATTAAATATTAATACCAATTACAAATTAATTAAAAGTAATTAACAATTGTATATAATATAATAATTAATCAATTAAAAATACAAATAAAAATTAATTATTTAAAAGTATTACCTATTAACACAAATTAGTTACCAATTAACAATTAATTAATTAACAATTAAAAAATAATTAAAAATTACAACAAAAACCTATAAATAAATTAAAATATTTAATTATTTACAATTAAATTACTTCCCACCCTATTCCCCTATAAACACACAACCCGCAACAGAAAATAAATTAATAAAATTAACATAATTATCAATTAATAAATGAATTTAAATTAATTACCGATTATATTTTATTCAATTACCAATTAAAAATGTAAATAACAATTAATTCAAAATAAATACCAATAAATAAATTTAAAATTGTAATTATTTATAATTAAATTACTTCCCACCCTATTCCCCTATAAACCCACAACCCGCTACAGAAAATAAATAAATTAATAAAATTAACATAACTATCAATTAATCAATTAATTAAAAATAATCACCAATTATATTTTAATTAATTACCAATTATACCAATTAACAATTAATTAACAATTAATTCAAAATAAATACCAATAAATGAATTTAAAAAAATTAAGTAATCATAATTAAATGACTTCCCACCCTATTCCCCATAAACCCACAACCCGCTAGAGAAAATAAATGAATAAAATTAACATATTTATCAATTAATCAATTCATTAAAATGTATTACCAATTATATTTGAATTAATTACCAATTAACAATTAATTAACAATTAATTCAAAATAAATACCAATAAATACATTAACATATCCCATCGCATTGAGGCGCCATTTTGCGCATCGCAACTGGACCGCAAACCGAGAACCTAAGCATCATCCCCGGATCACGGAACTGACGCATCTCCCCGTTTTGTGAGCCTTTTGTTCATTTTGCGGTACGCATCCAGGTACATTGTTGAGAACTTTGTTGCATTAATCATCAACTTGAACTAAGCAACTTTTATCATCTTTAAGTCAATCTTAAGTATAGTATTGTGGATTTTTGTCATTTGTGGTCTTGTGTTAAGTCTATATAAAGAATACTTATTTTTATAAAATCTGTGTTGTGTCCATCTGTAGTGTTTAATCTGTATTACTGTGTATTTTCACAAATGCTTAACACACTGCCTCTGAGATAAGCCTGTCTGCTCGAGCCAAGCTACCAAGGGGGTGAGCAGGGGTTATTTAGGATTGTAATCCCCTTATCCTGATTTAGAAGTAAGGGTCCCTATTTGGACAAAGGTGAATACCATTGCCAACTAGAGACCCCCAGATCTAACAATGGTGGTCAGCGGTGAGGATTTGGACTTGCATTTGTGTTTTATATACAGTAATTGGTGTACACTACTAGTGAGTGCAGACCAAATGCTACCACATACTTTTTTGGGTAGAATTCTTTCCTTAGACTGGTATTTTTTTCCTGAAAACTCCCAATTCTTACTACCATGAGTAGACCAGCATCTGTTGCATCTATGGATCTTGATTTTGAGGAAGAGAGGTTGGAAACCTACAATTTGAAGCAGCTTAAGTATCTCTGCAAGAAATTGAAAGTTGCTACTCCAGGCATTTCTAAAAAGAATGACTACCAAAAGGCACTGAGGGCCTGGGTAGAAGCAAGAAATGCCCCTGATCTTGTGGTGGAGCCAGCTGGGGATGCAGATGGGCAACTGGATAGGCCAGTGTTTCCAGCCAGGGGAGGGGTACCGTCCCCACCTGGCAGGAGTATCTCTTCCAAAGACCTGTCCCCCAGAGAGTTGGAAGACAGGGAGAGAAATAGGCCACACAAGCTGGAGATAGCTAAGCTTAAGATGGAGAGTCAGAGGGAAGCAGAGAATAACAGATTGCCCTTGGAGAGAGAGAGAATGAGAATGGAACATGAGAGGATGTTGAGGGAGTTAGAAATCAAGGCCAAGGGCTTAGAAATCGATTCCGCTGTTGGCAGTGCACCATCTGTGCCTTCAGAAAGCAGGGTATATATTCCCAAGGATGTCATCAAGGATTTCCATAAAAGTGAAGATATTGGGCAGTGGTTTGCAGCCTATGAGATAGCAATGTTGGCCCACAGGGTCCCTGAGAAGGATTGGGGAGCTGGGTTGTGGGGCCGCTTAATGACTGATGGAGGGACACTTTGTTAGACCTGCCCAGTGAGAATAGGATATCTTATGCCCACAAGAAGAAAGCACTGATGACAAGATATGGTTTGACCCCAGAACTCTATAGACAGAGGTTCAGGAATTGTAAGAAGCTGGAGGAAACCATTTGGGTTGAATATGTATCTTACTTTTGCAGAGCTAAGGATGGTAGGGGGAGGGGGCTCTATGATTTGGTTGCCAGGGAGCACTTGTCTGCTCATTGTTTTCCAGAGCTACGCCAGCACCTTATTGAGAGCAAGTTGAATAACCCTAGAAACCTTGCTGAGGAGGCGGACTGCTAGGTCAGTACCAGGGTCCACAAGGGTCTTGTGGGAGACTCCGCCAAAGGTGAGCATGGTCCCCAGCAGAAGAGAGGGGGGGACAAGGGTAAACAGAGGGAGTTCCAGAAAGGTCCCCAAAGTAATTCCCAAGGGAACCAAGGTAAGGGTCCCCAGCCTCCCCCTGAGAAGAAATCAGGACCCCCGACAGGTCAACCTGTTCATAGGGGGCCTGTTACCTGCTTTCAGTGTAAGCAGGTCGGACACCATTAGTATGATCCCCAGAGTCCCCAAATGGGTCAGTATGTGCGCCAGGACACTTCCGGGTAACAGTACGCTCTAAAAATTTGAAAAATAAATAAATACATAAATAAATAAACCCCATGCCCCCGTCAGATGGCCAGTGTAGCCCTGGGTGGGGAGGAGATGGGTGCCCAAGGTGGGTGGGGTCCCACATAAATGTCCCTTGTCTCATTAGGAGACTTTGAGATGGTCCCTAAAACTCAGCTGCCTGAGAACACTAAAAAGTACAGGCAGTGGGTAACCATCAGTGACCATAGAGTGGAGGCTCTGAGAGACACCGGAGCCAGTGTAACAGCTGTCAAGTGTCACTTGGTGTCCGAAGAGCAGGTGGTCCCCAATGCATTCTTCCCAGTTGTTGCAGCTGACAACAAAGAGAGCCATTGCAAAGTGGCTCAGGTTCCCTTTGAGTGGGGGGGTCTCTGGTACTCTTCAAGTAGCTGTAAGGCCAGCCATGCCTGTTGGTTGTTTGTTAGGCAATGATTTGGAAAGCTCCCCTTGGGCTAAGGTGGAGAAAGAGGCTCATTTAGAGATGTTGGGTCTGCCTGAGTGGGCGTGTGTGACAAATTGGTCTATGGCAGCCAAGGGTGTTCAAGAGATCCTGTAGCCTGAGATTACGGTCCTGGAACCTGCCTTAAAGAGAAGAGGTAGGGCGTGGGAAACCACCCCATTGTTCCCATGGTCCAGGAGGAGGCAGACCTTGAGGGGGATGCCCTGGAACCTACAGGGGAGCAAGTTTCTGAATTGGGGAACCTCTCTGAGCTGACCCATTGGCAGCAAGAAGGGGGGCCCTCCAGGGAATAATTCTGTGCAGAGCAAAAGAAGTGCCCTTCTCCTGAAGGTTTGAGGCAACAGGCCACAAACCAGGCAGCAGGTGATCAGTGAGGATCACATTGGATCTACTGGGAGAACGGCCTCCTGTATAGCGAGCCTAAGGTTGCTGAGCCTGGGTCAGCCCGTGTGCTGGTGATACCCAAGCGCTTCAGAGCCTTCCTACTGGGTTTGGCTCATGTCATACCTTTAGCTGGATATCTGGGGCAAAACAAGACCTTTGAAAGGCGTGTCTCCCACTTTTATGTGCCCCAGATGCGGAAGAGTTCAGATACTCATTGTAGAACTTGTCAAACTAGCCAAGCAAGTGGGAAAAGTGGAAGGAAGCACAAGGCTCCTCTCCAACCTGTCCCTGTAGTCAGTGCCCCCATTAAACGGTAGGGGCATTGCCATTGTGGAGCCACTGGACCCTAAGACAGCCATGGACAACAGGTTTATCGTGGTCTTGGTGGACCATGCTACCCAGTACCTAGAAGCCATCCCGCTCAGATCAGTGACGGCCCCCGTGGTGGGACGTGCACTGATGGGTATTTTTTCCCGTGTGGGGTTCCCCAGAAAAGGTATGTCTGACCAAGGTACAAACTTCATATCCAATTATATGAAGTCTATGTGGAAGGAATGTTGTGTTACCTATAAGTTCATCACTCCTTACCACCCACAAGGTAATGGGCTGGTTGAGAGATTCAACCGGACCCTTAAAGGCATGATCATGGGTCTTGAGAAACCAATGAGGTGTAAATGGGACATCCTCTTGCCATGCCTTCTGTTTGCTTAACGTGAGGTGCCACAAAAGTCCCTAGGGTTCAGCCCCTTTGAACTGTTGTATGGACACCCGGTAAGAGGACCTTTGAGTCTGGTCAAGGAAGGCTGGGAGCAATCTCCCAGGAAACCTCCCCAGGATGTATACAGTTAAATGATGGCCTTCAGGAACCAGACTCGGCGATTCAGAGATCTCGCTCAGGAGAATCTGGAAGCCAGCCAGGAAGAGCTGAAGCGATGGTACGATCAGAATGCCATTCTGATTGAGCTTCAACCTGGACAGAAAGTTTGGGTCATGGCCCCTGTAGAGCCTTGTGCACTCCAGGACAGGTGGACTGGTCCATTTGAGGTGGTGGAGCGCAAAAGTAATGTCACCTATCTGGTGAACTTGCAGTCTCCCAGGAACCCTTTGAGGGTCCTGCATGTTAACCGCCTGAAGCCCCACTTAGAAAGGTCCGAAGTGGGCTTGCTCCTAGCGACAGATGATGGAATGGAGGAGGAGACAGAGGCTCTTCCTGACCTCCTATCTGCAACGGAGCAAGATGGGTCAGTGGATGGTGTCCCTGCCACACTGAACCCTGATCAGCAGCAAGATCATCGCCAACTGTTGGGGCAATTCTCTGATCTATTTTCCTTGGTTCCTGGTATCACAGAGTAGTGTGTTCATGATGTGGACACTGGAGACAGTCCTCCTGTGAAGCACAAGACTTACAAAGTAACTGACAAGGTCAGAGCTTATATTAAGGAGGAAGTCTCCAAGATGTTTGCCTTAGGGGTGATTGAACCCTCTAGAAGTCCTTGGGCCAGCCAAGTAGTTTTGGTCCCAAAGGCTGTCGCGCCTGTTGCCACACCTGAACTCCGGTTCTGTGTGGACTACTGAGGGCTCAATTCAGTCACCAGGACTGAAGCCCACCCCATCTCCAGAGCTGATGAGCTCATTGATCGGTTAGGTCTGCATGGTACCTCAGCACGTTTGATTTGACGTCTGAGTACTGGCAGATCGCCTTGAGTGATGGTGCTAAGGAGAGGTCAGCATTCTCCACACCAGATGGGCACTACCAATTCCGGGTTATGCCTTTTGAGATTAAGAATGCCCCTGCCACCTTTCAGAGGTTGATAAACCAGTTGTTGGCTGGACTGGAGGATTTCAGTGCCGCCTACCTGGATGACATTGCAGTGTTCAGCGCCAGTTGGGAAGAACATCTGCTCAACCTCTGGGAAGTGTTGATGTCACTGCGCAAGGCAGGCCTCACGATCAAGGCAAGTAAGTGCCAGATCGGGCAGGGTTCCGTGGTGTACTTGGGTCACCAGGTAGGGAGCGGCCCGGTGGTGCCCTTACAACCCAAGATTGATACCATCCTGGCATGGGAACCCTCAAAGACTCAGACACAGGTGAAAGCCTTTATAGGACTCACAGGTTACTAGAGGAGAGTTGTCAAGGGGTATGGCAAGATTGCCACACCCTTGACTGAGCTGACTTTCAGGAAGCAGCCCAAGAAAGTGACCTGGACTGACACCTGTTAGAACGCTTTTGACGCCCTGAAGACTGCCATGTACAGAGCACCCGTGCTTCAGGTGCCCAACTTCTGAAAAGAATTCAAGGTGTAGGGACTGATCTATCACAGATCAATGAAGAGGGCCTAGACCAACCTGTAGCATTCATCAGTAGAAGGTTACTTCCATGGGAACAGAGGTGGAGTGCAATTGAGCGTGAGGCATTTGCTGTGGTCTGGGCACTGAAGAAGTTGAGACCATACTTGTTTGGGACTCACTTCCTGGTTCAGACCGTCCACTGGCCCCTCAGATGGCTAATGCAGTTGAGGGGTGAGAACCCAAAGTTGTTGAGGTGGTCCATTTCCTTACAGAGCGATACAAAACGGGATGATGGACGGAGCGTTTGAACAAATCAAACACTCACCCCCGTCAACTGATCTGGGTTTAATCCATCACCATTCTTTAGTTCACTCAGCCACCCCAGTTCAGACATGGCTATATGCAAATCAGTCTGACCCTGTGCCTTATGGGAACAGTCCAGCCCGAACTGCCAAGCCATGTCTTCCCTGGACCGGAAACAAGCATCCTGGGACCGGTTTCGGATTCATAATCCTCATCAGCCAGGCTATCTTGAATCCAGTGGCCAAGTGAACAAGGGACTCACGTCTGAGTATACCCTGCCACACTTAAGGCGAAAAAAGCAATACAAAAGGGGATGATGGACGGAGCGTTTGAACAAATCAAACACTCACCCCCAGTCAGTTGATCTGGGTTTCATCCATCACCATTCTTTAGTTCACTCAGCCACCCCAGTTCAGACATGGCTATATGCAAATCAGTCTGACCCTGTGCCTTATGGGAACAGTCCAGCCTGAAGTGCCAAGCCATGTCTTCCCTGGACCGGAAACAAGCATCCTGGGACCGGTTTCGGATTCATAATCCTCATCAGCCAGGCTATCTTGAATCCAGTGGCCAAGTGAACAAGGGACTCACGTCTGAGTATACCCTGCCACACTTAAGACGAACAAAGCGATACAAAAGGGGATGATGGACGGAGCGTTTGAACAAATCAAACACTCTCCCCCAGTCAACTGATCTGGGTTTAATCCATCACCATTCTTTAGTTCACTCAGCCACCCCAGTTCAGACATGGCTATATGTCAATCAGTCTGACCCTGTGCCTTATGGGAACCGTCCAGCCCGAACTGCCAAGCCATGTCTTCCCTGGACCGGAAACAAGCATCCTGGGACCGGTTTTGGATTCATAATCCTCATCAGCCAGGCTATCTTGAATCCAGTGGCCAAGTGAACAAGGGACTCACGTCTGAGTATACCCTGCCACACTGCCCGATCAGTTGACTGGGGGTTGAGTGTTTGATTTGTTCAAACGCTCCGTCCATCATCCCCTTTTGTATCGCTTTGTTCGCCCTAAGTGTGGCAGGGTATACTCAGATGTGAGTCCCTTGTTCACTTGGCCACTGGATTCAAGATAGCCTGGCTGATGAGGATTATGAATCCGAAACCGGTCCCAGGATGCTTGTTTCTGGTCCAGGGAAGACATGGCTTGGCAGTTCGGGCTGGACTGTTCCCATAAGGCACAGGGTCAGACTGATTTGCATATAGCCATGTCTGAACTGGGGTGGCTGAGTGAACTAAAGAATGGTGATGGATTAAACCCAGATCAGTTGACTGGGGGTGAGTGTTTGATTTGTTCAAACGCTCCGTCCATCATCCCCTTTTGTATCGCTTTGTTCACCCTAAGTGTGGCAGGGTATACTCAGACGTGAGTCCATTGTTCACTTGGCCACTGGATTCAAGATAGCCTGGCTGATGAGGATTATGAATCCGAAACCGGTCCCAGGATGCTTGTTTCTAGTCCAGGGAAGACATGGCTTGGCAGTTCGGGCTGGACTGTTCCCATAAGGCACAGGGTCAGACTGATTTGCATACAGCCATGATGTCTGAACTGGGGTGGCTGAGTGAACTAAAGAATGGTGATGGATTAAACCCAGATCAGTTGACTGGGGGTGAGTGTTTGATTTGTTCAACCGCTCCGTCCATCATCCCCTTTTGTATTGCTTTGTTCGCCCTAAGTGTGGCAGGGTATACTCAGACGTGAGTCCCTTGTTCACTTGGCCACTGGATTCAAGATAGCCTGGCTGATGAGGATTATGAATCCGAAACCGGTCCCAGGATGCTTGTTTCTGGTCCAGGGAAGACATGGCTTGGCAGTTCAGGCTGGACTGTTCCCATAAGGCACAGGGTCAGACTGATTTGCATATAGCCATGTCTGAACTGGGGTGGCTGAGTGAACTAAAGAATGGTGATGGATTAAACCCAGATCAGTTGACTGGGGGTGAGTGTTTGATTTGTTCAAACGCTCCGTCCATCATCCCCTTTTGTATCGCTTTGTTCGCCCTAAGTGTGGCAGGGTATACTCAGACGTGAGTCCCTTGTTCACTTGGCCACTGGATTCAAGATAGCCTGGCTGATGAGGATTATGAATCCGAAACCGGTCCCAGGATGCTTGTTTCTGGTCCAGGTAAGACATGGCTTGGCAGTTCGGGCTGGACTGTTCCCATAAGGCACAGGGTCAGACTGATTTGCATATAGCCATGTCTGAACTGGGGTGGCTGAGTGAACTAAAGAATGGTGATGGATTAAACACAGATCAGTTGACTGGGGGTGAGTGTTTGATTTGTTCAAACGCTCCGTCCATCATCCCCTTTTGTATTTCTTTGTTCGCCCTAAGTGTGGCAGGGTATACTCAGACGTGAGTCGCTTGTTCACTTGGCCACTGGATTCAAGATAGCCTGGCTGATGAGGATTATGAATCCGAAACCGGTCCCAGGATGCTTGTTTCTGGTCCAGGGAAGACATAGCTTGGCAGTTCGGGCAGGACTGTTCCCATAAGGCACAGGGTCAGACTGATTTGCATATAGCCATGTCTGAACTGGGGTGGCTGAGTGAACTAAAGAATGGTGATGGATTAAACCCAGATCAGTTGACTGGGGGTGAGTGTTTGATTTGTTCAAACGCTCCGTCCATCATCCCCTTTTGTATCGCTTTGTTCGCCCTAAGTGTGGCAGGGTATACTCAGACGTGAGTCCCTTGTTCACTTGGCCACTGGATTCAAGATAGCCTGGCTGATGAGGATTATGAATCCGAAACCGGTCCCAGGATGCTTGTTTCTGGTCCTGAGAAGACATGGCTTGGCAGTTCGGGCTGGACTGTTCCCATAAGGCACAGGGTCAGACTGATTTGCATATAGCCATGTCTGAACTGGGGTGGCTGAGTGAACTAAAGAATGGTGATGGATTAAACCCAGATCAGTTGACTGGGGGTGAGTGTTTGATTTGTTCAAACGCTCCGTCCATCATCCCCTTTTGTATCGCTTTGTTCGCCCTAAGTGTGGCAGGGTATACTCAGATGTGAGTCCCTTGTTCACTTGGCCACTGGATTCAAGATAGCCTGGCTGATGAGGATTATGAATCCGAAACCGGTCCCAGAATGCTTGTTTCTGGTCCAGGGAAGACATGGCTTGGCAGTTCGGGCTGGACTGTTCCCATAAGGCACAGGGTCAGACTGATTTGCATATAGCCATGTCTGAACTGGGGTGGCTGAGTGAACTAAAGAATGGTGATGGATTAAACCCAGATCAGTTGACTGGGGGTAAGTGTTTGATTTGTTCAAACGCTCCGTCCATCATCCCCTTTTGTATCGCCATTTCCTTACAGGGCATGGACTTTACGGTGGAACACCGCCCTGGTTCAGAACACGCCAACGCTGATGGTCTGTCCAGATTTTTCTGCCTTAGTGAAGAGAAATCCCAAGGGGAAGGGTAGTTCTCCCCACATTTCAGCAGGGGGGGACACGTTTTAGACCTGGCATCATTAGCGTGAGTCTCCCTTCCATTTTTACTGATTGCCTCCTCTGTTTTTAATATGTTTTGCTGGTTATATGCTTTGGGCACTGTGCCACTGCTATTCAGTGCCACAGTGCACGTGCTCCCTCTGTTAAATTGATGTACTAATTAGTGATTACATGATAGGGTTATTTGATTTACTTGTCTGACCCTGGTACAGTGCATCATGTGTGTCCAGGGCTTGTAAATCAAATGCTGCTGGTGGGCTTGCAGCACTGGTTGTGCCACCAACTGAAGCAGCTTGTAAAGTGTGTCTCAGGCCTGCCATTGCAAGGCCTGTGTGCAGTCTGTGACTGCCGTGTCGGCTTGGCAAGTGCACCCACTTGCCAGTTCCTAAACCTTCCCTTTGCTTCATATCAGACACCCCTATGGTAGGCCCTGTGGCAGGGTGCATTGTGAGTATAAGGTAGGACATGCTCTGGTGTGTGTAGCATGTCCTAATAGTGAATTACAGCCATTTTAGTTTTTCAGTATTGCAAGGCTACCTGTTCTCCCTAGGCCAGAATGGGCAGTTAGATTATTATATTTTATAATCCTTACTGACTCAGGGAACATGGTAGAAATTTGAATTTAGTATGCCAGGAATATCATGGTTTGTTGTTAGTAATCCCTAAATAACCTAGCTAATATTTTGCAAACGCCCACCAAATATAGAGTTTGATGTGCATATCAATACATTAAGAAAACTCTAACACATCCCTTCAGATTTTTAGAAAAACATATTTTAAAATCTTTCTTATATACGATTAGCACATGCTGCTTTAAGGACATTTATGATGGACTGCACCCTCAATGACAATGTTTCACTACATCGGACAAATATTAGCATAGCAAAAAGTGAGAAAATAATATCAACTAAAAACGACAGGAATGGTGCAGGAATACTTCACTTCATTGTAATTGGTGTTTAATTGAATATGGTATTTCCTTGTACTAAAGTGTCATCTGAAAGGGCATTTATTTTGACCACTCTATCAGACTTTTGCAGTGATGCATTAAGTATCTTAATATTATTGGTGTATTATCTACTTGGCCTCCTTCCAATTCTCAAGTAAATCCCAAATCGGGGGGGCAGAGCTAACGGCCATGGAGTGAACAGAAATGCTGCGTTGCTCCTCACCCAGCCTATGACATTTTACTTGATCTGGCTACTTGGACCTGCCTCTGCGGGGTAAAATACAATCTTATTGGCTCAGGGACAGCCGGGGAGTGATACTGGGCTGGTAGATGAAACAGATGTCCACAGAGTCCCCTGCCAGATCAGATTATGCACTGCAGAGTGCCATGCACTTGCAAGATGGCAGCAGGGGCCTGCATGGACTGACTGCTGGTTCAGAGTGAGTGTACAGCATTGGGGAGCGGCTCAACAGAGTGGGAAGTGACTCTAAGGATAACACAGATAGAACCCGCAAGATGGTGGCGGGGACCTGCAGGGACTGACTGCTGGCACGGAGTGAGCGTAACTCATTGGGGAGCAGTTCAACAGGAACCGCTGCTGCTGAATTGAAGCCAATGGGGCCCTACTCCTCATTGGTGGTGGACTGGGATGTATGTCATTACAAGGCATGCTTTTTCCACGCATGCCTTTACCACACAGGTTTTACACCGCAAGTCGTTACAACGACTTGCGTTGGGGGGCGCTGGATAGTGGAATAGTTTAATTTACTATTCCAACTCCAGTCTCCGCGGATAGTAGGGAAGGATTTGGATAGTAAATTAAACTATTCCCTATCCTACAGCGCCCTCCAGCGCAAGTCGTTGTAACGACTTGCGTTGTAATACCTGCATTGTAAAGGTACTGCGTGGAAAAAGTTTTGTTGTAAAGGATGTTTCCCGGTGGACTGCTTAGAGGGAGGCTCTGGCGGCAGAGCGGGAGGTGGCTCTAAAGATAAGATGGATGGAGCCAGTCTGAACGCCGTGGCCAAGGTGAGGCCTGGATTCTCGTGGCTCCCCGACTGAATGTGCTCTCTTCATGCTATCTGTTATTTAAATGGGTGCCCAGGTAGAGACCACCACGCGAAGAACCATTTGACGTGGCGGAGTGTCAACTACCGGGAAGTACAATGATATTACTGGTGGCTTCTGCTTACACTTCACTTCAATCCAACTGTGTGCCAGACTCTGTAATGCACACTGCACTGGTGGGCCTGGCCCAGGGCTGCGAGGATATCTCATGAAGTAGCCCAATGAAGCCCACAATACCTTACAGGCCTTTAGAGCTATCCCACTGTAAATAAGCAAAACTTGTTTTTAAAGTTAAATCAACTGATCTCGTGGTTTTTATGGGCAGGACAGCGACCTCGCAGAGCTTTAAAATATATGACTTTATCTGGAGACAAATGGGGGGTGGTCTGTCCCTAGCTTTCAAGTTTATTATTGGGCTGCAGCTCTGAAACAGATGGCTGACCTGCTGGGAAGTGACTGTGGGGATACTAGAGAAGTATCTGTTTAGGAGTTAATTCATGGGACAGAAGCCAAGGGATGCTTTATGCGTCAACTCGATTTTGCCTATTTTAAGAGGTTTAAATTCAAGGTTTTGCTGGGTGCGGTGAAAGTCTGGATGGCAGTCCGGAAAAAATTGCAGATTGGCAGAATCCACAGATATTCTCCTTTAGCTAACAATAGGTTACTCCCAAACATATACCACAATGGTTATTTGAAAATTTGTATTGAGAAAGGAGTCTCACACTTGGGGGAGTAAATGGTCGACAAGGAAATTCTCCGATTTCATATAAATCGGGAAAAATACAGGATAGGGAATAACCACTTTTTTAAATATCTTCAGTTGAGGGACTTTCTGTCCAAAAAGAAAACTTGCTGCAATCAAATCTCTTTACTTGATCTGGTATGGGGGGCACGACCATCTATGTCCACAATTTATAAAATAATTAATAAGGAAATGGGGGATGACTTTGTCAAACATACAAACAGGTGGCAAGATTTGGTACAAGCGGGCCGGGAGACTGCAAAGATTTTCTGCAGCGGAGCCAGACAGCATTTATATCTCGGCTAGCCTTCAAGAGCAATGTTTAAAAAATGGTGCAATTTATATATCACTCTGGCATGGATCTACAGATGGGGTGGGACTTTAGGGACACACTGCTCTCGGTATGGAATGTTAGCCACTGATAGCGTTCATATGTTTGCCACTTTTCCAAGGATGGCCCAACTGATAACTAAAATCAGCAACGACTCAGCATCACGCTGGGTCATTCTGTTGAGTTAACCCCCCAGGTTATACTATTAGAGATTAGCAATCAGGAAATGGATGAATTTATCCGGAGTCTGGTATTCATAGTGATGGTGGTGTTAAGGTTATGCCTGGTTAGTGCATGGCTCGATCCGGATCCTCCTTCATATTATGGTTGGTTTGACAAACTATTATCAATATATAGGTGGGAAACTGCAGTATATAAAGGAAGAGGAAACAGAGCAAGGATAAGTGGTCTCAGAAACTGGGAACCCATAACTAGATGGATTAATTCTGATGTGGATCTAATTAATTATGACCAGTTAAATTAGGAATTTAGCCCTGTGGCAACCTAACTGTAAAATGTATATCTTTTGGATCCAGAGGGTGGGGGGTGGGGCTGGGGAGGGGTCAGGGTGAAAATATAAGTTTTTAAAAAAAAGGAACCGGTCTGAACGCAGTGGCCAAGGTGAGGCCTGGAATATCGTGGCTCCCTGACTGAATGTGCTCCCTTCGTGCTATCTGTTATTTATATGGGGGCCCGGGTGGAGCCTACCACGTGAAGAAGCATTTGACGTGGTGGAGTGCAAACTCCCGGGACGTACAATGGTATTAGTGGTGGCTTCTGCCTACACTTCACTCCCATCCAACTCTGTGCCAGACTCTGTAATGCACACTGGTGGGCCTGGGCCAGGGCTGCAGGGATATCTCATGAAGTAGCCCAATGAAGCCTACATTGCCTTACAGGGGAAGGTGACGATTGCTAGGACCACTTTGGGGGTACCCTGGAGAGCATCTTGCTGAGCAGAATAATCAGCTTCCACCCCTGGCACTTTGCAGGGTTAGATACTGGAATTTCATTGCACCTTTATGGTATGACATAAGGTGGAGATGTATGATGATGTTTGGCATCCTGGTGAACACTATTACTTGGCGACAACAGACAGAGAGTGGGCCACTGGTGACATTATCTGCTTATTCTGATAACAATAACCTGGGCTGGGACCTTTCTCTCAACAGCCCGAAGTCTGTGTCTCATTGTAGGCTCTGGTACCCTGTATACTAGCAAGTAATGCCTACGCTCGCCACTTGCCCTCATCATCAAAAGCTCACCCTGTGGTGCTAAAATTAGGGGTGTTACTCAAAGTTCTGCTCAAGAACCGGGTTTTTAGAACCCAGCGGCGCCAGGGATAACGCCCGAAGTCTTCGGATTCCCCTGTCTCGGCATACAGAGATACGGGACTCTTCTAGGTGGCGTCAAAGATCCAATTTATTGGCTGCAACCAGTAACAGAAGTCCACGAAGTACAATGACGTATATTCGTAGGAGACTGCTCAACTTTACAAAGCCAGTCAACCCTTTTTATACAAAATATTGTGCTTCAGGCAAACATTCCTTATTTACAACTAACCAATCCCATGTGTATACGACAAAAGCATTGCGTGACAAACCCACATTTCATTGTCCAGCCCACCATCAATTATTGGTCGAACCCAACATTCTTCATCAGGCAAGTCGATCGAAACCCATCATAAAATTGGTCACCTCCCCATCGTAAACAGGCCATAAAGAAAGGAGCAGAGACAGGTGCAAGTAAGATAAGACATAGTTGTGTGTAATAAAAGGTTAACAATGTCCTGTGCCTTGATCGCTAATCTTGATCAGCTACTGGGAAAAGAACTGGCCTAACAAGTTTGGCCTAGGGCAACGAAGTCAGCTTGCCCAGGTCACACAAGAGTCAGCTAAAGGTGTACGTGTCTCAAGAACTCGTTCGGCCGTAGTCATCGGCCTATGTGAGGGCAACCACAAAATGGCTGCCGTACACAAAATGGAACCCGAGGGTCCTGAACGGAATCCCTTATTTCGTAATGAATCCATCACTCGAACATGGCGAAAACACTCGTACATAATATACTCGCCATTCTCGGTCTGCTGACACCAGATTTGTCACGATACGACAACCTTTATTGAACGGGTTCAGAATCTCGGAGCCTCAGACGCTCCTTTTGCCCTTACATAGGCAATCACCCAAACTCACGTTAATCTGAATCCAGGTCTATACTCATCAGATCATTAAGATGTTGCTGTAGCATCATCCTATTACTTAGCACGTCTTTTGATACAGGTCTCATATAGCAGGAGCACACTGTACACACAGACAGAACAGGAAAAGGATGGCTAAGATCATCCCAATGACCATCAGAATCTTCCATCCCCATCTGGATAACAATCCCCAAAACCATCCCATTAACTACCAATCTCCTTCGTCCACATGTATAGACTCAGAGATCTTATGTAACTTGGAAATGGCTTGGTACACTGTCGGAGCATTGTCTGGAATGAAAACACAGCAACTCGATTGGATCAATTTACATACCCCTCCTCTTATCTGCGAGTATGACATCTAACGCAACTCTGTTCTGCAGAGTCATAAGGCGATCCGACTGGAGCTCAGCAGTCAAGTTACTAAGGGCACCGGCAGTTTCAACTATGGTGGACTCAAACACCCTCGTCAATTTCCGTATGTTCCTGCTGTTAACCATCGGTCCCCAGAACGGCAGAAGACCCTTCATGAAATCACCTAATTCTTGTCTAACAACTCTCGTCTTGTGGTAATCTGCCGCAGCTCTATAGGTGGGAGGCAACAGGAACAAAACATGTGCCCGAGAAATCAGGGGGCAACCATGTGTAGGCTCTATCGTGACAGACTAAGTAGGTACCCTTAGCTGCTAGAAACAATGGGGTAGTCTGGGACGCAAAGACATACGTCTCAGTGCAGATACTCTTCCCTAACTGAGCTCTCGGATTCTTGCCATTACCTTGCAGACATAGATGACCCTGATGGGGTACAATCCAAATCGGAGAAGATCTTTTAGCTTGCTGTTTCTCACTCAGACTCGCTCCATATCCAGTCACGTTCTATCCAATGTACGCTAGTGTCTCATCTTTCAGGATAGTCTCATAGGAATTTATTCCTCTAATCATATCCACTATTCCCTTAACCAGAGCACTATTCTTCGAATTGTCCTTCACAGAACGTAGGGGGTAGGCTTCACGGGCGTAAATAAACATCGTTCTGTATGCCCACACAGAACCTTTATAGCTAAACGGCAAGACCAGGTAAGGAATACCTTTATCAGCAGTATGGGCATAAGACCACATACCCAACAGTTAGTCGTGTTCACTACTAATTGGTGCTTGTGCAAAAGCTGAACAAAAGAGTTATTAACGAACTCTAATCTCCTAATGGACTCATGTTCGGGCAGAGGGTGAAAAGAATGCGAAGAAACAGTAGAAGGAGGCATGGGTTGTGTAGTGGGTGCAAACGTCACTTGAAAAGAGAATATAACATATCCCATTAAAAACATCATTAGGCTAAGCATCATGAAAAGACACAATATTAAAAAACATTTTCTGCTCATTATTTTACACATTCTGCTTTTGAAACTTTCTTCTTCAGCAGGTCTCTCCATCTCGAAAAACTCCATCCTCTAACCTTGCTGCTCGCGGAGGTAGGGTGTTCCGTGCTAAAGAATGCGCCTGTTAGTCCAGGGAAACGCCCAAGGACCAACCAGAACTGTCGACCTTGTGTCTTCGGCTTGCACTCCAAAGACTTGACACCGCGACCCTACAGCTGAACCCGGATGGCGGCTCGAAAAACAAAAATCGGTCAAAACAGTTTCTCAGATGGGAGAAGTGAACTTTCAAAAATATCAAAGAAAAGAACTTTTGCTTTTATTTGTCCATAGTTCTCAATCTCAAATTATAACGGCTCTTCCCAGGCAATGTCTCATCACGAAACAAAAGGTCAGGCTCAGTAGTGTCCAATCAAACCGACGACGGCACAGCTGCTTGCAGAAGATCGTCACTTTCATGCTCAGAACTTGTCCCCATTAAACGTGCATCGCTAAAAGGAAGAAAACGAGGCACAGTGTCAGTTTCAGAATCAGGAATACCCTCCTGGACCCACCGGTCGTACGGCAGAGGCAAAGGCACCCTCTTACAATGTACACCGTGGATCCAGTGCTTCCTTCCTTGCACTCGTACTGCAGATCGTGTCGATAACAGGGCCAAGTAGGGGCCAATCCAGCGGAGCTGATCGTTATTTGCTCGCTGGAAATTCTTGATTAACACCCATGAACCAGGATCGATGACATGTCCTGGATCCTCAGAAGCCTGAGGCAGTGTATCGCGAACCTGTTGGTGTAAGACACGCAATTTAGCCGTCAAATCATACAGATAGTCAAGCAGTATAGAATGGTCAATCTCGCTAAATTTTGTCGGCCTCGGCACTCCCCATATGTTTGCCGGGCGACCGAAAATTATTTTGTAGGGACTAAGTCCCACTCGTGAATGCACAGTCATCCTAGTCGACAAAAGTGCTAATGGCAAAGCATCAGGCCATTTAAGACCAGAGCTCGCCTGTATCTTGGCAAGTTTCAGTTTGAGAGTGCCATTATAGCACTCCACTAGACCAGCTGATTGGGGATGATTTGCAGCATGGAATTTCTGGCGGATTCCTAACCCTTCACACACTCTCTTCATCACTTGACCCACAAATTCACTCACATTATCACTCCAAACCATTCTCGGCAAACCATACCTAGGGAAAAATTCTTTGACTAGTGTTTTAGCTGTGGACAAGGCAGTATTATGTTTCAGGGGATATGCTTCAACCCATCTCGAAAAGGCACAAACAACCACGAGCACATATTTCAGGTTGTTGCATCTCTCCATGTGGATGAAATCTAGCTGCAAAACCTCAAACGGATACGTCGGAGGAGCAAAATGACCAGCTGGAGTTGGAGTTCCCTTACCAGGATTATATCTCAAACAAACCATACAAATCTTGACCACATTCTCTGCACACTTAGGAATTCCAGCATTTTGCCATACTGGAGCCAACAACTTACAAATCCCTTTCACACTGATATGAGCCATCCCATGCGCCATCGTAACCACTGCAAGCACGTACGCATCGGGTAACAACCATCGCTGATGCTCTGACAACTCAACCCAACAACCATTTGAATCTAATCTACCCGTACTCTCTCTCCATACGCTCAACTCTTTCTCTGTAGCTTCAGCTTGAATTGACTTCACACTCTCTATTGTATCTTCAAACATTCCTCTATCCGGAACCCATCTCGCCGGACCCATAACATACATTGGACCCATCACATCTCTCGCCGTTTCTTTCGCAACTTCATCCGCAAACGCATTACCACGACCAACATCATCAGTAACCTTCTTATGTGCACTGCACTTCACAATCGAAACTTGCAACGGCAGGGTCACTCAAGAAGCTCATTCACCAACTGACCATGCTGTATCTTAGTTCCATCGGACGTGAGGAACCCACGTTCCTTCCACAATCGTCCAAAACTGTGGGCCACACCAAATGCATACTGGCTGTCGGTATATACAGTCACTCGCTTCCCTTTTGACAACACACACGCTCTCGTTAAAGCAATCAACTCCGCTGCTTGGGCTGAATTATGTGGGATACGTGCAGCTTCAACAACCGTATGCAAAGTCGTAACAGCATATGCCGCAGTCGTATCACCATTCGGAAGCTTGAAACACAAACCATCCACCCATAAGGTACCATCACATTCCGCAAGAGGAGTATCCCTAAGGTCTATTCTCCCTTTCGTTTCTTCCTCTGTCCTCAGAAAACAATCATGCTGCTCAGAAACATCTGTCTCCACTGAAGTCGGCAACAACGTAGCTGGATTCAACGTGTTGCATCTTTTTATATGCACATGACTCGCTAAGAGTGTCAACTCATAACCTGACAATCGAGCAATAGTTAAATGCTGTGTCTTGGTTCTATTTAACAACGTATCCACTGCATGTGGAACCATCACAATCAACGTATTATCCATCACCAAACCAGCAGACTGTCGAATGGAAACAGCCGCTGCCACTGTTGCTCTCAAACAACTCTGCAACGCTCTAGCTACTGGATCCAAAGTCGACGAGAAATACGCACATGGACGCTGCTTGTCCCCAAAAGACTATGTAACACTGACAACGCACATCCCTCTCTCTCGTGGACATAGAGTGTAAAAGGCTTACTGTAGTCGGGGGTACCCAACACAGGAGCCGAACACAATGCATCTCGTAATTCAGAAAAGCTCTTTTGGCATTCATCAGTCCAAGGAATAGGATTCGGGGTATCCTTAACAGTAAGGGCTACCAAAGGTTTCGCAAGAAGCAAAAAATTTGGGATCCACTGTCTACAGTATGACGTAATACCCAAGAAAGCACGCACTTCTCTCTGTGTGGTTGGCACACTCATTCTCGCAATCGCTTGGATTCGCTCTGGGGTCAATCTTCTTCCCTCCTTCGATAAGAGATGACCTAAGTAGGTCACTTCTTGTCAACAATATTGCAACTTCGAAAGAGACACTTCATGATGGAAGTCAGACAAATGACGCAACAATGACAAAGTAGCTTCTTTACAAATCTCCTCAGTATCCGTAGCCACTATCAAATCATCGACGTACTGAACAAGAGCAGCAGCATCAGGTAAGACAATAGTATCAAGTTGTGTTTTCAAAGCCTGACTATAGATCAATGGACTCTCACAATAGCCTTGAGGAGCTCTCTTAAACCGGAAGCTTCGACCTCCTAAAGAGAAGCCGAAAATATTCCTACTCTCCTCGGCAATCGGGATGCTGAAGAAAGCATTCTTCAAATCAATTACCGAAAACCAGGCAGCTGAAGCTGGAATCATTGTCAGTAAAGTAGTAATATCTGGAACAACAGGAAATTGTGGCACTACAATCTTATTCACCTCTCGAAGATCAATCACAAACCTATATACAGGTGGCTGAGAACAGTCAGTGCGTTTCAAGACGGGCAAAACCGGACTATTGCACACATTACCTCTCGTTTCCTCAATCACATCTTTCTCAATCAGATCATAAATGATCGCTAGCAACGCTCTTTCACCATCACTAGAAATCCTGTACTGTGGAATACGTGGCAATCTAACATTCGCTTTCAGCGTCACAACATATGGTGGAGTCTCCAGGAGACCCACATCATTAGGACCAGTAGCCCAAAGAGTATCAGGCAGGGAGGACAATTCAACTGGGAGTCGGTCTCTCGACAAATACATCGGAGAGATCACTCTCTTACCTAATGTAAGTTGTACTCCCGAAGAACACTGTAGCGTTGCATACAATCTCTTTAACAGATCCAATCCCAACAAATTCTCACCACAACCTGTCGTCAAAATGAGGGGTGCTTCCAATTCACAAGGTCCAACAGAAAGAGACAAAGGACTAGAAATCGGATTCCTTACCAAGGCGCCAGAAAAACCTACTGAAACATTCATTTTGCCAGACAAAAGTGCGCCAGGGAGTTTAGAGTGCATAATAGAACTCTTCGTAGCACCAGTATCCAACAGAAAAGGCTCTGACACACCTGATGTAATCACCTCAACATAAGGTCCACTCTGATCTACTGGAACTGAAACAACTCCCTCTCTTTGTCTATGCTGTCCTAGCAATCATTATCGTCCACATTCTCACCTTCGACGTAGTAGTCGTCAGCATAGTACTGAGTCGTCCTACCAGCCGCACCATTCTGCTGATCAAAGCAATTCATCGTATTCTGTTGAGGAAAGGAACGTGCATTCTGGGGGAAACTTCCACGTCCCCTACCTCTAGGAGCATTGCTGAACACCTCGACCTCTCACACAAAAAACACCATTCCCGCGCAGTAACAAAACCGGGCAACTACTTTTAAAATGACCCTCTTCCTTACAATATGCACACTGATTAGGGCGTACAGGGAAACGCGATTGAGGAGACTCGGACCTTTGCGAGTTCCTCTGAAACTGCTGAGGTGGCTGATAATCACGCTGGCCACTACGAGGCGGATACGCCTGCTTTAAAAGCACCTTCGTCTTCAACTCTTTAGTCTTCTTCTCTGCTCTATGTTTCTCATCCTTATCTCTATTTTCATAGTACTGTGCAGTAGCCAAGATCTGTGCTGATGAGGAAACGGCCCAAGAACTCTCTGAATCCTTCAACTTCTTACACAACTCGGGAAGCAAGTTATGCACAAATTTATCAACAAACAACCGTTGGCCACCTTCAGTACTCATATCTTGACCACTATGGTCAATAAATGTCTCTTCAAACGTGGTAAAGGAATCAGACACATTTTCATCCTTTTTCTGCTTACACGCAGACAATTTATCCCAGTTTACTCGCATAGCCGGCATTAAAGTCTTCATATAAGTAACAATCTTACCAGGGAGTTCTGCTACTAAAGGCTCAGGTTTAGCACCACCAACTTGTCGCGCATTTGCAGCAGCAAGATTAACCTAAGTATCACCTAGCTCTTGCGCATGATCCGTATGACGAATCAATCCCCATAAAGGCTAAGGGACAACATTCCCAAACAACATGTCTATATCAGCTAAATTCATAATACAGGAGTCTGCAGTCTGCGATAATTCCTTATAGTACCCTGCTGGATTTTTACGGGGGTCAGGTAAGGTCTGTTTAAGAGCCAAAACTTCAGCTTGCTTCCACAGAACATGTACCCAAACACGCTGAAAATGAGGCAGAACAGGTGGATTAGCGGTTAGATCCCCTTCTTTCCAAACTGGGGGAACTTCTCTCATTGGATATTGTCGCACCTTTCTCCTAACAGAAGGATCAGGTTCAAACAACGAATGAGAAGGATCCTCATTTCTAAACGACAACAATGTTGCAACCGCTTTCTCAACATCGGAACCCACTATAGTTCCCTTCGCAAACTCGGACTGTACACGGGACAACTCAGACGGAGTCTGTCCCAAATCACCATCTTCCCATTCCTCACGAAGGAAAGTACACATCTTATCAAAAACGTATCTCTGCTTCAGTGCTTCCCATTGACGGAAGACATCCATAACAGAATGTACATCATATCTTAAAGGGCGAGTAACCGATTTATGCGCCAAATGACCCAATACTTCCCGCTCTCTAGAATCAGGCAGTTGACTACGCAACTGTTTACGCTCTGAAACAGGGGTCATACTTAATGACCCAAAGAAAGGAGATAAAAGACTGGTAACAGTATCAGTCATTCTCTGTTGAACAGAAGGAGAAGTCGACAGGACAGGAGATAAAGCGGATTGAGAAAAGGTTAATGTAGGAGCAGAAACAGGGGAGGCAGCGAGAACAGGCGAAAAAGTCGTAGGAAGTAAAGGCGGAGCAGGTATCAAAGTCGGTGGCAGGCCTTGAGGAGGCTGCACCAGAGGAGTAGGAGCCAACTGAAGAGGAGCTGGCGGCTGTGGAATAACAGGAGGCATAACAACCGGAGGTTGCGCAACTAAATGTTGCGGAGGTGCTGTAGCACTCTGCATATAAGGGGGTGGCGAACTCAACAACTGTGACATTAAAGGATCTTTCTCAAGTTCCTTCGCTGCATCTTGCTGAAGAAGCGGCAAAGCTGGATAACACTTATCAATCACCAGTTTACGTTGCCTGTGCAACTGTTCACTCGCTTGTTCCTCTTCGTTATCTTTAAATTGTATAGCTGCCTGCATTATCGAAATACCTTTTTCTCTTTTATTTATCTTTGCTAATTTAATTTCTCTTTGTTTGGCTTCCTTTCGTCATAGGCAGAAAGAGTCAAACATCGCCGGCCGGGCTTTCTTCTTGAAGAGTCTAACTTCTAGATTATCTAAAATCTCGGTGTCGTAGCTACCATATTGGGGCCACTTTAAGACACCGTCCTTCCTAGTGTAGCGGATCCATACTTCATTATACGTGATAGGACCCACGCCATGTTTTACGTAGAGCTCATATGTTGGAGTTCCAATTGGAGGAACCGGACACGAATCTTCCAATCGGGAGTCCCTATGTCGACCACAACAAAACAAATTTCCAAGTCTGCTAAGACCAGGCATCTTCGCTAGCTTCAAACTTCAAAGGATTATCGAATATGATAGTCTCGTGAATACACAAGTCCCTCGGCTTTGGTACTTGCAAGTTCCAGATCAAAGATCCCAAGGGGATATCCAAAACTAAGGACTGGGAGATGCTCCTCTCATACTTAACTGAGGTATCGATGACGTCACCAGAAGACCCGTCTATCGTCTCGCTCTACAAATCATCTAAGGGCTCAAGACAGGGCGACAGTCAGGGCAGCAGTCCTTCGTAGCCGTCGGAAAGCGAGGAACCTCGCAGCAAAGACTTTCGGACCACGACGACATACAGGGGTCGATGAAGTGGTTGGCCTTCCTCCAGAATTTCCACACGAAGCTCCTCACGATCTTCAGGCTTGGACCGGTACCACTGAAGTCGCCCTACGTTGGGCGCCAAGTGAAGAACCGGGTTTTTAGAACCCAGCGGCGCCAAGGATAATGCCCGAAGTCTTCTGATTCCCCTGTCTCGGCATACAGAGATACGGGACTCTTCTAGGTGGCGTCAAAGATGAAATGTATTGGCAGCAACCAGTAACAGAAGTCCACGAAGTACAATGACGTATATTCGTAGGAGACTGCTCAACTTTACAAAGCCAGTCAACCCTTTTATACAAAATATTGTGCTTCAGGCAAACATTCCTTATTTACAACCAACCAATCCCATGTGTATACGACAAAAGCATTGCGTGACAAACCCACATTTCATTGTCCAGCCCACCATCAATTATTGGTCGAACCCAACATTCTTCATCAGGCAAGTCGATCGAAACCCATCATAAAATCGGTCACCTCCCCATCGTAAACAGGCCATAAAGAAAGGAGCAGAGACAGGTGCAAGTAAGATAAGACATAGTTGTGTGTAATAAAAGGTTAACAATGTCCTGTGCCTTGATCGCTAATCTTGATCAGCTACTGGGAAAAGAACTGGCCTAACAAGTTTGGCCTCGGGCAACAAAGTCAGCTTGCCCAGGTCACACAAGAGTCAGCTAAAGGTGTACGTGTCTCAAGAACTCGTTCGGCCGTAGTCATCGGCCTATGTGAGGGCAACCACAAAATGGCTGCCGTACACAAAATGGAACCCGAGGGTTCAGAACGGAATCCCTTATTTCGTAATGAATCCATCACTCGAACATAGCAAAAACACTCGTACATAATATACTCGCCATTCTTGGTCTGCTGACACCAGATTCGTCACGATACGACAACCTTTATTGAACGGGTTCAGAATCTCGGAACCTCACTGCGAGCTACGCAGAATTCATCGAGCACACGGAAT
Organism: Lissotriton helveticus; assembly: GCF_964261635.1. NCBI lineage: Eukaryota > Metazoa > Chordata > Amphibia > Caudata > Salamandridae > Lissotriton > Lissotriton helveticus. The sequence continues at coordinate 513,799,874 of NC_136069.1, forward strand.
CGCTTGTTCTGCCCGTTCGCGGTGCATTTTTCTTGTTCGGGGACGCTGTTTGCGTGCTCAGGGGCAAATATCTTGCGAACTTGCCCATGCGGTCACAGCCATTTTGTTTCACTTATCCCACCGCTCGCGATGCGTGTTTCCTGTTTGCGACTGTGGATGTCCGATGGTGCGTCCGAATGGTGCGTTCACGATCGGCTGGACACAAACGGCTGGACACACACGGATAGGAAAATCATCAGCAAACGCAGGGATCCTGGTAAGTTGCTCCCACGCACGCAAACATGCATTTTGAAAGTGCGAACGAGGGAAAAATTCGGCTACGCCGCGAATCATGGAATTTTCGGCAATTCTCAGCGGAATGCAGAATTGACAAAATTCTGCAAATTCCACGAGCGAAGCGGAATTTACCGCCCAGCCCTAGCTAAAATCAACAGTGAGTGGTGCCTTAGGGCATCTACCACTGCTTTCATGAGGGGTGCACTTACAAAACTAAGAAGAGTTTCCAGTGCCCCTGTGGTAAGAGACCATTGGTGCTTCTAACCTGATACAGCCAGTGGGCAATTAGAGGGCCCCTGTGCGGGGGCATACACTGGATGCTATTCTGGTTGAACTCTCCTCCCCTACCTCCTTGTTCCCAGAACTCCTAGGGGATCCTGTTACCTGTGTTCCATGAAGTAATTGTTGAATCAGACACACGTAAGCCAATTTTTTCCTATTGTTGTTGCTAAGTTCTACGTTCGAGCTCTATCCCGCCACAACCTGCCCTGGGTCAGCACATTTTGACTACTAGGGTCGTTTTGCGGCAGCCACTAAAAAGAACGGTTTAGTGGCTATTAATTACTGAATACATGCCTGCTTGGAAATATGGGTGTGTGTTAGATAGTGGAGCCAAACCCCCACAAAGGTGGGGGCTGCCCGTCTGTAGTAAATTTATTCTGTTAGCCAAGGGGGCTGCTGATAAGTGTTGTGGGGGAATAGTGTGCGTGGCTGGAATGCACAGCCATCTACAGCCATATTTACCCACTTCCTTGATGTTTTTCTAAATTTGGATAGAGATTGAGAAAACAGAATATGATTGAAATACGGATAATGTCCAAATATACCTGCAATTACCACGTGAGGGAGGCAAATGACCGGTCAAATAAAATGATCTCTATGTTCACAATGACTCTCTCTTTGAAAGGTTATCACCGGCCTGGAGAATACCAGCTGATCAGAATTCATGGTAACACCGTGAGTTTTTTATCATCCACTTATGACCAGAGGTTAGGGTACGCCTTAGCGTGTGTATACCGCCATGGTCTTTTTACACTGAATAAACGGTCCTGATGAATGCTTAGCAAAACATGCACCATCACATAAGCTGAAACATGTTCATGTCGACCTAATACCACACATCCACGGATTGCCCAGCTTCTTAACTCTGCTGGCTTGGATCCGCCTTTTGCTTTTAATCAGCAACCAGAACACCTTTAAATAAAAACAGTTTATAGGTAGTTTCTGGTTACTTCTTAAACCTTGCACTTTATCACTTGCACTTATATACACCATATCACCTGCTCCGCTGCAATTGCAGTCGTCGTAGCACACCGGAACGGCATTCGGCTGTTCCGGTGGGGACCCTATGATGAAGCATGTCACCCCAGGTGGTGAGTGAGGGTCCTTCAAAGATATTCTGTATTTCTCTTTCTCTTTTTCTCCTTCCGTTTCTGTAGTTTCTACGGATTCAGCAACTCTTTTGTTGTTACGAATTATATTCCTTTGGGGGACTAAGGGTGTCTTTCCCTCACTCTCTTTTTGTTTTGTAGAATCTAGCAGCGCACAGCTGCGAGTGCTTACATTGTGTATTTTTCAATTTTTGGAAAATTGTCTTGGGATCCAACGTGGTCCAGATAGAAAGAACGGTGAGCTAGCAACATGGAAAATTTTGGCTTAACTTTTTCAAACGCCGAGGTGGACGCCCTTCTGGCGGACCCCAATCTGTTTGCTGACCCTTCAATTGCACAGACCATTTCCCAAACCACCGAGTGGGACAAATTAACAGAACAAAAAAAGAATAGGATCAGAACCATCCTACATGGTACTATCCTTGCATCCTATTTACGGAATAACGTCGCTCCAAAGGGTCTGTTGGTGACCAACGCCCCTCGAATCTTTCTGGGTGACATACAATTTAGAAAGGACTGGGCCCAGATCGCGTGGCACTGCACCCGCGACTGGTTAGTCCTCATAATCAAAACTGCCCTCAGACTATCAGAAGCAATTCTCATAGAAATACAGTTGACTGAAACTCATTTCAAGACAACCCTGACAGGGAACAAAAAACGTCTGGATGAGCTTAACAAAGAAATGAATGAGTATAAAGACTCCCTGGCCCAGTCTAAGACTCAACAATTCCAGAAGGACTTAGCCAAATGGTCCTTTGATAAAGTTTATCCCTATGCAAGTGCAACTTATACCCCCCCAGAGAGACGTGCTGGGAGCTCAGATGGTTCAGGCAATGACTCAATGTCTAGTGGATCTAGTGGGGAGAGCGCAAGGTCACGACAGAGAGGCAGAGGGAGAAATAGAAGACAGCCAATTTCCCACAAAACTGGCAATCTTTTCAACCACCAGATATGACCAACTGCCAAGGGCCCTATTTTCCGGCCCACTATCCACCAATGATGGGATGGAATCCTCCACCTTTCCCACCACCTGTCTTCCAACAAAATATGTACCGCCCTCCTTTTTTATCACGGGGCCGGAGAAGCCGAGGTCGGACAAAAGGAAGCAACCAAGTCCACTGGGAAGAGGACAAAACGGTGGGAGACAACACCAGAAGCAAGACGCAGGAACGTCGCACAGGCCCGAACAACCTGTAAGCCTGGTTACCAACCTTTCACAAACGGTTCTAACTCCAGCAGAGAGTGCGGTCCTCGAAAAAGGACTGGGGTTCATTCCCACAGCCCGATTGGACCGTTTCAAATTGCACTGCGAACTGGCGGAATTCTTCCGTAAACTCAAGCTGAAGAGCTTTTTCGAACATTCAACAACGGAAGATGGTGCCAACAATGGGGGTTGACACAGGGCTGCGTCTGAAATCTACTTTCACTCCACCACCACACTGTGTTCCCCCAGAAATTCTGGCCTTTGAAAAGGCGGTCTTCAATGAGATCGAAGCCTTCGAGGAAAAGACTCCTTTCAAAAATATGACCACCAATGAATTTGAAGCACTTCGTTCCTTGAAGGAGAACACCAGTGTGGTTATAAAACCTGCCGACAAAGGCCGAGGAATCGTGCAGCAGGATATCGATGCCTATGACACTGAGTGTCGTCGCCTCCTGTCAGACGAAAGAAGCTACACCCGCCTCTCACGAGATCCAACACCTGTGTTGCGTGCAAGCATTCAGGAGTTGGTATTTGAGGCAGAAGCTTGTGGTCATATTACCAAACATGAGGCTGATTTTTTAACAACTACCAAGGAGATTACCCCCTTTTTTTACACCTTACCAAAAATCCATAAAAACCGCCTGCCTCCTCCCGGGAGACCCATCGTCTCGGGTATTGGCTCAATACTCGAGCCACTATCTCGCTACTGTGATTTCTTTTTGAAACCGTTAGTACAGGCGACAAGCACATATCTAAAGGACACCAAGAGCCTGTTAGCTCTTTTACAAGATATGGAACTTGAGGAGGGCCCAATTTTCTTGGTCTCTCTTGATATAGAGAGTCTATATACCTGCATTCCCCAAGACGATACCATCAGGGTCTTGGAAGGGACTCTCGAGGACTCGGACTGGGAATATACGACTCCTAAGGAGTTCGTAATCGCCTGTGCCTCTGTGGCACTGAAACAGAATTTCTTCGAGTACAATGGAGACCTCTTCTTACAAATCAGAGGGACCTTGATGGGCAGCACTTTTGCCCCAATTGTGGCGGGGTTATATGTCTTCAATTTTGAGAAGAAGTACATCCTAGAAGAAGACAACCCCTTTCTGTTCCATCTGAACTTTTGGAGGCGCTATATTGACGATGTCATTATCATCTGGCAGGGTTCTGAACACAAATTATTGGAATTCTTTGACTGGATCAATAACCTCGACCCCAATTTGAAATTCACATACTCTTACCATCAAGAAGAAATGGTGTTTCTAGACGTCGAGATATCAAGAGTGGGAAATAGCCTACAGACTAGGACACACCATAAACCCACAGCAAAAAACAACCTATTGCACTTCACAAGTAACCATCCACGTCCCTTACGGGAAAATCTTCCCTATGGGCAGTATTTGAGGTTGCGACGGAATTGCAGTGAGGTGGCGGTATTAAAAAAACAAGCTGAAGATCTAACACAGAAACTCAAAGCACGGGGCTATCCGGACAGAATTTTTAAGAAAATCTGCAAGCGCGCTCGAAATCAAAACAGGGATGCCCTTCTGGAGGAGACGGTCAAAAACATTAAGGAGATTCCACTCACTTGTGTAACAACTTACAACAACGCCTCCCATGCAGAGGTTAAATCAATCCGAAAGCATTGGAAGATACTGGAGAGCAATAACCATCAGTGGGAGAAACAACTGTTTTCATATAAAAGAGCCAGAAGCATCAAGGATTCCATCATGCATACTCGCCCTAAGACACAATCTAAAAACCAGAACAGATCCATCACCGAGGTATGGAGACTACCTCCTGTTACGGGACACTACCCCTGTGGGTCGTGTAGTGTCTGTCATCTAACAAAGCCAACAAAACACTTGAGTCTGGAACCAGGATCTACCTGGCACCAGCGAGCCCACACAAATTGTAACTCTGCAAACGTGGTCTATCTCATCTTATGCCCATGTGGCTTGCGCTACCTGGGCATGACTACAAGAAGGATTAAACAGCGTGTGGGGGAACATAGAAGTAACATCAGGTGCAGGAAGGCGAGCACCAGACTGACGGAACACTTTCTAACCCTTGACTACAAGATTGATGACCTTTCCTGGACAATTATTGAACAGCTGAGACCAGGACCCAACACTCAGCGGGTTCTGTTCGAAAAGGAACAACGGTGGATTTATCGTTTATCCACTAACCAACAGGGATTAAACGACGATATACCTTGGGGCAGTGTACTGAAGTGACCTTGTGCCGCCTCCGTTGCCCACTGAGCCTCTGAGTGAATAGCCTATGTTGAAATGCAGCTAGCCCTGTAGAACTATTTAAAACATACTCTACTAGGGAGCAGGGTTCACACCCGAATGTACTTTGGGGTAACATACTGAAGGAATATTACGCTGCTACCACTGCCGAGGCAGTTTGATAATTGAATGGTACTCGGTGTGGTACATGTAGTCAGGCTGCAGAATATAGAAGGCAAACTCGACTAATGCGCAGTGATCACTTTCGAGTATATAGTTGGGATCTGACCTTACACCTTAGAACTGCATGCCCACGAACGCTCTCTCTGATAGTTATCACCAAATAGAGGCCAACGCATGTTCATTTGAAAACAGTGGGGTAAGAGTTTGCTTTCACATGCTTCGGGGTTAAACATTGGAAGTTGTTTTGCGCATATTGTGTAATGGACGGACATGCGCTATGGTGCCCTTCTCTTCTTCAAGAGTCCGGAGAGTTTCAATATAACTTTATTGTGCAGCTTTGCCGTCTGACCACTCGGTTGTTCAGCAGCGGTCTAGTTCCTTTTTTCTTTCACTGACGCTACGGTGTGACGTCCCCTCACGTTACCCCACGTGATCAGGGAGGAACGCTTTTCTTCCGTGATATTCGGAACCAGGGGCATACAGATAGGTGCGTTGCGGGTTTCTCCTCGTAATGGAAGTAAGTGCAACGGGATGCAAGGAGGGGATATGGACCGCTACTTTTGATATTGTTGGTACTTGGGTGGCTAGTAACCCCTTCCATTTTCCCTACCTCCTTGTTCCCAGAACTCCTAGGGGATCCCGTTACCTGTGTTCCATGAAGTAATGGTCGAATCAGACACACGTAAGCCAATTTTTTCCTATTGTTGTTGCTAAGTTCTACGTTCGAGCTCTATCCCGCCACAACCTGCCCTGGGTCAGCAAATTTTGACTACTAGGGTCGTTTTGCGGCAGCCACTAAAAAGAACGGTTTAGTGGCTATTAATTACTGAATACATGCCTGCTTGGAAATATGGGGGTGTGTTAGATAGTGGAGCCAAACTCCCACGAAGGTGGGGGCTGCCCGTCTGTAGTAAATTTATTCTGTTAGCCAAGGGGGCTGCTGATAAGTGTTGTGGGGGAATAGTGTGCGTGGCTGGAATGCACAGCCATCTACAGCCATATTTACCCACTTCCTTGATGTTTTTCTAAATTTGGATAGAGATTGAGAAAACAGAATATGATTGAAATACGAATAATGTCCAAATATACCTGCAATTACCACGTGAGGGAGGCAAATGACCGGTCAAATAAAATGATCTCTATGTTCACAATGACTCTCTCTTTGACAGGTTATCACCGGCCTGGAGAATACCAGCTGATCGGAATTCATGGTAACACCGTGAGTTTTTTATCATCCACTTATGACCAGAGGTTAGGGTACGCCTTAGCGTGTGTATACCGCCATGGTCTTTTTACACTGAATAAACGGTCCTGATGAATGCTTAGCAAAACATGCACCATCACAGAAGCTGAAACATGTTCATGTCGACCTAATACCACACATCCACGGATTGCCCAGCTTCTTAACTCTGTTGGCTTGGATCCGCCTTTTGCTTTTAATCAGCAACCAGAACACCTTTAAATAAAAACAGTTCATAGGTAGTTTCTGGTTACTTCTTAAACCTTGCACTTTATCACTTGCACTTATATACACCATATCACCTGCTCCACTGCAATTGCAGGCGTATAGCACACCGGAACGGCATTCGGCTGTTCCGGTGGGGACCCTATGATGAAGCATGTCACCCCAGGTGGTGAGTGAGGGTCCTTCAAAGATATTCTGTATTTCTCTTTCTCTTTTTCTCCTTCCGTTTCTGTAGTTTCTACGGATTCAGCCACTCTTTTGTTGTTACGAATTATATTCCTTTGGGGGACTAAGAGTGTCTTTCCCTCACTCTCCTTTTGTTTTGTAGTATGAACTTTCCTCCACCCAGGAGACTCTGGAAACCAAAATAAACTCTGTGGCAATGGATCTTAGCCTCCTTTGCACTGATCATAGGAAAATGGCAGATGAGGTTCAGGCTGTTGAGGTCACAATAGCTGACCTGTTCACTGCTACAAAGGAACATTCAAACTCAATTCATGGCATTACTGACCAGATTCATATCTTGGAGGCCAGGATCTAAGATCAGGGGGACAGGGCACGCTTCAATAACATCAGAGTAGTGGGCCTTCCTGAGCGCATCAAAGGGGTTTTGCAGATCTCCTTCCTAGTGGGCGGGCTACCAGATGCTCGAGATGGGGTACGTCGCTGGTGTACTATCACCAGGACTCTCACGCTAAAGTATAGCGTGGCTCCAGTGCTTACTCGAGAAGGCAGAAAGATTAAACAAATTGGGTCAGCCTATGGCATCTATTATCAGAATACACCGATCTTGGGTATTGAGTGTTTGGATTCGATACATTTCACTATTTGGTCATAAAACGCTGCCTAGATTAGATTCAACTAGTCCTGATTAATTGCCTATTGATCATTTTTGGTTCAATGATGACAAGGAACATGTTGAACTTGTAACTCCTTTTATGTCACCAGGGATCATTGTCTCTATCGGTAGCGACCATGTGTTTCATTGGACAAGCAAATTCGACGGATAAAATTCTTTCCAGATATTTTCTTAGTCTATTTTTAAGTCACTATTCTCTATATACCCACATCCATTTTCACCAATCTACACCCAGGACTCAACACCCACACTTCACAGATTAGGACAAAAGATCTTAGCTAAAGAGCCTCCTTGAGGGTGCCCATCGGGCATTGCAGTGCCGGCCCGACAAGGAGCAAGCCCGATGATGAAGCAGGACACCCATATGAGTAATTGAGCGCCCTAGCTCCAAAAGGAACCATCCCCCTACATTTTGTTCCTATATGTCTGACCTGATACTCTCCCTCCCAGGAACTGAATACCCTTGATTAATAACAGAGGTGGTAGCCTGAGAGGGCTATCCAAATTTAGTGCGATGGAGTGAGCCGATGGAGTGAGCCAACAGGGTGCCCCCCCTGGGTGCTCTGCCCTGACCTGTGATAGCCAGGCTTCTTCATTTTCAAGACCAACACTATATTTTATGACAGGCTCACACTGCAGGCCCTTATCTGGTCTGAAATGCAAGTCTCTATTTGACCAGATTTTACAGCTACTGTCTAGAAAATTAGAGCTGCATGTTATACAGTCAAGAAACAATTGTGTGAGCTTGCTCTCCCCTACGCATTGCTCTTTCCTGCCAAGCTCAGAGTACAGCAATATGGCAAACCACTATTGTTTGCACACTGATGGAGGTGTGGGGATGGTTTGATGCCTACGCTGCACGGACTCCTTACATTACAGAGATGATCTCTCTGCACCATGCCAACATAAGCACTCATGCTCCAGGAGGCAACTCGCTACAAGGCCATCTCAGAGGCAGGCTCGACAAGCCAAGGACCAGGACCTTGCTACGTCTCCTATGATGGTGCATTCCAGAGGCAATCCTGAGAGTGTGACCTTTTCTGGTCACAAAACAGGGTATGGAATAGATAGCATTCATGGCTCTGATACCAGCAGCATTCTGGCTAAGATCACGTCACAATCAGTGGAGGAAATTGTCCAATGATGAAATTGTTGCTTTTTTTGAGTTGTACTGTACTGGGCTGCTGGAAAGCTAGCGGAAATATTATTTGACCTCCCAGGGAGGGATTATTGTTCCCACTACTTTTTCCTTCTTATCAACAGCACTTGGGCTGGGTGGGGGATCCGAACTGAATGGGGCTTTATGTGGTGACTCGAGTGAGATCTTACTGGAGAAGTGTTTATGCTCCGGTACCATGTTGTTTGGATTTAGCACTGCGGTGCAACTGTCTGGGGGTACAGTTGGGGACGGTCGGTTGTTATGCCCCCGTTATGGGGGGTCATGTTTTTGTTTGGTGGTCCGTTCAAAAGGGGGTGATTAAACTACTTCTATGTCTGCAATTGATTTGGGATATGAGGGAGGTGGTTTGGGGAGTGGAGATTTCAGCCAACAGTCACCTGTATACCTAGCACCTGCCCCAATGTTGGGGTGACCACCTGGAATGTATCGGGTTCTAATTCCACCTCAAGAGACAATGGTATCTCAAGCGATTGAAGGCCCAAATAAGCATTTCTCCAGGAGGCGCATTTGACAAAAGAGAAAAGGCTAAAATGCAAAAGCACCGGAGGGCAAAGGACTCTGCTCCCCAGTGCTCTGTATTTGCACACGAGGTACTGATATGGATCGCCCCATTCCTACTACAGCTTGAGATAATAGATCCCAATAGCTGCTATGTATTCCTAGCGGAAAAATTAGACTGTAAGTATATAGCACTTGTTAACATCTATGCCCTTAACTCGGAACAACCACCACTGGCTAGCCTCTGTCAACCCTTTTATTGCCTGTATACATCATAACCCATTACTGTTTGGGGGGATTTCAACTATGTAATAGACCTCACTTAGATAGATCCCATCCACCACTACTTACATGACCAGCCCATAAAACTGCACAAATATTCCATCAATGTATGGAAGTGTGGCTCATCGACACTTGGAGGGCCCACACTTAGGAGAGTAGCACGCACTCCTACTATTGGGGTATGCATGAGCTGTCAGTTTGCCTTGAAACCTTTCTCTGGTACCCCACTGGTCATGTGACTGTCAAGAAGACTGAGTACCTGGCGCAAAGATATTCTGATCAAAAACCTTTGCTATTGACCTTAGAATGAATGAAGGCCAGGCACTGCATTCCAGTTTGGAATACTGCGACCCTTGATGACAAAGTGTGTAAAGCTAATTTAGGGGACATGATTAGTAACTACTTCAGAGACATTGCAGGCACGGCATCCTCTCCGCTGGTGGAATGAGAAGCATTTGAAACAGTTGCACATGGGTACTTAATTTTGACTACCATAGGAACCAATGCACAGCTCCATGTGAAGATCCTGTCCCAAGAGCGAACGTTAACAAGCTTGGAGTTCCCTACTGAGGGCACCTCAAAACACTAGGAGGGACTACAAGATGTAAGGGGAAATTTTTCTGTGAATGATTTAATGGCTTCAAGCTTACGACTATCGAGCTTACTTAACTAGAGCCTATTCGGAAAATGATAAAGCTGGCAGGCTGCTGTCATGGTGGGCCAATCCTGATCATCAGGACTCCCAAATACTCCAAGTGTGCACGGCAGAGAAGTGATGTAATCTCTAGCCAGACTGAAATCAATAATACCTTTTTAAACAATTAATCCTCGCTCGCACTAATATAGACATGAGTCAACTCTAAATGCCTCTGGTGCAACTGGACGTCTCCCCGGTTTCCAGCTGAGTGCCCTTACCCTCCCCCTCAATTCAGATGGCAAAACACGGGAATCATTTTAGAGCCATTTTATTGATTTCACATTCTCTGCAAAAAAATGCAGTCCAAATGTTTGATCTGCTGGCAGATGAGGGGCCGGATCTCCTGTTTCTTACTGAAACATAGCTATCCAAGTCCTCTAATCCCTCCATTGCTGCGGCCTTCTCCGAGAGTATAAAATTCTAAGGAAGGATCGCCCAAATGGGAGGGGAGCCTGCGTGACCATCATTTTCAAAATAGAATAAGACTGTGTCCCTCTCTCATTAGACCCGATTGAGGGAGCATAGTGCCTTGGTTTCCACTGTTTCCTATCCCCCAACAATGCTTAGCAGGGATATTAACATATAGACCCCCAAGAGGTCTTGGTAACTTCTTGCCATCGCTAAACAAAGTTATCACTCCCCTCGTCATTAAATATGATCAGTTGCTCCTTCTGTGTGATTTTAATGTACATATGGATAAGCCTATTGACCCCAATATAATCTTCCTGACTGAAATTATGGCTGCGTGCAATTTGACACCGTCCATCTCTGCTCCCACCCATAATTTGGGCCACACTCTTGATCAGATATTCTGTAGTACAGAACAAAAAACTGACCTTCCGACCCCCATCACTTGGTCCGACCATTTTCTCATCAATTTTAAGACACTTAACCTAGCCTCTGGATTTCCATCCAGGTCTATTAGGACTGAACACAAGTACTGATCCTTCCATAAAATATTTCTTTCCTTGGTGAGTGAGACTGTGGAATCATTCGCTCCATGCTGGTTGGAGAGCTGGCTGAAGTACAACTTGGAAGACATATCTCCTCTATCCTCACGAATGTAAAAGGACATGTAATGTTCTGGAAAGGAAATGGCGCAAACATTATTCACTGGATGATAGGAAAATCTATATTACTGCCCAGAAATCCTATTACCTTCTGCTAAAAGAGGCCAAAATGATTAAGTTACAGGCGAAGATTGATATGGCTCAAAATAAGGGAAAAGTCATTTTTATGTAGTGAAATCCTTCACCTCCACTTTGGCAATGAAGAAAGATTCCCTCACTCAACCAACTGGAATCAGCAGGTTGCTCAATCCTTTCACAATAAGACAGCCTTAATTCAACAATCTTTTGCGGAAATCACTGAAGAGAACCTAGTGATGGAGCAATCTTTGTCCAAAAGGGTGGACTCCTCGCTTACCCCTACATTATTAGAGTTCCCTAAAATACTATTAGTCGACTTGCTCCATTATCTTAAAGGTCTTCGGTCCAGCTCTACAAGTGATGCCTGCCCTGCAAACGTATTGGTTTCCCTTGCCAGTACAATTGATGCCACAGTATATACAGTGCTAAATTCACCCGTCTCTGCTGGGAAAGTGCCACTGATCTGGAAGCAGGCCAAAATCCTTCCACTTTTAAAAAAGCCTTTGGCTGACCATAATGATCCCACAACTATAGGCCGATATCTCTCCTTCCGGCTCTCTCAAAGGTTCTGGAAAAACATGTAAATAAAGTCATTTCAAATCACGCAGAAAGCCACAATCTGTTGCTCCCCACTCAATCTGGTTTTAGGGCTAATTTTAGCACTGAGACTGCCCAATTGTAAGTAACTGAATACATTAGAGGAAAACTGGATCAGGGTGGAAGGGCTGTCCAGATATTACAAGATCTCTCAGCAGCATTTGATACTGTCCCGCACAAGAGACTCTTTGACAGATTGAGGAATCTGGGAATTGGCGGGACAGCACTGCTCTGGTTGGATTCTTTCCTGCCGGAACGAGCCCAAGAGATATTGCTTACCCCCAGTTCAGCCCCCATGCCCGGCATGAGGGTTGGATTTCATCAGGGCTCAATTCTTAGCCCAGCTATTTTTAATATGCACTTGTCCCCCCTACATCCGTAGCAGAGGCAATCCTACACGGATGACACGCAACTGATTTTCACCTGCGAAAAAGGAGCTGATTCCGATGGTGTGGTGTTAATATCAGAGCCTGTCTTTCAAAGGTGTTTCAGTGGCTTAAGGCAAATCAGCTCAAATGGAACTTGGATAAAACTGAGATTGTCTTCTTTGGCCAGCCCACAGTCAGTAACTGGAACGCATGGTGGCCTGAAGAATACTTGCAACCCCACACCGAGCAGTCATCTGTGAGAAACCTCATTGTTTTTCTGGATAACGCCCTGTCCATGAGGTCTCAGGTCCAATCTTTTTTTGGCACCTGCTTTGGAATCTTGCGTATGTTAGAAACATTTCTTCTACTCTTGGCAATAGAGACTAGGAAAATAGTGGTCCAGGCCTTCGTGATGTCAAAACTGGACTGCGCAAATGTCTTGTATTTGAGCCTTCCCAGCTGCCTTGTACAGCGCCTGCAAGTAGTACAAAAAGCTGCAGAAAGGGGGATCCTCCAACCTAAACCAAGGTCTCGTATGTCCCCCCTTATTGAATCCCTCCATTGGCTGCGACTGAAAGAAAGGATCAAATTCAGAGCCCTTGTTGTCTTTGTTAAGGCCCTTCATGGAAAAGGAGCAGGCTGCTTAGCAAACGAGTTAATCGCTACATCCAAGCTCAGCCTAAGATCATCCTCCTCTGACCTTACCTGTACTCTTAAAGTATGCTTGGCCCAGATAGGTGGCAGATCATTTGGTTTCCTGGGAGCACAGGCTTGGAACAGACTTGAGCCCTCTCTGTGAGCCATTTCACATGTTTCAGTCTTTAAGAAACCCCTGAAAATGTGGCTTTTTAAAACTTTTCAGTGTATTCTACCTCTCTCCTATATGGTTCTGTCAGCACCGCAATACTCGTTGGAGTAGCTGTAGTGCTATTCCAAATCCATTTCAATCATTTATTCATCCATTCTTTAGCTGTCCGGTCACATCTTCCACCCAGGCCCTAACTGACTATGTACCGGCAGTAGAAACAAGGAGGCATAGTTACAATATTTTGGCATAGAGAGGTGACCCAAGCCTTCTAGCTGCACTGCCCAACATCAAAGATAAGGGCTGGAATGCACTGTATATACAAGATACAGTCCATTCCTGTCCTTTCTGCCAGCAACAGGGCACAATCTGCAGCCGAGCACCAATACAGGCACCCTTGCACTATGGCACAAGGGTGTCTGTGTTGTTGACATGGGGGTTTTTGTTGTGCAGGAAGGGGATCTGCCGGCACAAAAACAAAGAAAAGTAGGTATTTTCACTTTCTATGTGTGCTGCAGAATGAGTCACAGGTGAAAAGAGGAAAAAATAAGTAGATATTTAAACATTTCTTTTCGTCATGCCTGCTTTGGGAAGGCATTAGTGTTGGTGTTGCTCCAGATTTATGCTATGTTGTAAATCGGGGGAATGGTCAAAAACCAAGGAATGCCCTTCCCATGGAGTAAGTCATTGCCTTGCTCCTAATTAACAAGGCCATTAAAAGCCACGCATGGTGACTTTGAGTGGCCTTGTAAAAATTGGCCTACACACTGCGCCTCCGGAGCATCACAAAAGTGACACTTTAGCAGTGTAAAAGTGCTGCTGGGGCATTGTACATATACCACTAACTTTGGCAGGTGCTGCTTCCCTGAGAGGTGAAATCATAGTCCAGGAGGTGAGCGGGCCAATCAAGATACTAGCCAGGGGCAAGAACCCACGATGGGATGAATTCTGCCTAGAATTTAACATGAATGTATTCCGATGCTTTGGCCACAGTCTCAACTATGCTTTATAATTTGGCCAGATCAGCCAGGAGACGGGGAGGCGCATTTGGTGCCCTTGCTTAAGAAGGGTAGAGATGGGGAACTGGTGTAATCTTATGCCAAAGTGGCTACAGTGGCTTGGTCGCCTGAGAACAGGGCGGTGATCTTTCCTGAGTCACATGCTAGGTTGATGTGAGGCTTGTTTCCCAACTCTAATGGGGACCACCAGTAAATCCCCAGAACTAAGGCGAACTAAGGATCACTAGAAATACACAATTACCATGGAGCTAGTCTTACTCTCATATATTTTCTATTGTGCTGCTGTCCCCACTGACCTTGAGCTCAACATTGTGGTATTTAGTATGCCTTTCTCCATACAAAACATCCCTGAGCTCCTCCCTCCCAGTGAGGAGATTGTAGCCCGTGACGTGACTAGGCATCACAGTAATAGGTGAATTCCAATGATAAAGCATGGCAACTTTGATTAGTGAGAGATTTCGTTCTTTTAAAAGGATACCCCTTTGGGGCTAGGTCTCCCCTTGTGACAGTTTACTTTATTTCATAGTACTGAGGGTTTCTTGTTTGTAATATATATGTCATCCAATGGATCGTTTCTCTCTATATTGAATGTTGATTATAAAATCCTTAGCAAAATATTGGTTACTGGGCTACGCCCCCACATTGCCGATCTCATGCATGACGACCAATCGGGATTCATACGTCTTCATAGGTTCCAAAGATCCGGCAGCTATTACAAATTTTCTACACTCCACCTACAGATAACCCTAAGACACTGAGGATATGTATTGATTTTGGAGAAAGCATTCAATCTTTGTGCTGGGATTTCCTGTACGAGACTGTGGCCAGCATGGGAGTATGGAGTGGTACCCTCACCTGGATGCGGCTAGTGTATTCATATCTGATGACTAGGGTTAGGGCTAGCGGCAACATTTTGGCAGCCTGCAAGACTGAATGTGGCATCTTAGGTCAACCAAACCCCTGGACCAGACGTTGCACACTGGCTGGTGTTATCCGGGGCATATGGGGAATGGCTTTGCCCTTTACATTTCTGTATATGCGAGCAATCTGTTACTATAACCCCGAAGAAAATGTTGAATGCTGAAGAAGCTTTCCATCAGCCTTGAGGGCAAAGGCTGTTTGGCCATTGGTTGAGTCTGCAGGTGAATTGGGAAAGACAAACGCTTTCCCAATACACGCCCCTGAGACAGCCACTGCACCACGGAGGTAGGAAATAATCTCTGTCGGGAAACACTTTTTTTGCTCTACCTGGGTGTCCGTATTTATTATTCAATGTCCAATATCCCTAAGGGCAATCTATGTTTTGCACTCTCATCCCTCCAATCTTCCATAGTGATGTGAGAAAACAAATATGTGCTCAAATCAAAAATAGATACAGAGATCACCTGATATCACTAGGTGTTCATCTCCCTCTTTTCACATCACTATTTGCAGTAGCTATCAGTTAAATGGTCCTGAAGAAAGCAATGACGAATCTGTCACCAAATTGCTGAAACATGTCGACCACATAGAACACTCAGACAGTCTATAAATTTGTGACTGTCACTGACTACTTTTTAACATCAGGAGGTTGGGTAACACCAGAATAAGGTTATAAGTAACCCCTCCATCCTATTTTATTATCACTTGTTTTCTAATTTTACTTCTCTAGTTTTCCCACACTTTTTTGAGCACTGCAACATCAGTCCCTCCTTTTTGATACTAAAATCCTCAGAACACGAGTAGCGAGACCACAGTTAGACCTTACTGACCGGCGGTGGAGTTCCTTTCTAACATCTGAACCCCCGACCATGATAGTTGAATGGCTATCCTTTAGGTGGTCTTGACGGAATCCCAAATAATGAAGGGCGGTTCCGTGTGGTGACTGATGGGAATCCTTCTATGACCACTGTGGGGATGACCCTTGCCAGATACACATAGTTTGAGGTTGTCTTAGGGGATCCTTTTAAGGTATATTGTGCGTAGATTGTGTTTTAGATGATCCGATATACATGTTACTGACCAACCTTCTTCTGATGGCAGGTGGCTGGTGGTCCCTGACCTAGAACTTTATGATGAGGCAGCACAGCTTAAGTGGCCAGCTTATTGGAGACACTGCAGGTGTTGTGAACGTATCTGGGACCCTATTCAAATATTCCCGATTTATTCCCTTATGTGGTTATAACAAATCATACCCTTATAACAGCATAAGAATCATATCCACATGTAGTCATAGCCAATGCAGTCCAAATACGGCAAGGCTACTCCCATAGACTCCTAGAAAGTACAACGCGTTCTTTAAACAAACCAAGCCTCCAGCAGCCCGGGAATTCCCCCTGCTTTTGTTTTGATTTGTCCAAGAACTCCTGGCGTCCTGAAAGAACTGTAAGTTCTTAGTGACGTCTTATGTCCAACCTTACATCAAACTTGGCACCTTCCAGGTATAAATATACCAACTGCTGCCCTAACAAACACACGGTGGTTTGCGGCATATCGGCTATCTACTTACCCGAAGCCCAGCTGTAACGAGAGCCGAAGGAAGCCGACCCTCCCATTGACGCACTGAGAGAGACGCTGTCTTTTCTCCTGCCGAGAAATCCAGCTCCAGTCCTTGCGGGTTGCTGGGAGATCGAGTCCTGAGAAAGAGATACAAGACCTCCTTCATTCTATAAACCAAGGTACGGAGCTGATTAGATCCTTAGAGAATTCTTGATTCAGATTCTTGGCAAAAACTATCTTAACTTAAACTGCAGCTCACTTACTCCTTCCACCATACTAGGCTTAGGTTAGGTACACCGGGGTAGGCGTATCTTGGAAGCACCAGTTGAGTATGTTTAGTCAATGATTTTATGTATGTATATTTTTTATCTGTTTTAAGTATCTTATGGCTTAGAAACCATATAAATGCTTTTACAGTATTATTTGATAATACTCCTTTTACTGTACGCACTTTACTTTATGACAAGTATTGCAATTGTGGCAATTCACTTCTCTTGCATGAGAAAGAAGACTGCTCAATAAATAACCACTTTTATTGAAAACGCCCGTCTCTCTATTTCTTTGCACTCCTGGTGAAACTAAGTATGCACGATTGACTGAGTAAAATAGTCATCTATTGGATCCGCGACTCTGGAGATATACTCCTTATTCTGGAGGGAGCAAAGTTGTCATGTTAATGCGGTTGTCAGAAGCTAATCCCTTCTTGTCTATTCAGGGAAGTTAACACCTCCTTGTTTACTCGAGAAAGTTTCTAGTGACCTCTGAGCTAGCTGGCATTCATAATTAAGTCTAACATATTCAGTAGAGACCTAGTCGACCTCAGTCCTATGTCTAAACTATCGTTTATGTTATTTCAATGCGCAGACCCTATTGGGAATATAGGAACTACTCTACATGGCGCCCAACGTTTGGTAAGGCGATAACTTAACGCTAGATGATAGAGTAACTCAGTCGTGCTTTTCACACAGACCCCTTTTTTATCGTAAAAACTCCAATAGACGTCTGGAGTGGGTGAAAGGTTAATATCCGCCAGAACTTAGTAGGATGAGAATCCTATGTATTAGTTTTTAGTTTAGTCAACGTTGAAGGATACAGTGTTCCAAAATATTGTGCACCTAATCTTTGTTTCCTTGAAACTTGCTCTGCAACAAATACTTTCTGTCAGAAAAAATGTCAGATAGTGAAGAGGAAAGGGAGAGAGCTAAATTAGCAGCTAAACTCCTAGCGGAAGACACAAGTCTCCAAACTGATGACCAGAATGCTATAATCATCCCGGTCAATATAAGAAAAACTATAACTATGAAACTTATAAAAAATGGAGTATCATCAAGAGGTGGTTCACTTATATTTGTGGTAGAGGCCCATGAATATCGACAGACAGAGGTATTCTATTCCTGGATACACTTTCCAGCAGCACATGCTGTGACACCCGAGTTTCACTACTACAAAATAGAAGAATCTCCAGAGGAGTACGCCCTCTGCGAGGACGTTGAAATTCCACTAACATACCAAGAGCGCCAGCTCTGATTTAATGGTGCCCTAAAACATCAAAATCACATCACCAGGCTCGGTCCACTAGGGAGACCAGGAGCCACATGGCCAGTTCTAGCCAGCTATACACCACATCCCGACATCGAAAAAATGTCAGACCGAGAACTTTTAGTTCAGCTAAAACAACTAATTAAAATTGGTCCAATATGTCATGCGGACTTCAACAGTCCAAACAGCAAATAGAATTCCACAGCACACCCCTCATCAGGGGAACACAAATAAAATTACACCACAGACTATACAATCAGTCATTGTCAAATTACCCGCAAAACGGGAACAGATTCCATTCTGGTTAGCTCAAAAAATTACTAAGATAGAGGCAGTATTTCCTGATACTAAACCTAATTAGAAACACAGAATTCTGACTATCTGCCTTCCAATGGGGATCGCACCACATGTGGAGGACTGTGACACTTGAGCACAGTCTTTGCTTAAATATACAGAAAAACACATGGTGTTCCGTCTATGGCGGTTATACCAGACGTATTAAGACAGATTCAAAATGAATACGGTCCAGAACCTGCTTTAACTCTAGGTATGAAATTACTGAAAGACTTTAAGCAAGTCTCGGCTATATTACTAGTCAACATAAAAGGAGAAGCAGCATCTGTAGCGATCCGCCAGAAAGTGAAAGAAACAGATATAGCAGAACAACCTTTTGAACTTGCCAGAATATTTGAAATATCCTATGAAGAACTAGGTAGAGATAGCCTGGGTGGGAAACCACTAAAACCACAACTAACTGAAAATCCTGAAAAAACCTTTATCAAGAATAATCTCAATACTTCAAAAAAGAAGTGGGAGGGTAATAAACAAACCACTCCCAGAGAAAAACAATTTGAGTCCAGAGAAAGGTCTCCTCAACGGAGAGATAGATCTCCAGAACGAGGGAGCAAGTCTCCACAAAGGGAGCCCTCTGAAAAAAGATACAACCTTAGAAATAGGGACAATTTGAGAAAACCTGAAAGATATCAAGATATTGATACACTTCCCTCTCGATCTTTTCAGACTTCCTCACAGAAATCGGAAAGAAGAGGACGGTCAGAACACAAGGAAGAGCACGTCAAGTCCAAAGACAAGGAACCTGCTCATCAAAGTAAAAAATTACAATTTCCAAAAAAGAAGGTAGCTAGTATTAAAATAAAACATGCCGAGGATTCTGAGGACACACCTGAAAAATGGAGAATGGGCCCAGACAATGCTAGACAGCGCACACAGAAGTGCCCATAGCTCGCAAGATCCTGATGAATCTTCTGGAGACAGTGGACACGAATGAATACATTCAGGTGGAAACTGCAGACACCAGAGTTAGCGTGCCTCATAAAATATACGAAATAACATTACGTATAGAAGGGGACAAAACTAGGAAAATAAGAGGTCTCTTTTGGGAGAACCTGTCAAAAGGCTGTGTTATCCTTCTAGCAGAAAAAGACTGGCCACCAGAGTTTGTCAGGGAGTGCCCACATGGTGAAGAAATGATTATGCCTGCCTTCTCAAATCACATTCCAATTCATAAAAAATACACATATGCTAGAAAATGGGCAGTGGCCCAAGCCCCTGCATTATATAAAAATCATGTAGGATGGGATGAGGATTCTCCTCACCATAAAATTCAGTAAAAAATCAACCTACTGCACAAAGGCAGTATCTTGTTAAGCAAGAAGCTAAAAAACAAGTCAGGGAGATCTTAGATCAACTTGAGTATCAGGGGGTGATTGAAACATGCACCTCACAAATGAACAATCCTTTGTTTCCTGTCTCCAAGCCAGATTCATATTGTCTAGTTTTGGATTACAGACATCTAAACTCATGCTGCAAAACAGTTGCAGTACAAAACTCACATAGTGCAGCACTAATGAATAACATCGTGCGCAAAAAATATAAAACGACAATAGATATCTCAAATGGTTTCTTCTGTCAAAACATAGCACCAGAAAGCAGGTATTTGACCACTTTCTCCTGTATGGGGTCCCCAGGGCAATTTTGTCGTCTCCCACAGGGATTGAAGAACAGCCCAGGATTATTCTCAGCCAGGGTAACAGAGTTACTACAAATGTCTGATGATGAGGCATTATCCTATGTCGATGACATCTATCTTACAGACGATGACCTGGAGACACATTTGAAAAGAGTGAACACCATTATACTTGGGTTCGCAGCTGAAGGGTACAAATTCAACTTTAAAAAGTCACGAATTGCCCACCTAACAGTCCTATTTTTAGGATATGAGGTATAAAGTGAAGGCAAAAGCCTAGCAGACAACTTCTTAGAGAAGTGTGCAGTACTCCAAGCTCCAAAAACGCTGAAGAACTTACAATCAATTCTAGGTTTCCTGAATTTCGGAAGAACTTACATTCTAAATTATGCAGAAAGGGTTAAACTTCTCTACGAATTAATAAAACCTGATTTCAACCAATTATTTGGACTCAGAAACACACAGAAATTGTACGATCATTACAAACAGACATGTTAACAAAAACAAAACTGCAAACACACGCAAACGAACGCAACCTTGTAGTCCGAGTTATCCCAGGAAGATGCGGTTTCACATACCTGACCTCTAATGAGGGAGAAACGGTACCAATAGCTTATAAATCACACTTGTACACACAAGCAGAAATGAAATTCAGTTTTCTTGAAAAACTTCTGACTGCGGTTCAAACTGCTGTAGCATAAGAAAGAGCCCTCGCACAAGGTAAACGTATAATAATCGTTACACCAGTACCTGCCCTAGAAGCGGTAACAAGAGCAAGCCTTCCGAATGCTAAAGCTTTACATCCGAGATGGATACAATTGGTTAATTCTCTTGCTGCCTCAGACGTAGTATACGAATTTGATCCTAACTTAAAAACGCAAGAATTTCTCCAATATGAATACGAATGTCCTCTGCCGACTGAAATTCTGCCTCTGGAACACTACGGCTGTATAATATATACAGACGGTTCAGCACAACCCGCAGTTGGGGGTAAACAAGCATATAGTGCTGCATCGTTGGCCAGAAGGAAAATTTAGACCATTGGTCACTAAAACTCAATCACTCAGAGTCTGTACAGCGAGCTGAACTACAGGCTTTTAAGATGGCGCTTGAAAATACCGATCACGAATTCCCCACACTAATAGTGTGCGATTCATATTCCTGTGTCCAGTCTTACAATGAATACTTGCAGAACTGGGTTCAAAACGGATTCAAAGATGCAATAGGTGGCACAATCAAGCATAAAATACTTTGGGAACAAGTAGTTCTTTTACAGAAAGAACTACAAAAGACTCACGTGATACATACACTGAGTCATCAACGTGATGGCGTTCACGTTGCAGGGAATTCATTGGCTGATGAGGCCGCGAAGGCAGCTGTGCAAACGGCTTCCGTAGCTGCCATTACCCGGTCAGAAACAAAAATAGACAGCAAAATAATGCAGGCTGTCAGTGCTTCAGTAAAAGACAGCGGTAAGACACTCCCGAAAGGCTTTCCAGTAAAGTACTCATATAAAACTGATGCGAATAATGTTCCTTTTGCTCAAATCCCTGGAGTGGGGGATAGAGCAATTCCAAACATGGAACACAGGTTAGGACTAAATTTAGCGGCACATGAAGGGCTGGCTTCTGCACATGCTGGTGTTTTTCCGCCACAGTATCATTATTAAAACAGAGCTATTGGTGGCCACGCATGAAAAAACAGACTAGAAACTATGTTCTAGAATGTGATATATGCCAAAGAATGAAAGTATCAACAGTGAAACGACCAGCACAGATGCCCCTTCTAATCTCAGATAAACCATTAGCATTGTTTACCTGGACCACTGTGGTCCCTTACACAGGGATGGCAACTATAAATATATCATGGTCGCAGTGGATTCCTGCACGAGATTCATTTGGATGTGGCCCCAGCGCTCGGCTGACTCCAAAACTGTTATAAAAGATTTGCGAGTCTTTATCGGCACATACGCAATTGGCATGCTACATTCTGACCAGGGTCCTGCGTTTAGCTCTCGAGCTTACAAGGAGGCCATGACCAGCATGGGCATTGCATTGTGGTACTCTAGTCCATTCCATCCCGAGGGAAATGCGGTAGTGGAGAGAAACAACTGTGACATAAAGCAATCTATAATAGCGAGGGTATTAGGTTCGGTTGACGGGTGGGTCAAACATCTAATAAGTGCCCAACGTAGTCTTAATAATCTGCCAAGAAATTCTCTAGGAGGTATTACTCCATACATACTTTTGTTTGGTACTAGAATGATCATTCATGATCTCGATTGTCACACTTCAGTGGTGGAACAAAAAACCTTTGATATCAAAGATCGTTTGGCTGTCTTACAGGACTTAAATGAAACAAGAAGAAGTGTAAGTAACATAAAGCTAAAGCCAACGGCCACTGAAGGAAAAACACCTGTCCCAGCAAGACCTGTCTGGATTCCAAAGATTGGGGATCTGGTCAGAGAAAAGATCGCAGTGAAGAAGGAATTTGGGCCTTCTTACAGAAAAGAAGTACCTGTCTTAGCTGTCAGCGGAACAAGCTCAGTAGTACTACCGCCCCTTGCTGGTAAGGAGAACAGAGTTGTATCAATCGACCTGGTAAAACCACACTCATGTGGCCAATAATAAGAAGTAGGCCCAGTGGACTCCCAAGAAGTAGCAGAACACCAAACCTTGCTACAATCCAAGAGGTTCAAACTGAGAGACTAATCACATTTGATAAACCTGCAGTGAATAAAAAAGGACTATGCAACAAAGCCATGGAACTTGTGCCTCTTGAAACCCAAATTGCAACAGTTCGTCAAGAATCACCTGTCTACAATGATGTAGCATCTGAACATACATATCCAAAGATAAATGAAAATGCGGAAGCAATTCCAACAATTGACAGAACTGCATCTGGCTACTTCATCAATTTCGATGACTTTTCTGATGATCCAAGTGAACATGAAGAAACGCCAGCAACTAAAACTTTCAAAGCAAAAAATTCCTGAACTCTTTCATTAACTCAAAGAAACATATCTGATTTCACCATGGATTGAATTATGGATTGTGTTAGGTGTACTTTTCCTCCTACTCTGGCTCATTTTGGTTTTAAGCTTGGGAAAATTCATTGATGGAAAATATAGTACAATGGACTCAGCAAGTCAGAACATCAACTTGGTCCTAAAGCCTCACAGATCTTCTCACATTGAAAAAAGAGAACTATCATCAGTAAACATCACAGCCATTCCTATACCTGGTGGTGTAGCATGGGACGCTACTGATTACGAAATCTATGGCCCGGTTGAAATCTTGAAATATCCACATCAGTTCAAGGTTTCATTAAGTGACTTTGTGACACCTAGTACTTTCTCTGATGAGTGGGACTTTAAAAATATTAATAATATGATGTCAGATTTAGAAATGTCAGCAAAATTTACAGAACATGATTATTTACAAGGTTCATCAAATTATGAAGAAATTTACTGTTTTAATTATTATGGTCATCACTATTTGCATAAATCTGCTAATCCCAGAAATGTGTTTACTTATAATCAATGGGAACATTGTCCAACACTGCTAAAAGGCAGTTCGAAAACATTTTATGAGAAATTCCCATACTTCTCAGGGTTTAACAACACTGATCCAGAAATGTTTTATTTCAAAATGTTAAATAAGACAGGAATGAAAAACATGTTGACAAATACTAAATTGTTTTATTCGGAAAAATGTTATGAAAAAATGTCTACATTTGTTTTTGAATTTTGGAAAAAAACATTGAGACAAAAACCATCTGGGGTACAAAAGATTGGCAGGTACAAGGTCTAGAAGCATTTTTCAGAGCCTGCATGATCCCAGAACAGATATTATTCCTGAATGACACCATTCAGCAAACAACCTGTCTTGGCCTAGCCAAGATAAAAGACTTAAACAAACCGTCTATTCCAAAGCCCATACCTGATAGTAATAGCACTACAGATATGGAGATAGACGTATCCCACATTTTACACCAAAACAGAACAAATCCTGATTGGAAAAAATGGTTGATCTGGCCCACAGACACTAATAACTGTCAAGAAAGATTCCTGAACAAAACACAGGGGTTCAAACAGACCAGGCCAGACCAAGATATTCCCAGAGACCACATCCAGGGATAGTTACAACATACAGTGTAGGGAAACTATGCCTCGAAGGGCTACAGAAATCCACACTGCCTGAAGTTAAGCAACACTTGACTTTACTTAAAGTAGGTGCTGACTTGCGAGATTTCATATTGGGACCTCGCAAACAGCGACAAAAAAGTTTCATATACGCCGGTATATACGCTGCTTAAAACGAAGCTTGGAAAGTAATGCAAATTGAAACTGCTGAAAAAATACGAGTAATTGATCGTATTCATTTGGAAAAATCACTGTCTGTAGTGGACACTGGGTTAACGACTCTGTCCTCCAGGATATATTCACTGGACAGCATTGTATCATCTGCTATTGATATAATAGAACAGGATATGCTAATGTTACAACATGGCCAGTCCCAATTACGTTCTATTGTACAGTTAGGCTGGACGTTGCAAAATCTCCGTTCAGGCTACGTGCCATGGCGTCTAATCAACAAAACGTCATTATTTTCTATCTTTAACCTTACAGATAAACAAATATCTTTGGCACAAAAAGGAGCAGACTATACAATACTGAGCATTGAAAAACTCGAAAAGTTACCATTGACAATGTCAGAACGACCTGTCATTGAATGGATAATACATGGTACAATTACAATTCCGATAACGACTTTTCAGTTTCAATATTGTCAAGACCATATACCAGCAGGCCTGTATGAAAGGTTGGGTAAAGGATACATCAAGTCGACCTGGAATGTACCTTATACACATAGATGTTATAGTGAAGGGAAAAAATAAGTATTTCTTAGTGGCAACAACTGTAAAAATTCACTAAGTGGTACACTTCTGTGTCAAGGTATTAACTTGCATGGAGCCTGCGAAGGTTCATCAAATAACCTTTCATGTCATCTGCACAGCACTCCTGCAACACAGATAGAGCCTTTTTTCAGACAGCTTTCCAACGGCAGCTACGTTATAATAAGTGACCACAGCTGTTGTGGCATGGTGCCAGGAATAGCCTATCTTGTGAGCATTACTTCCAGGGTCATTTGCTGTATGCAAGTATTGTATCCAAACAGCAAACCAGACATGGAGGCAGCAATATGACCTTCTCTGAATATCTCTTCTATTCGAATTGATACTTTAAGCAGAATGAAGTCTATTCTTTTACAGACAACTGTGCGTTTAACCTCGTCCAAAGAGACGTATGATCTGCAAGTTGCAAGGACAGCGGCAGAAATACATACACTATTATCGACAAATTGCCCTGTGCATTTCGTAGAAATGTTAGGTCAAATCTTAAACATGTCAGATACCAGTGGCATCGCACATGTATTTAAGACAATTTTTTCGGGACTATTAGCACCCTTTGAAGCAGTCCTGAACATCTTCGCGAATTTCGTGCACTCTGTGTTCAGCGGCCTGCCTCTTCTTTTGGGACTCGTAGCAGGAATTTTATTTTTGTTCCTTCTGCTCCGATATGGCAAGTCAAGTCACAGTCGAAACCCAGGCAACAATGGAAGAGACGATCCTAGCGATAAGATACCGAGAAAGGATTACTAAGGTCCTCGGCTTGGCAAAGCTAAGAGATCTGAATACTACCTGGTTTCTTTCATTCAGACCAATCTGGCAAGATTGCATCTTACCTGTTCTACGATGCCTGCTATGCGGAGAAGAATGTGTGTTGGACGTCTGTCTTACACTACCATCAGCAGTACCTATGGATATCGATACTTTGCTTGGTTCGGTAACGGCTCATGCAACGTGTTGTCCCCAGCGGTTACCTATTCTGATGACGGCATTTGTTGAGACCTCACCATTACGATTAGGTGGCGGTGAGGTACGAGATGAAAGCGGCACACAGGTACAACCATCTGTGACCATTGCTGATCCAGACATCGATGATGGCAATGAGTCTCACATTTGCACTATTTCTACTTTTTCAGACTTGGTCCAACATTCACCTACTGTTGTAGACGAATTCTTTGCCAGCCTATCTGAGTTAATGTTCTTTCCTAGCACCGAGAATAATTTTTGAAAAACTTTTGAAAACATGAGCACACAGCTTTCCCTGAACTCTGAATTCGCCCTTCAGTTTTGGTAAACAGAACTCCTAAAAAACTTTTGGAACTATTTTTTGCCCTGAAAGCGAAATGCTTTTCCCGTTTCCAAAATATTACCTTTTTTTTTGGCACATGGTACTCTGCTTAAAGTAGAACTATTCTTAGAGAACAAGATTTCTATTTTGAAACTCTAGAGACAATATTTTGTTTCAGCCTCTAGCACATGTACAGTCTTGTATAAATATGTGATGAAATGGTCTCGACCTTCTCTTCTGTATTAAGAGCCATTTCATAAATGTAATTTCCGCAAATCATTCAGCCAACGTACCATAAATGCATTATCTGAATGTTACCACTGCTTGAAATCGTACAGTATAATACTCATTTTTCGTGTACATACCATTTCAAATGCATTTTATGTATTTTGGGGTGGGTTGGAAAACACATGCATTGTTATATGTTTAGTATTGCTTAGTGTTTAGTATTGATGGACATTATATGTGGAGTGGGTGTTGTGAACGTATCTAGGACCCTATTTAAATATTCACGATTTATGCCCTCATGTGGTTATAACAAATCATACCCTTATAAAGGCATAAGAATCATATCCATATTTAGTCATAGCCAATGCAGTCCAAATACGGCAAGGCTACTCCCGTAGACTCCTAAAAAGTACAACGCGTTCTTTAAACAAACCAAGCCTCCAGCAGCCCGGGAATTCCTTCTGCTTTTGTTTTGATTTGTCCAAGAACTCCTGGAGTCCTGAAAGAACTGTAAGTTCTTAGTGACGTCTTATGTCCAACCTTACGTCAAACTCGGCACCTTCCAGGTATAAAGATACCAGCAGCTGCCCTAACAAACACACGGTGGTTTGGAGCAGATCGGCTATCTACTTACCTGAAGCCCAGCCTTAACGAGAGCCGAAGGAAGCCGACCCTCCCATTGAAGCACTGAGAGAGACGCTGTATTTTCTCCTGCCAAGAAATCCAGCTCCAGTGTTTCCGGTCACCCTTGCGGGTTGCTGGGAGATCGAGTCCTGAGAAAGAGATACAAGACCTCCTTCATTCTATAAACCAAGGTACGAAGCTGATTAGATCCTTAGAGAATTCTTGATTCAGATTCTTGGCAAAAACTATCTTAACTTAAACTGCAGCTCACTTACTCCTTCCACCATACTAGGCTTAGATTAGGTACACCGGGGTAGGCGTATCTTGGAAGCACCAGTTGAGTATGTTTAGTCAATGATTTTATGTATGTATATATTTTATCAGTTTTAAGTATCTTATGGCTTAGAAACCATATAAATGCTTTTACAGTATTATTTCATAATACTCCTTTTACAGTACGCACTTTACTTTATGACTAGCATTGCAAATGTGGCAATTCACTTCTCTTGCATGAGAAAGAAGACTGCTCAATAAATAACCACTTTTATTGAAAACGCCCGTCTCTCTATTTCTCTGCAGTCCTGGTGAAACTAAGTATGCACGATTGACTGAGTAAAATAGTTATCTATTGTTTCCGCGACTCTGGAGATATACTCCTTATTCTGGAGGGAGCAAAGTTGTCATGTTAATGCGGTTGTCAGAAGCTAATCCCTTCTTGTCTATTCAGGGAAGTTAACACCTCCTTGTTTACTGGAGAAAGTTTCTAGTGACCTCTGAGCTAGCTGGCATTCATAATTAAGTCTAACATATTCAGTAGAGACCTAGTCGACCTCAGTCCTACGTCTAAACTATAGTTTATGTTATTCCAATACGCAGAGCCTATTGGGAATATAGGAACTACACTACACAGGTAAGTAGGCATGACAATTGGTGTGCGCTTCATTCCAACTCACATCTTGCTGCTGTCCCTATTGTTCAACCCGAATACTCAACTGAGTAATGATCACAATGGCCTCCTACTGAGCATGCTATGTTTTATGTGGGCCAAGACTTTGCAGCGGATGCAGATTAATTGCAAAGGACCTCCTCCTGACAGACCTATTGCACCTTCTGCATGTAGGAATCTGGTCTCGGTTGTGGGATTTAATTATTTAATTAGCTTTTTGTATAGCCCCAGAATCGACTTCAAGGAGTATCTCTGCGCTTTAGACGGGCTTCATATAGATTGGCGGGGATTGCAGGAATCAGAAACAAAAAAGAGTAGTCTTAAGCAGCTTTCTAAAATGAAGATGGTTGGAGCATTGTCTTAAGTATAGAGGAAGTTCATTCCAGTACCGTGGGCCAAGGTCCTAATTCGGGGGACCTCCAGCAGATGTTTTGAGCTGGAGCTTAGAGACCTTGAGGGTCGATAGGGAATGAATGTTTCTGAAAGATAGCTGAGACCAAGATTAGACAGTGCCTTATCGATGGTGCAACAGATTTTGAATTTTATCCGTTGGTGTATGGGTAGCCAGTGGAGCTGTAGAAGGAGAGGGCGGGAGGTCGTCCTGGCGGGCACATTGAGAACTAGTTGTGCCTTCGTATTCTGGACCACCTGAAGTCTGCTGATTGAGGCTTATTAGTAGAGAGCAGCAGACCATTACAGTAGTCCAAGCGACTTAATATAAGTGCCTGAGTCAGGGTCCTCCAAGTAGAATCCAGGAGCAGGAGAAAGACTCGCCAAAGTAGGCGCAAATTATGAAATCAGGTGCCCACTGTCTGAGCGATATGCTCCTTAAAAGTAAGGGCTTGTTCCAAGCGGACCCCTAGGTTCTTGACAGAGACTTTAGGATTGGGAGGGGTACCAAGATCAGTCGGCCACCAGTTGGGTGACCAAAGTAGAGGGGCCTCTCCGAAGAGTAAAATCTCTGTTTTTCCAACATTACATTGGAGGAAGTTGCTCTTCATCCAGTGCGAGATGGCACTCATTCCCAAAGAGAAGGTCATTTGCACAGCGGGAGTGAATTCATCGAAAGGGAAGAGTAGCTGTGTATCATCGACGTATGATATTGGAATAAACCCATGTGTCCTTAGGACATTGGCCAAGGGAGCAACATAAATGTTAATTAGAGTGGGACTCAAGCATGATCCTTTTGGTATTCCCTTGGACAATTCCATGGGTGCCGAACGATATGGGCCCAAATTGACAGTCTGAGACCGACCAGATAGAAAGCTTGACATCCACTGAAAAGTGGAGTCTCTTAATCCGATCTCCTTCAACCTTCTGAGTAATATGTGATGGGAAGCCATGTCGAATGCGGCAGATAGATCTAGCAGTACCAGAATCATGGAATGCCCTTGTCTAGAGTCATTGGGAGATAGGAGGTATGATGGAACTGGGCAACAGGTTTATAGATGGGAGACTGCAAGACTTTGTAGACCTGGGTAAAAACGATGGCATACCCCCACCACTTCCTGATTTATGGGCAGTGGCAGCTGGCATACGATGGGTGCGTAAGAAGGATGGCAGGGAACCCTCAGAACATAAGTGCTTGGAAACACTTGGCTCCATTACTGGCCCATCCTATGCAATCACATTTATTGACCAATCACTGCTGGCACAGACTCAATGCATGCTGATTGAGCTAATAAGCCATTGGGAGCAGGATATGGAACACAAGTTCAGGAGCAGCGACTGGTATGTCCTTAGTCACACACCTCAAGTATTGCGGAATGCTCGGTTCCAACTTTTTGAACTTTATCACCTCCACAGAGCGTGCATAATGCCTAAACAGATCCACTTCATGCTCCCTGAATCTCAGGCAGCTTGCCCCCACTGCCAGCAGATTGACGTGGGCTTTTATCATATGGTGTGGGGATGCAGGACCCTCACCTCTTCCTGGGGAACAGTGGGAACTTTCATCAACACCACTGTGGGCCCCATTATCACTAGTTCCCCAATAACCTGTCTCTTGGGCCTTTCCCTAGAGCCAAAGCTAATACAGTCCCCTCGATATTCACAGACATAGCCCTGGTACTCGCTTGATGCCATATAACCCGGTTTGGAAATACCATAGAGGACCCACGCCTGCAGGGTGGGGAAAATAATTGTCCAAATGAGATACCTGCGAAGCGGCAGTGTGGTGGTGTGAAGCGTCGAGAGGACTGGGAAACCCAATCATGCACAGGCATGGCACATGATTGTCCAGGTCTGTGCCTGCATAGAAGATACAGGATGTTTGCTCCCTGCGGGAGATGATGATAGTGCTGAAGAGGATTAGTCTGATACCTCTCAGGGGTGGTGACCAGATCCATGTGGTTTACACCAGGGAGAACCCCTTTGCTTATGTATCGGACTCCCCGCTGCTCCTCTAATCTGCCTCATCACACCAGATGACTTGATTTCATTATCCCTTCTTTTTGTTATTGCCCCCCCACCATTAGACATCATATTCCCATTTACCCTTATTGCGAAATGCATTCCACCAGTGTACTACCACACCGGCTCTTTTTAAAGTCCTGTTCCTGCATGACACTAAAGACTACTAGTCTCTGCTTAGGTGCGCACATGGAGACTGATGTTATATTGGTTTGAGTTAGGGGATAATGCTATTGTGCTTTATGTATGTGCTTTGTGTTTTTCAATACGACCCCGATTACTCATTTTGTATTGCCATGATCTTAATAAACAAAGTTTTAAAGAAAGTTTATCTAAAATCCGTTAAAAAAACATACAATTGCAAGTTTTACAGTAATTAAAACCACCTGTGGTCATTGAAACAGATTACACTGAGGAAGTGTCCACTTTGCACCCATAAAATTCTGAGGTCCAGATTAGCGGACAACGTCCTAAGCTGCTTGGTGTCAAACAAACTAAGGTATCGCATATCCCTACTCCCTCTCTGTGCTGACACATTTAGTGCTGCCTTAGGGCCAACACAGGCCCCCTTGTGCCAATGGTATAAGGATGCCCTTCATAACAGGCAGGATTTTTTGTGTTCAGGAAGGAACACCTTCCTGTACAAAATAAAATAAAACTTCAGAAGATGTATTCTCTTTCTATGTGTGCTGCAGAATGCAGCACACATAGAAAGAGGAAATAAGGAGCTTATTTTGGATTCTGTGGTTCACTATTCTTAGTAAACCTGAGAATGCGCAAAAATCCATGGGTGGATGTGAGGTAATGCCCACACTCCACCCACGGAATGACTTCCCAATGCAGAGTAACACAAGGCAGCCACTTGGGGTGCCTTGCATCCCACTAGATTGACTAATCCACACAGAACCAAGAATGTGCCTCCCTGTGGCTTAGTCAATCCGACTTAAGGGATCGCATTGCTTTGTGTCGCCTTGCGTGATGCAAGGGCAATTCAAGCCCTTAGTAAATCTGAGCCTAAGTCTGTCTTATCATAAAATGCAGGTTCACTATTACTGCAACTGTTCTTGCAAGGGCCATGGTATAAGTCCCCCAGTGTATTCAGTCTCTGTTGAAAAAGACACTTGAAGAAGGTGATATAGTGACGGTAAGATGGCTCAATATTATGGCAATATTATATGCTTAAAAATAGGTTAGTAAGTTTACATGAAGTGTACCATAAAAATTCTGCCAAAAACCTGTGAACCACCAAAAGCTCTAGTGCAAACACAGGAGAAAACCTACAGGAGTTGTTAGTGCTAATAGTTTTATTATTCTAAAGCTGGCCATATTATTCTACCGCAAAGCTCCCCTCTAAGTGGAGTACGTTAAATAAGGCAAAAGCCTGGTCATTGTTAGGTTCACATTTTTCTGAATTGATGAATATGAATCTAAATTCTGATTCATTGTCTTAAATTGTTTCTTGTTATTTCTCAATCATATATTAGTCCTCTAGCTCCACAAATAGAATGTTCTTATCAGTCCTACTTTCAGACGGGTAATATTCACACAGCACAAGCGACAACACGCAAATGAAACGCGTTCATTTTAAATCACAGATGGACTTGAAAGTCATGTCCTTGTACCATTTCTAGAACAACTATTTCTGGAGTGGCTTCCATGTTGAAGAGTTATAAATCATATGTACGACAATATTATTTAAAAAAGAAAAGGCCTGTATGCAAATGGGTCATAAGAACGTGTTGCTCGCATCAAGGTAGATTTTTACATTATCTCTGCCTGCGTTTAAAGAGCACATCTCAGACTGGCTTCCCCCTTTGTCTTGATGCCCCGATCCCATAAACCCATTATTAGCCAATTTTAAATGTATAACTGGAACAGCACGTGGAATTTAAAAGCGGGGGGAAATGCTAGCTTTTATGAGTGTTCACACAAAACCACCACATAGTGTGCCATTCGAAAGTCAGATTTGAGAAGGTGTCAATAAATAGAATCGTAAACATTAGTCTTTATACATGTATTTCAGCTGCATTTAGAAACCGAAACACTGATTCGTGCGCCTCTTTTTGTGATAGGTAATTTCAAGACTTCAATGTTGAATTTTAGATGAACACTGAATATGCTTAGCTATTATGCTGGTCTTTAACATGTTACCATAGAGAATCACTGTTCTTTACACTGAACATAGTCTTACTAACGATCTAATCCTATTTCGGTATTATCAGATTAAATTTTGAAATTCACTTTTAAACACATAATTTATTTCCAGTGCTAGCAGAATAATTTATCTTTAGGTATTAAGGCTACCGGCGACCCGTCCTGGGAGCATACGAAGGGCCTTGATCTCTGCAAAATGCCTGTACAGAGAGCTACACACTACAAGTTGGCAAACATTGCTATCAGGAAGAAAGAGGAAGACAGTCGTCGGTTAAGCACTTCTGGGTGTCAGGGAGAGTATAAATGATAAAGCCATTCCCTTCTCTCGAAGGTGAAGCCAGCCAGAGTGTCTCTTCCCCTCCCCTTTTCTCTGGGCTCCTTGAACCATACAACCTTTCATCGTGTATTTAGTGACAAGGTCCAGGGTTCATTTAGTGAATTAGTGAATGTCAATGTTATTTGTCAGTGGCGGCTCCTCCAAAGCGGCGTGTGGGTGTCGGCTCACTGCTTTATCGCAGTGCGAGAAGCAGAAACATAAAATGGTAAAACTATCATTTTATGTTTCTGTTTCTCGCACAGTGAGAAAGCAGAAGTGCCTGGTTGGGGGTGGGCGGTCCTGCTCGAGGGCAGGAGGGAGTGGATTGCCCACTGTTGTGGGCCCTGACTGTTTGTTCAGCCCCGTGGCCGATCAAAGCAGTCATGTGCACTTCGCATTTTCTCTGACCTCCATACAGGCGCCCGGCTGGGGTGCTGTCAGCTGCGCCACACCAATCACAACGCTGCCATTGCAGCGTTGTGATTGGCTTAGGGGAGGCGAGGGAGGCTGCCTAAGACTCGCCAGAAGCAGGAGCTGAGGCGGCGGCGCATGATGCGGCATGAGGTGGAGGAAGGTAGGTTTTTGTATTTTTAACCTCCTGCTTTCCTCCTTTTGTAGCATACCCCAACCCTAGCCCTGCCCCATCCCCTCTCACTAGCCACACCCCTAATTCAATTGATGAGTACCTGCACTTATTTGTTTCCATTTAAAGCACTCGATGTAACCCCTGTAAGCTAGAACGTGAGGTAGAGGTGTGAGGCTGCTTTTGTAAAACACGTTTATTACAATACAGAATATGAGTTGCCAAAAATGGCAACACCGGGCATGTTTACTCTACGGTACATCTTGAGAGTGCACCTTGGTGCACATTATAACAGCAGACGTGACGCTGACGTACCAACTAAATTCATCTAATACCATTCAGAGGTTTCCGGTAACAAGAATAAGCTATTCTAGAAGGCGCTACCTTGAGACAATATCATATTTGTTACCAGGGCTTTAAGTGGGCTGGGTCTCGCTGGTGCTGAGCACCGGCAGTTTTTTAACCCCTCCCGCGCTGGTGACGGAACTGTTCCGTCACGCCCCTCGGGTGGGCAGTGCTGGTGAC
Organism: Lissotriton helveticus; assembly: GCF_964261635.1. NCBI lineage: Eukaryota > Metazoa > Chordata > Amphibia > Caudata > Salamandridae > Lissotriton > Lissotriton helveticus. Next base: position 513,834,071 of record NC_136069.1, read on the forward strand.
GGAACGGTTCCGTCACGGCCCGCTCCCCGCGCCTGCGCGGCGCGTTCTATTGTGCGGGCGGGGCCGTGACGGAACCGTTCTGTCACAAGCACAGTGTTATACTGGACATCCTCAGGATCGGTTTGAAAATTATGTTCCACCTCTCAATCCATCCAATGTCTGGACTACCATAATGGCACAGCACAGTGAACGGATTAAGTGAGGGATGTTGTGGGGGGTTTAGGAAAAAGGAAGGAAAGGAAGGGGACAGCAGGGAGGGAGATCTGGAAGACACAAAGAGAGCAAAAACTCGTGACAGTCCTGTCCCGTGCAGAAGCAGTCGCTCCTCTCACCCCCTGATCTCCTGGGTATCGTAGCGCTACATCGCTGACTGCTGTTTGTGATTTTAAAAGTATTCATAGCGATCTATCTCTCGCTTTGCATTGCTCGACTTACAAATTGTTTGTGCTTTAAATTGCCCATAGCGCTCTAATCACTCGTATTGCATTGCTCGACTTTACAAATTGTTTGTGCTTTAAAAAAAATTCATAGCGCTCTATTGCTCGCATTGGAATCAGTGCCTGATTGTGTAGGTGCCACTGCCCATTGCGATGCTACACATTGTGCCCCAATCGCACCCTGTTTGGCTTTGTTGTTGTTGCTGCCATTTTGTTGTTGTGCCGTCCCAGCCCGTCTCTCCACCCCGCTCCCGCCTCCCAGCTGCTCCTCCCTCCCACGGATAGTATAGGTTAATCCCATCCTCGTGCAGCGCTGTGACCGTCCTGTCCCGCGCAGAAGCGGTCGCTCCTCTCACCCCCTGATCTCCTGGGTATCGTAGCGCTACATCGCTGACTGCTGTTTGTGCTTTTAAAAGTATTCATAGCGAGCTATCTCTCGCTTTGCATTGCTCGACTTACAAATTGTTTGTGCTTTAAATTGCCCATAGCGCTCTAATCACTCGTATTGCATTGCTCGACTTTACAAATTGTTTGTGCTTAAAAAAAAATCATAGCGCTCTATTGCTCGCATTGGAATCAGTGCCTGATTGTGTAGGTGCCACTGCCCATCGCGACGCTACACATTGTGCCCCAATCTCACCCTGTTTGGCTTTGTTGTTGTTGCTGCCATTTTGTTGTTGTGCCGTCCCAGCTCGTCTCTCCACCCCGCTCCCACCTCCCAGCTGCTCCTCCCTCGCTCCGCTCCCCTCCACTCTCCACTTATGACAGATGCTCTTGCGCGCAGCGGAAGCGCCCCATGCGCGCCGAAGGCGCGCCAAAGGCAAGCCCGTCTACGCCCGTCTGCGCCTGGACCGCGCCCAGCACCAGACCCCCTGGCCCCCGCAAAATCCCCTCCACCCGCATAACGTACGATTCCGCTACCCTCTCAGCACTCAATTCCGGCCGTCTCCCAGACTGCTACCAAGCCACCCCAGGACACACCCATGGGCCCTTCACCTGCCACTCCTGCAAGTTCGACTGCATCAGGACCCACACCAAATCCACAGACTCCAAACAGAGCTCCGACACTAACCACCTGAAGTGCATCCTACTCAACACCCGCTCGGTCCACAGACACGCCATTGAACTTTGGAACCTACTCGACACCACATCGCCGGACGTCACCTTTCTTACAGAAACCTTGATGAACGCCTCTTCAGCGCCCGACATCGCCATAGCCATCCCGGACGGCTACAAGATCATCCGAAAGGACAGTATCAACCAAACTGGAGGAGGAATCGCCATCGTTCAGAAGAACACCATCCGCATCACGACCAGTTCCGATGACAACCTCACAATCGCCGAACACCTTCACTTCCAGATTCACACCGACCCTAAGACCACACTCAGAGGCACCCTCATCTATTGACCACCCGGACCCCGCACACAATTCAGAGAAGACATCACAGACTTCATCAGCCCTCACGCCCTCCCCTCCGAGGACTACATCCTACTGGGAGACCTCAACTTCCACCTGGAAAAGACCAACGACAGCAACACCACCTTCCTCTTGGACAACCTCGCCAATCTCGGACTCAAACAACTTGTTGACACCCCCACCCACTATGCCGGGCACACGCTCGACCCAATCTTCACCTCCAGAAAGCACATCTCCTTTAATCACACCACAGCCCTCCATTGGACGGACCACAGCTGCGTTCACTTCAACTACAAAAAGACTACAACCCACAACCACCCACAACCAATTCCCCGGAGAAACTGGAATAAAATTACCACCGACCAGCTCTTCACATCGCCTCACCAAAACCCTCCTATAAAATCATCGGACCCAAACCAAGCAGCCACCAACTTCACACAATGGATCACCCACATCGCTGACGAATTAGCACCCTTGAAAAACCATCAAATCAAGCAAGGCAGCAAAAAAGCCCCCTGGTTTAATGATGACCTTAAGAAATCCAAGAAGATCTCTCGCACCCTCGAGAAAGCCTGGCGAAAAAACCCAACCACCGACAACCTGACCACCTTCAAGAACGCCACCCGCAAACACCACCAACTGATCCGATCCACAAAGAAATCAGCATTCAAGGATCAACTCGACAACAACGCCCACAAAAGCAAAGAACTATTCAACATTGTCAAAGAGTTTACCAACCCCACCGCCGGCACCACCGACATCACTCCATCCCAAGACCTCTGCGACTCTCTAGCCTCGTTCTTCCACAACAAAATCGCTGAAAATACATAACAGCTTTGGAGACCAGCACACCCCACCTACCTCCGAACTAAAAACCCCCTCCAAAAACCTTCACGCCTGGAACCCAATCACCACCGAAGACACCATCCGCCTGATGAACACCATTCACTCAGGATCGCCAACCACCCATGTCCCCACCACATTTTCAACAAAGCAGACTCCATTATTGCACCCCATCTCCGAGACGTCATCATCTGCTCCCTCAACTCCGCCACCTTCCCGGAAAACTGGAAACACGCCGAACTCAGCGCCCTCTTGAAGAAACCTACAGCAGACCCCACCGAACTTAAGAACTACCGCCCCATTTCGCTCCTCCCATTCCCTGCCAAAGTCATTGAGAAAGAGGTCAACAGTCAACTCGCCGCCTTCCTCGAATCCAACAAATCCCTCGACCCTTCACAGTCCGGCTTCCGAGCCAAACACAGCACCGAGACCGCCCTCATCGCAGCAACAGACGACATTCAAACTCTACTGGACAACGGAGAAACTGCTGCCCTCATCCTACTCGACCTCTCCGCAGCCTTCAACACAGTCCATCATAACACCCTTATACAACGCCTCAGCAACATTGGAATACAAGGAAAAGCATTGGACTGGATAATCTCGTTCCTCACCGGAAGAACCCAGAGAGTCCGCCTCCCTCCTTTTAGATCAGAGGCCACCGAAGTCATCTGCGGCGTACCCCAAGGATCTTCACTCAGTCCCACCCTCTTCAACGTATACATGATTCCCCTCGCATCCATTGCGCGCCAACACAACCTCAACATTATCTCCTACGCAGGCGACACTCAGCTGATCCTATCCCTCACCAAAGACCCAAACACCGCCAAAACCAACCTACACGAAGGGATGAAAGAAGTAGCCGAATGGATGAAGAACCGCCGTCTAAAACTTAACTCGGACAAAACGGAAGTCCTCATCTTAGGATCATCCCCCTCCCCCTGGGACGACTCATGGTGGCCATCGGCCCTGGGAACCGCACCCATACCAACGGACCACGCACGTAACCTGGGCTTCATCCTGGACTCCTCCCTCTCGATGACCAGACAAGTCAACGCCGTCTCATCATCATGCTTCAACATCCTACGTATGCTCAACAAAATCTTCCGCTGGATCCCCACCGAAACAAGAAAGACAGTCACCCATGCACTGATCACAAGCCGACTAGACTACGGAAACACCCTTTACGCCGGAACCACAGCCAAACTACAGAAAAAACTCCAACGCATCCAAAACGCCTCAGCCAGCCTCATCCTAGACATCCCCCGCCAAGCTCACATCTCCGGTCACCTGAAAGACCTCCACTGGCTCCCCGTCAACAAGAGAATAACGTTCCGCCTCCTCACCAACGCACACAAAGCCCTCTACGACCTAGGACCCGAATACCTCAACACGCGCCTGTTTACTTCTACACCCCCACCTGCCAACTTCGATCGTCCAATCAAGCCCTCGCCGAAATTCCACGCATCCAAAGATCCACCATGGGAGGAAGATCCTTCTCCTACTTAGCGGCCAAGACCTGGAATTCCCTCCCCACCCACCTCCGCCTCACACAGAACCACCTCTCCTTCAGAAAACAACTAAAACTTGGATATTTGATAAGTAAAGCTCCCCCCCTCCCTCAAGCGCCTTGAGACCCTCTGGGTGAGTAGTGCGCTATACAAATTTAAACTTGACTTGATGAATACCTTTCCTTTTCAGGCATTCTACATACAGTAATTCCAATCGATACCTTAACCTTTCTAAATACCTGTAAAGAAAAATAATCCTTCAGGGGATAGGTAGGTGAGGGTAGAGGATGGGATAGAGGTGTTGCTGCAGTAATACAAAATCAACAGGGACATGTAACCTCCTGACATGCATGCATACACTGCAATAGAGCGACAATTATCGGAGGAAGTAATAACATACCCCTAGCTCATTCCATAAATGCTTCACAAGGATCGAGAGTTAAGACTACCACTCCTGATCAATCCCTGTTAATAAATGAGCCAAAGACAATTGGATTAAACACCATGCATATCATACCACATCCATCTACAGTAAAATATTCAAACTACGTGTCCCGGTGTTCACATCACACAGGGACCTTCTCCACTATCGTGAAGCTCCTTTAGCAATAATTTAGTATGGGAGTCAAGAGCTCTTTGCTCCCGCCTCTTGCCATACACAGTGCAATAGAGAGACAAAGTAAAGGTACTCAAAAAGGGATCCGTGGATTGGTCAGCCTCCACTTCTCCGTCGGTCGAAAATACCGACCGGGTCAAATCCTTACTACCTTGAAGGTTTTGTCCCCGAAGAAACAACAAGAACAAGCGTGTCTAGCAAGCCGCTAACACAAATCAAATTTGTTTTCAAAAGACTGCGGTACCTGTATCCCGGTGCAAGCACCCTTACCGCACCCAACAACGAACTGCATCTGCAACGCCAGCTCGGACCGGAGGAATTCCCGACACTGAGCTCTGGATGTCTTCCTCCTTATGCTTCTGCGATCAAGTCTCGCGAGAACCGCAAAGGAGCATGGGAGCGGTAGTTCCCCACCGCATCTTGCAGGGAAACGTAGTCCGTTCCGCAGCGCGATCATGACACACAGCTTACCCGAGGGCCGTGACGGAGCGGTTCCGTCACCAGCATTGGAGCGCCGCTCGGCCCCCCCGCCCCTTGGCACTGCGGCGGAATAGCTGCCGCAGCGAAAGGGTTAAAGGGGGCCTCAAAACGGGTCTCTATTGGGCTCTATTTTGTGCCCTGGCACAGGCGGTCTTGCACTGACAGCAAACACTTGGATTTGCGCTGCTCACACTGCTCACTTCTCACTAGTGGAAGTTACGGTGTGACGTCATGCCAGGTGAGTGTTGTAGGGGAAGGAAAATCCTTTAAAAAGAGTCATTTTCTCTCTGGTTTTCCCTTCTCTTTTTGAAACTCAGGAGCAGCAACATTGTCGTGGTGTCACCAGGGCTTTAAGTGGAAGCTATTTCAATATTATATATAAACCATAGTTGCTGCTTATTAATCGTATCCAACTAACAACCATTGATAAAGCCAATAGTCCTGGCAAGTTGGAGGTTAGATGTTACTTGTTGTAACATATATCTAGATGCAATGACAGAAACAGCAAAATACAAGTCGGGCGGCACACTATACTTAGCACAGATTTTTAGCGTATGTGTTTTAAGCCACGCCCTTAATTGCATTGGCCACGCCCCTTTGAGAGACCACCCCAGTTCTTTCATCCCACTTAAAGCCCTGTTTGTTACCAAGGTCGAAGGTCGCCTTATTATTATTCACCAGAACCCAACTTGATGGCATGAACGGGCCTTGGTATATATTTTATGCGTGTGCGTAATCTTCCCAGGTGGTTTAAATGCAGAATTCATTGCTCTCTTTTGGTCTCAGCCATTGGTGTGCCTAAAGGGCTTTGTACAGTTGGGACGTACGTATTCGGCCTATGTTACGGGCAAAGAGCCCATCAGCAGGCATTTGCTGGACACGCAGGCAGGCGCATGAGCACACAGGCAGGCAGGCTGGCCCCCTCGAAGGGTATATATGTAAGAGGCAACTCAGGCGTTCTGTTGACGAACACATCCATAGACCAGGAATGCGTTCCGTGCACACACCCTTTATTTTATGTATACGCACAGATGCATTTCCCTGTGGGAATGTGACTTGTAGTCTTTTCAAACAGCAGAACAGTGTTTGTACGAAGCCAATAAAGTGCGCACATAAACCACAAATGCAATCTATGAAAATACTTTGATTATGAAATGCAGCACCGTCACCAAGTAGATTATGTGCTTTGCCGCACCTTCCCCCACCCCCAAGTTTCCTTACGCAACTGAGCGGTATACATACTACATTTCATATAAATACTCTTTAAACATTATTGTAAAACGAGTAAATTCAAAACTCAATAGTCCTCCTGCATGCAAAAATGGCACAGAGGGGAAGGAAGTGGTGTTTGGGTTCTTGAGTGAAATCCATAGTTGGGGAACGTGTATGTGCTTGTTGCAAGGGTGCCCACCTATTGCTGCATCTTTTCCCCACGGCCACAAAAGTCTGCTCCGTTCGCTGAAACTCACTATTTCCACTCCGGTAGCGAATGGGAGGTCGATCACAGGTGGTGCAACCGTGCAGCACCTGTGGACGTAGAGTGCAGCAGTGACAAGAGACACGTGGAGACCAAACACCGTTTGGGCGTACAGAACATACAATTAAAAGGGCATGCACTCTTCTCTTGCTGTTTGTTTGACTCGGAGTACCCTTGTGTGGCAGGATTTGTGTTTGTGGACTGTACGGCTGTGTTTGTGCTGGCACCAATGTGGCAACAAGTTCTGAGTAAAGGCAGCTTCGCGCCTGTATTATTGTTGAGGAGGGCGTGTGTGTGTTTTATAGTGTGAGACCCTTCACAGTTACTTCAGAATGCGGTACATGTGCCGGAGTCCATTCAATGTAGTGCTGAGGGAAAATTGGAGCATAATCAATCATTTCAGGGCCAGAGTCTGATATTCTTCTGCCGCTATCCTTAATGGTGTTCATTTGACATTGTTGTTGCTTGTGATCAGTTGTAGGCAAGCCAGAACATTTCTAGTTTCAGGATCTCAAGTAGTCATCTTTTTCCCCCAAGATTCGGCCATTCGGGTTGACCGCATTCCAATGTCTCCATTCACTACCGTCTCTGCATGCTTATAGATTCTTCAATTATTGGTTGTAATCCTACGAATGTAGCTGCAATGCTATTAAGTATAGTATCTGTAGTACTAACACATTGTACAATTAGGGTCGCCATGTGTACAAATCTCCATGCAGGTAGCGCCGGCCTTTCCCTTAACAAATATATTTTTTCATGTGCGTTTGCTTCATTGCTATGCTAGACATTTTGGGACCGATTACGATCCGGTAAAATTCTCATCCGTACGATTCGCATCCGAAGCCGTTTCCGTATGACTCGACGAGTACGATCCGGACCGGGGTATCAGGACGTGATTCGTACGGTCCACGTCAGGTAAGGGTGATTTGTACGGAAAAGCGCACTTTCACATGCACACCGTACGGTGCGTACCCCTCCATGATCGCAGGGGTACGCACTGTACCCCTGCGATCATGGGGGGTATGCACCGTACACCCAGCGGACATGGGGTACGCACCGTACACCCAGCGTACATGGGGTACAGTGCGTACACCCCAAGATCGCGTGGTACGGTGTGTACACCCCGTGATCGCAGGGGTACGCACCATACCCCTGCGATCATGGGGGGTACGCACCGTACCCGGGGGGGCCGTTCCGTACCTATTTCGGGGCGAACTCTGCTTTTACGGCTGTTTTCAGCTCCTGTAGCAAAAGGGTCATATGGTGCGTACCCAACACGAATCGTACTTGCCAGTTCGGAAAAAGCAGCCACGAAGCGTACAGATGTCTCGTACAGCGGGTTCCGAGGGAGATTCGTACGGGGATTTGATTCGTACAGTCCATGTACCAGCTCCTGGTACGGATCGTGTCCGGGGGACGTTGCAGGGTACGATTCGTACGGGAAAAACGCTCTGAACGGCAATTCGGAGCACTTTTTACCGGATCGGAATCGACCCATTTGTGTTTGATACTAGTAGCTAACTTGTTCTCTGTTTCGTCTGCTCTTAAACACGTACAATGGCATCTGCTTAGAAAAACACCCACTCACAGACACTCCAATTCTCATACCAGTTGTCCACTCTTTTTTCAAACTTTTCCCATAGGTTGTACGCATGGGCATCCGCAGAAATGTTTCCTGTGGGGGGGCAACATTTTAACTTCATCACCATCCTCCGACATGATTGAGCAGAACAATTAAATACATTAAAAAAATCTAATAAGACAAAGAGCTTAAATAAACAAAGAAACCCATAGGGGAAAGAGAAAAATGGTGTGAGGCGCCACAGGAGACGTACTGGCAGTAATAAAACAGAGGGAAAAACAAAAAATGACTGGAAAAAACCAAAAACATTAAAAATCAGGTTGATGCGGTTCTAGAGCATGGGTACTCACAAACATTCTCTCGGGGGCCTAATTTACAGTGTTGTTTGTGGCCGAGGGCCGCACCGGTGGGCGGGGTCAGTGAGGGAGGGGGGCGGGGCTAGAGCAACAAAAAAACTATGACCATGAGGTTGAACACAGGTCCCTGCAGCAGACGCCTTCGTCTACTGAGCTACCAGGTCCGGCATACACACATCTTTCTTTCTTTCTCTCTCTCTCTCTCTCTCTCTCTCTCTCTCTCTCTCTCTCTCTCTCTCTCTCTCTCTCTCTCTCTCTCTCTCTCTCTCTCTCTCTCTCTCTCTCTCTCTCTCTGTCTGTCTCTCTGTCTCCCTCCCTCTCTCCCTGTCTCCCTCCCTCTCTCCCTGTCTCCCTCCCTCTCTCTATCTCTCCCTCCCTCCCGCTCTGTCTCCCTCTGTCTCACTCACTCTGTCTATCTCTCTCTCTCCCTCCCTCTCTTTCTCCTCTCCCTCTATCTCTCTATCTCTCTCTCTCTCCCTCTCCCTCTCTCTCTCTCTCCCTCTCTCCCTCTGTCTCTCTCCCTCTGTCTCTCTCCCTCCTTCTCTCTCCCTCCCTCTTTCTCCCTCCCTCTCGCTGTCTCCCTCCCTCTCTCTCCCTCTCCCTCCCTATGTCTCCCTCCCTCTCCCTCCCACTCTCTCCCTCCCTCTCTCTTCCTGCCTCTCCCTCCCTCTGTCTCCCTGCCTCTGTCTGTCTGTCTCCCTCCCTCTGTCTGTCTCCCTCTCTCTGTCTGTCTGTCTCCCTCCCTCTGTCTGTCTGTCGCCCTCACTCTGTCTGTCTGTCACCCTCCCTCTGACTGTATGTCACCCTCCCTCTGTCTGTTGCCCTCCCTCTGTCTCCCTCCCTGTCTCCCTCCCTCTCTCTATCTCCCTCTCTGTCTCACTCCCTTTGTCTCCCTCCCTTTGTCTCCTGCCCTCTGTCTGTTGCCCTCTGTCTGCTGCCCTCTGTCTGTCTGTCTCCCTCTGTCTGTCTGTCTCCCTCTGTCTGTCTCCCTCCCTCTGTCTCCCTCCCTCTGTCTCCCTCCCTCTGTCTCCCTGCCTCTGTCTGTCACCCTCTATCGCCCTCTGTCTCCCGCCCTCTGTATCCTTCCCTCAGTCTGTCGCCCTGTGTCTGTCGCCCTCTGTCTCCCTCCCTCTGTCTCCCTCCCTCTGTCTCCCTCCGCCTATCGCCCTCCTTCTGTCTCCCTCCCTCTGCCTCCCATTGCCTCCCTCCCACTGTCTCCCTCCCTCTGCCTCCCTCCTCCTCTGTCTCCCTCCCTCTCTGTCTCCCACTCTCTATGTCTTCCTCTCTCTGTCTCCCTCTGCCTCCCTCTGTTTCTCTCTGTCTCCCTCCCTCTGTCTCCCTCCCTCTGTCTTCCTCCCTCTGTCTCCCTCTCTCTGTCGTCCTCTCTCTCTGTTTCCCTCTCTCTGTCTCCCTCCCTCTGTCTGTCTCCCTGTTTGTCTCTGTCTTTTTCCCTCTATCTGTCTCCCTGTCTGTCTCCCTCCCTCTGTCGCCCCTCCCTCTGTCTGTTGCTCTCTGTCTCCCTCCCACTGTCTCCCTCCCCCTCTCTCTCTCCCCCTCTGTCCCCCCGCCCTATCTGTCCCCTGCCCTATCTGTCTCCATCTCTCTCTGTCTCCCTCTGTCTATCTCTGTCTCCCTACCTCAGTCTCCCTGCCTCAGTCTCCGTTCCTCAGTCTCCCTTCCTCAGTCTCCCTTCTTCTTTCTCCCTCCCTCTGTCTCCCTCCCTCTGCCTCCCTCAATCTGCCTTCCTCCCTCTGTCTCCCTCCCTCTCCCTCCCTCCCTCCCTCTCCCTCCCTCTGTCTCCCTCCCTCTGTCTCCCTCCCACTCTGCCTCCCTCCCTCTATGTCTCCCTCCCTCTGCCTCCCTCCCTCCCTCTATCTCCCTCTCTCTGTCTTCCTCTCTCTCTGCTTCCCTCCCTCTGTCTGTCTCCCTCCCTCCCTCTGTCTGTCTCTGTCTGTCTCCCTCTATCTGTCACCCTGTCTGTCTCCCTCCCTCTGTCGCCTCCTCGCTCTGTCTGTTGCTCTCTGTCTCCGTCCCTCTGTCTCCCTCTCTCTGTCTTCCTCTCTCTCTGTTTCCCTCTCTCTCTGTCTCCCTCCCTCTGCCTGCCCCCCTCCCTCTGCCTCCCTTTGCCTTCCTCCCTCTGTCTCCCTCTGCCTCCCTCCCTCTGTCTGCCTCCCTCTGTCTCCCTCCCCCTGTCTCTCTCCCTCTGTCTCCCTCCCTCTCGGTCTCCCTCCCTCTCTGTCTTCCTCCCTCTCTGTCTCCCTCCCTCTGCCTCCCCCTGTCTCCCTCCCTCTGTCTCCCTCCCTCTGTCTCCCTCTCTCTGTCTTCCTATCTCTCTTTTCCCTCTCTCTCTGTCGTCCTCCCTCTGTCTGTCTCCCTCCCTCTGTCTGTCTCTCTCCCTGTCTGTCTCCCTCCCTCTATCACCCCCTCCCTCAGTCTGTTACCCTCTGTCTCTCTCTGTCTCCCTCCGTCTGTCTCCCTCCCTCTCTCTCTCTCCCTCTGTCCCCCGCCCTATCTGCCTCCCTCTCTCTCTGCCTCCCTCCCTCTGTCTCCCTCCCTCTGTCTCCTGCCCTCTGTCTCCCTCCCTCTGTCTCCCTCCCTCTGTCTCCCTCCCTCGTTCTCCCTCCCTCTCGGTCTCCCTCTTTCTCGGTCTCCCTCTCTCTAAGTCTCCCTCTCTCAGTCTCCCTCTCTCTCGGTCTACCTCTCTTTCCCTATCTCTCGGTGTCCCTCTCTCTGTCTGTCTCTCTCTGTCTCCCACCCTGTATCTCCCTCTATCTGTCTGTCTGTCTCCCTCCCTCTGTCGCCCCCTTCCCTCTCTCTGTCTCCCTCTGTCTGTCGCCCTCTGTCTCCCTCCCTCATTGTGCTTATCTATAATAATGTCCCCCCTCGCCTCTTTTCCTATCTTCTCTCTTCAATCATTTCTCCCTCTTTTCTCTCCCCCTCTCCGTTTGTCTCTACTCCCCACTCTGTCTCTTATTTTTCCTTTTGGCTCTGTCTCTCTCTTTATCTCTCCTCTGCTCTTACGTCTCCCTTGGCCTCAACATGGAGGGTTAATTACATTTTTCCACATAAAACTTTATGAATAAATACAACATTGTCAAAATCGAATTTTCATTTTTTTCCATTTTTAGTCATATTGTTCTTTAAATGTAGTTATTTCAGTCCTTAGTGTTTTTTTCCAGAGTTTTTTTCACTCTTAGCTGTATACAGCACTCTCCCCATTGCACAAACGGATGGAATTTCATAAGAAATAAACTTTCAATTTCAATCCGGTCTGTCACTTCACAGTTTTTAAACTAAGAATGTAGGCACTAACCCCGCTCCCCAACGCCGCCACCCGCGCCACTTAGCTTTTTATCCGATCGTTATAGCCTGCTATGAGGGAATACAGCTCACGTCCATCGCCTAAGACTTGCTAATTGTGCTGCTCGAAAGCATCAGTAGCTCCCCAAGGACTCAACGTCATCTCCTGAGGCCTGGATGGGAGGAGATGCTCCATGCTGTGTCTCCTCAGCTGGCCCATTGTCATACTGCCCATGACAATGGAACGGCTGACTCTGCGACCTGCTGAGAGTCACACTCAGGCTGTAGCAGCCTTTTAGGTGTTGCCCCAGCAGGAAAGTCGGCCCAGGTATGTGGGTCCATCCTCTAGAACTTGGCCTGGATCCAGGGGGGGCAAGCGCCCCCTCTTGCCCCCCCCCCCCCGCAGATGCCCATGTACGGGCTCAGACGCCCATGTACGGGCTCGCTTGCTCGCCGCAGTGCAGTACAACTATTATTTTACGCCTCACGGTCACCACTTTTAAATTTCACCAGCCACCACTGCAGGTTCATATAAACATCACAAAACATATGAATGATCATCAAAGTACAACACTTACTTTAAACACATCACTTACATTAATTTCAAATATAATTTTTAAAGAAACTCCTTAAAAAATAAAACAACTTTTATTTCCAGCATATTTGACTTTAAGCAAATCAATAATTATAGGTACGCCATGTGGTCTAGGACCGACTTGAAAAAATATTTCAAATTGCAAAGTAACAGGGCACATTAATAGGATAAGAGATATTATGTTAGGGATTCTACGTACAGAGACACATAAAGAAACACACATTGATATATATTGCCAGCTTTGATTTCCAATCATTTTAATAATATAGTCATCTGAAATATCACAAAAAAGCTTCACAATTTAGCGTTTGGGTATTAGGAGATAGTTAACATTGCCTTTTTGCAGCCCAGGTACAGACCTATAAGTTTAATACATTGTCAATCATCATCATTGCAGTTTTCAATTGATTTATCTAGAATGTGTTTTTTAATGACTAATAAACATTAATTTCGAATTACCATTGTGGGGTTCAAATTCCAATTCACACCAGGAGGAGAATAAATAGAAGAGTAGACAACACTATCTTATTTTTTATGCCTGATTGGGTTGAAATTCAAATCATGTTTACTACACAAATTACATATTTTCTTCTTTTTCTGTTTGGCAGGTGTTAGTTCCCTTGTGCAAGTGAGTTTCAGGTATTTCAGCAGCAACAAACAAGGGGGCATATTTACAAGCCCCTAGCGCCACTGGAGAGTCATTTTTTTAACATTCCGGTGGCGCTGGCCCATATTTTCTAGGCTTGCAAAGACACTTTGCAAACCTTTGCACGGCCTTGTAAATATGGCCCTCTTTCAAGCAGTATTCTGCATTAAATGGGCATGTCATGGGTGTTGCTCTGGGTGTTCCTATGTGACATTAGTAAAAAACACACATTTACCTTGACTCAAGTGAAATTTGAAATCAATAGTTGAATAAGCATAAAAAGTAAATGTATCAACCAAATAAAATTCCTATAACATTATCAAATGTATTCAATAAATAGAAAGGGAGGAAAGAAAAACATATCTTTCCCAAAAGCATACAGTTAAAAACATTTCGCATTATACATTTCATAAAAACACAGCTTCTTTTTCCACAGATATTTTAATTCTTACACAGGAAACTTTAAAATAATACGTTTCCAATTTCTAATTATGACCAGCATAAAAAGAAGAGACCAAATAACAGTATGACATAACCCTCCTATCAAATACTGATACAGATTCTTGACCAATTATTAAACACCTCCTACTCCATGTTTTAATTTCATCAACATTTAGCTAGGCCAGATGGGTCGTTGAATTGTGTTAACCCCAGCGTTGACGAGTTTCGATGGTATCTTTTATACATACTTGCATCTTTATTAAGACAATGAATATTTCTGTCTCCTGTTCTTATGTTCCCAATTATAATTTCTCTATTCCTTATTCTCTTGCTCGAGTTTGTCTCGTTTTCTTTGCAAAGTGATACGGTATATCTTTCTTCAAAATTTCACCTCCTTTGGCCGGTATTTAATGCACTGTAGAGTTCTCCAACTACTTGATGTTCATGAAGTCTTATTAATATGGATGCTCCCCTTCTACTGTTCTTATGTGTATTACCACTTGTTATTTGCTTTATAGTTCCTGTAAAGCGGTAACAATGCCTATTTTCTGGGCGCCTTCAAACGCAGCAATAATACGTACGCCGTCGTTTTCCTTGGTGGCGCTGCTTAATACCAGGCAAATTCTCATCCCGCTTTACCTCCGGTCGATTGTAAACTCGAACGCCATATGACACCCATGGCCTTTTGACACTGCCCAAGATTTACAAGGATTGGTAAGTGTTGGACTTGGCCCTTTTGGCAGGTTCACCCCGAAACATTTTGCATTTGCCTAGCCCGTTTCTGTAACCTGGTGTTGGTGATTTTAGGCCTCTGCGCACTTTTTCACTGTGGTCCAGTGAAAAGTGCGTGCGCTCTCTGTGTATGTGTGGTGAGAGTGGCCTGCACTCCCTTAGGAATGCATGGGGAATATGTGTGTCCATGGTAGTTCCTGATGTGTGGGGAGTGCATGGGCGAGTTTGGTATGTGCAAACTCGTGAGATTAAATGCTGCACGATGATGTGCGCGGATTTAATGTGTCTAGTGGAGAAGTGCTACTTCTAGAAGTTAGCATGTCTGTGCAGTAAATGTGAATTGACTGTCTGGCTTGTGATTGGCTGGAGCTGGCTGGTCTGCCTGGCTCCAGGAGTCAGGATGGGTCTGCCCCGGGGGTGAATGGAGAGATCTGCATGTTGATGGGAGGGAGCAGTGCACCTGGGACCTGAATAGGGCTGGGCCTTCCCTCCACAATGCTGGCTCCACCCCCTGTGGTGTGTCTGATGTCCCTGACCCACCCTGTGAATAGGCAGAGGGGCTGAGCAAAGCAAAGTGCTCCAGAACCAGTTGCATCTGGTTCGCCCCTTGCCTTCACCTTTGGAAACAAAGGATATGTGTATATATAAGAGGGGCTATAACCCCATGAAAATGTTCTGGTCTTGCTACTTGAAACAACCAGGGGCGTGCTGCTGCTGGGGCCCAGGGGAAGGCTTGCCTTCCTGGGCCCTGCCCTGCCCCTGGATGCCTGGAAGACTTTTCTTTACAGGGATCTGCCTGCTCCATTTCCTTGCCCTAGGACCTGGAACTTAATTAATTTTAGCCCTGGGAGGGCTTGTTTGGCTTTAAGAGCACCTGGCTCTTTTTTTAACATGAGGAACTCACTGCCTGCGTTCCCCTGAGGCGCGAGAACTTCATTGCCCCGGGGCTGCACTGCGCTGCTGGAGGGTGAATCCCCAGGATAGGGACTCCCCCGTGATGGCGGCTTTGCTGGTGCCACCCCGCTTATTTATCCCTTAATGGAGCGGGTGCCCACCCCGCCTGATTGCCGCTTATGTGGTATTTTAGCGCTTGCGGGTGCCCACCCCGGTCTGTTTTAATGCTGGAGGAAGCCTACCACTCATTGCCGAGCCGGAGTTGTTCCCGTGTCCGCGGCCACCTGGTTGTGGGCGGGGCCGCAGGACAGAAGCAGAAGTGCGGCCAGACGCGAGGAGGAGGTGTGAACCTGTGCCGCAGGGCTCCCGTATGCCAGTTGGAGCCCTGCACCATGCCCGGGCGGAGGAGAAGTGGAGCGGCAGCCAGCGAGGCTCTCCCGAGTGAGAGAGAGCTCCACCTACTGCCACCGCCGAGAGGAGAGACTGCAAGAGCGGTGAGGCCGGTCCTGCAAGCATTCTGCTGCCCGAATGAAGGACAGGAGCGTAGTCCCCCCTCGAGCAGCCCGGTAAGTTCAGACGGGCCTGGGGGGGCTCTGAATAGGCTCAAAAAGGCCCAGAGGGGCCCATGCTTTTCCCCGGGGTGAGAGTCAGAGCGGCCCCGTCTAGCAGCGGGCCGCTTCAATGTGGCAATATTGATTAAAAGGCCCCCCATGGGGGCCCGAGGTCTCGGGGGCTGGTTGTCCCTCAAGAGCCAGCGTGCTCCAACGTTATGGAGGCATTATTTATCTTCCGAGCCCGAGGGCTCCAACGATGGCCTCATTGATCTAACAGGCCCCAGTGGGGGTCCCGAGGGCCAGAGGGGCCCGTGTTCTTGCCCCTGAGGGCCCCAGTTCTAGGGGGCATGTGTATCTTAAGAGCCCTGTGTGTCTCCCACATGTTTTTGGCCATAGTATCTGTTCTAGAGCCTAGATGGCTCCAACGGTGGACATAATCATTCTCTAGAGGGCCCCGAGGGGCCCATGTTTTCCCCGTGATTTTGGCAGTGATGAAGAGAGTCCCTGAGAGGGACCGAAGCGGCACGGTTGTGCCATGCCTCACTTTGAGTGTTCTACAGCTGCCCAGCAAGTAGTGGGCAGCTGCACCGTTTAGGTGCAATTCTGAGTGAGAGTCCCTGGGAGGGACACTGGTGGCACAGAGGTGCCAGGCCTTCCACAGCTGCGCAGCACTTAGTGCCAGCTGCAGCGTTTAGGCTCTGTTATTGTTCTCAGCTGCCCAGCAAGTAGTGGGCACCTGCAACGTTTAGGTTTCCGCAGATGGCACACTCCTGACTGGCGCTGCATTGGCAGCGCGCCCTGACATTCTGGACACAGGGCATTTGAGCCCCTTCGTGGATGGCCAGTTGGCCAGGGGGGCTGGTATATGGCTAGGGCGCAAGGCCCTAATGTGATTTATCTGCTGAAGAAAATGTGGTGCTAGGAAATGTAATGCATTTAGTATGTTGTACACACCCTGTGTTTGATACCTCTAGATATGGTTTAGACTTATGAGGTTGTTTTACCTATTTAGGTTTGTTTCAGTGAGATTGTACTTTACTCTGTGCTTTACGCCCCTAATGTGAGTCATACTTAGGAGGTAGGGTCTAATGTGTTTAGACTAGTGAGGAGATTGCATAATGTGTTTTTGCAGGTGAGGTTGGCACAGGATGTAATTCGCGCCTGATGTGACTGTGCATAATGTAAAGTTATGTTACAGGTTGAGGTGGAGTACAGTGACTACCAGTGGCTACTGGTTGTATGTTTATGATCTATTTTTACTTATACCAATTTCTGCTAAGTGTTGACCCTGACAGTGGCCCACATGGCCCTGTCCTGTGTAAATAATCCCTTGTGAATATTGCCCGTGCCGGTTGGCACAATGTATATTGTGTGATTACTATCTGACGTGTTTTTAGAATACAAAAGCTATTTTTATATAACCTTGTTTGGAGTTCCTTTTGTGGTGGGCCTGGGATGTTGTTGCTGTGTGCGTGCGCAAATGCTTTACACATTGCCTCCAGGATAAGCCTGACTTCTCATGCCAAGCTACCAAGGGGGTGAGCAGGGGTTATCTTTGGCGTGTAACTCCCTTGCCCTGACTAGAGTGGTGGTTTCTGCCTCGCTTTGGCGCAAGCCTTAGCCAACCAGAAATCCCAGTTCTAACAGTGAGCATGAGGCAGTGCCAAAAACTAATGCCTTTCAAAGAGAGGCGTGAAAGTGGTGCAACAAGCAGAAATATTTTTATTTCTCCTCGCTTTTTGCTTTTACGATGTCCAATGCATTCTGCCGGACACGTAGGAGTAAAACACCACTAATAATTGCTTTTGTGGAGGTAGGTGTCCCTTCTTGCACAAACACAATCATCCCTGCAATGCAGGCACTCTTGCACCATGGTGCAAGTGTTCCTGAGTTAGTGCACAGCTGCTGTTTTAGCACCAGCGCAGGGGCGAGCACAGGGATGCCTCGTATTTTTGTAGTTCGGCGCATACCTGAGTTTTCTAAAATGACACATCTCTGTGTAGCAAAATTACTTGTAGCACCGCGCTGCTCCAGTTCATTGTAAAGGTCCCCCAAGATGTTTTGAATTCTGTTCACAACGGTCAAACTTGAAGCAAGTTGGTTGATGATTGTGGCCTGTGGAAAGCCACAAGCCATTCTTAGTACTTTGCCTCAAAAGTGCAAAAATTTCAATTTGGAATTTCCTCAGTGACGGCCACCACAAATAAAGGGTGGTGGGCCGGTGGAGGGAGCACAACAGGGTGGGGGTCAAAAGGGGATGTTAGAAATGTAGAAATAATAGATTTTTAAAAAACCTTACATTTAGCTACCGCCCGCCTCCAGCATCGCATCGCAGTGCCTCTCCTCTTCCTGGGTCCCAGCAGCCCCTGGGACAGACTCCTATCCAATCTCCGTGCTGCAGAGCAGCATGGGGATTAGACTGAGCGGGTTAGAAAGATGCTCTGCTCAAGCTAGCGAGTCTGTGGATGTTTCTCCAGCAGCCGTGCTTGAGACACCTAAGTGCGCATGTGTATTTTAGTCAGCCTGAGATGGCCAGCCAAACACACATGAGCCCTTATGGAGTGGAGTGCACATAGCACTCCTCCTTCCCCCTCCCATGCTTTGGCCTGGCCCCTCCACACAGCTTGGGCTGGACTGGCTGTAGCGGGCACTGGGCATTTCCCTGGTGGGCCGCTAGGGTGGGGGCCAATTTTGGGTCCCTTGGGGCCGTTTTTATTACAGGGCCGTTTTTGCAGTATAGCTGCAAAAAATTTCCCTGTAGCAAAATCGGCTGAAACTGGCCCTGGCTAACAGCTCGGCAGCTCCCAGGGGGGCTGGCTGAGCACTTTGCCGGGGCCAGTTTTGGTTCCCACTCTGGCCCTGCACACAGCGCTGGCTTAGAGCCGGCAAATGCTAAATAAAACAATGCAAGAACATCGTTTTATTTGACATTTGCTGGCTCTGAGCCAGGCAGTGGGGTGAGGCTCCTCCGCATCCACCATTGTGGAGGAGCCTCCACTGAATTTCCTGGTATCCCATACACATCAATTGGCACAATTGTTTGTATATAACTTTTCAGCATTGATTTAAAAAATGAGCCTCTGCCTTTCCAATCAAAGTCAGTGCACCACTTATTACTTTATTGAACATCATGTATTTATGTTCTTTGGAAGAGTTTTCATTAAAGAAATATGCCTGAAAGACACTTTCTGAAGCATAATGTAATTTATTTACTTTCCAAACAAAAGTTAATTATTTTCATTGTCTTTGTTTTCCCTACATTAATTGTTACACTATTTTTTTTGTAGTAGCTGGCCAATGCATCTAAAATGCTCTGAAGGCCGACTGTCATGCAATAAAGTAATCAGCATATAATATTGTATTTATATGTCTTCTATTAATCTTAACAGGGATAACCCTTTGCAATTTTTGGGCAAGCTAGAAGATCACTCAAGAAGAAGGAGAATAGGAGGTGGACAAGGACCCAACCATGCCTCAGCCACTTCTTACAGAGAAAAGAAATCAGACCAAACCTTTGGATTTAGATTACACATCATAGATAGAATACTATTCTGCCCTGCTGTATGGGTAGATCTAAGCTGTCAAGCCACATCCTTTGTCTGAATGACTGTAAAAACGCGTTTTAGAAAGTGTTGTGGGTGATCAACTTCAGTCAGAGAAAAGTACTCACCACTAGGACTTGCATAAAAATTCCTCCAGTTCCTGCACAGGTTTGACCACGCCTGACACTCATCCATTCCGGAGGCATAATACCTGGGGCTGCAGTTGTTTTGCACTTGCACTGTCTAAATCCTGTGAAACATATGAACAGAAGGAGTGAGTATTGTAGATAGTCTCACATTGCATAACAGATATGCCATGTGTCCAGACCAACTTTGGCCTAATAAATGGTTCAGGCACAAGAAGCATGTAAAAATGGTTCCCAGTATGGAACCTTTTTTCCGGTGAATATCCTTTAATGGACCTTGTCATGAAGCATGGAAATGAGCACTGGAAACCCTTATGTAAGATCTGCACCAAACGTCAAAATCTTCAAGGGAACTCAAGTGTCACTCTCATAGGATATTCATCAAGAGTATGTAATATTTTATGTATTCTGTTTCAATAATGTCTGCTCAACTCACAAAGCAACAAGCTCAGTTTTACCCCTCTTGTAATCCATTTTGTATCATAGTAAACACATTTTATATCAAACCCGTCCGCTGTTTGCTTTTCTTTGTCCATATCAGCTATAGTGATTACTCCAATTTGTTCCCATGGGCATCTTCCTTAGAAATCCTGTTTCTGGAGCATAGATGGCACTTTCAGTTGTCATCATCCAAGCCAATCTCTGAGTTATTTCTACCTGGCAGTCAACCTGAAAGTTATTGTTTGCTGCTTAGGTCGGTTTTGGTGCTCATGACGGAATGGTTCCCCAACCTCCCGAGGCCGATTTGCATTTTCATTGCAATGCCGATCATGCGCATGGCGCGCTGACGCCATTGCAATGAAAATTAAACTGAAACTTAGCTTCAGTTTCATTGGTTTGGTGCTCTTGGGGCTACCTCAGCTCCCCGAGCACCGAAATACTTGGGAGAAGAATAATTGGAAATGGGAGAATCTCCCCTTTCCAATCGCACCCTTCCCTAGTGGATCTCTGCTTGGGGATCACCCTAGGAGGGAGGGGGAGAGGCCCATTAGGCAAGGGCCTTTGCTCCCCCAATATAATTAGGGTTCCAACAGTCTTTCTGCCCCCTCAGTTGACAGAAAGCACCCGAGACGCAGGGATTTTTTTATAGGCATCGGGTGGAGGCTGCCCAGAATGGGCATGCAAATGACCCCAACCTACCCCTCCAAAGAAAACAAAATACTTTATGCCCCCAGGGAGGCAGATGGAGGCAATAGCCCCTGATCTGCCCCCAGGGGGGCATAAAGCCCACTTAGCACCAGGGATTTCTTTTATATATGTAGGGGTGGGGGCTGCCCAGAATGGGCTTTTCAATGTCCCCACCCCACCCCCCCCCCCCAATCCTACAGTTTTTCTGCCCCCCCCCGGGAGGCAGATGGGCACATTAGCCCCTTATCTGCCCCTTGAGGGCAGAAAACCCACTAGGCACAAGGAATAAATTGTTTCCAAAATTCAGGGGTGGGGGATGCCCAGAATGGGTATGCTAATGCCCCCACCCCCCAAGAAAAGTTGCCACCATCTTTCTGCCCCCCCAAGGAGGCATATGGGGCAGTAGGCCCCGATCTGCCCCCAGAGGGGTCAGAGAGCCCGCTAGGTACCAGCGATTATGCAGGCTTTTTTAGACGTAGGAGTGGGTGCTGCCAGAATGGGCATGTCAATGCCCCCACCTCCCTAAAAAATAGCCAAAATATTCATTACCCCCTTGGGGGCATATCAGGGCATTTGCCCCCAATTTCCCCCTCCCCAGGGAGGCAGAAAGCCAACTAGGTACTGACTTTTCTTCAGAATGTGCCTACCTGTGGATTTTGGGTCCTAGTGCAGCTGGCACCTATGGAAACATAGCAGACATGTATATTTTGGTAAACTAGACACCTAGGGGAATCCAGGATGGGCTGACTTGTCTGGCTCTCACTAGGTTCTGTTACACAGAATCTCTTGCAAACCTCAAACTTTGTCAAAAACACACATTTCCCTCATATGTGATGGAAAGTTCTGGAATTTGTGTTGATACACAAAATTCCACCCACCCCGCATTCACCAAGGTCTTTTGATAAAAATGGTACCTCACTTGTGTGGGTAGGCCTAGTGTTCGCGACAGTAATTGGCCCAATACGCAACATGGAGACACCACATTTTTACAGTGAAAACTGAAACTTTTTTTGCAAAGTGCCTAGCTGTAGATTGTGAACTCTAACTCTGCCGGCACCTAGGGAAACCTAGCAAACCTATACATTTTTGAAAAATAGGCACCCATGGGAATCCAGGATGGGGTGACTAGTCTGGCTCTCACCAGGTTCTGTTAATCAGAATCCCTTGCAAACCTCAAACTTTGTAAAAAAAAAACACATATTCGTCACATGTGTTTTAAAATACGTCCACACTGTTAGTAATATTTATAAAATAAATATTAGTACACACTTAGGGCATCATTAGCCCCGGGAAATGGGACTGCCCGCAATGCATGCAGCGGTCTCGCACATACAATTAGGATGCCCGTGCCACACTGGCGGGCACATCCCGCATTTTTAACATTGCGGCGAGCAGTGCTTTTGAATGCACGTGACAGGCACCGCGCGGTGCCTGCGACGATGTATGTGCAAATGCATGGGGGTACCATAGGTACCCCCCATGTGCACCCCACCCTCCAGAATACCTGGGGGCCTACTATGGGCCCCAAATGGCAAGGACCGCATGCCTTTCCGTGGCGGGCTACGGAAAGGCATATCCCGCATGCGTCCTAATATGGATTGCGGTGTCTAACAGACACCGCCACCATATTAAAACCTTTTCTGCCTGGTCGACTCTTCGACTGGGCGGAAAACTGGCAGACGGTCTTTCCGTCTGCCGGGGTCCCCCTCACCATAGTAATATGGCGGGGAGAAATGGCATGCGGGCGGGAGGGAATGTCGGGCGGATCGCCACCGCCATGCGGGCGGTGGCGATCCGCCCAACATTCTAATGTGCCCCTTAATGAGCAGACTTGATCATGAAAAATGATTCTCAAATATTTATGCTCCTTCTCAAATAATCTTCCATGGCCTAAATGATGTTACAATTCAGTAGACACCACACAAAGAGTTGTATTGTGTACTCATAAATAGTACAAGGCCTACTGTCTGGCGGCCCATTGGCAGACTAGGCAACAAACTGGATTAAATCAATATTGCAAATGTATTAAAAAATGTGGCGAACATTTTGTAATAATAACTGGGCCCCTTATAAAACTGCAGGCCACCCACCAAAATATATTTAAAAAATCGAATAAAAGTACAAATAAATCCAGGTGCATGCCCCCAATCAAACAAAGAACACCCTTCAACTCCAGTTTTTCAACTTACTTGTGATATCTCAAAAACAAAGTTGTTAAATCCAATGGTGCATTTGCAGCAGACGCGGAAAGTGATCGTTCCAGCTCCAAATCCCAATGAAAAGTAACCATGAGAGGCCCACAGCAATGGTAGGAGCCTGCTGGATACGAACATGAAGTTGGAGTCTCGGGGACACTACCTTCACGTTTGGAAAAAAATGGCTTCTGGCCCAAAAAATAACCAACTCCAATGGCAAGTTTGAGAAGAAAGTCCACTCCAAAATGCCTCTCAGCTGCCTTTTCAAGCAGAAAATCTGCTCAACCGCTCTGTTCGGGATCACGATTTGCACTACAAACACTAGTTTGGCACCGTTGTGGCCGGAGGCCATGCAAGTGAGCATGAAGTCTCACGGAAGCAGGCTAGCTTTGTAAGAAGTCTTGTGCGCAAGTGGCCCTAGACTCAATGGCACTCGCAATTGAGAGCCAAAAGAATACTTGAGCATGCGAATGGAACACAAACCTCTGCTTCACACCCGGATGGCTGAATTCAGAAATTCAACACTCCTGTGCAGAGGGTGGAGTGCTCGAATTCCACAAACTCTGCGCTCGGAGCTGAGTTTACCTCCCAGGCTTACTCCACAGGGTGCACAGCATGTCATGTCCAAAGGGAAGTAAACAATTTATTCTTTCAGGAGCGGTACTTGGTAAAGCTAAACAGAAACATGCATTTGGTAATATGGTGAAGGTGACACTATAGACAATAATGAAAGAGCTGGTTTTAATTAAGGTCACAATGGTTTCAATTACTGATAACACTAAGACAACAAACCCGGATCTGAAACTGCTGACAAGAGATTGGTCGTAGATTCTATCATGGCTAAACTATACAGAGAGAGGATATAAGAAGTGAACAGTCAGTTGGACCACATACCAAGGCATGGGCTAAGAACTATAGCACATGAATCAAAAAAGGATAACATTAAAAGATAGAAGCACCAAAAATGGCATGGGCCTCTTAGAAGTGGCAGAGGGATTAAAAGAACCAAGCATGACTTCTTTCCTGAAGAACATTCAATTGAAATTGAATAAAACCCACATATAATCCTCCTCTAGAGTTCCAGAAATCTCACACACTACGGCTCGGGAACACTAAAACCAACAAAGAATATTGCAGGCCATTCACTGCATGCTTCCTACGTCATTAGCAGGCCAAACTAGTAATCAGTGCAGCACGGGAAAAACAATAGCTCTCTGCCCTATGAACAGGAGCATATATTTGTCTCTGCTGACGTATTCTAAGAAACAATAGCAGAATTAAAAAAGTTCCTGTATTTGGGACCTCGTCTCTGTAAAAGAGACTTTGTTATGGCTTTTTAGAACTGAAAACTATGCTCCTGGCTGTTAATGGAAGTAACTGAGGGACTCATTTATGGGGTTTTGACATAGGCAGTGCTGCAAGTCACCTTGCTGTGCTGCCCTACGTCAAAGGTTAAAGGGCAGGAATGCACCATATTTACCCAATACTGCTCATTCCAGTCGTTTCCCCTGTTTCGGCAGCCTAGCGCCAATGAAAGGGTGCCTTTTTTGTCAGCAGAATTGTTTTTGTGCAAGAAGGGGCTCCTTCTGGCACAAAAACAAATCTCAGAGGTATTTTCCTCTTTCTATGTGTGCTGCATAATGCACCACACATAGAAAGGTAAATAAATTAGGACACATTGTTATTTTTCCAGGTTATGCCTCACCTCGGGTAAGGTTTAGGCACAGCTTTGTGTTTACATGGTTTTGAAAATTTGGGGAAGCATCAAAATGCATGGGTGTTTCATGGGAACACCCACTGAAACGCCCATGGAATGCCTTCTGAGCGCAAGTAAGGCAATGCAATGATTTATACAACCTTGCCTTACTCCACATGTATGAGGCTATTCAAAGTTATGCAAAGTGTCATTGCGTGGCCTCATAGATATGATTTCATGCAGATCACTGCAAGTAAGCAACAAACACTGAAACAACAACAGGACCTCTGACTCTCAGCCATGAGATGAAGATAAACTGGCTTCAGTTACAAGCTCATGAGTGGACAGAGGGAAAAAGATAAAAAGACACCAGGAAAGACAGAGATAAAATTAGCTTGATGCTTTAACTTTGATGTAAATCCACATGAAACATTGAAACATTTGCCGACCTGAAATGTTCCCACTTTTTACTGCTGACTTATCCCCCTGGAGAGGTTTTGGTCTATATAAACTGCCATTAATGGCCTTAAAAAAGAATGGATGGAGTGACATGCGCAACAAAACCACAACTCAAAGTTTGTTGTTCGTAACCTTATCCATATTAAAGAAGGAAACAATAATGAGCATGGACTCCCTAACATCACAAAAACACAAGTGCCATTAGGTTTGATTGCTATATGACTTAAGGTGTGGGGTGGAAAACTTTGGTAGGCAAATTCTGAATTTTTAATGTTTAAAGGATAGTGTTGGGACAAGCAGGACGGTATACTGTAGGATTGTTTAAATCAGGATTGTATACTTTATTATTTGAAGTACAAGTTTTTCAATATTATTTTGTTACCTCCCCCCTTGCTCTCCTCCCATTATTATCACATCATATCCGATGAATGAATAAGGGGGTATTGCATTGACGACATATAGCACAGGATAACAGCTTGAACAAAGAAAGTTCTTCCAGATATACAACAGGTACGTGCTTTGACCTCCCTGCTATCTTCATTTTCAGTTTGTAAAGTACTTTCCCTATTGTTATCAAATCCATTCTCATATTATCGCCCTCTCTGTCTCCACTGCTCAACGTGCTTTAGGTATACCCCAAACCCACACCTTCATAGAAACCTAAATTGGAAACCCGACTTTAATGTCCTAATACACCGTCACTGCTCACTAGATTGCTATAACCACCAAGCAGATTGACCACTTAGGGGCCCAACAATTGTTTACTATGACCTCTCATCAGAACCCTTTAATGCTATTATCTCTTAACATCAAAAAACTGTCACACTTTATAAGATGCAAAAATACACTGACAAACTTAGACTCCAAGAGGCTGGGAAGGGACCTCAAACAGGAAATCCATCTGTCTACTAGTGCTGGAGCTGGAATTAGTTTCAATTAAAATATCAGTTTAAGATCATCAGTGATAATCCCGGCTGTCAATCTGGACAGTGGTTTGATGCTGTTGTTTTAGAGAATATCAAGAGCTGAACATCACATAAATTATAATCGCAAGCACTAATCTATTTTCAGTCAATAATGAGTTTGTTACAAGATTCTAATAGTCTTGATCATTAAATATGTACAGAAATTGATAATCAATATTAGTCAATCAAATAATCATATTAAAAGCATTAAGCACATTCCATAAAGGAAAGAATCCCTGTTCTAGGAATTTCGGTAGAAAGGTGTCAGTCTGAAACTATAAAGAGTTCTAGTTCGAGAGAGAGAGAGTACAAGCAGAAAGCTTAAGCATTTAGAAGTCTGCTAAATAAATCAATAATCAATCAAAACAGAACTTCTTATAAATATAGAGAGAGTTTGAAGAAACTGAGTAGTGTCTCAGGGCAATGTGGAAATGGCATACGAGTGTGGTAGTAAAATGGGAATGGTGACCTGCTCTATGAACATGTGCTATTATAGACAACACATTTTATCAATGTTGCAGATTGTGGTTTCTTCTTTCTTCAGCCAACTGTTGGACTTGGCCCTTTTTGGCTAAAGCTCCCTAAACGTTTTGCCTTTCCCTAGACCTTTTTTCTGACATGGTGTTGCCAACTTAGATGCTTTGGGCACTTTGCCACTGCTGATCAGTGTCAAAGTGCAAGTGCTCCTTGTGTAAAGTGTAATGGTATTTGGTTGTCCATGGTTGGTATGTTTGCCTTACAAGTAAAGTCCCTAGTAAAGTGCACTATGTGTGCCAGGGTTGGTAATGTAAATGCTACTAGTGGGCCTGCAGCTCTAATTGTGCTACTCACACCAGTAGCCTTAAAGAGAGAATTCAGGCCTGCCACTGTAGTGCCTGCACACAGTTTGTTAAACTGCAATGTTGTCCTGACAAGTACACCCTCTTGCCAGGCCTTGCCCTTCTGTTTTTATGCACATCAGACACCCCTATGGTAGGTCCAGGGTCCGCCCCTGGGCAGGGTGCAATGTATGTGAAAGGTGGGACATGTACCAAGGTGTGTACCATGTCCTGACAGTAAAATACTCTCCATTTCGTGGTTGACTGTTGCAAGGCCATCTTGCCCATATGACAGAAGGGGGGGGGCTGTGTAATATGTTTCCAGCCTATCTTCCCATAGGTTTAAGATGGAGAGGTGAAGTTTAGTATGCCTGAACTCCCAATTTAATAACAAATCTTTTTGTGAAGGTGGTTTTTGCATTGTTTGTTTAGAAACCACTCTTTTAGAAGTGGCTGGGTTTTTGTGTTTTAACATTCCTGTGTGTCTCTGCCTGCCTGTGGACTGACTGTCTGGATTTGAATGTGATAGGCTCTGGGGAATGTCTTGACCCAGTAGAGGAGGTGAGACAGCAACAGGCTGAACCGCATCTGGAGTGTACGGGGAGGAGTAGCCCCTGGAGGTGAATAGGCCAGGGCTGCGGCCATAAAACAATGGCTCCATCTCCTGCTGAGTTATTAAGGATCCAGACCCCCACTATCAAAGGTAGAAGGTGTCACTGGCAGAGAGACACCCAGAACTGGTTTGGACAGGGGTCAGTGCCCCCTGAACAGAAAGACTTCAAAGACATTTAGGGGTATAACTATGAGAGCTCAAACCACTAGACTTTGAAAAAATTGAATGATCATGACTGTAAAGGATTGAACATACTTTGTAGTCAAGAGGAACCTCTGCCATGGAAGAAACAGCTGAAGAGACTGAAGGAAAGGACTGAACCTTGCTGTATGTTCTGGGACTGGACTGCAGTTTGCAGTTTTAAACAAGGACGGGTTAAAGTGGCTTTGCTGTGTTCTGTGTCCCCTGCTGGAAAGGACTTTTCCGTATGCTGTGTCCTGACGTAACTTATCCCCAAGGGCCCGAGGAGAGCTGGCTTCCTGTTGTGAAAACTCAGGAAGACAAAAGATTCCAGGTGTGTCTCAGGGATGCTGTGTAAGTGTGCTTTTTGCAGCCTGAGACCCTCCTAAGAATTGCCCTGTGATCGTGGGCACCAGGAATCCAAGTGAGTCTCAGTGACGCTGTGTGCATGTGCTTTGTGCAGCCTGAGACCTTCGTGAGGATCGTCCTGTGATCATGTGCACCCGGAGTCCAAGTGAGTCTCAGCGACACTGTGTGCATGTGCTTTGTGCAGCCTGAGACCTTCGTGAGGATTGCCCTGTGATCATGTGCACCCGGAACTCAAGTGTGTCACAGCGACGCTGTGTGCATGTGCTTTTTGCAGCCTGAGACCCTCGTAAGAATTGCCCTGTGATCGTGGGCACCAGGAATACAAGTGAGTCTCAGGGACACTGTGTGTGTCTGCTTTGTGCAGCTTGAGACCTTCGAGAGGATTGCCCTGTGATCGTGTGCACCCGGAACTCAAGAGAGTCTCAGCAACGCTGGGTGTGTGTGCCTCGTGCAACTTGAGACCTTCATGAGGAGTGCCCTGTGACCATGCACACCCAGAGCTCAAGTGCATCCCAGCAACGCTGTGTGTGTGTGCGCTGTTGCAGCCTGAGATCTTTGGCATTGCCATCGGCCCGGACCGTGACCTCGAACCATCCCCGTGTGTAGGGAGAGGCGACTTCCATTGCCCAGAATCAGCGAAGCTGCATTGGAGGCCCAAGTCACAAGGAGAGGAGAGCGAGGTCACACCCCCCAGGTAACGTTCAGCGAGCGTGCGTGTGTCGTGCCTGGGGCGGGGTGCGGGCTCGGACAGAAACACTCTCGGCCTTTCCCGTTTTTGCAGTGTGAGCCTCTGCTGAAGTCCGTATTGCAGCCGTACTTGCCGAGGAATGGCAGTACCGGGGCCGGAGTGTGGAGCTACACGTTGTTTTACAGCATACCCGTGCTTTAGGCATATTTTGGCAGTAGCTTACTGCGAGTCAGCTGGAGTGGCATAGAGACTGTCCCGAGCACCGTGATCGGTGCCGGAATACATTATTTCTGCATAACGAGCTACCTGATTGTTACATTACACATTACATAATTTTGGTATTACGAACTGCCTGATTGTTGCTTTACGCATTGCAATATTTCTGCATAACGGACTGCCTGATTGTTGCATTATGCACTGCATTAGTTTTGCATAACGAACTGCCTGATTGTTGCATTCCGAATTGCATTATTATTGCATAACTAACTGCCTGATTGTTGCATTCCGAATTGCATTATTTTGGCATCACGAACAACTGGCTGATTGTTGCATAACACACTGCATTATTGTTACACTACGAAGTGCCTGATTCTTGCATGACGAACTGCAAAGCATTGCATTAGGACTGCATTGGATCATCTAGAATTGCTCATTAATACTGCAAGAACCTACAATTGTTTGCTGGCCTAATAACCGGCCAAGTGAAATATTACAAATATGCATATGTTGGATTTTTATTATGTGGTCTCATCGTATATCTTTTTATATAAACATATACTTGTTTTCATTAAACTCGTGTGGAGTCCATTTGTGGTGTTATCATTGGGTTACTGAGCGCGGGGTTGCAAATACTTTACACATTTGCCTTGGAGGTAGGCCTGGCTGCTTGTGCTATGCTACTGAGGGAGTGAGCAGGGGCCATCTGAGAATGTTTTGGTCCTTTCCCTGACTTAGAAGCAAGGGTCTCTCTTTGGACTAAGGTACCTACCTCAGCCAACTAGAGAGCCAACAGAGCAGCTTTCAGTGTTACAAATATTTCTTATCATCTAGCGGCTTCATCTAGTCTATTTGTAATTAATTTTTCTAATTTAAAACTATTTACCCATAAAGAAATTATCATATCTTTCTTTCTAAATCACAAACTTATTAATTTATTAACATTGAACATTGTGCAAGTAGAAACATTTGCAGAATTGGATGAACACATTTATGCAACTATTATTAATTATGAAAACATGTCCATGGAAAGGTAAGGAAAAAATATTTTATACGACGTAAGCATTTCTGTTAGTCTTGTCAGCTTGTCAGGCAGAGTTGCTTCAGCCATTTGAGGCCTAGTATGAGTAAATATGGTTGCCTACTACGATATTTGCATTTAAACACCTTTTATTTTTTATTAGATCCTACACATTATTATAAACTGCATAATTTTCTCAATATTATTAAACACTTCCCCACTAGTGAATCAAAAACGTGAAAAGAGACTGGGTGGGAAGAATAGTAAGTAGCAGTGTAGCAGGATGTAGAAAAGCCCAGCACTATATCTACGACAATTCTAGTCGTTGAAAAACTATGCAATACCAATACTCATGCATAAAACACTTCATCACAGAGTTCTGTCGATGGACTCTATATATGCACCAATGTTTCAAGGACACAATTCCTAGCCTCACTGTCCAGAATCCTACATTCTCTCTGACATGGGCCCAATAACACTGGTTGTTGGGGATACAGGAATATAGTACTTGACCATATACTTGAGACAAATAACCCAATGGGCGAACACAGCCTGACATGCAGAGAGATCCTTATTGTTATAGTTAAGGTCTGTGCTCTGACTGACACTTGGCACATTTGACAAATGTATTTTATATTGGAAAGGTGGGTCTCAGCATATTCATGACTGAGATTAGATCTAGACTTGGTACACATTGCACCAATGTCCAAAAGATGAAGATTGAACACTACTAAATACAAGTTGTCAACAGAGAAAATACTATTAAGGCATAATGCACGCGCTTACGTAGAAACAAATACAAACTTGGTTCTACCGTAACACATACTCTAAGTAACGGAGAATGTAACCCTTAAAGGGATCGGGATGGCGGACTCAGTTGTAGGCCGAAACACATTCATAAATATGCACTATCTTGATTTCTGTGGCGACTGTATGCACTGGTGAAAAAGCAGGTTGTTTACTTGCTCCACAGCTAAAACAAAGAGAAGCCCAAGCAAGTAGCTATCCCTGCTATTAAAATGTAATGCACATATTACTCACAAATCCCTCACCAAAATGGAATCTCTTCATGTAGTCTGATTTCGGTGTTTACAGTGGTATTCATTTACTATTAAAATGTAGTATTCATTTAGTATGCATGAAGACTAAGTAGTATGCCCACAAGCCGAAATATGCAAATGAGGGAATACTAGTTCTTCTCAACTACCCTTCAAATACATGATGAACACTTCAGTTGATTGTTAAAAAAAGAGTAGTAGTATTCTAGGAGAATAGTATTTGAGGCTTAGTAGTATTCTGTTAGGTTTTATTTGCAGCTCTTGTGCTATTTCAAGAGCAAAATGAAGGCTAGTCTCATTGATTGTGATCACTGTTTGAAGACTAGTGGTATTCTTTGAGAGCAATTTCTGAATACTAACGGCAATGATTGTGAAGACTCAAGTAAGACTAGCAGAAATGAAAGTGAATGTTAATTGAATACTATTGTGCTATTTCAATAGCAAAATTAAGGCTAATCTCATTTATTGTGACCGCTAATTGAAGATTAGCGGTATCTTTGTGAGCAATATCTGAAGATGATTGGCAATGACTGTTAAGAGTTAAGTAAGACTAGCTGAATTCAAATTGAATGTTAATTGAACACTAGTCGCATTCATTCTGATTAATTTATAGCAATTTTATTCATTTGGTTGCTTGCACAAGGCTTCTTTTAATGATGGCTTTTGGACTAAATTTTATGTGTTGCACATCTTGGGAGTCAATGATTCTAATAGGCCTGTTACAAACTGTTGGAAATAGGATTTCGGGCTAGCTCAGACTTTGCGCTAAAGCGAGGCAGAAACCACCACTCTAGTCAGGATAAGGAAGTTACACTTCTAAAATTACCCCTGCTCATCCCCTTGGTAGCTTGGCAAGAGCAGCCAGGTTTATCTTAGAGGCAGTGTGTAAGCATTTGCACATAACCAACAGTAAAACAGTGTATGCACTACAGAAGGACACCACACCAGTTTAGAAAAATATCCAATTTTTATATACTTAAGACAAGACCACATACGATAAAAATCCACAATACTATACTTCAAAATCGTCACTTATCAAAATATGCTTTAAAAATAGATCTTTGGTGTCAATAGCTCCGTCATGACATCGTGAACAACAATTCCAAAAACAGTTCTTGCGGACCGTGGTGTTGCAGGCCAACTACGGGGTCGGGAAGACCAGCAAACAGTACCTTTCAGAGATGCAGGGCGATGGGGCCCTTGAACGTCACTCGTGTTGCAGGTTGAGCTCCTTTCTGATGGGATCCGGAGCGCTGGCGCCAACAGGCGTAGGGTGCTGCGGTGTGAAGTGCAGTGGTGCGGCGTACGGTGCCCCAGGTCGCGGTGCGAGCAGGGGCTCAGAGGCGGTGTCGTGGGTGAGACCAGCGTTGCAGTGCGAGATGGAGGCCATGCTCATCACGGTGCTAGAAGGTCACGGTGCAAGCAGCGGCGTTGTCGTTGCTGAAGCGCTGTCATCTGCTGACGAACTGGAGTAGATGATGCCGGTGTCAGTAGGCTAAGGTTGCAGTGTGGGATGAGGGCGGTGCGTCGTGTAACTTACGAGCGGTGTAACCGTACCACGGTGCAGGCAGTGGCGTCAATTTTGAAAGGAAGTGGCGGCATCAGGAAGGCCATGGCTTCGTCATGTAGCGAGGCAGTGCAGAGTGCGGGCCCACAGGTCGCGTTGCGGGCAGCGGCTTGGTGATGGCGTCAGCAGTGAGACCAGGGTCGCAGTGCGGCATGGCGGCAGTGCCCTCTGAGGTACCAAAGCTTTGGCGTGAAGCAAGGCAGTGCAGATTGCGGTGCCCACAGGTCGCGGTGCGAGCAGCAGCTCAGTGATGGCATAAGCAGGCGTCGGCTGTGAGAGAAGGTTTGCGGTGCCCTTTGCGATGCCTTCAGGACACGGGTTCGGCAGGGTCGTCGCAGAGGTCGTCGGTTAGCGTTCTTCGGGTGGCAGCACAAAACACACAGTCCCCAGTGCTGCGGGTCGAAGAACCTGAAGTCTTTGCTGTTCCTGAGATTTTGTGAACTGAGGGCAAGCTCTACCTCAAGCCCTTGGAGAGTCTCACCAATTTGGTTGCAGAAAGTCCAGTCCAGGCCTTTCACTGCCCCAGGCAGAAGCAGCCACTGCAGGTCAGCCCAGCAAAGCATGCAGCAAACCGGTTGGTCCTTTCAGCAGTTTCTCCGGCTCAATTTCTGTGTAATCTTCTTGATCCAGATAAGTCCTAAAGTTCAGGGGTCTCGGACCCAGCATTTGTACACAAAAATCCTTGCCAGGCAGAGGGTGTCGGTGTCCGTCCAGAACCAGTTGGGCCTTCTCTGGCATGAATTCTTGGCAGGGGTTAGAGACTGCTTTGTCAGAGGCAGACCAGGCCCTTTGAGGTGCAAGGCAATCTCCTCCCTCTTCCCCCATCGTAACCCAGGTCTATTTAGCCATTTCCTGACCTACCTAGACTATCGGGAGCCACCCTGCTCCCTACCCATCTGTCGTCCGAAAACCAGACAGGCAATCCACATTCCAGCAGAGGCACACGGTATGACCGAGCAAAATAATACCTACTTTCTAAAAGTGGCGTTTATAAACTCAGAATGAAAAGGGCACCCTCGCTAAAGGCTGCGTCTTTAGACACTGAATTCAGGCCTACCAAACTTCCTTCACTTATACCTTTCTTGGGCTATGTAAGTGGGTGGCACAATGCCTGTCAACCATCAGCTGGTCCTGATGTAAGCCTGATTAACAATCACACATAGGCAGAAACATGTTGACCACACTTTCAGGGATAAAACTGAACATTTAAATATTGTTCTTTATCCCACACTATACATTTTTATCAATGTCTGATAGGTAAAACTAATAAAATATTTTTTTGACACTGTCCAGACATTTGTTATTCACTATTCTCTTTTCACCAATCACTGATTACCAGCTCCGCAGTAAAACTGGTGTCGTAGAACACTAGGGTGGCATTTCGGCCACTCCTGGTGGGGCCCGATGATGAAGCATGTCACGAACCAGGTTGGTGAGTGAGGGCTTTCTTAGAAACCTAATGGGTCTGTCTCTATATTCCTAAAAACCTAACAGTTTTTTTCAACATGCCTGCTCTTTGTCTACTTTATTGGTACACTATTTCTCCAAGACAACATCAATGCTAACCATCTCCTGCACATCGAGCCATCATAACACTTCTCCCAAAACAATACCGGGGCACACATTTCTATTCCAATTAGAGACCCATTTCTATGAATAATGCTGATATAAAGATTCTGGCAAAAATGCCAGCACATCGATTGTGTAAAGTCATCCCAGCCTTAAAACATGAAACACAAGCAGGCAGGATTGGTTCCAATGCACCCAGCTTGAAATCATTCATGACTTCTTTCCAGACTACTATGGAAAGTCAGGGATGACAGAGTAGAGATAGTGGCCTATCGTTCGACACATAAAAATAATTTGACCATGCCAAATCGAGATTTCTTTTACGGACGCTGAAAAGAGAGGCATTGTTCACGATTTTATCGACAAGTTTAAATAGCTATACACTAAACTGTACTGCACAGAACAACTGTGGTGGATGTCTATCAGACCCCTTCTGTATTCACAGGGCAACGTGAAAAGGTTGCACACTCTCCTCTCGTTTGTTCCTTTTGCCACGATCACCGCTGGAATCAGCCATTGGACAGTCAGAGGAAATCAAGTGATGGATAGCGGGTCACTCTAAACCTATTTTGTATGGAGCCAATGAATTACTAAATGTGAAAGCCCCCAGAGCTTCAATACTCAATCTAATTTCCGTATGTGAGTCCTTCTCATATTTTTCAGGCTATATAATTATAGGAGCAAAAAAGAACATCCACTATTTACAGGTGCCACCAGAGAATCAGCAGCAGGATATGGGTTTAGTTGGATGACAAAAAACTTAAAATATTTAGGGATTCCATCTAATAGAGACCGAGATAATATGGTACAAGGCATCATCTGTCCACTCGTGAACAAGACTGGCAATGACTTTGTCTGATTATCCTTGTTGCAACTCTGCCTATGGGGGAGGGTACGAGCCATAGAAATGGTAGCGGTATCCAAGCATACTTACCTCCCCAAAAAAATGATACTACAGATCAGCTGTGGCTGCTGCAGGTAAGAGCGGTGGGGCCAGGTGAGGGGGGATTTTGAGAGATGACCACAGGGGAAAATTAAATAAATTATTAATTTTCCCTTGTGGTCGTCTCTCGAAATCTCCCCTTGGTTGGCTCCACCGCCCCACCGCTCTTATCTGCAGCGGCCGCGGCTGCTACAGATCCCTATGTCCATACTGAAAACCATTACCAAATAAATCACAGACTTCGTCTGGACAGGGAGAGACCCAGACTAAAATTCTCAAAGCTGCAGGCAGCATATGCAGCAGGGCACTTACTATTGTCTCGCATGTTTCACATGCACCTTGTGCAGCAGCTATCACAATTACAATATCTATTGAAATATCACCCACCTGTACTGAAAGATAACCCTTAGGCAACCTACCTGACTTGTAGGTTTTATACAGTGATAGAAATTCAGAAGGGAAAAGGTGTGAACGAGGTCTGGAGCAGAGGCCATGGTCTCTGACTCCGGAACACATGGTTCATGGTTCGACCCCTGGTTCAGGGGCAGGTTAGCTCAGCACCATGTGACGCTGGGCAATAGCTTGCTTAATCTTCCTGATGGCCCCCCAGTGCCGGGATTCCACTTTGGAGGTAGCTGTGTGCTTAGAAAAACTGATATTTCATTATATTTCCCCCCCATTAATAATCCATTTCTGGAATCAATTCAATCTTTATTCGGATAAAAATATCCATAAAAGCACAATTCAATCACCACCAAACAAAAGAAATACAATTCTTATTTAAAATCTCATATAGATTCACATTAAAGGTCTTATATAAATCCGCAGTGCTTACGACTAGATGAAACATATAAATTGATAAAAAAGAGTTACAACACTATACAGTGTGTGAGGGAGCACAGTAAACGACAGCGCAGCCATGTTAGCAATTTGCAAATAAATAAACCGATAAAATAACATTTAAAACTATAGGGCGGGCGTACAAAAGCAGCATCATATTGTTGATAAGGTGCAATGAGTATAAACAACATTAGCAACATAGTACAAATAAAATTGATTATAGGTGCCCTCCATGCCCTAGAAATTGTTCAAAACAAGGGTTGGACATGCCATTAGCAGCAACAACATAATGAAATAAAGTGCGATTAATTGTGGACAATATTAGCAGCATCTTCAATAGGGTTGATTATATTTGAACAACCATGCCTGCAAAAATATACAAAAGGATTGGGCAGGCATTTAGCAGCAACATCATGATAAAATAAAGTGCAATTTCGTTGTAAACAGTGGCCGCAGCATAAAAATTGCTCATGGAGGCACGTAAGCGTACTGCCACTTGTAAGAACGAACTTACACGGAAAATCAGGTCATCACTTATGAGTTGTACGATTTCAAAGTTCACTATTTTGTGATCGATAATGGCTGATGCCTTAAGTTACAGAATCAAATAATGTTTTGTATATTTTCCATAGATCTTACGGAAAAATAAGAAATGTAGCACCGTTTTGTTGCTGCCGGTACCACACGGACAAGGCATCTGGTCAAGATTGTTATTAAATCCCGGGGGCGTGGCCAACAGCATGCCGTGCTAGACGTGTAGCCCGGGAGCTCCCGGCCAACAAAAACATTATCCGACTTCTACTACTGCCACGGTCCACCAACTTAACGGGAAACGTGTAGCGGACTGCCTGGAGCAGACTGGGCAAGGCGGAGGGAGGTGAAAGCGACCCCGGAGCCTGAACACGGGAGTTTGGCCGGCGGCTGGAAAGAGACCTAGCGCGGCAACATGGCGGCCATGGGCTGTGGACGGCATTTGTGAGGCTGAGGAGAGGGGGACAACAAAAGGCATAAAGTTTACTCCGGGGCAGTAACGGACCGGGGGCACAGAGGAACCGCGACGCGGCGTGGAGACGCGGCGATTCCCCGACAGGGCAAGGCTCCGGAGCCCGGCGGCATCCACACAAGATGGCAGACT
Organism: Lissotriton helveticus; assembly: GCF_964261635.1. NCBI lineage: Eukaryota > Metazoa > Chordata > Amphibia > Caudata > Salamandridae > Lissotriton > Lissotriton helveticus. The sequence goes on from NC_136069.1 coordinate 513,871,097, forward strand.
GACCTGGCGACCGGCTCGGCAGACCGGAGGACGCTGGAGGTATCGACTGAAGGCACGGCGCCGGTCAACAGTAAGCGGAGCGCCGGGGGCGACCATTGGGGGTAAATCGAGCAGGACTGCAGATCCCCAGTAGAGCGCAGTCCCCCTCATCGAGCGCCGGCAGCCGGGAGTACTTTACCAAGATGGCAGACTGACCCGGGGACGGCGATAAATGAAGGGAGAGACCCTAAAAGTGGCAAACTGAGGAACAGACACCGCATTAACGGTGAGAGACACCCGACTGGACCCTAAAAATACCCGCGACGGTGGGTGAGGAGCCCCCCCCCGGCAGCCCAGGTGAACACTACACGATGATGGCGGCCGTGGCGCTCCGCCGATAACTAGGCACACGTGAAGGGAGGGTCTGGCTGGTATACATACAGCGCGACCCAGAGCAGCCGGAGCCGAGGCGACGCATCGCCGACCCACCCACACATAACCGCCGCTATTGAGATTGCAAGTGGAGGCGGAAGGCGGTGTACACCAGGAGCGCCATCCACACGGCACTGTTAGATCCTGGACACGAGGTCAGGCGGGACCCGGAGACGGCAACACCAGGGTGGGAGACGCAGTGAGCGGTGGTCACTGGGTGAGAGGGTAGGGGCACGGTGGGTCCTCCCACACACCCGGAGAGGCAGAGAGGACTCAACGAAAGGGACAGAGCACATGCCGCATACTGTGGACGGCTTGATTGGCCAGAAGTCAGGCCCCTAAGTGAAGGGGCACACGCATAAAAAGACTGGGTAGCGGTCCTGGATTCCAGCAGATCCGCGGGGGGGATGTGCTCGGGACCACTGCACGAAGGGATCTGCTGAGCCGTCGCCGCGCCACCACACATCCTTAAGAGGCAGTCACTGGAGCACAGACATCTAATGGTCGGGATCCACGAACAGAGGGAGAACGACGGGCACAGGAGCGACCATTGAAGAGCGGCACGAGGCGACACTACCTCTCGACAGGTTCCTGCGGGGCAATCAGACCTGTAGCAGGCGGAGACGACTGGTCCTACAGCGGCAACAGTAGAACTCTGGCAGAGAAAGGCACGCGCAGGGACAGGAAACCGGAGGACACACCGGGCACTCCCCGGGGCCGGGGGACCAGACAGGGGATCCCCACGACGGCACTAACAGTGCGAGACACACACGGCGGCAGCCTGGTGGCACAGATCCACAACAGCGAACATGGGGAAAAATAATCCGCTGCCCAGACCACCGAAACAGGGACCTATGGACAATTTTGCAGCGCCACGACAGGCCAAGGGGAACCCAGACCCAACGTCAGAAGGGCACATAGATGCGGGAACACTACTTGCAGCAATCCAGGCGTCAAGAACAGACATTCAAGAATCCCGGGCGGCACTGGAAGTGAAAATAGGCGAAGTGGGATCCGAGGTCACCCTCCTGCGCCAGGATTTCAGGAACCTCTCAGCCAGAGTAACGGAGACGGAATCACGCATCGGGGAAGCTGAGGACTCGATCACAATGATCCGGAAAGACATGGCAGAACTCTAAGCATCACACAGACAGCTGTTATGGAAGGTTGATGATGCCGAAAACAGGGCACGTCGCAACAACCTACGATTTGTAGGATTTAGAGAAGGAATCAAAGGGAACAACATGGCGGCGTTCCTACACACATGGCTCAAGGAAACCCTTCCGGGGCAAAATTCTTGACGTGCTTTGTAATTGAGAGAGCCCATAGAGCGTTGCTGGCGAAACCTCCGGAGGGCGCAAGACCTAGGCCGGTGATCGCACGTTTCCTCAATTTTGCTGACAGAGATTTGATACTACGGGAGGCGAGAAAGCTAGGTGACATACGGCTGGAAAACGCCAATATCATGATCTTCCCGGACTATAGTCAGGAGGTACAGAAGCAGAGACGGTCCTTTGATTCGGTAAAAACTAAACTCCGATCCATGCACATCACCTACATGTTGCTCTTCCCGGCAAAACTTAAAGTCATCTATAAAGAAAAAGCTATTTTCTTCACCCACCCGGAGGATGCCTGGCAGTGGCTCGAAGAGAGACCGATCTTCAATGGCAGGGAAGCAGCAGGTCGCGAGGTATTGGAGAGAACAGTGAGAGAAAAGACGCAATGGGGCCTGCCGAAACAGCAAAGACAGACATCCAGAAGGATATGCGCTCGTACCACGGGAACCCCCTATCGAGCTCGCGCAGCGGCGGGAGGGGGAGATCGGAGTCCCCCGCGGCCTCAGGCACAGCGGACCCACGACTACGAGGGGTGCAAAAACAGACTTGCTCAGAGGGGGATGGCGAAGAAGAAGCAGAACCTAGAGACTCGGAAGCTGAGGAAGATGAAATGGACGACCCTCGGAGCTCCTTCCACCCCTTAGTGACTGTGATACGTGACATGGAGCAAGAGAACTCCGACAAGAATAGTGGGACAGAAACAGCTACACAAGACTCTCACTCTTGAACGTTGTTGAAGTGGACCAGATGAGACGTCGGCCGGGACAAACGGCAGCACGCAAGTTGTCAACACCCCTTTATTTGCTTTTATTCTTTCATTCTTATTTTTTGGGACTTGGTAGACAGTTTTAAGTCTTCTTCAAAGTTTTGTAGTTTGGTTGAAGTTGCGCCTGGGAGTACAACCCGGCTACACAGTTATATCTTATCCTGCCGAGGCGGGAACAGTGCGTCATAACTGAATAGTGGGCGGGAGAGGGTGGGCGACAGACCGACTCCTATTGAAAGCTCGGTCCTCTGTGGGGATGAGTCTGGAAGGGGAGGGAGGTGGGGAGGGGGGGGGGGGTCACTGGGGGGGAAAAGCTCTACAAGTTGGGGCAGGGGGGGAGGCGGGAGGGACAGCCACAATCAGACGAGTTGCAGCACCACTACTGGCACCTACCTCAGATGCCAACAGAACATGGGAACCACTCTACACTATGGCAGGTACACTAACTGAACCACGACAGGAAGACAGGGGGTATCAATCCTCACGTGGAATGTAAATAGCCTGGGATCCAGAATAAAGAGGGGACTAGTGAACGCGTACATCAAGAGGGTGGCGCCGGATTTTGTCCTCCTACAGGAGACACACCTGAGAGGGGAAAAATGTACATTTATAGCGAGAGGGAGGTATGCGGTCCTGGCGCATGCGGGGTATACGCAAGACTCAAGAGGAGTAGCTGTACTGATAAACAAAGCATTTCCGTTTACCACGACACGTACATGGCATGACCCGCAGGGCACATATGCAGGTGTGCAGGGGGTGTGGAGGAGGCAAACATACACAGTAATCTCGGTCTATGCTCCACCGAAACTTCAGGCACGCACACACAAGGCGATTGCATCCATCCTCCTAGAAACGGCAGACACATTGCAAATAGTGGGGGGTGACTTTAACGACGTTATGTCAGAGGAGCTAGACCGCACAGGGCCAACACGTAGGGGAGGGGCAAGAACAGCGCTGTCACAACACATGGCCAACCTGGGCCTCACAGATATATGGCGATGGCGACACCCTACCCGAGAGGCATACTCCTTCTATTCCGGGGCACATAGAGTATTCTCAAGACTGGATTACATCTTTATAGCCAGACAATACCTCGCGGCGGGGGACGAGGTGACTTATAAAGCGAGGGGAATCTCAGATCACTCGCCGCTATATGCAAAGGTGGGGCAGACAGAGGGAGGAAAGGTTCGGAATGGCGCCTGGCAGCGTGGGATCTCCAGAAGCCAGAGATCATAAGAGGACTTAGGGCTGACGTTAGGGTATACGTGGCGGAGAACGAAGGCACGGTGGACTCCGGTATAACCTTTTGGGAGGCAATGAAACCGGTTCTGCGGGATAGGGCACAGAGTAGATTAAGGGACGAACGTAAGAAACACCAGGCAGCGATAGCGGATTTGGAAGCCAAAATCTTACGCTTAGAAGAGGAATATCAGACACGCAAGGAAGAGGGTGTTCTAAGAAACTTGCTAGACAAGCAGCGGGAATTTAGAGAGATTGTCTCTAACGAAGCACGGACACAAGCACTGGCGACCCTCCATCGTCTATACGATGTGGGTGACAAATCGGGTAAGCTCCTAGCCTGGTTGAGCAGGAAGGAAAGGGCAGCGAGATGGGTGGAGCAGATTAGACGGTTAGATGGCAACCTGGTGTGCACCAAACAGGAGATAGCCGACGCTTTTGCGTCTCATTATGAATGCTTCTATGCGGCAAGAGACCTCGGAACGGACGAGGAGGCACTACAATACATGGGGGGGTGGATTTACCCACATTAGCCACTGAATCTAGCTTGGCATTGGAGGCAGACATCACACTCGATGAAATCTCTGAGGCCGTGAATAAACTGAAAACAGGGAGGACACCGGGGCCTAACGGATTCCCAGCGGAATTCTTTAAACGAATAGCAGATCTGTTGACGCGCCACCTAAAAGCCCTATATACAGAGTCCTACCAGGAAGGACGCCTCCCGCCAGACCTCGCTCGGGCCATCATTGTCCCGATTCACAAAAAGGGCAAGCCCACAGATGAATGTGCCTCGTATCGCCCTATTTCACTCCTCAACATTGAGGTGAAGATATTGGCAACGGTCTTGGCGACTCGCTTGAGGTCGGTGATTCCAGATCTCATACATGCGGACCAATCCGGATTTTTGCCAGACAGAGCGACTAAGCTAAACCTGAGACGCACACACAATTGGCTACAAGAAGTCAAAGACAGGGAGGAACCCCACTGGTTTCTATCCTTAGACGCGGAAAAAGCGTTTGATTCAGTGCATTGGCCTTTTCTTATGGCGGCGCTCCAACAGTTCGGCCTGGGCCCAAAATTCCAGGGATGGGTAGAGCTACTATATACGGCACCGACAGCCCGCGTACGGGTGAATGGCAGGCTGTCACGAGAATTCCGGGTCTCCAGAGGCACGAGACAGGGGTGCCCACTGTCTCCCTTACTATTCACACTCACGATTGAGGTCCTGGCGGCCAAGATTAGACAGAACCCGGACATACACGGCTTCTCATGGGGGGAGCCCGGGGGAACGCAGGAAAAAATATTGTTGTATGCAGACGATGTGCTGTTGTACATAACCGAGCCCGAGATCTCGGTCCCGGAGTTATTCAGGGAATTGGAAGGCTTTGGCACAAGAGCGGGTCACACCATCAACTGGAACAAATCAGTACTCTATGATCCATGAGGGGCCGACATTTGGGGGATCTTGCCTGAACAACTGCTTACCACTACTGAGGGGTTTCAATACCTGGGGGTGTATGTCACACTAGACAGGGCGCTCTCATTCAGCAGAAATGTGGAAAGAGTCATGACCGAAGCAATAGAGGACATGACCAGATGGAGGCAGTTGCCGCTCACCCTGTTAGGCAGGGCGGCGATGTAAAAAATGATTACACTCCCCAAGTTCTTCTATGCACTCCAAAATGAGTATTATCCACTCCCGGCCACCGCAATATCCAAAATCCATGCAGACCTACGTTCTTTCCTGTGGTTGGGGAAACAACCACGTATTGCCCTCCAGACACTCCAACGGCACCAGTATAGTGGGGGGATCTCCCTGCCCAATCTAGAGGCGTACTACTGGGCGGAACATCTGACACCCATAAACGACTGGATTCACGCCCCGGCCGACCACCCGACGTACGCGCTGGAACGGCAAAAGTTGTCACCATGTAACGTACTCCATTACCTATATGGGGGAAAGGTGCGGAGGTCGCTCCTACCGGCGACATTGATTACATTGCGGGCGTGGACACGAGCTACTAAACGTATGGGATGGGAGAGGAGACCGACAAGACAGACGCCGTTGTGGCATTGCCGTTGGTTGACGGAATTAAACAAACTGAAGGGGTTCCAAAGATGGGACGACATTGGCATCTCACATATAGGGGATGTCATATGTAAGGGTACACTGAAATTGTTCAACATGCTACAGGTGGAATATGGTCTACACCACTGGCAACTTTTCAAACATACACAATTGGCACATGCATGGAGAGCCCAACACATTACACTCACGGACTTGCCAGAATACGCGCCACTGGAGGGCAGACTCCTGCAGGAACAGATAACACACCAGGCGGTCTCACTCACATACAAGACACTAACAAATATTATGCTAGGTGACTTAACAAAACTAAGAGGATTGTGGGAGGCGGAAGTGGGGGAGATGGAAGATTTAGATTGGGAGATAGTCCTGATGCACCCACGCGAGGTAGCGGTTAAGTCAAGACTGAGGCTCATTCAGTTGAACGTGCTCCACAGGACATACTTTGATAGAGTACGTCTCCTCAAAACAGGGAAAATAACTGACCCCACGTGTCTCAGATGTCGAAAACAGATAGGGGATTTTTACCACACTATATGGTCTTGCGATAACATACAAAGATACTGGACACTCATCTTCACGGAACTGGGGGAAGTCCTAGGGGTAGACTTAGCGCGAGATCCAAAACTGGCGTTGTTGGGCATGACGAACGAAGTGGACCTGCCACGCGACCAACTCATATTTCTGGTACTAGCACTAGTGGTAGCCAAGAGAGACATAGCGAAACACTGGGGGGCCGTAGAGACACCAGACACAGAGGAATGGCGGAGGGGTCTAGATCTCTACATGGCGGCGGAAAGGGTAACGTACAAGGCGAGAGGGTGCCCCAAAAAGTTCCGGAGAGTCTGGGCAAAATGGAGACAATATCATGGTCTTGAGGGAGGGCAATGAGGTGTGATAGGCCGAGTGTGGAGGGCAATCGACAGGTTTGAGACCAAATACGACCCGGTAAAGACATAGAGGGGAGAGGTTTGTAGTACCAAGGAGGAACTAAACAGAAAGGACTGGAAATGGAATGTTCTATGGGGAAACGTCGGGAGGGGGGAGGTGGTGTTGTGCGAGACTCTGACAGTCGGATGGAGGTAGCAAAACTGTGGTGCTAACAGGGTAGGATGTGGCAATTTATATGTTGGGGTATGTTATCTCAGTTATACTAGGCACAGTTGGGGGGGAGGGAGGGTCCTAAATAATAAAATGCAGGTTACCGACTTGTCATGGAAAGCCCGAAATGATAACCATATAATATGTTCGACTGATTGATAAACGTTGCGCCGCCCAGCCTCCGGGATGTGGGCTGATGGGCCGTGTTAACAGTTGTGACTTCTGTAAGGGTATACTCGGCTGCTTGGAAGTACAGTTCGTGGGCTGGTGATATCCGTGCTCTTCCTGCTACAAAAATAAAGTTTTAAAAAAAAAAGATTGTTATTAAATCCCAAAGGGAAACAAAGTAAATATTTTATAATACCATCCCTGAGATGAAAAAGTAGGCTCCTCTTCCAACGCCCGATGCTCTTCAAAAGATATGTGGGTAGCCAGTGATGTTGAGGGCCCGAAGCCTCCAAGAGGGGCATGTACCTGGCAACCGATGGTTTGAGGTGCTCAATAGCGTATCTTTCATTGTTGTACAATTCATACTATGCCCCCCTGAGTGATCTTTTGTTCAAGCCCTCTAGTTTTATATTGATTTGATTTGATTTGATTGATTTGATTTGAAGATTTATAAAGTGTGCGTATGCCCATGGGCGTCTTGGCGCTGGGTGAAGTAGGGGACCGAAGCTGCTGAACATTTAGTGTACTAGCCAGAGGTGAATAGCCAAGTCTTTATCTCTTTCCGGAAGGAGAGCAGCGTGGGGCTGTTTTTAATTCCAGTTGGGAGCAGATTCCATGCCTTTGCTGCATACAACGGGAAGCTTCCCCCCCTCCCCACCCCCCGACCTGTTTAAATCTAGGGACCTGGATCAGTTTTAGATTGCTAGATCTCAAGGACCTGGTTGGCTGATAACTTTTCAGGTGGGTTTTTAGGAACAGCCATGGAGGGCTTTATAGGCCACGCACAAGGATTTAAATTGTATTCTATTTTTGATAGGGAGCCCGTGCAGAGAGTTCAGTCTGTGAGCTATTGGCTCATGCCTGGGGATGTCTAGCACCAATCGTGCTGCTGCATTTTGTAGGCGCTGGAGTTTTGCCAAATGCTGGGCCTGGATTCCCGAATTTAGTGCGTTTCCGTAGTCCAATCTTGATAAAGCCAGCATTGTGACCACTGTTTTGCAGGATGCTAGAGGAATGAAAGGTAGAAGTTTCCTGATCATTTTCAGGATGTACCAAACTGATGATGACAACTTATTAGCTTGTGCTTCATAAGACAGTTTATTGTCCAGGGGCATACCCAAGTGTTTTACCTTGTGCACTGGTGATGGGCAGTATCCAAGGCTGTCTGGCCACCAATCCTGGGACCAGGTTTGCAAGTCTGAACCTAACAGCATAACTTCGCTTTTGACTCCGTTCAATTTTAGGCAGTTCATTTGAATCCAGTAATTGATGTGTTCCATGCAGTATTTAAACCTTTGTAGCTGTTTCTTTCGTATTGTTTGAAATTGAAACCACTATTTGGGCGTCATCTGCGTACGAAACTGGGAGGAAGCCACAATTCCTAATTATAGCCGCCAGGGGTGCCACGTATAGATTGAATAGAGTGGGGCTTCATGACGACCCCTGTAGAACACCACAAGGGGATCTAAAGGATTTAGATTTGGCCTCTCCCAGTTCGACCGTGAAGGTCCTGTTAGATAAATATGACAGTAACAGAGACCGTGCTGCCTTGTGCACTCCCGCCTCCGCGAGACGGATGAGGAGAGTGTCATGGTTTACCGTGTCAAAGGCCGCTGAGAGATCTAACAAAATCAAGGCGGCCTTTCCCCTGGCATCCAGTACACTCCTAAGCGCTCCTCCGTCGCCATCAATAATGCTGTTTCTGTTCCGTGCCCTTCACGGAAGCCGAATTGCGAATGATCTAGTACATTTGCTTCCGTGAGGAATTGAGACAGCTGTCTGATCAGAAGCTTCTCAAGAACTTTTGCAGCGAATGGAATGCTTGCGATAGGTCTATAATTTCCTGGTTCTTGAGGGTCTGAATTGGGTTTCTTAAGTAGAGGCAGTACTGAAGGTGTTTTCCATAGGTCAGGAAAGCGATTGGATTTGATTATTTCAGAGAAAAGCACGCATAGTGGCCCACTCAGTAGGTCAGCGAAAAGGTGCAGCACCTTGGGTGGACAGGGGTCCGATGTGCCCCCGGATTTCGTTGACCTAACCACCTGGAGAATCTGTTCAGTAGATGGAGGCTGAAAGTGGAAAGAGTGGTCCTGAGTATGGCGTGAAATCTCATCCTGTATTTGTGTATTGGTCCACTGATGTGTGAGATCCTCTGATCCCTTGAAGGATTCGTAAACTGCAGAAACTTTGACTACAAAGAACTGGCCCAGGATGTTGCAAAAATCTGAAGTCATTTCTAAGGGGGTAGAGCTATTTGTTCTAGTTAATTTTTTGACTGTGGAAAAGAGTTCTTTGCTGGAGTTTTTTTGCCTCTTCTATATTGTGTGTGTAATATTTGCTTTTTTTCTGTCAGTATTAGGTTTTTATAGATGGCCAGTGCGGTTTTGTATTCCTCTTTTGGTCCCTGCTCGTATGTTGACCTCCATCTTTTTTCAAGCTTTCTGCAAAGCTGTTTTTGTAATTTTAGTCAGTTCGAAAACCAAGGTTGGGATGGGCTTTTCCTCCTTGATGATTTATTTTTTTGAGGAACTGCTACTTTCGTGGCTACGTGTATCCAATTCGAGATTTGCTTTGTGGCTGTATTGCAGTCTTTGTCAAGCTCAGGGGTAGATTCTATTAGATGTTCTTTTAGTTGTGACGCATTAATTTGTAGCCAATTAAGGTAGGTAATTTGTTTGTGGCAGGGCGCCGGTGTCTCTGAATCTTTCCCTACGTATAATGCAAATATTATAGCCTTGTGATCGGACCAAGGTACCGGTAATATCTCAAGAGCCCGAATGTACTTGTTGGAAGTAAAAATCCCATTGAGTGTGTGCCCTGCCTCATGGGTATTTTGCTTCACTATTTGCTCCATGTCTAGGTTTGCGAGTGCATCTGACAATAACGTAACGCTAGAGTCTGCGCTATTCTCTAGGTGTAGATTAAAGTCGCCTAGGACTGTAAAATCTGCTTTCTTCACACTATTTTCTAAGAAAGGGCTAAATAGTTGCGTCAGAGGTGTTTTAGCCTTAGGAGGTCTGTAAATCAGAAGGCCTCTGAAGGTGTCGTTGTTGGAAATGTTTATTTGGAAGTGTAGGATCTCGCAATCTGGGCTACTACTCTGATTTATACCCTTGGTTCCTGTATATTATGGCCAGTCTCCCCCCTCGCTTTCCCTTCCTATCAGCTCTGATGATTGAGTAGCCATCTGGAGTTGCTATTGCTAGATCGATATCTGAGGCTTCGTCCGCCCATGATTCCATGATAAAAAGCAAGCCAAGGTTTCGTGTTTCTACTAGTTCTGCTGTCTCTAAATTGTGCTTAACAAGTGACCGAGCATTAATTAACCCTGCCCTGATGGTCTTATTAGCTGGCCTGGCGTTCTCCCCGCGCTGAGTAATAGGTGTTTTGCTCTGTTTAACATTCAGAGATAGATGGCATGTAGGGCAAGATTTAGCTAACCTCAATGCAGATCGTTGAGGGCAAACCGATTCCGGCCCACGGCTGGAATAATGTGTCCTCCTAGGACCTGTCTCGGTATCTGTAGGGGTTATGGCCCTAGGCCCGGTCCAGGCGCGGACGGGCGCAGACGGGCTTGCCTTAGGCGCGCCTTTTGGGCGCCTGTGGCGCGCCCGCTGCGCGTTCGCCCTGGCATTGTCTTAAGTAATCTAGTGACTCCGGTCGACTAGACCACTGTGCGCTCGAAGCGCCGGAAATGCCCCCAGCCAGGAAGTGAGTGCGTCTGTCTCCGTCTACACCCTCCATCCAATCGTCACTTGCCGTGACAGACCGGGGTATTTGAGGCAGAGCAAGCGGCTGTGGAGGAGCAAAAAGGTATGGTATGGACAGCGAACGTTATGTTAAAAGCAATAAATATTTTTTTTAAAGGAATGTGCAATCAGCCTGAGCAGCCTTACTTCTTGTCAAGCAGCGAGGTCTCGTAATCAGACCCGTACCTGTCCCTGCCAAGCCTTAAGTAAGCTAGTGACTCCGGTCGACTAGACCGCTGTGCGCTCGAAGCGCCGGAAATGCCCCCAGCCAGGAAGTGAGTGCGTCTGTCCCCGTCTACACCCTCCGTTCAATCGGCACTTGCCGTGACGGGCCGGGTTGTTTGAGGCAGAGCAAGCGGCTCTGGAGGAGCGAAAAGGTATGGCGTGCACAGCGAACGTTATTTTAAAAGCAATACATGTTTTTTAAAAGGAATGTGCAATCACTTAGCAATTCTGGAATCATGGATCATCTCCCACAAACGTCTGATAATACACTCACATATGTGCTGTAATGCTCCCATATTGCACAACAAGGATGTTAAAATGGATGGACTGAAGACCAGATTGGATATGTAAGTACTGAGGGAAAATCACTACTCTAGATTACCCGCTCCAAATTTTTTTTAGACATTTGACTTACTTTGGCAGGAATACAATTTACCACCAAAAAACATTGGAGGTATAGACAGCATGGGCCCTGTATACCTGAGAAGCTGGTCCACGGCTCCATATCTCTTCATCAGATTCTGCGCTCCTCACGTATATGATCAAATGGAAAGCATACAAAGGCATGCTCTCAGGGATGCACATTGTATTGCTCATGGCATTACATTCACAAAAAGTTGCCCAGGAGACGAAAACCCATTGACATATAGAGGGGTGTATTTACCTATATTTCATGGTACGCAATTCAGCAACACAACATGCTGCGCTGCATTACGTGAAAGGGAGACAACACAAATGCACCATTCCTACTAAGATATGACACATTTCTTCTGTCTCCTAGAGTTGGCTCACTTGTGACAACTTAGTGCCAGCACAGGCACTCTTGCGCTAAGCCTCAGCCTAGTGGTTGGTAATGGATTGTAACATTGCTGCAGCCCAAGAGCCACTGGTGAGTGAGAACAGTGCTGCAGTCTAGGGACAACTGATGGGCATGGGCCCATCCGCTGCTTAGCAGTTTTACTGAGCATGGAAATGGCAGCATAGTGGTTCACTACTGGGTGAGTATGCAGCTGTGTCCATTAATGCGACACTCTAGAGGGGATGTTGACGCACGATGGGATGCACTGACGCCTTAGGACACTGCAGCAGCTAGAAAACTGATGCTATAGGGGATATAGCCTAGTGACCACTCATCAGCGTGGGCACAACTGCAGTTTGCAAACTGGCAGTCCTGCGGGAATTAAGTGCATGCATTACTAGGTCAGAGCTTTTTAGATGGTCAGTGTAAATTCTCCTTTTCTGTAGATAGGAGCTGGGAATGTATATTTGGAGCTGTGCTAGCTTATCATAGACATTTTTTGGAGGGCAGGGACATCTTGAGATAAAGCTGAACGATTTCAGGATACATTTTAATGTGAAAACCTTTATTATGAAAATAGTCAAGAGTTAAAATATTCCTGTTTGCCTTCCTGATGTTTATTTTGCAACATTTAAAGAGGCGCTGATATCAGGTATGTCGCGGTTTTAAACATTTTAATTTTTTTTTTATTTAGTTTGAGTAAGTTGTGGTCTAACTCAAGAAGGATTTGTAGCAGGGTCTCTCAAAGTCATGGGTCACTTGTTCTGTTAAAGTTTCAGAGAGGACAGTTTTCAATATGAGGAGCCTAAGGAAACCTGTGATTCACATAATTAATTAGGGCGCCAATTAAGGCACCAAGTATATGTCGTATGTGAGAAGGATTTCAGAAAAAGAACAGCGAGCTGCAAGTAAAGCACGGGAGATATTACTGCAGAACAGTTTTGGCAGTGTAATGTCGAAATAAACTGCCAGACCCTTAGTATCTTCACGTTTCTTCTTCACAAAGTCACTACATTAAATGCATTTTAAAGAAGTACATACCAGCACACAGTGTAACACGTCTGTTATTTATACATCTGTTTTCCCAGGAGAACAGCATAATATTATGCGGGAAGAATATCGTCTCATACTAGCCAACCACAATGTCTAATTGTAATTCAATATGGGTATTCCCGCCCCTATATTTGGCAACTGACACTCTCCGGAGAAAGTAATTAAGATATTGCATTTGGCACAAAACCAGGCCACGTGATTTGAATTAAACACATTGCTGATAGAATTGCCCTGACTGCACTTCTAGTGCAAAACTGATTGTAAAGTTTAATTTATGCACCAACCAAAATGGAAGACAGGTTGGTACTGCATTAAATCTGGATACATTCAAGACATACACACTTGTTGTTCATGTTCCGACCATTTGCGTAATGCAAAGCGATGCCCCACCCTTCCCACCGTAGAATGTGAAGAGGGGATCCCGTAGTCTCCAATATCTTACAGTGGGCTTCATATGGCTCCCAAAGGACTGAGGGTTCCCTGAAGCTTTTCCCCACACCTCCGGAGGGGCTGCAGGTACCTGCGTTAAGCCCCTGGTTCTGGCTGACTGAGCCAGGTGAGCTTCCTAAACCTCACTGGGGATTCTGGGCAATAGCAAGTCAGTGTAGAAAGCAAGCACCACTCTGGGATGATGCTCTAAGGGGCAGATTTATGAAGGCCTTGCGCCGCCGGTGCGTCACTTTTTCCCATGTTAAAAATGACGCACCGGCGGCGCAAGGCCTTCATAAATCTGCCCCTAAGTGTCTGATATCGGGGGGTTGGCAGGCTTTCAGCCTGCAACCTTACACTATATGAGCTGTCCATGCTATCATTTTGTTGCAACGTGTTTTAGAATTCATTCTGGCTCTATCTGATTTTGAGGCTGACAAACATATACATTTTAGGGGAGGGCTTACAGTTCCTAAAATAAAACCTTCAAGCTGAAAAAGTAAGATACCTTTAGCGCGCAATCCCTTGGACTATTTTCCTAGTGCATGCCTCTGTATTGTGAGCACACACTGGGTAAAAAGAGATTTTTAATTTCCAAGTGGCACGCTTCCGTGCAAATAATAGATAGCCCCAGTTTAAATGTTTGGCAATTGAGGAACATGCCCTCGGTATTAGAAATTAATCACGGCTCCTTGTATTACAATAAACCGCGACCTCTACACCATAAATAGTGGATAGTTTCTCAAGGATTGAAATGGGAAGGCAAGTGGTGTTTTCTTTCTTTTGTTTGACTGACTCAACAGGAATACTAAAAATCATGTTGTAAATTATTACCTCATTTTTTGGCACTGATGCGGTTGTTTACAGCTGTGCCCTGAATCTCATATGCTATATAGTTGAGTATTTTGCGTTGTTCATGAGCACACTATTATTCAGTTGGATGTTTCTGCAAAGGGAATGAATACGGTATACTTCGTCATATCATCATGTGCGTTGTTGGTCTTCTCACCCCACATGCTTGTGCCTTTCACCCTCTGAAGTCAGCAGGAGTTAAACTGTTTCTTGCCTGAGGCGTTACTTCTCAAGTTTAGCTTTTCTGTTTTGTATTGGCTGAATATGTAGTCCATAATGTAGACTTGTGTTATATGAACAAGGGATGTCACACACTATAAGTTATGTAATAAAACTCAGGTTAACTCCTGTGATGCTAACAGGGTCAATAATTTGTGATGCAACGTCCTGTGATGTGAAAGGGGCAGAGCTGTTGTGAAAGTTTGATAGGTATGGAATAGTGTGCACCAAGATAATGGGAGAATAATACTAGTGTCATTCAAAGAACATTCAACATTTGTTTCAGACCTTTTTTGAGAGCCATTGGCAAGCACTGACATAAAGGTGGATTTCAGAGTCTCACGAGTAGGGATGATAATTTTCTCAACCAGATCAATTTTATTTTGGCTTACACAATCACACGTGCTATATGGCATGAACCATGCAGGTTTTAGTGTATACATGTGAATTTAAGAGAAGGCATAATTTGCAGTTGCTGGAAAGTGCAATATTAGTAGTGGTAAATATGCAGCTACTACTTGAATAAGGCCAATAACACAGAATAGGTCTCAGAAAATTATTCCCATGCTCAACCCTTGGTAGCTTGGCTGTGAGCAGGAAGGCTTAACTTCAGAGACAGGTATGTAAATCATTCAAAAACACCAATTCAGTAAATAATTAAGACAGAAAAACACAATAAAATCCAACATCAATTTATAAAAATAGGAAATATTTTTATATTTAAAATGACACCAAAACGAAGAAAATCCAATTAAGGGACTGTAGATATGAATTTTCAATGATTTAGCACTATATAGGTCCTAGAAACTCCTATTGGGAGATCTGGTCGGGTTAGTCAGGGGAAAAGTCAAAGTTTCAGGCCAACCGCAAACGAGCCCTGCATGGCTTCCCCTCAAGGTAGGCAACGGTCAAAGTTTTTACCTTCTGACTTAGAAACTTTCCTGGAGCTTTTTCTGCCGGGGCCCCTTGATGTTCTCGACCAGTCCAGATTCAACGAGGGTTCACAGGCTTTCCATTAATTGAGCTCCCAGTCAAACTATGGAAGTCGGACCTCCAGAGCTTTCCAGCGGGACAAACCAGGGATCCAGGCTGGCTCGCAGTTGAAAATGAGCAGCTTGACTCTCACAGTTGGAGCCGGACAAGTCTTTGAAATTAGAAACTTTTATGGAGTTTTTTTTCCTGTGGTCCCTTGATGCTCTTCACCAGGCCGTGATTGGTTAGGGTTCATCGGCTTGGTTTGTATGAACTCACAGTCAAACTCTGGAAGTCAGACCTCCAAATCTTTTCAGCAGGAGGCACCTGGAGGGCAGGCCGGCTCGTGGTTGAGGCAGGCCAGGTTGGTTATATGATGTTACAACGCATTCCGTTGCAACACATGCCTTTTCCACGCATGCGTTACAACGGAATGCCTTTACCATGCATATGGTTTACCACGAAAATGCCTTTACCACGCGTAGTTTAACAACGTTTTTTGTTGTTTAACTATGCATGATATTTGCCTTTTCATGGTAAACCGACTGCATGATTGAATATTCAAATCTATATATGTTTTTTTAATTTTGCCTAACCTAATAAAATATTATAATTAAGAAATATACTTACATTTTCTTTCGACGGTATTCTCCTTCTTCTAACTCCTTAAGTGGTCCTTTCTCTATTTTTGATGCAGTACGTAGACGCACGTACGTAATCACGTCTGTTAGGGAGGCTCTTTCCATGAAGGTCAGAGGCACAGAAGAGCGTGTTTAAGGTACGTTTTCTTTCTTTTTTTTTTTTTTAAACCCTCTCGTTTTCGATTTTTCTGGGGGGGAGACCCCACCCCCAGTCCCCCCTTTTTTTTAACCTTTAACTCACATTCCTTTACTACGTATTTCGTAGTATAGGAATGCGTGGTAAAGGTTATAGTGGTAACCACGCATGCGTTATAAAGCATGCGTGGTTAGTGCATTCGTGGAAACGGCTTCGTTGTAGTGGCTGTTTCCTGGCCAGGTTGAGTCGGTCCACTTATCAAGCTTTTTATCAAAGTTGCTCCAAAGTTCTCCAATCTACAGGTACTTCTTCCTGAAGTTCCTTTTGGGGCCCCAAAGTGTCTAATACACAATTCAATGGTCTGTAATCTCCGAGATGGTCCTTGAAAGTTTGGGACTTCAGGTTCTCACAATCCACTTGCGCAAAACCCTTACACATCCACGGGATGCAGTCCAGGCTTGGGAATCATGGTGGTGATGGTCCAGGTGAGCTTTGTTAACCTGTAGCTTGAAGGGATTCCACTCTTTATGCCTATTGAAGCAAGTTTGGTCCCCAGGGCTGTAATTCCAGAATGTGCTGCCGTCATGGTCAGTCAGAGTGCAGGGCCTGGTTGGTGCAAATCAAACTTTCAGCATGGATCCTTGTTCTTCTTTTGTTTCATGCAGCAGATCTGTGAGGCTCTGCCCCTCTCAGGTATATATTCAGTGTTCTCTTGGGTTAAGCAGGAGGGCACTACTTTCCAATGAGGTGCAGGGCAACACCCCAGAGCATGACCATTTCCTCAAAAGTATGGCCCACTCCCAGAAAGCCCTATTCTTCCAAAATTCAATATGTCTGAAGTCTCAGCAGAGAAGTAAGAGCTAGCTAAACCAACCCCCTGGATGGCTCATCACCATATCTCTTACCCTACATCTGCAAATTCCTTCCTTAAGCCTGTCGTATGGCTGGGCTCACAGTAGAATAAGGTAGATGGATCTGGCTGTCTCTGCCTGTCCCCTTTTAACTATGAAGCTGATGCTTTACAACCACTCCCACCAGTTCTGGCATTCCTGTGGAGCAGGGTTTTCTTATAAGAGGTAGCCTTTTCTCCCTGGGTGCCTCTTCATCAAAGCAGTCTGGCTAATCCACTTAACTCTAACCAATCAGGGCAGATGACTGGAATTCTGAATTTTGGCTTACAGACAAGAAAGTCTTATAACTTATTTTCAATACATTTTAGGAGAACTTCAACAACAGAATATTGTTGGATTTATCAATACCTTTCCTCTAAGTCCTTCTATGGTATTTTCAGTTGTCCCATGTAGTAGTTATGAATTCATCGACTATTGCAATGGTAACCTATGTGGCTGGGGATCTACAATGGGGAAAATGAAATGTCCAATTTCTCCAACACCAGGGCCTGTAAAACTGCTTTTATAAGAACCCTGCTTATAAATGCATGCCCCACCCCTGGGACAACGAGGGGAGACTTTAAGGTTTAAGCAATTCAGTCTATAGAACTCTATGGAAGCATTAATTTTAGGACAAAATAACTTTGATGCATCAAAATCCAAGTTGAAAAACAGCCGCAAAGGAGGGAAGCATCAGAAAGCACAAGCAATGTGTTGATTCTTGAGTCCCAGGAGAATGGCGGTGTCAGTTCTGCAAGTGTTATGTTGATTCCTTACTTTAAGGAGAAACGATGCTTCGATTTCCAGAGGCAGTTCCTTACTGTTGGGCGATACAGTGGAAATTTGGTACACAGGTGGGATACGTTGAAAATCCAGGTGCGCTGGATCGATGCATCGGTGAAACGGGTGCTGCTTAATTTCTTCCATCCCCAGGCAGGTGATGCATTGATTCGACAGGGCCTGGTATGAAGTCTGAGGGGGGGTCTAGGACGTTGGAGACATGGTGTTCTCGACCTGGGCTTTGGCAATTCGTCTAGCCGTGAGCAGGCGACTCTTCAGTTCTTTAGCATTGTCATGGCAATGCATTTGTTTTTCAACTCCAAGCTGCTTGCTATTGGAAAAACAGCGCTGTAGGGCAATGCATGGATTTTCAGTTTTTGAAGCAGCAAAACCACCTCCAAGGGCCCAGAACTAGAGTCGGCACCACTTGGCAGGTCAGAACTCTCAGAGGTGGAGTCCAGGGGAGTGCAGATGAAGTATTTGACGGCCCTGGAACTTCCAACAAAAGGCACACCCACAGAAGCCCTTTGAGAAGCAGCAAAGCAGGATTCTAGAAAGCAAAGTCCAGGTCTTTCACTGCTCACAGACAGACCAACCCAGAAAAACAACACAGCAAAGTGGCACCTCTCAAGAGTTCTTCAGCTCTTCTTCTTGGCAGAGTCCTCAGACCAGAAGTGTTATAAAAAAAGTGGGCTTACTAATACAATACTTATACCACTTTCCGCCTTTGAAGTAGACATACCTCAAAGGACATTCTTTGTAGTGCACAAATATGGCCTTGCCCTGACCTGACTCCAAACACAGTACATGGGGGTAGAGCCAGCATTGTGAGAGGACAAGCAAAGCCTTATTCAGATGCCAGTGACAACTCCTCCCACCATTCTAGCTCCGGAAGGCTAATCAGCCTGGTGATTGGCAATGAGGGTATGCACAGCACACCTCAGCTCCCTTTGTGTGACTGTCTAGAGTGAATGCACAAACAGCCCAACTGTCAGTCTAAACCAACTGTGGATTCCACAGGCAGGAAGAGGCACACAATGGTGAAGCAAGACAAAACCCATTTTCTTAAAAGGGCATTTTTGAACACACAATTCAAAAACCACCTTCGCAGAAAGTCCAAATCTCTATCTCTTCCCAATTGAAAGTTACACTTATAAAATGTTATGGGAGAGATAGTCCTTGCAATAGCGAAAAGCAAAATTAGTAGTATTTCACTGTTAGAAATTGAGTTTCTGGTTGGCTAGGGTATACACCTAAGCCAGGCAGAACACACCACTCTAGTCAGGGTAAGGGATTTAGACACCTAAGATAACTCCTGGTCACCCCCTTGGTAGCTTGGCAGAGCAGTCAGGCTTATCCCAGATACAACATGTGAAGAGTTTGAGCAACACACGCACACACCAGTGACACACTTGGCACACCACCAAAGAGACGGCACACAAGGATATATTAAAAAGATCCTTTGTATTATTTACACCTAACACTCATTAGGCCATAAATCACTGTGTAGCATGTAAAACACAGTAGACCACAGAACATAAATCACTGCACCAATAGACGCTTGTTATAAAGAAGGCATATAACACATCAGACCGCAATCACAAAAAAATACTGGGCCACTAGGCACTTGTCAAGAAAAATGCCTTAACCCTAAATAATCATCACTTGCCATAAGGCAATGGTCATAATTTCACATGTGGTACACTGCAGTAAATATTTATATATAGCACCAGTCATAACATCACCTATAGTTCAAGGAAGTGAATCATTGTAAATCATTTTAGGTGTTACCTGTCATGAACATACCAGTTAGGCCAGATGTCCATTTGTATTATGCTTGGAACACCTTAGGAAATAACTAAAAGACATGTCCCACACCACCTTACACCATCACTGGACATGTTATGCAGTTCCTCACTCCTAAATTCTAGTCGGGGAGGCCTCAGTCGAGGGCATTCCCGGAATGCCCCTCTAGACAACAAATAACCCTTTTTACTGGGGGCAGAGCTCTGTATGTTGTGGTCTGCGACCTTCACAGAGCTTCTAGGACTCTGGGTACTTCACATGGGGCCAGTACGCTGTGTGTCTGGCCCTGCCCCTGCCTAGCGTTTGGTTCCTGAGGGACAGTGGGTGGACAGCGCTTCCCTCCTTCAATCACCCCGACTGCAGAAGTACTAGGTATGTTGAGTGCATCAACTTCTTCATATTGCCTAAGTAGCGCGGCGGGGAGAGAAGTTCAGTGACTTGTCCCATGTGAGAGTAGAGGGAAAGAGCCAGGCGCCGGCTCTCAAGGTGACACACTGGCTGCATTACTTTTTTTTATATATGGCCCGAGTTCTACAGGAGGTGCATATTGCTTTGCACTCATAATCAATCACTGATTGTTTGCCCATCTATTTTCATATGGGACCGATTGTGTAGGACACTCAATCAATCAATCAGCGGTTTGTTAAGCATGCTACTCACCCGTGAGGTTCTCTAGGTGCTGAGGGGGGGGGGTTCGCAACTCTGTTAGCCAAAGAGCCAGGTCTTGAGGGCCTTCCTTTAGTGCCGGGACACCCCGGTTGGGGTAGCTGTGCACTTAATAAATGCCTATTATTAATATTATTCCTTAATGTGTTCTGGGAGGGGGCGAGTCTGATGTCTGCCGGGAGCTCATTCCAGGTTTTGACCTCAATGTGAGAGAAGGATCTTCCATCTGTGGATGCGTGGGGTTTGAGACAGTGCAAGGTTGGAAGATCGGAGGTTCTTTTTCAGTACGTTGAACTTGATTCTCTTGTTGAGGTATTTGGGTCCAGTGTTGTGCAGTCATTTGTAGGCGTGGGTGAGGACTATGAAGGTGACTCTTTTATCCACGGGGAGCCAGTGGAACGTTCAAAGGTGTTGGCTGATGTGTTCGTGCCAGGGGGATGCCGAGGACGAGTCGGGCGGCGGTATTCTGTATTGTCTGGAGTTTCCGGAGTAGGGACTTATTCATGCCGGCTATGTGCACTTCCATATTCTAGTCTGCTGGTGATAAGTGCGTGGGAGACTGTCTTCCTTGACTCCTGGGGGATCCATTTAAAGGTCTTGGGGAGGATATTGAGGGTGTTGAAGCAGCTGGAGGTGACGGCGTTGATCTGTTGGTTCATGGTGAGGGATGAGTCGAGTACGATGCCAAGGTTTTTGGTGTTTTCCGAGGGGGTAGGTGGGCTTCTGAGGGCTGTCGGCCACCAGGTGTTGTCTCATGCTGAAGGGGTGCTTCTGTTTTCTCAGCGTTGAGCTTGTGGCAGCTGTTGGTCATACAGACGGAGACCTCCTGCATTCCTTACTGGAAGTTGAGTCTGGAGGTGGTGGGGTCTTTGGAGAGGGAGAGAATGAGCTGGGTATCGTCAGCGTAGGAGACGATGCTGAAGCCGTGTTGTCAGATGATGGCGGCGAAGGGGGCCATGTAGATGTTGAAGAGGGTCGGGCTCAGCGATGATCCCTGTTGGACTCCGAAGGTGATTTCTAATTCTTTGGCTTCTTTCGGTGAGGAATGATCAGATCCAGTCTAGGGCTGTTCCTTGTATGCCGGTGTCATGTAGTCTGGCGATGAGTGTGCGGTGGGAGATGGTATTCAAGGCTGCTGATAGGTCAAGTAGGAGGAGGGCTGCGGAGTGGCATTGGTCCAGGAGGGTGCAGATGTCATCTGTGGCGGTGAGTAGGGCGGTCTCTGTACTGTGGTTGCTTCGGAATCCAGATTGTGATGGGTCAAGGATGGCATTTTCTTAGAGGAATCGTGTCAGTTCCTGGGACAATAATTCTTGAGGTCGGTGGGTCAGCTGTCAGCTTCTTGAGCAGGGGCCAGACTTCTGCGCGTTTCCAATCATCTGGGAAGGTGCCTGTTTCGAGGGTGGTGTTGATGGTGCGTTGTAGTTTGGGTGTGATGGCGGTGGTGGCTCTGTGGTGGATGTATGGGGTGCAGGGGTCGGTGGGGGTCCCTGAGTGGATGCCTTTCATGGTTGAGGTGGTGTCTTCAATTGTGATCGGTGTCCAGGTGGAGATCGTGGGCTGGCCGGTGCGTCTGAGGAGCGGGCCGGCTGTGGTGTCAGGTGGAAGATTGATGAAGTTGTTGTAGTGGTTTTTGATCTTGAGGTGGAAGTATGTTCCAAGCTTGTCGCAGAGGTCTTGGGATGCGGTGATGTCTGTGGCTTCGCTGCGAGGGTTAGTGAAGTCCTGGATGACAGTGAAGAGTTTCTTGAGTTGGCGAGGATTTTTGTGTTGATGAAGGTCCTCTTGGTGGTTCAGAAATGGTTGTGGTAGTCTGTGATGGCATCCTTGTAGGTGGAGTGGTTTTCGGGTGTCTTGGTGTTTCTCAAGTTCTTCTCCAGGCACCTGCAGGTGCGTCTGGCTTCTTGGACATCACTCATGAACCAGGCGGCTTTCCTGGGGCGCTGTTTGTCGTGGTTGCGTAGAGGGGCAAGCTTGCCTGCGCAGTTGGAGATCCAGGTGTGGAGTTCTCTGGCTGTGATGTTGGCGTCGGATGCAGAAGTGAGGTCTTTATGGGTGAGGGCGAGTTGAGTTGGTCATCGGTGACCTTGCCCCAGTTCCTTCGTGGAGGGCGTGGGGCTGGTTTGGGTGCCCTGGGTATGTCGACGGTGAAATGTACGCAGTAGTGCTCTGTCCATGGGGGTTGAGTTGTGTGGCTGTAGTGAACGCTGTTCCCTGCTGTGAAGATGGGGTCGAGGGCGTGTCCTGCCCTGTGGGTTGGTGTGGAGACAAGATGGTTGAGTCCGATATTGGTGAGGTTGTCAAGAAGGGTGGTGGAATTGGGGTTGCTGGCATTGTCGCGGTGGAAGTTTAGGTCTCTGATGAGTATGTAGTTCTTTATGGTGATGGCGTGGGATGATCTTGTGGGCGAAGGCGAGGCCTCCTCCCTGCTGGTTGGGGCAGCACTTCCTGGAAGGTGGTGCTGATGACGAGTGCGGAGGAGGCATTGGTCCAGGTCTCCGTGAGGAAGGCGATGTCGGGCAAAGGCAGTCGAGCAGATTCCATATCTCCATAGTGTGTTTTTGTACGGCGCACACATTGAGGAAGATGCATCTTAGGGTGTCACCAGTGTTCGCTTTTGCGATGTTGGAGGTCGGGGGTGGTGGTGAAGGTCTCGCAGCAGCAGAGGCACAAGAACTGTCCTTGGGTCGGGTTTGGCGTAGCCTGTTGGCAGTTGCTGAGTCTTCCGGGGTTGAGTGTGCTGAGGGCGGCTGTGTTGTATCAATGGGTGGAACGAGATGCAGGGTCCCTGAAGCTGGTCGCGGTTGGGTCACGGATGGGAGCAGACGGGCTTGCCTTGAGCGCAGCTTCGGCACTCCAGCTGCGCACCCACTGCGCGCGACCGCACAGCGGTCACCATTGAGAAGGGGAGGGGGAGGGATGATCAGCTTGCAGGCGGGAATGGCAAGAACAAAGGGGAGGGGCAACAGGGGCAGCAGCGGCGGGAGTGGGGAGCGGGAGAAAACAACGGGTACAGAAAAAAGGTACAAGGGGATAAAAGACAGCTACAATCACAATTACTGCCTATACAGTTACCTAAAACAAACAATCAAGCGCAACAATTATAAAATACATAACAATCTCAAACAATCAGGCACAAGACAGGCAGGAGACAGCAACGGGCGACACACGGGGCCTGCAGCGGCCAGGAACACCTCGCAGAAGGGGCCAGAGGGCTCAGCAGCAGGGAAAGTAGAGCGGAGCTGCTGGGAAGAGAGCAGGCCAGTGACCGAAGGACAGCAGCCTTTTCTTGCGCTCCCCCGCAGCGGCCGCCATTAAGAAGGGGAGGGGGAGGGACAATCAGCTGGAGGCGCGAACGGTGAGAACAGGGTAGAGGGGCCGCAGGGGCAGCAGCGGTGGGAGTGGGGAGCGGGAGAACACAACGGGCACAGAAAAAAAGATACAAGGGGAAAAACAGACAGCTACAATTACAGTTACAGCCTATACAGTTACCTAAAACGAACAATCAAGCACAACAATTATAAAATAGATACCAATCACAAACAATCAGGCGCAAGACAGGCAGGAGACCTGCAGCGGCCTGGAAATCCTCACAGAAGGGGCCAGAGGGCTCAGCGGCAGGGAAAGTAGAGCGGAGCTGCTGGGGAGAGAGCAGGCCAGTGCACAGGGCATATATCTCTTTCGCCATCCCTTTCCTTAAGGGTTATTTTGTTTTAGA
The DNA here is from genome assembly GCF_964261635.1 of Lissotriton helveticus. Taxonomy (NCBI): domain Eukaryota; kingdom Metazoa; phylum Chordata; class Amphibia; order Caudata; family Salamandridae; genus Lissotriton; species Lissotriton helveticus. The sequence goes on from NC_136069.1 coordinate 513,895,143, forward strand.
GACTGAAAAGATCATCCACATAGATTTTACTAAAAAATTACCACATTACAAAACAAGTCATCTTCACTGTTTTTTAGGTCTCGCGACCTATCGATGCGCGCAAGCGCATCGAGCGGAGCGAGAATTCAAGTAGCCAAAATCCTCATGAAACCACCAGCTTTTTGCTGGCGTTTTCATGAAGTTCACGTGAACCACGTGATAAAACACGAACGCGCATCAGCCTCCCTCCCTCCTAATTGCATTTGCCGCACAGCACATCAAAGGGCTTCGCCCAGCGTGCGCTCTGCGGCTTCTTGGCTTCTCCTCCCCTAATTACTCATTTTCGCCGCTCTCCCCACTCGGACCCCTCCCCTGCCCGCCGTGTCGCATTTCTCCTCCCCCCTCCCCTTCTCTGCCTTCCTTCAAAACCTCCTTTCCAACTTTCTTTGCTCTTTGTTTAGTGAACATTTTCTCCATAAAAAAACTGCACTCGGTCCAATCCGTGCCTATTGTCTGCTGAACATGGCCGAGAGCAGCTCGAAAACCCTTCCTGTGTGCAAACAAGGCAGGTGCTGTAAGTGTTGTATATCACCCCATCCGGTGTATAGTTTCTCCTCTTCTCTCCTTTGCCCTTCCGTTTCTTCCCTTCTTTTGTACGGGCAGCGCTTTAATTCAGGGTTATGGTGTCAGTCAACTACGGAGTCGGGCCCCCTCCCCTGCCCGCCGTGTCGCATTTCTCCTCCCCCCTCCCCTTCTCTGCCTTCCTTCAAAACCTCCTTTCCAACTTTCTTTGCTCTTTGTTTAGTGAACATTTTCTCCATAAAAAAACTGCACTCGTTCCAATCCGTGCCTATTGTCTGCTGAACATGGCCGAGAGCAGCTCGAAAACCCTTCCTGTGTGCAAACAAGGCAGGTGCTGTAAGTGTTGTATATCATCCCATACGGTGTATAGTTTCTCCTCTTCTCTCCTTTGCCCTTCCGTTTCTTCCCTTCTTTTGTACGGGCAGCGCTTTAATTCAGGGTTATGGTGGCAGTCAACTACGGAGTCGGGCCCCCTCCCCTGCCCGCCGTGTCGCATTTCTCCTCCCCCCTCCCCTTCTCTGCCTTCCTTCAAAACCTCCTTTCCAACTTTCTTTGCTCTTTGTTTAGTGAACATTTTCTCCATAAACAAGCATTGGCATTGCCAATAGGTCTCGCTTGTGGGACCTTATAAGTATTTAGTTTTGCAGCACAATATCCTTGTTGCATCCTTTACATCCTTGTGCTTATGACGAGTGCGGAGGAGGCATTGGTCCAGGTCTCCGTGAGGAAGGCGATGTCGGGCAAAGGCAGTCGAGCAGATTCCATATCTCCATAGTGTGTTTTTGTACGGCGCACACATTGAGGAAGATGCATCTTAGGGTGTCACCAGTGTTCGCTTTTGCGATGTTGGAGGTCGGGGGTGGTGGTGAAGGTCTCGCAGCAGCAGAGGCACAAGAACTGTCCTTGGGTCGGGTTTGGCGTGGCCTGTTGGCAGTTGCTGAGTCTTCCGGGGTTGAGTGTGCTGAGGGCGGCTGTGTTGTATCAGTGGGTGGAACGAGATGCAGGGTCCCTGAAGCTGGTCGCGGTTGGGTCACGGATGGGAGCAGACGGGCTTGCCTTGAGCGCAGCTTCGGCACTCCAGCTGCGCACCCACTGCGCGCGACCGCACAGCGGTCACCATTGAGAAGGGGAGGGGGAGGGATGATCAGCTTGGAGGCGGGAATGACAAGAACAAAGGGGAGGGGCAACAGGGGCAGCAGCGGCGGGAGTGGGGAGCGGGAGAAAACAACGGGTACAGAAAAAAGGTACAAGGGGATAAAAGACAGCTACAATTACAATTACAGCCTATACAGTTACCTAAAACGAACAATCAAGCGCAACAGTTATAAAATACATAACAATCTCGAACAATCAGGCACAAGACAGGAAGGAGACAGCAACGGGCGACACACGGGGCCTGCAGCGGCCAGGAACACCTCGCAGAAGGGGCCAGAGGGCTCAGCAGCAGGGAAAGTAGAGCGGAGCTGCTGGGAAGAGAGCAGGCCAGTGACCGAAGGACAGCAGCCTTTTCTTGCGCTCCCCCGCAGCGGCCGCCATTAAGAAGGGGAGGGGGGAGGGACAATCAGCTGGAGGCGCGAACGGTGAGAACAGGGTAGAGGGGCCGCAGGGGCAGCAGCGGTGGGAGTGGGGAGCGGGAGAACACAACGGGCACAGAAAAAAAGATACAAGGGGAAAAACAGACAGCTACAATTACAGTTACAGCCTATACAGCTACCTAAAACGAACAATTAAGCACAACAATTATAAAATAGATACCAATCACAAACAATCAGGCGCAAGACAGGCAGGAGACCTGCAGCGGCCTGGAAATCCTCACAGAAGGGGCCAGAGGGCTCAGCGGCAGGGAAAGTAGAGCGGAGCTGCTGGGGAGAGAGCAGGCCAGTGCACAGGGCATATATCTCTTTCGCCATCCCCTTCCTTAAGGGTTATTTTGTTTTAGAGACTGAAAAGATCATCCACATAGATTTTACTAAAAAATTAACACATTACAAAACAAGTCATCTTCACTGTTTTTTTCTTTTGTGCTGCATACAATATTTTCATATAGAATCCATATAAAATACGTACCGTGTGCATCTCATCATACAACACAAATATTTTCAAACACCTTCAACACAACTTAATTAGAAAAAAATCCGACTCGTATGAATCATCACTGGAAAGGTGTTTACCAGAAAATGTCATGCTGCTCTTTAGTCCCCAATGTACACTTTTTCTGTCACCTCTAATTTCAGAAGTCCGTTTCCTGCAGTGTTGGTTGAAGTATTGTGTCGACCTTCAAAGCACTTATTTTCTCTTCTTGTGTTAGAATATGAGCGATTTTAGCAGTGAAATGATTTGCAAAACTGAAGAGCAGAGGACGAGAGCACATGGCCATTACTATGTTCAATGTTCTATTAATAAAAGAAGCTTATTTGAAATATTTGTAATACGCCGTTTATTATTTTGATGGAATTTGTACAAGGCTCCCATTTCACACAATTTTAAAACAGATTTGTTTTTGCAAGGACAACTGTGACGCACAATGGCTGTAACTGCTTTTTGTGACGAACATATACATTTCAGGGGAGGGCATATATTACCTGCAGGCTGAAAAACTGAGATCTTTCGCGCGTAACAATGCATTTGACACACAATCTGAATTTTAAAGTACATGTCAATGCAGTCCTTTCTGAATACATGGCACCATTAAATTACTGAATGTTATGAAATACTGCATATTTAAATAAATATATAACCATTTTTACATTTCCTTTGTCCTTTCTCTAAGCATCCACTATACAGATATTTGGGTGGTCGCTATTGGACAAGAAAATATAGTTCAAATTAATTGTGATAATTGTTTTGGAGATGCACTTCAGCACAAATTGGTGCCAATAATAAAGATGAAATGGGCTGGCTTGGAGTATGCAGAAGTTGAGATTCTTGCACCTCAGTCTTGGTGTATAATCATTAAATAACCCCGCCATTGGTTGTATGGACCTGCGTTCTTCGACAAGAAGACATGAGAAGGAGCAATCATCACTAAACAATCAATAGCATCTGTAAAGCGCAACACTGTCACTAGTGAGGGGGGTGTAGAGAGCTGGAGGGGAAGGTTGTTTCAGGTCTTGGCAGAGATGTAGGAGATGGAGCAGCCACTGCTGGGCGAGTGAGAAGGAGAGCAGGTGTCTACACGGTTGGTGGAAGGTCAGTTAATGGTTGATGTAGGCAGGTCCTAGGGCGTGAACGGCTTTGTAGGTATGTACAGGGATCTTGAACTGGCAATTCTTCTGAATGGGGAGCCAGTGGATGTCTCTTAGGTGGGGGCGATATGGGTTTGTTTGGGGAGGTCCGAATCTGGCTGTGGCATTCTATATGGTCTGGAGTCTTCTGAGGAGCTGGGTGGAGATGCCGGCGAAGAGGAAGCTGGAGACAAGGGCCTAAGTGACAGTCTTTCTGGTGTTGGTTGGGATCCATCTGAAGATCCTGCGGAGCTTGGGAAGTGTGTGGAAGCAGGAGTAGAATACTGCGTTGACCTGTCATTTCATAGTCAGTTGGCTGTTCAGGATGATGCTGATGTTGCGCTCATGGTCCATCAGTGTGGGTGTATTTCCGAGTTCTGCAGGCCACCAGCTATTGTCCCATGTAGAAGTGTTTTTCATGAAAATCAGTGCTTCATTTTTGTCGGAGTTGAGTAGGAGGCATCCATTTGACTTTGTTGGGCATTGCATTGCAAAAGTTGGTTTTGGCATTGGAGGGGTCTGCGGTGTGCAAGAGACTCAGTTGAGTGTCATCTGTGTAGGAGTGTATGTTGAGTCCATGGGATCTGACGACGTCTGTGAGGGGGGTCATGTAGATGTTGAACAGGGTGGGGCTGAGGGATGATCCTTGTGGTATGGTGCATATGACGTTTTTGGGTAGAGATGAAGGGACGTGGTTGGTGCTCTGTGTGTGTCCTGTAAGGAAGGAGGCAATCCACTCGAGGGCATCCTGCTGTATGCCTATCTTTTAGTGTCTGTTGATGAGGATGTTGAACACCACAGAGAGGTCTAGGAGGTCAGGGCCATAATTGCTCTGCAGGCTCAGTGCTGTGTTTGGCACAGAATCCTGACAATGTGGCGTCCAGTATGTGGTTTAGTTCCAGGGATCCAGTGAGCTGCTGGTTTATGGTTTTCTCAAAGACTTTGGCTAAAAGGGAAGCAGGGAGATCAAATGATAATTTTTTATATTGCTGATGTTGGTAGAGACTTTCTTCAGGACGGGTCTGGGTTCCCACCTGTCTGGATAGGTTTCTGTGGAGATGTAGGTGTTGATGATGCTGGTGAGTTGTGTGCTTATTGTTTCATTGTAAAGCTGTAGAGATGGTGGGGGCAGGGGGTGGTGGGCACCGTGGAGTGGATGGAAGACATGATGGCTGAGGTGGTCAGAGTGCTGAACGTAGACCAGGAGGTAGTGGTTTGGCTGATGTTCGCTGTTTGATTGAGGTCATTGGGGTTGAGGGTGGTGGGTTGGAGGGTGAAATTGTTGTAGATGCTGGGGATCTTGCTGTAGAAGTAGTCTGAGAGGGTGTCGCAGGGTTCTTGGATGGGGTGAATGATGTTCTCTATGGCTGTTGCGTTAGAGAATTATTTGACTATTTTGAAGAGTTCCTTTGTATGGTTGGCCACATAGTTGATGCGGGTGGTTATGGCTGCTTTCTGGGCTTCCTTGATGTGCCAGTGATATTTGCTGAGGTTGTTTTGTGAGCTGCTCTGTGGGCGGGGTTTTTAGTGGTAGGCCACAATTTCTCCAGTTGATGGCAGTTACACAGTTACACTTGGTGGTCCTGAATTCTGGAGTTTACCGGCTGGTGTGTTTGGAGGTCGTGTCGAATTTTGCAGGTTTCAGTGGGGTTACCCCATTGGCACTGTTGGTGATCCAGGCAGTGAAGTTCTGGACAGCCTGGTCTAGGTCTGCTGAGGCCTTGGGTGGGGAGGTGGTAAGGGCCTGTGACACCTGGTGATGGTGTTCTGGGTATTGGTGATGGGGAAATCTACAATGGTGTTGTCAATCCAGGTGAGTTCTGTGGTGTGGCTGAATCTGATTCTGTCACTACAGGTGAAAATGGGGTTGAGAGTGTGTACAACTTTGTATGTGGCTTCGGTGACCAGTTGGGTGAGGCTGATGTTATTTAGGTTCCCTAGGAGGGCAATGGATTTGGCATCATTGAGGTCGAAGATGTGGAAGTTAAGGTCTCTGAGAAGGACATTTGTGAGTTGACTGGTGTGGGGGGGGGGGGGTGCGGTTGGGGATGGTGCTCAGGGTCCCGGATGTATGTAGGGAAGGTTGCCTCTTATTGTGGTCTTTGCATCAGTTTGTAGTAGGAAATCGAGGTTTTTCATGGCAGACGTCGGGCCATCGTTGGTTAAGGTGCATCTGATGGTTTCCTTGAAGATGATGCCAATGCCTCCACCTTGTTTGTTGGTGCAGTCTAGATGTATCATCTTGTATCCTTCAGGAGTGGCGGTGATGATGTCAAGGTTAGAGTGGGGATTGAGCTGGATTTTAGTGATACAGCCAATGTCTGTGCAGAGGCTGGTGATCATAGTTCCCTCTAGCATGCATGCTTGTGTGTGTGTGCGCACACAGTCTCTCTCAAGTGTGCACATACTCTCTCAAAGGGCGCACATCACAAAGAGACCACTTTCCAGCCGCATACCTAAATATAACAAATGAGTGCGCCCAAAAAAAATCACTTTGTTGGCGAAGTGCAAGAGCAGTGGCTGCTCTTTTCCAAGGCTGATAAGAAAAGCAGATGTTCTACCACCAGCAAACTGGATTTGAAACATCAGAGAGGTTGCAGCTTCTACACTTGCTGCTTGGGCTGCTGGTGTTCGGGGTCTGCTAGGAAGGCGTAGAGTGTGTTTGGCTAATGGTCAGAGCTGCTGACATTGGAACCTGGAAAAAATGTTCGAATCCTGGCCAGCATACATTTCTAATCTTCTGGTCTGTGTCCCAACTCCAGGTCTCTATGTGAGGATACCAGGTTCAGCAAGTTTGTATTAATTCTGATGGCTCTGGGTGAGGCTCTGTTATCACACTGTAATTTTAGGGCATCAAGATCAGTAAACCAAGAGGCTGCTGTGAATTATAAATAGCTATCTCAAACTGCACTTACAACCTTACCTCCTCTCCCAATAAGACTGAGAGGGGAGAGAGGCCGCGTTAACCACTATAAAAAGTTTGAGAAAACTTTTGCCAAGATGTGCATTTTGAAAATCCATCCATTCTCTCTGGAAAAATCACTTATTATGAGAGCAGCACAGCAGTGGTGGTCCACCGTCTGCCATATCACGAATTTCACCATCGTACCAGTGGTAGACTGCTGGACGCACCAGGGATCAGCGGGAATCGCAGTTCCCTTTGTCTTGCGTGGCAGAGGGGCAATGCAATATGCTGAGTGGGAATGGCAAAGTCTCACTGAGCCTATTACGAGTTCCTCCACCACCAGCCTTTTCATGGCTGTGAGCCTGCCACAAAAAAACTAGCGGCGGGCCAACAATTGGTGTTCCCATTTTGGTGATTTATACTCCCTCCCTTCTAATCAAAATGAGGTAGGGAGAAACCTATCTGATGGAGCATACCGTAGATCAAGTGCTGCGTCCCTGACAGTCCAAATAGATTTGAGAGACTTGTGGAAAAGTACATTTTGCCATGTTCTGTGTCCCTACGTGTCCTCCATCTTATGTTATGTGTGCATGATTAAATATGCATATGTATCCCCCATGTTTGATTAAAGACGCAATTACAGTTGTGTCCATCACTAGTATGCCAGTTTCCAGTTCTCGTGAAAGCTACGAGTATCAGGCCTATGTAAAGTTACGTTGCCACGTTTCTCAGTGTGCACGTTATTTCATTGTAAAGTCCCCGTTTCTAGGCCTCAAAAGGGCCCGGACACCAGATTCAGCTCCTGTCTCCTGAGCCTCGCTGAGGAGCGATACAGCCCCCACCTGTATCCTCGACCCTTCACTTACTTCCTGCCTCACAGTGCCCGGCTCAGCCTGGCTCTGCCTACGAGTCTGCCAAGAGTATGTTATGATTCTAGTTATCAGTCCAGCCCTCCTTCTCTGCATTCCTAAGCTACTGAATCGCATCAATAGTTTCCGTCATTGTCTAGCCTTTACGTCTCCATGTAAGAGAAATACTGCATTTAATGGTCATTTAATATTCTTCATCACGCACTACATGTAGAATAATGCATGCACCATTCTTAGAGTCTGTTAGCCTTTACCCCGATAACTTTTGGATTCTATCAACATGTTCTCTAAACATCAGATACTAGATACTGTTTAGGTACATGTCGCCCTGACTCTCCAGACTTCAGTCTCTGCTCCTAGCACAGAGTTCATAGCCCCCAGCTTCTCCTAGTAACACGTTATTGTCAGTTTGCGCGCACCATTAGGTTAGAGGTCCCGGCTCCTTAGGTAGCCCCCTCCATGTTTCCGCCCCATTTATGACATATTCTGTTACGTTTGCATCACATGTCTATGTATACGCCCCTGTTACACCCACTGCTCCGCCTACTGTAATTCATTGTAATGTAACTGTTTTAGTATATATATTTGTGCACTGTTATTAAATGTTATGCCGATTCTGATCCTGCCCCCGGCAGCGCTGCCATCCTGTTCCCGTGCAGGTTGTCCTGTTCCTGTCCTTTATGCTGTATTAAACCTGTAAACTCCTACTACCTCGAATCTTGACTCTTATTTATTGAGCTATCTGTTATTGCTATGTCCAGTAAAACCTAGATCCGGTATTATTTATTTATATACCACATAATGGCGCCCGAACAGGTACTTGCCCTTTCCCCACGCGCCGGTGAAGCCACGCCGGCCCCCTGACCCTCTGCAGCCGTGACGGAACCATACCGTGCACGTGCAGATATTTCTGCTTCAAGTATCCCTCAGGCCCACGGAGGAGACGGAGGTGGCGGTCCAGCATCCAGACGAGGCGGTGGAGGAACGCGGCGAGTCCCGACCAGAGCCCAAGCCGAGAGTCCAAGGTCCGAGGTATCCGGAGGCCCACCCGTAACAGAAGTCCGAAGTTCGTCCGTCCGGTGTCGAAGCAGTCCAGTCCAGTCCGAGGCCTTCCGTTCTTGCTGCCCGGTGAGTACCATTGCTGGGGTAGTATCTAGACAGGGTCAATCTAATTGACTCTGGTCCGTGGGTTGGTGGTACACAGACCCAAAACGAAGTGTCCACTTCGGTGGATGCGGGTCCTGACGTGTCTCTTTATGAGACCGGTAAGTTTCGTACTGTTTCAGCAGTGCATCTAGTTTCTGTTCTAGTCAGTTCTGTTCTCGAGAAAATTCATGTATTCTGTTTTCAGTATTCCAGGTAGTATTCTGTTCGAACTGTTATTTTAAATATTCTTCATGTATTTTAATGTCGTGGTATGAATGTGAAGTAATTATCGTGTTCATTGTGTATTGTATTGTGTCTAGATTACAGTTCAGTCATGCCCTTATTCTCGAAATTACGTCAGTTAAAAACTAGAAAAGGTCTGCTAGAAGCAGCAGTTCCTGTCCCGCCTAGGGACAGTCCAGGTCATTTTATGTATCAGAAGCATGGCATAAGTGCCATATTATATCTAGATTTATGGGTAGAGTATACCAAAGAGTTAGAGGAAAAGTATAGATGGCCCGTATCAGGTACGTGGGATGCCGAGTGCATCATGAGAGTAGAAGAAGCATTATGGAAAAAGAAAGCCAGACAGTCACAGAAAGATGCCATCGAGTTATGGCGCAAAGAATCTCATAAAAGAACCGAAAAAGAAATCAGAAAGTCAGAACTAAGTAGAGAATCCTTGGAACGAGCCCAGGAAAGGGAACTAATCGAGATAGGTGAACGAGTTAAAACAGAACAGTCAGACAGACAGAGGAATGCCCTTATTAAGGGTATGTATCCTCTTCTTGCCGAGGGCTTGCCAAAAGCGACCCCGGAGGCATCCAGTAATTTTCCGCCACCATTAGTTCCGACCAAGCTACGTCACAAACCGACCGCAGCTGATATTTTCATCTCGTCCTATTTGGACGACACAGTCCCGGAATATGCAAATCCTGTTCCGCCAGTCCCTGTAAATCAGGCAATTCCTGCTCCCCCAGACACCGGGGCACCTCTTGCAGTACCTGCTACGGTACCCCCGGTCCAGCCTACATTACAATTTCCCGCCGCGCTGGTACGAAGAGTATCAGTCGACGATTCCAGTTTAGGGGCCGCAGGAGGAGGTCCTCCTGGTACCCCGCCACCGCACCAACGTAGAACGTTGGCCGAGTTACATGAATGTGCGTTACAGCGTACGCCCAAATTTAAGTCCGTTGCAGAAATCCGACGAGCTCTCACTGAATGCCGCTATGATCCAGTTGCAGGTGATGATAGTACAGTAATATATTCCATCCGTGTAAGACGGGTGACCGGGTATTTAGACACCCTACCAGATATGAAAGGAGATCTAGACAGAATATATCGTTTCATCCGTACAGGGGATGATCCAGAAAGTATTGGCGAAGCCATGTCTCAAAGGAAAGCTGAGATCCAGCTCATGATATTAAAGTTTCTGATTAATTGTCTAATAAGAGAACAAGATTACCCGACTAAAGATCCGGCCGAAATGAAAATCCTGACAAGGTGGAGTGATAATATAGCCGAGGGTAAACACAAGACTATCAGTAGTATAGAGAGTATGTACAAGAAAATTCGTAAGGAAATACTAAAGTTACACGAACAACGTAAAGCAGCACAAGTAAGCGAGAAAGAAAATGACTCTACTGAAGAGGTAGAGGACGAGAATCCCACTAGAATAGCGTATGTAGGAAAATCTAGATTTCCAGATCGCCATTTGCGCCTAGAACACAAGTCAGTTTTACATCATCCAGCACCAGAACAAGGTTCTCTGGAACAAGTATTTCAAGCTACCGATCACATTCTGAAATCACGAATCGGTTACAGTGAGTTAAGTACTATGCATGAACAAGAACTAGCCCGATCAGCAGTCCGATGGATTACTGATTCTACCACTTTTCCAGACGAAATAGTGGCACAAATGTTCCTGAAATTGCCTCCAGCCGAGCAGCGACTGGTGGGTATGTATATGATCCAGCACCTCATTACATTGTATGAGGGTCAACATTCTGATCCAGGTCCGTTACACGATGTCCTGAACGAGTTACTCCAGTATAGATGGAAAGGTTTAGGTACCGATTTAATTAGTGTCATTCTAGAACAGCGCCACAAATATAGTATGTTTTTGAACCCGCATTTTGTTCATGTCTCACCTCCAGAAAGTAAACCGTTTTACATAGACAGACAGAATCCGTTACGAGAAGTACACCCAGTTAGGACAACAGATGGTGAAATGCAACGAGTGTTTGTTTACACTCCGATTACAAAGATGGAACTCTTAGAGATGAAGAAATTAATTCCCTGTCATGACAAAGATCCAGCAGGGTTCCACCGAGAATTAAAAGACATGCTCCGTATGGGAGAATACACGTATCCAGATATAATTAAAATGTTAAAAGTCCTGTTGCCCGCAGGGGTATACGAAAAACTCAAGGAAAAAGATTGGGAGGTGGGAGAGAAAAAGATCGATTGGGCAGTTCTCGAAGCTGAAGATAAGATACGAGTACCAGGTACCGGTCTAGGAGAGAAATGTAAAGAATTACCAGAACTGTTAATACAAGTTTTGCCAAGATTATTAGCCACTAAAAAGGAAGACTGGGATGCAATCTCAGCCTGTAAACAGAAACAAGACGAAGACACTAGTGATTTTTATTCTAGATTCGAGAAATGTTTTAGTATAAACAGTGGCCTCAAGACAAGTAGCGAGTCATACCCTCATCTTTTTGTTACTAAATTAGTCGAGAATTCAAGTCCACAAGTTAAGAATCGAGTTTTGAAAGTCGAAAGTACCTGGCAAGCTAATACCCCGTCCCAGATGTTACAGATGCTTCAATACCACCAGAATAGAATCAGAGAAGAACAAGATCATGAAAGGAAACGTATGAAAGACACGAAAATGAAAGTGCTGGTTGCACAATCTATTCCACAAGACAGTCAGAAGAGGGGTACGAATCAAGCCAGTCATCCTGCAGTTCCCGTTAAAGGGACATGCAATTATTGTAAACAGCCAGGTCATTTTATAAACGAGTGTGCAGTTCTGAAACATAATATAGCTACCGGTAAGACTAAAGAAAGACCACGTCCGCCTAGACAAGAACAAGTTTCACAGACTTCTCAGCCACAGAATGCACAACAGACAGTTCCAGTACCGCAGCCTATTGCTGCAACACAGCATGTTACACAACAGATGTACCAGTATGCACAGTCCGAGTATCCAGAGTATCAGCCATATTCATGAAACAGCCTAGAGAGGGAGGTAGGCTTGCCTCTCATCGAGATTCCTGTAGATCAAGAGGGTCCCTATGTTCATAGTCAAGTATTAGGGAAAGACAGAACGTTTCTGATTGATACAGGGGCAAGTAGGACCACCATTAGTCACGCCGAAGTTCCAGGGGCTCCGCTCTCAGGCTCTAGAAATGTTTCCCTTGGATTTTCAGGAAAGCCTATTATAAACGAGATATCTAAGCCAGTTACTCTAGAAGTAGGTCCATTGTCCCGCACTACTGATCTGTTACTTACGAAGTCATGTCCAGAAAATCTGTTAGGCATTAAGACACTGAAAGAATTAGGTGCAGTCATATGCTGCTCCCCAGAGGGAATACGACTGTTCCTACGTGACTTCAAGGGTCACTATGTATTACGAGATTTTGATCCAAGATTGTCCAATGTTCCGCAGCATTTATGGGCACAAGGTCCTACTGATGTTGGTTATATGCAAATCACACCCCATCGTGTGACTCTCAAGCCAGGTGTAGTGTTACCACGAATCAGACAGTACAGATTGCCACCTGAGGCTGTAGCAGCCTTATCCAAAATTATTGACGAGCTCATCGCTCAAGGAGTAGTTGTAGAAACTGACTCCAATGTATGTAATTCTCCGATCATTCCAGTTATGAAACGTACTGATCCAAATGCACCCCCAGTATATCGATTAGTGATTGACCTTCGAGAACTCAACAAATGTATTATTCCCCAGTACCCAGTTGTCCCAGATATCTCTTCCCTATTGACAGCCATTGATTCTGAAGCCTCATTTTTTTCAGTCATAGACCTCAAGAACGCGTTTTTCAGTGTCCCCATTCATCCAGACAGCCAGTTTCTTTTCGGATTTTGTTTAAATGGAAGGAGCTATATGTTCACACGCGCTCCTCAAGGTTTCACAGAAAGTCCAAGTATTTACAGTCAAGCACTTAAGAGACAACTAGACAATATTCACATGCCAACTGACACTGCCCTGCTCCAGTATGTCGATGATCTACTGATCACAGCCCGTTCTGAACGTGCTTGCGAGCGAGCATCCCTTACAGTCTTGTATTTCCTTGCCGAGATGGGGCACAAGGTGTCCCCTTCTAAGCTTCAATTCTGTGTCCAGCAAGTGATCTATTTAGGCCACTTACTGTCCAAGAGGGGTAGGCAATTGACACCTGACCGTATCCAGTTAATAGCGAGTCTTCCTCAGCCCAAAACCCAGAAGGAGGTACGTGCTTTTATTGGCCTCACTTCTTACTGCAGACAATGGATTCCTCAGTATGCATTTCTAGCTAAACCACTGATACAGTTAACGACACAGGAGGCAGCCGTATCGACTGTCCTCCCTTGGACATCTGAACATACATTTAGTTTTAATGAGTTAAAGAAAGCTCTATGCCAAGCTCCAGTTCTAGCAACACCGAACTACAGTAAGCCTTTTACACTTTTTGTCACTGAACGCGAAGGTACAGCATTATCTGTTCTCACACAAGATCAAGCAGGACAATACAAGCCCTGTGCTTATTTTTCGAGCACATTAGATCCTGTAGCCCAGGCTCTGCCTGCGTGCCTCAAGTCAGTTGCAGCCACAGCACTAGCTATCAGACAAAGTGATTCCATAGTATTAGGACATTCCTTGACAGTACAAGTTCCACACTCCGTGGAAGTTCTTTTAAACCGAACACAGACTCAGCACTTGACAATTGCACGTTTAACAGGTTATGAATTGACACTGTTCCAGCCACACATAGAAATCAGACGCTGCAACGTTTTAAATCCTGCTACACTGTTACCGTCAGTTACTTCAAATCCTGCCACACATGACTGTGTGGAAGTAGTTAACATTATGACTAAGCCAAGACAAGACTTGACAGATATTCCATTACCAGATCCCGACCTGACACTTTATGTGGATGGTTCATGTATGAGAACAAGTACAGGAGAACTAGTAGCCGCGTATGCAGTGACTACTGACACTGAAGTTATTGAAACACATCGTATTGACACCCTGTCTGCTCAAGCAGCAGAGCTAGTTGCTCTGACTCAAGCCTGCATACACGCCAAGAACCTGAAAGTTAATGTTTACACAGATTCACGTTACGCATTTGGAGTCGTACACGACTTCGGAGTGCTCTGGCAGGAGAGAGGTTTCATGACTTCTCATGGAACCAAGATTCAGCATGGTCTCCTTATTCAAGCTCTGTTAGATGCCATACACTTACCGACATCCATTGCTATCATGAAATGCAAAGCACATACGAAAGTTACTGACACTATTTCTCAAGGTAATGATCTAGCAGATCGCACAGCCAAGCTTACAGCACAGACACCAGACGTTCCAGTAAATAAGACACCGACATACACTCCAGATCTGACTACCTGTATGACAGTTAAGGACCCCACTCAAGATGTCATAGATATCCAGTTACATGCTACTCCCGAGGAAATCAAGAAATGGTCCGAACAAGGAGGGGTCCAGACAGATCAGGGATGGGTAACAAAGGGTAAAGCCACATGGTTTCTCCCCGATTCTATGGTTCAAGTCATTATCAATACCGCACATAGTCCAGCACATTTAGGAGAAAAAGCTATGTTAGATAGTATCCAGAACATTTGGTTCAACAAGCATTTACGAGCTGCAGCCAAGCAGAAGGTCCGTACTTGTATGATATGTTGCCAGTTTAATCCAGGTAAAAGTGTCCCGGTGGAACAAGGTGGATTCCAGCCCCCTGACCACCCTTTTGAAGTCCTCCAGATGGATTATATTCAGATGGAGCGATGTCGAGGTTTCAAGTATGTCCTTGTAGTTGTATGCGCTTTGTCCAGGTGGACAGAAGCATATCCAGTACCAGATTACACAGCCGCGACCACTGCCAAGCAGTTGGTTCGTGAATTCTTCCCCCGCTACGGACTCCCTAGAGTCGTATATTCTGATAACGGCCAGCCATTCTCATCTGAGCTCATGAAACATATTTCCCTGTTGTTAGGGTACCAGTGGAAGTTCCATTGTGTACGCCATCCAGAAGCAGCCGGTCTCATAGAGAGACATAATCAGACCCTGAAAATCCGAATTACAAAAGTATGTAAAGAGAAAGGTGTGGACTGGCTAGTAGCTCTGCCAGTTGCCTTATTTTATATGCGCATGGTCGCACATTCCAGATCAGGTCTGTCCCCTTATGAGGTCGTATTCGGCCGCCCCCCTAATATGTGGGGTACACCTAGACCTCGAAGTATTACCGATGTTTCAAGTAATATGCTGACAGATTACCTAGCTTCCTTGATGTCTGCCCTCAACTCTTGTCGTTCACAGGTTGCTGCCGCATTTCCAGACAATACCGAGGTGGCACCGCATGAAATCGTTCCCGGATCCATGGTTCTGGTCAGGAACTTTGATCGTTCAAGTCCGCTGGAGCCTCGCTGGAAGGAACCCCGACAGGTCCTCCTGGCCACCCGTACTGCCGTCAAGCTGGAAGGCAGGAAGGGCTGGGTCCATTTGTCACATGTGAAAAGATTTTTTGGATTGAAACCTGTTTCAAAGAACATTTCCGAGGATCTTAAAGACTGCCAAAGTACTATTCTTAAGGACTGTCCCGCAAAAGACATTGCTACGAACCCTTCCCTGTTAGAGAAAACTCCGCAACAGGAGTATAAGCTTAAACTAAGGTCTAGTAAAATAAGTCAGCCAGTTTGATTGTCTAAGTCCTCCCCTAGGTGAAACGGTTAGACCGGTTTCTGACATGTATATAATAGACCCCCACAGAGAGAGAGTTAGTGAGAACTCTAGAAGTTGCACTATTATTTTATGTTTTCTGCTATATTTCAGCATTATAATTTCCTGCACCAGTTATGCATTTTATTTGTATTTTTCAGTTTCTCATGTAAATAAGTCTGCTAATGTTACAGTAGAGCACACGTTTAGTGATCTACCTCCTCATGAACTCTCATATCGTCTTGCTATGCGTAATAACTCCTTTATCCGCATGTTACATTATTCACACCAGACCAGCAATGCCACAAATTGTTGGGTGTGTGGTCGACTCCCCCCTTTCCAGACACCGAAGGGAGTTCTGACACTCTTTCCTTATCCATTTTCACATAATGGTTCGTGTGGAGCATGGTCCACGTTAACGTCATCCTCAACAGATATGTCTTTTCTGAACAGTACATGTTTCCCAGACAAGCAAGGTCTTCCCCACAGAACAGGGTTAGATCTAGAGAATGAAGTTTATAATCTAGGTAATTATTCTTCGAATTTCATGGTCCTGAATGTTCAGTCTGATTCTACTCCAGACTTACCTGCTATTTCAGTACTACCAGTCAAAGGTGAATTATGTGTCCGAAATAATGGTTCCGTACATGTAGGCCATAGTGATTGTACTACTATTGTCAAGTATAGTGACAGTGGGAAATCTATTTTCAAAGCTTCACGTCATTCTTATTTTGTTTGTGGTCAGACCGCATATGTTCGTCTGCCCCTCGATTGGGAGGGAACATGTTACATTGCCTTCCTACTGCCACCAGTTTTCCTAGCCCCACCTGACTATCATAGGAATTCCCTCCTAGTACATACTAGACACAAGAGAAATTTCCCGATTGTCGATTATACTGAAACTGCTCTAGAACAATACATAGATATCAATAAAGGTGTCTTCCCCTACTTAGGTACTGTCGTGAATAGTAAACTGATACGTAGATTAACCAGAACACTTGAAGCAGTAGTGATTGAGACTACTTCTGCTCTAGGTAACTTAACCGAAGAACAATCCTTTATGAGAATTGTCGTGCTCCAGAATCGTCTCGTCCTTGACGTCATACTGGCCGATAGGGGCGGGGCATGTAGAGTCATCGGATCTAGTTGCTGCATTTTCATTCCTAATAACGCACCGTCTGTTTATTCAGCTATTACCAGACTCCATAAAATTGCCCATATGTTACACCAAGATCCAGGCACCTGGACATGGTCCGGTTGGTTCTGGAATATAATTTCCGCCTGGGGATGGAAAGTATTGTCATTTCTGGGTATTGCAGTAGCGATCATATTCAGTTGCTGCCTCTGTTTACAATGTGGCCCTGCGATTTGCGGCATTTGTGCTACATCATGTGTTCCTAGTCCCAAGTCCCGTCCTAAATCCAGTTCCAAGAAAACTCGAGACGAGCAAATGATACTGTATGAAATGATAGATGGTATCATGAATATTGATGTTTCCTGATGGAAACGTAGTGACAAGGAGGGAATGTGGAAAAGTAAATTTTGCCATGTTCTGTGTCCCTACGTGTCCTCCATCTTATGTTATGTGTGCATGATTAAATATGCATATGTATCCCCCATGTTTGATTAAAGACGCAATTACAGTTGTGTCCATCACTAGTATGCCAGTTTCCAGTTCTCGTGAAAGCTACGAGTATCAGGCCTATGTAAAGTTACGTTGCCACGTTTCTCAGTGTGCACGTTATTTCATTGTAAAGTCCCCGTTTCTAGGCCTCAAAAGGGCCCGGACACCAGATTCAGCTCCTGTCTCCTGAGCCTCGCTGAGGAGCGATACAGCCCCCACCTGTATCCTCGACCCTTCACTTACTTCCTGCCTCACAGTGCCCGGCTCAGCCTGGCTCTGCCTACGAGTCTGCCAAGAGTATGTTATGATTCTAGTTATCAGTCCAGCCCTCCTTCTCTGCATTCCTAAGCTACTGAATCGCATCAATAGTTTCCGTCATTGTCTAGCCTTTACGTCTCCATGTAAGAGAAATACTGCATTTAATGGTCATTTAATATTCTTCATCACGCACTACATGTAGAATAATGCATGCACCATTCTTAGAGTCTGTTAGCCTTTACCCCGATAACTTTTGGATTCTATCAACATGTTCTCTAAACATCAGATACTAGATACTGTTTAGGTACATGTCGCCCTGACTCTCCAGACTTCAGTCTCTGCTCCTAGCACAGAGTTCATAGCCCCCAGCTTCTCCTAGTACCACGTTATTGTCAGTTTGCGCGCACCATTAGGTTAGAGGTCCCGGCTCCTTAGGTAGCCCCCTCCATGTTTCCGCCCCATTTATGACATATTCTGTTACGTTTGCATCACATGTCTATGTATACGCCCCTGTTACACCCACTGCTCCGCCTACTGTAATTCATTGTAATGTAACTGTTTTAGTATATATATTTGTGCACTGTTATTAAATGTTATGCCGATTCTGATCCTGCCCCCGGCAGCGCTGCCATCCTGTTCCCGTGCAGGTTGTCCTGTTCCTGTCCTTTATGCTGTATTAAACCTGTAAACTCCTACTACCTCGAATCTTGACTCTTATTTATTGAGCTATCTGTTATTGCTATGTCCAGTAAAACCTAGATCCGGTATTATTTATTTATATACCACAGACTCAGAGAGGGTGATCAAATCAGTTACTCCAGGAAAAGCCTCAGGCCCAGATGGGGTCCCAAGAGACCTATTTCTTTCAGATATTAAATTGTGGGCCAAATATTTGACCACCTTGTCCAATGCATTCGAATCTGAAATGGATATACTGCCTTGTTGGATAGGAACAAAAATTGTCCCAGCATTTAAAAAAGGTAAGAGAGACTCTCCGGCTAATTTTAGGCCTAAATGTTTAATAGATGTACTTCAAAAAGTGTTTAGTAGGCAGATACTTTACAAAATTGAGGAGTGGATAGACGATGAAGAAATATTGTCACACCTCCAGGATGGGTTCAGAAGACAAACAAGTTCTTTAGACCAGGTATTTAGGCTTTTAGCATTATATTGGAAAACAGTCATACTGGAACAGGCCCATTTATACCTGGTGTTTCGTGATTTGAAAACCGCTTTTGATCTGGTTCCAAGCCTAAAAATGTCAGAGGTCTTGAGAAATATGAGGCTGCCTTATGATCTACTGGAAATTGTGAAGCGTCTCCACTATGAAACTTACGAGTAAGTGCAGTGGGGTCCCAGGTGTCATCTGAATGAAAAAATATCAACTCAACATGGTGTTCGACAAGGGTGCGTGTTCACACCAGCCCTGCTTTTTTCTATATCCGAGGAGGGTGGTGCCTTGTTTGGAAAATTGTATAAACTACGCACCTAAGTTGACGGCCAGAAAAATTCGTTTTCTGTGCCCCGAAGATACCCTTTTCATTTCTAAGACACCGGTGAGCTGCAGACATTGGTTAATGGATTTAGGGAGTTTTTTAAGGAAAGAGGGCTGGTAATAAACCCCCCAAAAACAAAGTTCATTACTATAGATCCTCAAAGGCCATTTACTGGATTTTCTTAGCTGGTGCTCCTTTGAAAGAGTAAGCGAGTCAATTTATTCTGCCATCAAATTAACAAAAACATTTCCTGGATGCAGTAGATAAAGAAAAGTGTGTTGAGCTTAACTCATCATGCTGCAGCTATATTTAGACCCTTTAAATTAGCAAAGGCAAAACAGGTCTCTCCTGTTGTAAGGGTTTACAGAGCCATGGAGGAGGCTAGTGCTCTACATGGAGTGGAGATGTGGGGCTAAGCCGGTGTCACCAACCTTAGTAGAGAGGAAAATCAATTTCCGCAATCTCTGATAAGCTCCCCTAAAAGCTCTCCTCTCAATACTCTATTTCATAACTTAGGGCTACAGCCTGTGGAGAGAAAGCCCAAATAATGGCTCCTCCTTTTTGGTGGACACAAAAACAAATTCCTGCTCTTTCCCAATATCACCTAGCTTTTAAACAAATTATCAATCATGATAAGCTCCATGTCATCAAGTGGTTGACCTTTTTAAAAAGATTTGTTGATGAGGCTTCGGTGGTCGAATATTGGCCAGAGGATTTTCCTCCACTATTGTGAGAATTGCTGAAAGTGTCATCATAATGGCAGCCTACAAACACTGGCAGAGACACTTGTCCAGTGTGCTCTAGTGCACAGAAGACCTTAGCCCATCTTTTCTTCTTTTTTACAAAGTTATATATGATGATGATGATAAATAATTTCCAAATAATCTGATATACTAAGGGGAAATGCTTCTGCATGTTCAAGAAATACATTTTCTTGCATTTTGTAGGCAAGTTAGTGTCTTGCTGTCATCTTATAAAATATTTTTAAAACTCTGCTGCAAAGTATCTACAATTACAAATACATTGGCAACAAGGATAAACTTAACAGTAGGTCTGCAGAGCTCAATTGGTCACAAAGGCTGCATTATAAAATATCTTCCCAAATGTAAAATCTCTGGTATGTAGTGGGCTCTTTGAGGGCAGATTACACCAAAACCCAAAGAAGATATATCACCTATCTGCCCCTGGGGGGCAAAAAACTCTATTACTCCATTGGAATGGCCTGATGCCTTGATGTGCTGCCCCCATCCTTTTGCTTGTTTGGTGCCATTCTAAAATCCCTGGTGTTTTTTAAAAAAAATTTTATTGGCATTTCTAAACATTTACATACAATTGGCAGAAACGCTGACACTATATCATGAGAATAACAACGTTACAGTGTGGCATATGCGTATCACTCATAATATTGTCAACAGCGGTCGATTGGTACACATCTCATGCTCTCGCTTGTTGAAACCCCACAGTAAAGGCATCGTAATCATCATCAGAGTATTTCCAACCCTCCATGCCGCCTTCCCCCTCCCTATTGTACGTTGGCATCACATTAAACTACAATCATCAACGATATTCAAGCACTCACATTCATCTCCGCTGTCAGTCCGTTAATTATCTCTATTCCATCACATCTCCATCGCGTTGCATTGGGTGTTCCTGCTCGTCGCCCATCCCCTGATCTGAGTCCTTGTCCCCTGAATCTCGTCATCCGCCACTGTCCTCTTCTCCAGATATAGTGCCCAGTAGTTCTTTGGGCACTTACGGAGGGGGCAGTAACTCACTGTATAATCCCGTTTGTGTGCAACAATATAGCATGTCCCTAGACCATCTATCTAGTGTCGGGGTAGGCCCTTTCATCCAGGTAATCGCTACGCAGCGTCTGGCAACTAGGAAAACCATGTCCACCAGTCTGCGAAACTCGGGGGCAACATCTTTAGAGTAGCCTATTAATGCAAGCAACGATGAGAGGGATAACGACAAATCAGTAACCCTATTCACCTCCGCGTAAACCGCGTGCCAGAAATCCGCAATCCTCGGGCAGAGCCAGGCAAGATGCAAAAAAGTTGCAGATTGCTCCGAGCAACTTTCACAGTTTGGAGCATCTCGTAATCCATATCGGAACAGTCGCCCTGGTGTATAATACACCCTGTTAAGGAATTTAAAATGCAACAGCCGATGACGGCCGTTAAGGGAGACTCTTTTGACATTAGCGCAGCAGTATTTCCATTTGTCTTCTGAAAGGGCAGTCCCTATATCCGGCTGCCACTCTAATCTGGGTTTTGGATAATATGTTGTTTTCTCCCCCAGTGTGACACGATAGAGTCGAGATATTAAATGAGCTGGAGTATTAGCCATGGCCACATAATTATATGACAGTATCGTTGGAGGTTCCTCCATTTCCTCCCCCAGTAGTGCCCTAAGGGCCAGTCTCACCCGGTGGAACTAGAATCTAGCCAGCGGCAGGGCGCTTGGTCCATCTTCCGCAACCACATCTTCCCATGTGCGAGCCGCTCCATTAAGAAACAGATCACCCATAGTCGTTATGTTTAATTTTGCAAGCGATGATAGGACACCCTTGTCTTTGAAAGGTCCCAGCCACGAGCACCACTCCAGTCTGGCTTCCGGTGCATACAGCAGCGAGCAAGCCTGTGCATCCTTAAGATAGTGCCAGGCGTGTGTCACAGCATTCAAGGAGTCTAGTATACCTATACGTCTATCTCGGTGTTGAGCCATGAGTGCTGGCAATGGCGTAGGGTGAGCGACTATACCTTCAATGAGTAAATGAGGGGCGTTGGCAGAACCGTGCATCCATCCGTACGCATGCGCGCCCTGTATGGCGCATTAATATAATTCCAGGTCCGGGGCCTCTAGGCCCCCGCCCTCGTAAGGGCGTATAAGAATGTTCCATGCCACTCTTGGTTGCTTTCCAGCCCATACCAGTCTTAACACCAGTATGTGTAACTGCCTGAAAAATGCGCTAGACAATACCATGGGGATGTTGCTAAACAGAAACAGAAACCGGAGGAGTGCTATCATTTTTAGCAGTGATATGCGACCCATCACTGAGAGAGGAAGGGTAATCCATTTTTCTACATTATCTTCAAGTTTTGAAATGGTCACGCCATAGTTTTCTCGTAGGACCACCTCCGCGTCCGTGTGGAGCTGTATGCCCAGGTATCTGACCGAGTCAGTGGTCCATTGGATAGGGTAGTCCGAGTCCACCCTGCTCGTGGCAGGGGTAAGTGGGAACATTACTGTCTTATTCCAGTTCACTCCAATTCCAGAGAGCGAACCAAATAGGACCACCTTTCTCAGTACCCGCGACAGGTTGGTCTCGGGGTCGCGCACATAGAGCAGCGTATGGTCCGCGTACGTGGACACTATCAAATTGTACCCTGGGAAGCGAATACCGCGGTGCCCATGATACTCCCGTAGGGCACACTCAAGGGGTTCCGCCACCAAGGCATAAAGCAGGGGAGAAAGGGGACACCTCTGCCTGGTACCACGCCCGATACTGAATGGTTCCGTCGTGAACGCACCTATGCGGACTCGTGCTGTCGGAGAAGTGTGTTTAGCAATTGCAGGAAAAGTTCTCCAACCCACATGCGCAGCAACACCGCATGTAGAAAGGGCAATTCGACTGAATCAAACCCCTTCTCCATATTAAGGAATACCGCAACCGCTGAGACTGTTAGGGTTTGTGCACAGCAAAGAGCATGTCCCCTCTCATTGCACCAGTGGTCTCTGTAATAGCTCTCTTTAACCAGATCAATGCGGTGCATATGTACCGCTGTGCGCTGAAATATGCAAAAACCCATTGTTCATGACGAGCTCAGCTCGTCATGAGTGTACGAAAGGTGTACCTCATGACGAGCTGAGCTCGTTATGAGCATCGAAGGGGTTAAACATACTATTGAAAGCCTTTCTTGTTATTGCAGCCGCTCCCTAAGACTTCTGTGTATGGTGCTCAATGTATTCACAAGTTTGGACATTGCTGTCTTGTTTGCACATTGGACCTTGCTTTTACCAAGGCTTATTTAGAGCACTCCTCCCTAGGCCATGTGTTACTTCAACTCATTAGCATAATAACTGAAGCTCTTCACACCTGCTTGTGAGAACCACACCCAGTTCTTCGAACCACACCCAGGTCTTCGAACCACACCCAGCCCTGTCTATAAAAGGCAGCCCCTGAGCTTCACCCATTGCTTGTGCTCGTCTACTTCCCACTTACCTGAGAACAGATCCTTCGGCGCTGGCACTCCTGCTCTCTCCAGACCTTCATTGGCTGCAACGGGCGTGGCTGCAGGCTCTTCCTTCTTCCGGTTTCCGGCTCCTTCTTGCCTCAGCCCCTCTTCTGTCCACTGCAATCGACCTGCAAAAGAGAAAGAGGACAAGGTTAGACTGATCAGTATCCCTTTTCAGCAACAAGTAAGTGCAAAACTTTTTATTACCTGAAAGAACTTTGTCGGCGATTTCTGGATTCATGTAAAGACAATTTGGAACAAGATATCTCCCACGAACTTTGTGGTTGAAACCCTTTGTTACAAGAATACTTTGTGGAACTTTGTGAAATAAATATTATTTTACATGGAACTTTTTAAGAATCGAACAGAGGAAACCATTGACAGCAAGGCAAACAGTAAATCAAGGACTTGCACAAATTACCTGCTGTATTTTGATGTAAAAGTACAGTATTTGTTTTATAAAAAGTCTGGAAATGTGTCAAAAGTGAGTTTGCTATTAAGAATTTAGGCTTTAGTTATATTAAGGTGAATGTTAGATGTTGGTAATTCTGATAATGATATTCGTTTGATTCTACAGATTTTTTACAGTAATAGAAAGCACATCCCAGAACAGTAACACATTCCAAACCTGGAAACTAGAGACCAGGATCCAAGAGGTACTTTTAGAAGAGAATTTCTAATAGATTAAGGGATAGTCAGGAACACATTTAGGGATAGGTTGCACTTATCTGTTCTTTGTTTATGATTCATTAGGCACCAGTTTCTACAGAAGTCAGAGAGGGCTGCAGATTTTAGCAGCACTTCTACCGTGGAAACGCAAGAACGGTGTTGTCTCTCTTTTTTTATTTTATCCACTTCCCCCCTTCCCTTGAGCTTCTGGTTCTTAATGCACTGTTTAAAACTAGTGTGCTGGAACAAGCAGTTTCAGGGTGGGGTCCGACTGTCTTCAACCTCCATCAGAACTGAACAGAAACTCAGGTGAGCTGGGCTTTGACAGAGACCTCCTGTCGCGTGTGTTAGAATGCTGTAAACACTGTGCGTAAATTATATGTCAAAGTACGGTTGGGGACGAATCCCGCCTTCTCCGTGGCCACCAGTGTCGATTTAAGAGGGCCGATACGGTTGGCGATGATTTTTGCGAAAATCTTTGCGTCAACATTTATGAGCGATAATGGCCGGTAGGAGGCAATGTCCTCAGGAGGCTTGCCAGGTTTAAGAAGCGCTATGATGAAAGCCTCTCGCATTGTTGGGGGCATCTGCCCATCTTCCGCTATCTGCTCTACTAGTCTCAGTAGTTTAGGAATAAGCAGGTCAGGGAACGCCTTGTAAAAGGAGGCTGGGAATCCATCGCTACCCGGTGCGCTGCCTGCCTTCATAGATGACAACGCACAGACAATTTCTTTCTGCTCAAACGGACACGCTAAAAACTCACGGTGAGTGTTAGTAAGCCAAGGTAATTGGATGTGAGTTAAATACTCCATAATACGTTCTTCCGATATCGGTCCCCTAGAGGCATATAGGTTAGCATAGTACTCACGAAAACGGGCCGCTATCTGAAATTCCTCCAGCTCGCCACCCGTGGTTGGCGACCTAAGAGCAGGCCTTTCACCCTCCCCATACGACCTGGCTATGGCATATTTCCCAAGGTGCTTCACCTCAGCATCTGCCTCGTCATGGTACTCTCTAATCGTCTGGGCCAGCTCCTGCGTCACTTCGTCGTTTGGAGCTCTCAAATGGCGCTCTTAGATATCTTTTAGCCTGGTCTCTAAGGTCGTCAGATGGTCCCGTATGGACTTGAGGACACCAGTGTGTTTGGAGATAATGACTCCGCGGATGTACGCTTTAAAGGACTCCCATACCGTTAGGAAGGAGTCCACCATGCCCTTGTTCCTGTTAAAGAATTCGTCAATGGCAGTGGCCAGTTCCTCCCGGAAAGTATCATCTAACAGCGAATAAGGAGGTAATCTCCATGTGAAGGGAGGAGGTCAGCGTGCTGGGGCGCAGAGAGTAATCAGTACTGGGAAGTGATCCGAGTATGTACGTGGTAGCGTCACACAAGCCTGTATCCTGGGAAGGAGAGGCTCAGAGAGTAGCCAATATTCAATACGTGCGTGTATGTCATATTGTGACGAATAGTGTGTGTATCCCCCTGTGATGGGTGTTTAGATCTCCACACGTCTCGTAATCCCATCCGGGTCATTTCTGTGTCCAGAGCATGGGAGGAGGCAGAAGGCCGTCTATTAGGTCCGTCTGAGCGGTCCAGAGCTGGGTGTCTCGTCAAATTTAGGTCTCCACCCCATATGATCTGACCTTCTCCAATAGTTCTAATTTTACGGGCAAGCAACATATAAAATGAGGGGCAGTCAAAGTTGGGGCCATATGTGTTAACAACGTGGAAGGTCATACCCTTACCAGTGCACTTCGTGATCACATAGCGTCCTTCGGGATCAGCGTCAATAGGTGAAAATGTCAAAGAGGACCTCGGGTTTACCCAGGTGAGCACCCCCCTTGCACTTGATGTAAAACCAGCGGCGTGAATGTGATTGTGTAGTCCTCTATAGTGTAATGTCGGACTGTCAGTGTGCAAATGGGTCTCTTGCAATAATGCAATGTCTATCTTGTGTCTCGAAAGGTACTGAAGCACCCGCCGAACCTTTCTGTGATCATTTAAACCCCGGACATTCCAGGTCAATAAAGTAATATAGTGAGTGTCTTGTGGTTGTTGTGTCATGGTGGGGGTCGGGGGGACCGGAGGGTTATCCCCATCCCTGCTCCTGTGTCTTGCCATGTCTGGGGCAATGTTGCAATATAGAAATAGGTACAACGCACATATAATATCTCATGTAAATGCCAGCTTTCCGGCCAATAACTCTTCGTCACATCAAACGCTAAATTACAAACAACCATTTGCATAAATAACTGTGAAAAAATACCCTTTTTCTGGGCCCAACCCCCCACCCACGCATGCCTAACCTCAACCTGGCCGCGACCCACGCCCCCACCCGTCCTATCCCTCCCATTCCTTCAAATACACATGCAGTGCTATGTAGTCACTCTTGAAAGGGCACTGCCCACCTCCTCTCCACTACATGAGCAATGTCTAGCAAGTTTACACAGTGTAACACAGTCCCCGTACAATCTTTTCTTCTAGCTGAGCTGACCTTACCAACAGAGTAATGTAGTCTTTTTCCAGCTGCGTTGACTGCAACGTTCAAATACCTTACATGGTCACGTAGTACTGTCTTAGTCCTGTTCTTCCATGGACCCCCCAGCAGCTTCATTCAGTCCTGCTCCGTCGTCCGTTTCCCGCGTGTCCCTGCGCCATCCCTTCATGGCCTTCTGGAGAGCCTTCGGGTCTGTGAAGATAGTGGACCTGCCCTGTCTGTTGAACCGCAGTTTGGCGGGGTACAGCATTGCGTAATCAACCCGAAGGTCCCGTAGTTGTCGCTTCATGGGGACAAACTGGCGTCTCGCTTCCTGTACTTTAGCGGTAAAGTCTGGGAACAGGGAGAGTGTGCTTCCTTCGTAGGTGAGCGGCTGTTTTTCATGTGCTAATCGCAGTGATGTGTCCCGGTCCCTGTAGTTGAGTAATTTGCCCACTATATGCCGGGGAAGGGCTCCAGGCTTTGGTCTTGGGCCAAGCGTGAGGTGTGCACGCTCTACGACGAACATGCCCGAGAAGACAGTGTCACCAAGCAAATTTTGGAGCAGTGCCTCCACAAACGGTTCCATGTTTCCCATTTGGGTGGTCTCCGGCAGTCCCGTGATGCGGATGTTGCATCTGCGTGACCTTGCCTCCAAATCAGTGGCTTTGTCTTGTAGGATCTGAATCTCCTTTCCCAGTTGCATGTGGTCCGAGTCTAGTGTGTTCTGCGCCTCCTCTACCTCCCCTATGCGGCGCTCGGACATCTCAAGGCGCTCTGCAAGCTTATCCAGCCGTTCCGCCATCCGATCCATCCTGTATGTGAGGGCATCCATTTTTGTGCCCAGAGTTGCAATTCCGCCCTGAAGGTTCTTTTCCAGGGCCAGAAGGATACAGCGAAGATCCGGTTCGGTGACCTCCCCCGTGCTTGTTTTCCCGTTCTCCTCAATCGCGTCGTCGGGCGGAGGGTCCGTGGTTTTGGATTTTTTGTTGTTGGTGGTATCAAATGACAGCTTAGGTTGCGTGCAGTCCGGGCGCCCCATGGCGGCTTCTGGGTTCCTAGGCGTCTAGCCCCTCAGCACTCCTGTTGTCCTTATGGTAGCAAAAATCTAGTGTAGGTAGAGTGCACGTGGTCTACTGTGGTAATGATCCAGCTGATGTGAGCTCCTCCTATGATGCGGCTGTGTGATATGGCTTTATTTGGGAAGTTATTCAAGGGTAACGCCGTGGTCTGACATCCACTCAGCATGTGCTCCTCAATGGCAGCTTCGACTGCAACTGTTTTGGCCAGCGTGTCCTCTTGTCCTGTAGCCACAGCGCTGTCCATCCAATGAACTCCCGTTGCAGGAGTATGTCTGGTCCACAACGGTAGCGTGGTGATTAGGAGAGCGCGATAGGCAAGCCCAGGTGTCGATTTGCATTTGTCGCAGCAGCAGCAGTCTTAGCGTGCCAGAGGTTCTAATGGCCGCCCAGTACAATGGGTCGTGATATTCCGCACCTCTTAAGGCTCTGCTCACACACCGGCATGTGTGGGGGATACAAAGCTACCAACATTCAGGGCTCAACATTCGCCATTCTCCCCGAAGGATCCTGTCAGGGTGTGTCAGCACACACGGAGCGGGATCCCAGGGCGGGATACCAGGCCTCAATAGAGCTACCGTCTCCAAGCTGCACTTTATTTTGTGGTGAGCTTCCAGTGTGCAGCTCACGAGGCTTCCTCTACCCTAAAACAATATGATCTCTGTGCTCCTGCGCTGTTCGTAGGTATTGCAAGTGCCCCCAGGCTCCGGCACTGAGCGTCCTGCAGGCCACAATATTCCCCGTCAGCAGTAGGGGGACCCAGAATGCGTGGCACACTAGGCCTCCACTGCCCCAATGGAAAACTCTGCTCTCCTGTGCCGTGTATCGGTGTTATAAGTGCCCCCAGGTTTAGATGTCAGTCCACCTGCAGCCCGCAAAGCACTATGGCGGTAGCGTTAGGCACAGGAGGCACCGCTAGCTCCCCTTGGTGGTAACGGGCGCTCCGGAGGCCTAACTAAAGCCGGGGCCTCGATTAGTTCACCATCCCGCGTCAGGCCTCTAGGTGGTGTGAGAGCGGCCGCTTCGCGTCTCCAGCCCGCCGCCTCCTACCTTTGGCTCAATTCACCTTCCGAGCAGGTCTGGGCAGCTAATTCAGGACCTCGGCATGTAACGGCCACGCCTGCCGCAGCGCTTCTTTGTATAGGCCCTCGCTGCGGCACCGGAACCCGGGAGTCGCGTAGAAGCCGACTTCAATCGAGAGCGTGGTCTAGCGCTCCGCGGCAGCTCCCACACATCGGGCGTAGTCGCAGAGCCCAGGTCCGGGTCTTCTAGTGTACCGGTGTATCTGGACAGCACTTGGACACCGGTACAGCACCGGCAAGGCAGGATAATTAGCAGGATAGTTTTATTCGCGGAGGAGCCGGCGGGTTAAGTGACCATCTTCTTCGCCGGCTAGCTCCGCCCCAAAATCCCTGGTGTTCATTAGGCTTTCCACTCTTCAGGCCAATGCACGGGGCAAAAGGAAGATTGTGTTGCCCCTATTGGGGTGGGCTTATGCTCCTATGCCAGGGTGGCCGTCCAGCCTCTCTGTCTTTTTATAGTTTCCCTGGTGTCCGGTATGCTTTCTGCCACCTCAGGTGGGGGGTGCAGAATGTGGATGTCCCCCATTTTGCCCCCCATAGGGTCAGAAACACTTTTTTAACCCCTTTTAGGTTGGGGACATGGCCAATTTGACAGGCTGTGCTATACCCACCCCTTTGATCTGTTACTGGTAATCTGGTGTCTAGTGGGCTTTCCGCCTCCAGGGGAAGTTTGGGGCACACCCCAAATCTGCCTCTCTGGACATGTAGAACAACTGCATTGCTTTCTTTTGCAGGGGGCATTTCCCTATTTGAGGGCAGTCCACCACCAACCCTTTGTTTTTTTGTAAGTAAATCCTTCGCATCTAGTGAGCTTTCTGTTAACCCCCTGTGGGGACAGATTGAGGGGAACCCCCCAGTGAGCCTCCCACTGGGGCAGAAAGACTGTATTGCCTCCTTTTGGGGTGGGAGCATGGCTCTATTGCTGGGCGGGCTGTCCCCATCTCTCCTGGAGGAGACAGAAAGCCGGAACTGCCCCTAATTTTGGATGGGGGCTTGGCCCTCTACTAGTTTGGATGACCCCCACCCCTCTGTTGTTTTGTGGTTTCCCTGGTGTCTGGTGGGCTTTCTGCCACACAAAGGGGGAGGGGGAATTGAGGCAAACCCTCAATCTGCCGCACAGAATGACTGTATTGCTCCTTTTAGTGGTGGGGCAGGTCTCTATAGCATGGCAGGCTGCCCCCACACCTTTGGTGTTTGGGGGTAAACAAATGCCTGGCATGTGGTAGGGTGTTTACCCCCCTGGGAGCATTTACCCCCTGTGACAAATCTCCAATCTGCCTTTTATAGGGGTAGAAAATCTGTATCACCCTTTTTGGTTGGGGTCTGGGGAGCTCAACCAAAAGAAGTCTCTCTCAACCTCTTTGTTTTTTAAGGAATTTTCCTAGTATGTATTGGTCTTTCTGATCCCCAAAGGGGCAGATTTGGGGTAACTACCCATATCTACTGATGCGCAAAGGACAATATTGCAACATAATGTGAAATATTACTTAGATGTGAATTTACTAAAACTCAATGCTCCTAAATTCCTCCCAACCATGCTTTTGCACCCCTTCATTAGATTTTGCACTGCAATGGAATTTATACTCCTAAATGTTTTCCACAGTCATGCTGATGTTGCAATGTGTGATTTTTCTACCACTCTGTGCCTCCAGTGAATATTTTAGTATTTCGAAGATACTTGTAATGCACATCTCCAGTGACTACTACAGAGTCTATGGGAAAACGTAAGTATGTGAATTGTAAAATGCTAGACAGATAATATGATACTTTGCCTCTGATAGGTTTGGTTTCCTTATGGTTGCTGCTTCAATAAAGTCTAGGGGCCTTATTTACAGGGCCTTGCGCCACTTTGCATAATTTTTAACATGAGAAAAGTGAAGCAAAGGTGGCACAAGGGGCTTGTAAATCTGCCCCTAGGTGTTTTCATTGTTAAAATTTCCCTCCATCCATTAATTGTAGAGATTAATATTTTTTTGCTTTGCTGTTGTAGATTCTATTTTTTAAATTCAGAGTTTTTAGATAAATTCTTTTTTTCTAGTTTGCTACCTGGTTTTGATTCATATAAATGTTCTTTCTGAATTTGATTGGGCTACCTGATGTTTGCAAGGAGCTGACAGTTTAATAAGCATAAACTTTCATTTGACG
The DNA here is from genome assembly GCF_964261635.1 of Lissotriton helveticus. NCBI lineage: Eukaryota > Metazoa > Chordata > Amphibia > Caudata > Salamandridae > Lissotriton > Lissotriton helveticus. Next base: position 513,925,868 of record NC_136069.1, read on the forward strand.
CAATGTATAAGATCTCTGCGATGGGATAGCAAATCCCCTGAGGAAAATGTGTATGTGTGTATGTTCACACACATGTGTACATACACATATGCCTAAAATATGACATGTAAATAACACAAGTAGCATTGATTTACATCATGCATAGCATATGCCCACATATTCATATATATATATTTATTTTTTGTATGGTTTTACAAATTAAATAGTTGTGGTTGCAGTCAGTGATCTATTCCATCCTCATATATTTGGAAATCCAGCACATGCGTGGACATTTTGGAAAACTGTCAGAGAAATAGAAGTGTAAATCCTGCTAGTGAACTGAATTGCAGTACATACATATATATATATAGTTTCAGTTTGCCAAAGGCATTCCTCGCGTACTCCAGGCTCCTCGATAGGTGACAACCGTCAATTCCATGCTATGCAGGTTATTTTAATTTCATAACAGCTCAGCCAGCAGCATCACTCGACGCGCTTCGATCACTAGACTACTATCAACTGCATTTTTTACATTTGTGATTTAAATAAAGTTAACAAAAACCAAAAGTGACATCATTTCCTTATCGGTGGCAGCTAGGGATTGTGGGACATGTAGTGCACTTCTCATCATTTCATAGAAACCCCATATAATTTCTATAAATCAAGGCATCATTCATGTATATTCATGCTGCATATGATCCTATTGTGAATTGCACTATTAAACAATAACTTATATCATATAACTATCCTGACAGTTATTATTTTGAACCTGGGTATAAATGCAACATATTTCTGAGCTCACTTCTACCCTCTAGTCGGTAATTAGAATCCTTAATGTCAGTGCCATACTTCCCTCCAGTGGGATATTATAAATTGTATTAACACTACGAGTTGGTTGCTACTAATTATGGTTGCATGATGTACCTCGCATAGTCTCCATTGCAATATGTTCAGCATGTTTTCGTCTTACCCCATCCCAGTGATGTACTTGCCACCCTATTTACATTTATATGTGTATTATGTGAAGTGAAAAGAAGTGAAAATTAAGATAAGATTGAAAAAGTACTAGTTAAAAGTTGAAAGTTTGTTTTCAAGGGGACATAGTATATTTTTCATTTAGAGGGGCCATAATGTTCAAATTCGGGTTGCTCATAGGTGGTAATGTAATTCCTCATCCTGGTTTAATCCATGCGGGGTCAGGGTCTGAAAGTTCAGGATATGTTTAAATTCCTTTTGTCTGAGGATTTTCTCACGATCTCCACCACGTGGGTGTATACCTACAGTTTCCACAGCGTAAAATTTGAGATCTTTCCTGTTTCCTCCGTGTTCCTTCTCCATGTGTTTTGTCACTGCATTGCTTCGATCATTGTTTACAGTGGCACAAACATGTTCTAAAATGCGTTTTTTCAGTTCGCATTTCGTACTTCCCACATAATGCACATGGGCATTCAATGATATATATGGCAAAGTGACTTTTGCATTTAATCAATTGTTGGATCCACCACACATGTTTATTAGCCATCATGATCTCCTTGATGCACACTTTGCACCCTGTTCATTTAAAAAAGCCTTTAGGTTTAAGCCAAATTTCTGGTTGTTTTTTAATTTGAAAATGGATGTGGACTAACTTGCCCCGTAGATTTTTTGTCCTTTGGTAGGTGATATTAGGATGATCCCCTACTATTTTGGCGATTGTGGAATCCATTTGTAAAATGTGCCAATTTTTTCGAAGGATTTTCATCACTTGCTGATTGCCCGTGGAGTATGTGGTTATCAGTCTTATTTTGTTTTCCTCATTCTGGCTGGGCACTTTTTCTTTTAATAGATCTTTTCTGTTCCGGGATTCGGTTTGTTTCAGTGCTGTACAGATCGCACCCGAGTTATACATTCTTTTTTCAAATCTTTTTCCTGCCTTTTTTGATGTTTGATCCATTCTTCTTCTTTGGCACAGATCCTTTTAATCCTGAGGAACTCCTAGTAGGAGATGTTTTTAATCAAACTTGCCTGGTGAAAACTTTCCCCGCTAGTCACTGTTTCAATGTATTTTAAAGGGAGATCCCTTCTGTAGCCATTACATTATTATTATCTGAAGTCAGTGGGTGGGCACCACCTTTTGGGCGGCTTAGAGCTGTGCTTAAAAGACTTAGGGTGGCCTTATGTCACTTGTCCTCACTGTGGTTGCTTTTCAACTCACAAGCTCCTTCCATGTCATACTAAAGTGTGTAGATTCACCCACCGGGTATCTAAAATAGCCATATTCAACCTGACTTGGGGGCAAACCTAGACGCTGCTCCCTTACCTGCTGCCAGCATCGAGATCCGTGTGGCTCTCCCTCCCACCACCGTTGCTGCCTTTCATCCTAGCGCGGCCGCTGAGAGGAGGGGAGACTACACCTCCCAACTACCTTTGCGGCCGGAAGCCGCCAGCCTACATCCTGCGCCCGGAGGCGCTTAAATCACCAGGAGCCTCGGTGGAGCGGGGGTGCAGATTCAAACCTGACTTATGGGCAAACCTAGACGCTGCTCCCTTACCTGCTGCCAGCATCGAGATCCGTGTGGCTCTCCCTCCCACCGCCGCTGCTGCTTTTCATACTAGCGTGGCTGCTGAGAGGAGGGGAGACTACACCTCCCAACTACCTTTGCGGCTGGAAGCCGCCAGCCTACATCCTGCGCCCGGAGGCGCTTAAATCACCAGGAGTCTCCACGTCGCGGGACAGCGCGCGGGCCGTGCCGGGTTAAGCCCGGGCAAAGGGCGGGCCGTCTGCGGCCGTCCTAGGCAGGACAAGGCAGGGCAGGGACACCCCTCTAAAGAGTGAAATACAGGACTAACTGAACATCTAAAGGTACTGTGCAATTTCGGGTGGGGCAAGTGCATTTTGATACTGACTGTGGGCTACACAAGACCAGAGGGATACTACTCATAGTGAGTCAGGAGGGTCTGTGGAATACAATGGGCAAGAGAAAGGTAATGGAGGGGGGAGGAGCCTCAGTAATCACAAAAAAGGGAAAAAGGCAAAAAAATCCCAACATGCTGCAACTAATTGTGTTTTAACTAGCATTGAATCTATTGTTGAGGATTGTGAAGATATTTTATTGGGGGCCCCGTCTATTGAAGAGACCGGAATTCACGAGCCCCTTGTAGATGGCCTGTCACTGAAAAGGAACAAAGTGATCCCTGCAATTTTTACCAAAAAGCCAAAGAATATACTTCCTGCTGATGAATTGCATTCTGTCCTTGTTAATCCCATTGAGGCAAATGTTATTGAGATCACAAGGGGTGGTACCTCTAGCAGTAAGGTTGATCTTCTGGGCAAATCAACAGAAAATGTAGATGGTTCTGTGCAGGCGAGATCATGTGAAATGGGTCTTACTTGCTTTAATCGATTTTCCATGTTGGAAGGGGAATCTAGGGAGTTAAGCGAGGTATTATTAAAAGGACCTGGGGCGGTTGTGGAGGTTATGAATGCTACAGTCGAATGTCCCAGATGTTTGAATTTTAATAGGACAATCATGAAGAAAATGGAAAGTCTGGAAGGGGACATAGCTTTTATTAAAAAAATACTGATTGAATCATTAAAGCAGGGTGAATCAAAGGTGAGGAAGAGCCCTCAGGCATTGATAGTGTCCAAATTGGCAAAAGCCCCAAACACAAGATCAGTATCATTGAACGCTCCCAAAAGAGTAGGAGGGCCATTATCCAAGATTCCAGCCCAAACCTCGTTGGCTAGTGCGCCAGGAGGGCAGAATATGACTAGTTTCTACGCTGAGGTAGCAAAACTACGGGGACAACCACTAAAGCCCAAGGATTCACATGGGGGCAAAAAAACATCCAATGAGTCAGTAGAGGCTATTAAAGAGGCAAATGCTGGGGAAACCTGGAGTAAGAAACGGACTAATAAATCACCCAGTTCCTCAAACGCCACTGTCTACATGACTGGGGTCACTAAGCTTGGTGCTGCTAATGCCTATGAGAGCAGCGAATCAATCCGCAATAAAACCATTCACTGGCTGCGCCATGTGAGAGGGTGCAGATCGGTTATCAGGGAGGATATGATTAATGTAAAAAGGTTGTCCCTGTTCAGTTCACTAACAGACTGCATTGAAATACAGTTTGATAATGCAGCAATTGCGGAGAATTTATTGGCCATAGAGTATAGAACATGCCCCCTAGGAACTCTAACATACAAATTAGATATACTCCGTTATGGTACAGAGCTAGCCCCAGGGATGACTCAGAGCTCAATAAAATAGATTGACCACTAAAGGATAACCTTTTGAATAGTGTAGGGCAAATGAACAATATGCGTATACCTGAGTATCAGACTAATCTCACTATAAGGCAGATAGATGGGGAGATGATGGTGCTCAACGCTGAGGTGGCCCCTGACTGGGGAAAAAGTAATAATGATTTAAGTAAAGTTCAACCTCCACTAAGGTCAGTAGTAGAGACAATGGCTCCGGGAGCGTCCACTAGACGGTTGGCCACAAATACTAATATGATCAAGCTGCTTTCATGGAACATTGCGGGTCTCCAAAAAAACATGGAAAACCCAGAATGGAACGAATTCATTGATACGTTTGAGATCTGTATGTTCCAGGAAACCTGGAGTTTGAGCCCCCTGTATAAAAGTGGGTATTCTACCCATTTTAATCCGGCAACTAGTGCGGGGAGAGGCCGCCCTTCGGGGGGACTGCATGTATGGATTAGTGTGGCCCTGAATTGGGCACTCACTGTGCATGATTTACCTACTGCCGACATTTTGCATATCTCCATTAAGGGCACCAATAACGGAAGCTCTATGGAGCTGTTTAATGTGTATGCCAGAGGTACCCCGGGAGGCCAAACTTCACCTAGTATATCATTACTTGAGGTGGCATTAGCGGGACTCCACCCCTCGTCTAGTGTTACTGTGGGGGTAGATTTTAACTGCACCTATGAACCCCCAAGTAAAGAAGATCAATTGGGATGTAGTGAAGAGGATTCAAGACTTTCTATTCCACCCCTGACTCAGGCGCCAATCAGGAAATGGACACCTAGAGCGATCCAACTAAACGCGTTAACATTAGAACATAATTTACGCGCCCTGAATGGCAGGACCATTTCAGACCCAAATGGTGCAATGACTTATAATAGACTTAGTTGCCCGTCCCGTATTGATTATATTTTACTTGACACCCGATCTTGGGGAAGATTAGTGGATATGGAAATTAGACAGTCGCAGGACAGTGACCACAATCCGCTCTGTATGGAAATAAGATGGGGAAGCGGGAGGGATGCACCAAATGGTCCCTTATTGTCTGCAAAGGAGGTAATTCCATCTAACTGTAATCGTAAATTAAAATGGAACAGGGTATAGTGCCAAGAAGATAAACTAACTAGTATTAAAGAGCTAGTTGAAGCAGAGACTAGAGAACCTTCACCTTTTAACTCTGCCCATTTCACTGAACTTACAGCCTGATTCATGTACAGGCCGTTTTGCGTGGCCCTAATAGCGAATCATAGCGATTCGCTATTGAGGACACGCAAAACGGCATTCATGTAGGAATTGCTAATGAAATAGCGATTCCTACATGTTCTTTATTTGCGAGTAGCAATTTGCTACTCGCAAATACTCCCCATTCATTCCTATGGGCCAAGAGGCCCATAGGAATGAATGGGGAGTATACCTCATTTGCGAGTAGCAATTTGCTACTCGCAAATGAGATAGCGATTTTAAGGGTGCCAGGGGTGTCCAAAGGACGCCCTGTAGCACCCCTAAAATGCACATTTGAACAGGTGTTGCGCGCACACATGTCCAAAGGACATGTGTGTGTGCAACATGCAACTTAGAAAAATGCTTTTAAAAGCATTTTTCTGAGTTTTTGCTATTTACCGACAGGTCTGACCTCTCGGTAAATAGCGGCCCCAAAAGTCCAAAATCGCTATTTTGTTTTGTGTCATGAATAGCATTTGAGGAATCTCTATTAGAGATTCCTTAAATGCCATTCCACGCAAATATGCGAATTCTTACATAGCGATTTTTGCATTTGGGATTGTGAATACCAAATGCAAAAATCGCACTCGCAAAGGGCCAGATTCTCAGAATCTGGCCCTTTTGCGAGCGCTATTGCCTACATGAATCAGGCTGAAAGTTCTAAATTTACAGACTCCTACAAGAGCTTAATAGAGAAAATTCTTTACCATTGGGGATACCAAAGGGCCTAGGAAAAATATTCATACCAAAACGGGGACACCATACGCAGAATGCAGAAAAAAGAGAAAGGCGATATCAAATTGCATTAGAAGTAAGGACGCGTCAGCAGCTAGGGTAGCCAGAAAGGGATACAACAACTGTATCAGAAGGGCAAAGAAGGATTGGGAGGAAGAGCATTGGCAACAACTTAAGATTGCTGCCTGCTCGTAGGACTCTACCCTGTTTTGGAATCTGATTAACAAACTTGATAGAAGAGGAGTAGAGCCCCTCCCTAACCATATAACCGAGAAGCAATGGCACTCCCATTTCTCTAAACTATATTGTGATGAGGATGAGACAGGGCAAATTTTGTGGGCATCAAATGATTTAACTATAGACAGGCATGTTCCTGTATAACCTTTAGCAACTTGTGAAGTTCATGATGCCATTATGAGTATAGTCCCTTCTAAAGCAGCGGGCCCGGACGGGTTACCGGGTGACTTATTTATACATGATACCAACCTATGGACTGACTTCATCGCCCTACTACTGAACTTAATCCTTCGTGGACATCCTGTCCCAGATTCTTGGAAGGGCGCTGAAGTAGTAATCATCTACAAGAAAGGCAATAGGGAGGACCCTGTCAACTACAGGCCGATTAGTTTAATCGATGCTATCCAGAAAGTAGTTGGCAGGGTCATTGTTAACAGAATAGGAACTTGGCTTGAGGAAGGGAATATACTGACTCACTTTCAGGCGGGCTTCCGACAAAATGTGGGAACGATGGACCAGGTCTTCAGGTTTTGTGCTATACACTGGATATCTGTGACCATCATGAAGGGGACCTTATATCTGGCCTTCATAGACCTGAAGAGCGCTTTCGATCTGGTTCCCCGTGATAAACTGTGGAGGGTGCTGTTGGACATGGGGTTCCCGCAGTATCTCCTGGAGTTTATTGTTAAACTCCATCAGGACAATTATGCCAGAATTAGATGGGGGAGCCAGGGAGAACTAAGAGGGTGCCTGTGAACAGGGGGGTGCGCCAGGGCTGCGTGATGGCCCCGACATTGTTCTCCCTCTTTATTAATGGGGTGGTAGACCATTTGAGGGAGGACACTGCCGATGTCCCGGTCCTGGCGGGAGAAAAAACACCCACCCTCCTCTTCGCAGATGACACCCTCCTGATGTCCAAAACCCCCCTGGTCTCCAGAAATTGTTGGACAGATTTACTCTGTTTTGCAACGAACGTGGACTGACAATCAATACCACTAAAACAAAGTTGATGGTAATGCCCCACATCTAAAAAAGCAAAGAGAATTTACATCACTCTTAATGGGTCGCCGCTAGAGGTGGTGGAGGAATTTGACTGCCTGGGAGTCAGGATCAACAGTAAAATGAAATGAGACTCCCATGTCGCCAAAATGCTCCTAAACCTCAAAAGAGTATCTGGAGTAATTCTGAGGAACCAGCGAATGTCTGTCAGTAGGCCTATAGCCCCGGCTCTAGCTGTTTACGAAGGAAAGGCACTGGCCTCCGCAGTTGACGGCTCTGAACTATGGGGCAGTGAGAATATAGTTGATTTGGTTAGAGCCGAGAATAAGTTTTTGAGGGACTTAGTTTCCCTCCCTACCTCGATTCCACTGAAGCCCCTCTTCCTTGATATGGGCAAACGCTCGATCTCGGATATAGTTCGCCTCCGCCCTTTGCTGTTCTGGGTGCGCCTGAGAAGGACACCAGAACTGGCAAAATATGCCTTGGTGTTGGACGAACTGATCTCTTTGAATAATGCTAACAAGATACAGTGGCTTAATAAACTGAGGCAGCTGGTTATGAGTTTGGGGTTGGCTGAATTTTGGATCTCCCAGTCTCCGCCCCCCAAGGGGGCTGTTAAGAAAATCTACTGGGAGTGGGTTCATGCTGAGGAACTGAAGAGTCTAAAGTGGGGAGCTCTAACTACCCAATTTCTGTAACGCAAGCCCACGAGGAAGCTTGAACCATTCTTGGACTTTATTCAAGTTCCAAAAGATAGATCTCTTTTTTGAAAATGGGGTATGGGACACTTCCTCTTAATAAGTTCATGGAGGGCTGGAAAGGAGCGCGAGCTCCACATTCTACCTGCCCAAACTGCCCATGTGTGTCTGAATCCTTACCCCACTTCCTGTTTGCCTATAAAGCATATCAAAGAGCTAGATCACGATGGTTAAAACCAGTATGCATGGAGTTGGGAGTTAGTGACTATAGGGTTGCCCTACGCATCCTCTCTTCAGACACAACATCTCTGCTCATTGTATGTGGGGTTGCAAAATACTTATCAAGTGCCTGGCTGATACGTACTAGGTCGATAAATTCAAACAAAGCTGTGAATTTGCCTGTATAGAAAGTCCATATGTACATCATTATCTTGCACTTTATTTCCTGTTATCAGGGTTATTAAAAAAAAAAATTGTGTATAGATTTTTTTAATGTCTTTTATTGTTCCTATATTTGTGAATTGGATATACTATTTTATGGGTGTTTTTATGTCTAGAATGCATGTACTTTTATGATATGTAATATATCGAATAAAGTAATCCAACCCATATTCCTAATCTAAACAGCAAAAACCTTGAAGAATCTCATATGTAGAAAATTCTTGGGCAGTCACAAATGTGTATAGCAAACTCTGTTCAAGAGAAGCTAACCACCTGCACACCCAAAGAGCACTCATAGTTAGGAAGGCAGTTTAAGTTTTTAAGTTAAAAAGACTTTATTGAATTTATTGTATACCACATAAAAACAACACATTAGATCAACAATATTAATCAGAAGTGCATATGCAGTATTAGACACTATAGAGAAAACCATAAAAGTATTTTAAATGTTATGGGGAAGGGGACGAAAAGGAAGGGAGGGGTTGAGATTGAGATTGAGATCAATGACAGCAGATTACCTCTAAATTAGCCATACATAATAAACTTTATTTCTATAAACATATCATAAAATGTACTCTAACATAAAAAGAAGACAGAGAGAGAAAATTCAAGAAGGAGCAAAATGTTCAGAAAATACAGAAATGGTACTCCTTATATCACTATCACCTTGGTTGAGAGATGAACGAAGAGGTAACCATACCAATTGTGCATTATGAGAAGAAGTACATTGCATAGTATACATAGTGTCTAATTTATGATGACAACTTACCGAATCCCACCACACTTTAAAGGATAACTTATCAGATGTTTTTCAAGTTAGACTAATCTAAATCAGAATATCTAATAACTTATGTTTAGGGAAAGATAGAGTGAACAAATTGGACAATGATCTTAAAAAAAGATAAATAATATTTGAATTGCTATCAAAATGAAAAATCCTCTTGATTTAAACCCTAATTCTGTACCAGAAATTATGGGTATTGGGACAATTGAATAAGATATGCATTAAATCTTCATCCGGAAAATCACAAGACCAACACTTATCAGGTATATTGGAGGAGAATTTGGAGCACTGCAAGGAAGTAAAATATAAGCGATGATAAACAAAAAACAAAGGGCCTCATGTATGAGGATTGCCGCATGGAAGCACAGCAGGCCTTCCTGCTGCGCTTCCCTACGGAAAAAAAAGGGACCAGAATGTGCCGTATCTGTCCTTTTACCCTGCGCTGGCGCACAATGGGCTGCCTGTGCCAACGCAGGCACTTTTGCACAATAGTGCCTGCGTTGCTGGTATGATACTTTTGTACAGGAAGGGAAACAGGAACGGAAAAACGAGGAGAAATAAAGATATTTCTCCCCGTTGCGCCTCAGCTTTTGGCACTGCCTCAGATTTACGATTTCTCATAAATACGGGGCAGTGGGAACGCCCCCAGCAACACCCATTGCACGCCCCTTTAACGCAGAACACTGCGTTAAAGGGACTCATTTTTATCAGGCACCATTAAGCCAAAAAAAGTGGCTTAGTGCTGCCTGATAAATATCACGCAGGCTTCTGCGCCACGGAACGTCACAAAAAGTGACGTTCCGATGGCGCAAGGGTCCTCATAAATGAGGTCCAAAGATTGTGTAATACCAGCAGACTATGAGATTTTATATGTGCATGCCCATTCCTTATTTTAAAAAGGGATTGTCCAAGAAATTCCCAGGTCTCTCTCACAGATAAGGTCAGATTTGGATTTGGTTCTATATGGGTCAGGAAGGGAGAAATATTTATAAATAACTGAAGACTTTTAGAAAGTCAGTAATTCCAGAAAAAAGGGAACCTTCTTAATAGAGTTCCATAAGGAGAAATAAATATCAAGAACCACATTCATCAATGATAAAAAGCGAGTATAAAAGGATTTAGGAAATTGATAGAAAAGGCCAAATTGATTGAGGAAAGGAGATAGGGGATGTGATATAAAAAAAGTGGAAATATCCATATTAAGCGCCTGATTATGATGCCGTACAGAAGGTCATCCGTGCTGGTGACGGTGGTGGAAAACATTTATTTTCCCGCTCCAGGTGCGGTAATTTTGCGACCACCAAACTACAATGGTCCTACAGAGGCCATTTACCATCCGGTGCAGTCTGTCAGGCTCCGCAAGTTTTTTGCCTATGCATGGGTGGTGGATGGAGCCAAAAGAGCAGGCACATTCCGTCCGTCAAACAGATTACGATGTTGCAGTCCGCCCTTCTCACCACCGCGTAAATACTACCACTTTGCGGATAGCATAAAAACAACAACAGAGAGGAAGAGCCGATACAGAACCCAACTTAACCCCCAGAGCCAACAGGGATCCTGTTCTGCAGGCCTTCCCGCTGCACTACCTGCTGCACCTCCGGCAGACAAGACGCCACCCCGCTCAACAGCAAAGGTACGTACCAAACATCTCCTCGCCTACAACCCCTAAACAACTACAACTCCCAGCAAGAGTGGCAGCACCACGATGAATGTGGCACCCTGCCAAATGCAAAGTAGGAGGCTCACCCAATCCTCACGAGTGACTCTTGTGCCCCTGAAGGCAATTGGGGCTAATGCCAAGCCCCGCAGTTGCAGAGCGCGCACACAGCAATTGCAAAATATGTACGCCCCAGAAGGCTCATATTGGCTGATGGCTCATTCGCGTAGAGTTTGTCACACCGCGGCGGCATGGAAGCTGCAACCGCAATCCTGCAACATTCAATTGGGGCTAATGCATGTCATGGCTGTGGATGCCAGTTACCATGCATGCAAACACATACTAAATTTGCATTGTCACCATGCGAATTGCATCACACATCAAATCTCATTCTCCTAAAGTGATTGTAGCACCCCATGCGTAATTTTGTGGGCCACGAGGCACCCATGCATATCGAGTGGCCACACACACAGACACAGTACTTGTATGGGAGAACAGGTGTAGGGCACGTGCGTCCTACCCCGTTTGTTGGCAGGGTTACAGATCAAGTGACGCCTGTGCTGGGGGGCTGTGGGGTGGGGGTAAGCCAGCCCTCTGGGAGTGGCTGGTACATCAGGACAACTAGAACAGTGACCAGCTGCTCACTACACTGTGAAGGTATGAGAGAGTGGGATCTATAAGTCAAGTCATCACACACATGGTATGTCCAAGAAAGTAGAGAGAAATTACATACATTGCCCTGCTTCGTGGCCAGCATGTACTGAAATGGTGAAGGAGTCCAAAAGGACAAAGGTCTCTTGCACTGTACCAATTTTGTGCAATGAAACATCCAAATTGCAAACATTGCTGGTATATTCTTTGACATCTGACTGGCGTTCCTTGGCCAGGGGTCATCTTGTGAAGGACCAGTGATGTAGGCAGACAATAAGAGGTATCCATTGTCTGAAAATCAGACATACTTGTAATCCCTAGCACTTCCAACACATGTACTTGTGTGGGACGTGCAGTCTGCCCAGCTGCCATTGCCTGTAAATGTTCTCACACAATCGTCCTAGGAATGCACACGTGGAACAAACAAACAAAGCTCTAACCCACATCATCAGACATTGGCAGCCATGTAAACACAATCAATGATTGTTTGTGCCTCATTCAGGTGAACATTGCAATGTCTGTGACTCTAAATCCTCATACGCTACCCAGGACTGACCCCATGAGGTCCACATGTGTCTGTTCCCTGTGCTGTACATCTATGTTGCGTTGTCCAGATGACACTCACTGCCCTCATTCTGCAATGTTGTCGTGAATAGGGGGACTCAAGTTTGCGGCTGTGCAGTGACAGCAACTACATGCAACTGAAACTGGGAAACACAAGTGCTGTGCCGTCTAAACCACATGGCAGCTCATCCCTGATGTAACAGTTTACTATATGCCATACACATCGATCTCTTTGGACGTTGTAGTGTCAGTATGGCGAGTGAGCAAAGAAAAACAACATCTGAATGCAGGTCACTTGTGCATTTCATGTGACCATGAGTCCCCTCAATGTTGTGGTTGTGTGAGTCTCTGGGTAAGCTGATCTCCACATCTCATCTATAACTCAGCTCATGCTTGTGTACCCTGACATATGTAGGAGTCCACCCATCCTTCGACATGTCCCCAACCTGGTGACGATGGAGGACATCGTAATCAACCAGAAATTCTGTTTGGATCCCCGCACACTACGGAACCCATATGAAGCACAAAAAAATACATCCAGCTGCATTGTCCGCTACAGTGAAGGTTTTGGCTGCACTGCATTTCTCTGCAACTTGGTCTTTCCAGTACACTGTGGCCAGCTCCGGTGGGATGTCACAGCTCATTTTCAGCATGGTGGTGCTTGACGGTCTGTCAGCATTAATGCTTTACGAGGACAGACATGTCCACTTCTCGAGTAGGGATGAAATGGCAGATGGAAAGGGGGAGTTTATTACCTGTGAGTATGCCCTGCCTTAGCAGTTGGGCCTGGTGGGCCAGGACCACCCAAACATGATCCATGGCCCTACTGGTACGAAGGCCAGTAGCAAATGGACACATTCATGTGAAACGTTCCTCCGAACGTTGATTATCTTCCTGTTCTTGGGGTTGCGGATTTGGGCCAGAGCCCTCTCCCACAGGCACTCCCAATCACACATCTCCCCTCAGAAAGGAGGGCTGTGTCCCCGCCTACGCGTGCAGCTAAAATATGGGCATAGGGAAGCGGACAAATAAACTCTTCTGCACCGGGTAACCTTAACCGTTCTGCTGTGTGGATATCTCCTTTTCAATTCCACAGGGAGAAGACACGTTTATTTTTCTGGATTCACCTTACCTGGCCACTGCAGCTGCTTATCAGATAGGGCAGTGAGTAGGAACCAAGCAGGTGAGAGAATGTCTGGCCATTTTATCTTCCTAAAATCATCAGGGAAGGCCCAGTAGGACACATACTTCACGTATACTTTATTTAAACAATTGATATCTTAACGAAGGCTCAGCCACAGATGCAAGCCCCCCAAAGAATGCCCAGATAACTGGTGATTAATGATCCTGCCAATCCTTTGTCTGTTGGTAGTTCTGAAATTCAGATAAACTGCATTTGATGTGGATAGCTCAGTGGATTATTGCCTTTGTCGCAGAGATACCTGTGTAAGTAGTGGTACAGAAGTTACAAACCTATCATAGGACAGTGACCTAGGACCTATCATCAAAGAGCTGCATGAGAAGCTGAATTAATAGTCAGAAGTTAGCTTTATTTCTGGGTTGTAACATAGTCATAACCTCCACAGTCTTTCATCATTTGAATGTTGCCATAAAGAGTTTGTTTGTGCTTATATGCACCTCCATCAGCAATGCCAACCCCTAACCACTGGGCTGTGCATTAAATCATGAGTTAGTACTTCTCCAGACCTAATGCCCTTAAAATATCCTGCCCACCAGTATGGATGACATGTGATTCCCACACCTTGTAATCCTCACTGGCTTTCATGACATTCCCTGTAGACTGATTTACTTACATACTTGCATGGTTGATTGTCTCTGTACACTGTGTGCGTGATGTAAAGTACTGTCACATCCAACACTGATATCACTAGCGCAATACAACAAATGAAATGCACACAAGAGAGTGGCTATGGAGAGATGAAGGGTGATGGAGGAGGAGGGTGGCAGGGAGGGAATCGAGGAGGAGGGCATGAGTGAGAGACTGAGAAGTGTCACTTGCCTGATACTCCCACCTCAGGAAACCTCCCACTCGCATCAGGAGGACAGCATATGAAAAAACACTTTCTGAGAGTGATAACATCTAGAAAGATATTTGGAAGAAAAGAATGCATTTCACAGGACCTTGTAAAACTGAAGAGAGATAAAGGAGGGCCCAGAAGCAGGCCTGGCGAGAGATATAAGTGACAAATTGGTACGCAGTGGCCCACCTAAATGCATCGTTGGCCCACCCAAATAAAAATTCTGGGAGCTGGGCCTGCCTGGGAGGTATCCCAAATGCTGTGGGAAACATTGATAGTACCCACATTGCCCTCTCCACCACAGGCAAGTGAACCCATCTATAAGAACCGCAAACACTAACACTCCATCAACGTGCAAGCGGTATGCCAGGAGGATCATATCATCTCACGTGTGTGAACATGTGTGCAAAGTATCCGGGGCCGGCACATGACTGCTACATCTGGCCGAACAGCGCCATCCTCCCGCTCACAACCCACACATGCCTAGTCACGATGACAGTGGTGAGGATGAAGGCCTTGACCAGCATCAACAGTACATCGTCAACTAGTTACGTTGAGTCTTAACAATGAGCGACCATGACTGTGTCTGTGTGCTGTTGTCTCATGAACTCTGACAATTGTCCCTGAGATGTTGTACACATATTGGACTATGTGCATGATTCGAGAACTCAGGCATGCAGGGACTGAGCACCTCGAAGTACCCCTAAGCACATGCCACAATTGCTATACTGCCTCACTCACACTCCTACTCACTCAGAGGCATTCCAGCGCCTGTACACAAGTTGATAAGTTGAAGAAACAGTTTTAAATGTTAATTTTTTACTACTGTGTCAAAGCATGCAACATACATGTCACAACAGGTTGAGAATGCATGAGTACCTAACCAGTAACCACAGTCACATATCCATTTAACATGAAGCAAGATGTTACATCAATAATCCCTCTCGACATAGACCTATGAGCATATCCCCCACCCCTTGCAGGAAAGAACTGTATGGGATGTCCCTGGTCTATGGGATTTGTGAGAAGACCCCATTACTCATCCTATATATGTTGAAATTTAAATCAAATTTGCTGTGTCGCCCCCATCACTGAATGGATCATTCTCCAAGTGTGGGGCATCTAGCCTGCCTTCCCATGACATCTAAAGGGAATCTGTATCCTCTTGCAGATGTAAGACTTTTTTGAGTCGGCGGGCTAGGACCAGACCAGATCAGAATGACAGGGGACAATGTTCTCCGACCACGGACAGAATGTTCAGATCGTACTCCTGGAACACGCTCTGCTGGCACTTCTCATGTGACAGACATATACTAAGGTACTTGCAGGGCACAAGTCCTATAAAAAGAATTGGATTGACTGACCAAGTAAGACAAAATGCAAATGACCTCATCACAACGTCACGGCATAGCGCTATGAAAGAAGTAAATAATGCGACTAAAACGATTTTTGCAAATAATGGTACAGACTAACCCATCTGACAGTCTTACAGTGTATGCAATGATATACAGGTACAGAACAAAGGCAAAAGCTTGCCTCTCCTAAGTACCCGTGAAGAGAGGGCAAGCTTTATGCCTATGTTTCCCTCTGTGGCATCTACAATTAAATGTAAGGTTCAAGGCGGCCCCAGTGAGCATAAACAAACAAAAGGAGGACAGATGGCCCCTTTACTTTGGCCCAGCTGGAGGGGAAAAATGGCTCCCTCGCTGCCTGCATGCTGCTGCTGGGAATGCAAAGCAGTCAACATGCAGGTGCTGCTGAACATGTCCCAGTGTCTGGAAAGTGCACCGGGACAAGTTCTGCATATTTCTGTGGGGACCAACCTATTAGCAGGTGTGACGGCGTCCACCCTGTGAAAAGGGAGGGAGACGCCGTGTACCTGCATGTACCCCCTGACTCGAGCTCAGGGTACTTGCAAAACAACTACGTCATGTAATATTTGAGAGCTACAGCTGCATAATGGGAGCCAAAATATTGTTTTTTTTAATGTATTAATAATAATGTAAAAATAATTTGAAAATACATATAATTTAACAAAATATAAATATAAACATTAAAACATATTTAAAAAATAATAACTAATACATATACATTTAAAATAAATTAAAAACTCTACATATAAATTAATATATATACTTACTCCACATATAGCAACAGTAGGAAAAGCATTGGATAGCGTAGGGGTAAAAATGACTATTCCCACTCCAGAGGGTGCAACAGTAGGGAAAGCGTTGGATAGCGTAGGGGTAAAAATTACTATTCCCACTCCAGAGATTGCAACAGTAGGGAAAGCGTTGGATAGCGTAGGGGTAAAAATTACTATTCCCATGTCAGAACCCGAACTGTAGGCGCTGTTATTACCTATCCAACTGCGCTACTAGGTAAATCAAAAGAGACTGCAAACACTTGGAGTGACAAAGTGCGGTCTTGGAGACTTAAGATGGCCGCCGTTGTCGCCAGGGTAGAGGGCAGCAGGCGTTCTAGTCTCTTTGACCACAGCTGCTGAAGATTCTATGTGAAGCGCGAACGTCCTGAAAAAATCGCACTTCACCGAAGAATCTAGCTGAGGTGGTTTGTTTTTCTGAACGACGAAAATTCCTGCCACACATTGTTCAAGTTTTAGTTTCTGAGTGCCTGATAAATACAGTTATTAAAGATGTCGGAACTCGGACTCGGCGCGTGAAGTCAAGCGCGAGTTCCGAGGGTAATTGTGAGCGACCTAAAGAGATTTGGTAAAAGACTGTCGGCGATGCTGAAGCGTAGGGAGACCCGTGAGGCGTTCTCGGAGAAGCAGCCTTCAGCTTGAAATTATCGGAGATTCAGTTCCGGTTGGCAAGTCCATGAATGAAGTAATCGGCAGCATCCAACCATTGAAGTCACAAGCTAAGTGAACTCTGCTGCTTGACGCCTGTGATATATATATGTATATATAACGAATTGCAACTATTGAAATATATTGCTGTTTGAAAAAGAACTCTACAAAGCGAAAGTCCAAAGAAAATGAAAGACAATATGTAGATAATGTAAATACTTACCGTTAAACTGCTAAACTGGTGAGGAACTCAGTAAATCTACAAGAAAAAGAATACGCTAGAGTTAGACACCAGAAAAGTTCCAATTGTTAAAAAAGAAAAGAAAATAGGAAAGACATTCTAACAGAAACCCATAATAAAGAAGGCTCCATTATTAGTGAAGTAAGTGCACCTTCCCAAAAGATAATAACATTAAGTGACATTAGGTAAGGAGCACTAGGAAAGAAATTAACCTATGTTTGCTATCTATTTATTTATAATAGTGACAACTAATGAGAAGAGCAGAGTTATATCAATTAATAAGAAGAGAAGCAAGTTCCAGCTGCACTAGGGTGGGTGAGCAGAAAAACACGCAGTAAAAGGTTGGACTTCATGGGTTATAGGATGACAGGATTGTAATGTTGTGTTGTTGCCTTTAGGTTCCCAACGAGCGAGCCATCTGAAGGTAGAGACCAGAGGGAACCAGCTCAGGACCATTCTCTTCTCTGTTTATTATTTTATCCAATACCCCCTTCCCTTAGAGTAATGAAGGGAGGGTTCAGAGAGTATTGACCCACCGACATTGCCCAGATGGATTTGGGTACTAGCATCCCTGTTCCTGTGCAAGAATTTGGTAAGCCAAGATCAAGTTAGTAGTTCTGACAGAGTGAAGTGCCCAAGTAGCCTTTGCACCCGAACAGAGATGGCAGAGGGAATTGATGTCCAGTCCTTAGGTACAATCCTAGATGCTATACAGAAGGAATTGGGAGCGGTGAGGGAGGAGAATCGAAACTTGAGGCAAGAAGTGATTAGTGCCAGAAAAGAGACTGCTGAATTGGCGTTAAGGTTACGCCAACCAAGTAGTTTGGAGAGAGAAGCCATGAACCCAGTCTTAGAGACAACCAATAGGTCCACTACGCAGGTGATACATTCTCTCTCTCCGGTCATTCCATTAGCAGCTCCAGAGAGATTTATTGGGGATCCACAGAAGGCGCAGATATTTCTATCACAGTGCTCATTACATTTCATGTGCCGCCCTTCGATCTTCCCCGACGCGCAGTCTAGAGTGGCTTTCATACTTTCGTATCTAAGTGGGGATGCAGCTTCGTGGTCCCTGCCCCTAGTCACAAGAGATGACCCCTTGCTAAGGAATTTTGAGGATTTCAAACAAGAGTTTTTAAGGATATTCGACCGACGGAGGATTTCTCAGGTGGTGGAGAATTAATTATTAGATTTACGACAGGGAAATCGAGACTTAATCGCATACCTGGCCCAGTTCAATAAGTTAGTAGTAGAGACCAATTGGCCAGAGAGCAAGAGGGCTGCAGTATTTTATCGCGGGCTGAGAGATGAATTAAAAGACACCTTGGCCCAGATTCCTAATCGGCCTACCGAAATTTCAGCACTGATAGATTTAGTGTTAGAGTTAGATTTCCGTCAAGGAGAGCGGCGTGGAGAAAAGAAGAAAGATTTTAAGGTGATACCTCCAAGATTTGATCGGGCTCGGTCAGATGGCACCAAAACCTCTGAAAATCACACAGGAGCTGAACCGATGCAAATTGGGACAATAAGAGGCCCTTTGACTAAAGAAGAGACGGAAAAAAGAAGGACAAACAACAAATGTATGTATTGTGGATCCGGAAGCCATTTCGTCCGAGAGTGTCCAAAGAAACCAAAGGGTCCATTCAAGCCGAAGGAAAACTAAAGGCACCTCCTGTGGGAGGAGTTGAACAGGTGAGTGCGACTCAAGGAATAACTCCACATGAACACCAAGTGGCGAACACGTTACAATCAGCGGCTCCGCATCTGGTTTTGACAATGGAAGTGAAATTCAGACAGACTACCTTGACAGAAGTGTCGGTGATGATTGATTCAAGCGCCACAGGGAATTTCTGTGACTTAAAGTTTGCCACAAAAGTTGGTATCCAGGCAATTCGAAAGGCAAAGACTGAACCAGTACGTGCTGTTGATGGGACAAATCTTTCCTCAGGACCCATTGTGAGCCACACAGAGGTTATCCAGTTGACAACCAGAGAGGGACATCAGGAGAAAATTCAGTTTAATTTGATAGATGCCCCTCAATTCCAATTAATACTTGGCCTCCCCTGGCTTACCGAGCACAATCCTACAATTAATTGGAGTTCCAGAACTATAGTGATGGACTCGAGTTACTGTTATGAAAACTGTTTCAATTCAGAGAATCAACTTGTAAAGAACAACCCAGCGCTGTCCTTGTGTACCATCGGGCATTCCTTGTGCGTGATAAATGCTCAGGGAATCCCCAAAGAATATAGAGAATTCACAGAAGTGTTCAATGAAGTGGAAGCAGAACTTTTACCGCCACATCGAGTTTACGATTGCAAGATAGAATTAGAGCCTGGATCAAATTTGCCATGCAGCCCTGTCTACGCCTTGACCGAGAAAGAACACCAACATCTAAAGGAGTACTTGGACAAGTATCTTGCCAATGGTTTCATTCGACCGTCCCAATCACCCGTTTCGTCTCCTCTTTTTTTTGTGCCTAAGAAGGAAGGGGATTTGCGGACGTGCATCGACTACAGAGCCATCAATAAAATAACCAAGAAAAACCGATATCCTTTACCACTAATCTCAGTGCTTCTAGACCAAGTGAAAGGGGCTCGAATCTATACGAAGCTCGACTTGAGAGGAGCCTATCATCTAGTCCGGATGCGAGAAGGAGACGAGTGGAAGACAGCATTTCGGACTAGATTTGGGATTTCTGAATATCAAGTGATGCCCTATGGATTGTGCAATGCCCCCGCAGCCTTCCAACACTTTATCAACAACGTCTTGAAAAAATGTATTGATCAGTGCGCAATTGTGTACATTGACGATATTCTAATTTATTCTTCCGATGTGGCAAGACATCACGAGCAAGTTAGAGGGGTGTTGCAGAAACTACAGGAGAACAAATTGTTTGTTAAGTTAGAAAAATGCGCGTTCGATGTGACGCAGGTGGAATTCTTGGGCTTCGTATTGTCACCTTCTGGAATTTTAATGGATCAACGCAAGGTGGAAGCAGTGACGAACTGGGAGTCCCCGAGAAGCGTGAAGGAAGTTCAAGGCTTCATAGGGTTCGCTAACTTCTATCGGAGGTTTATCAGCGAGTTCTCCAGGAAGATCCTCCCTCTTACCAAGTTACTGAGAGAAGGAACCAAGTTTGAGTGGTCTGAAGAAGCAAAAGAGGCCTTTCAATCTTTAAAAAAAGATTTCACCACAGCACCATCAATTCAATTCAAAATTTCTTTATTCGACTGTGTGCAATACAGTCATAAAAGTACCATAAAAATACACATACAAATATATAACACCAATATTAAAAAGACATTTCAACAAAGACAAGAGATCACAAATGTAAGTATACCGTTAATCAGAGACATATTTACAAGGGTAGAAAAAAAAAGGGGGTTAGCCTTCCATACTTTTTCTGAATTTCAGGGCTGTCTTTAAAAAATTACATATGAACAAAGTGCTTTCACAGTGCAGCATTTGAAGATAAAGTAGTGCTGGTCTTATTTGCACAAAGTTCATTTTTTTAAGAAGAGGTTTTAAAAACATTTTCCGTGGTATCATGTAATAGGAGCATACAAATAAAAAGTGTGCCAAATCTTGCGGAGACTTATTGTCGCAGCCGCAAGTTGGCAACACTTGTCCCCTATGGGCTCCACTGGGCACAGCTAGCATCAGATGAAATAAATCAAATCGAAATCTAGTCAACAGGAAGCGCTCATATCTGGAAATGGGCCAGGATAGGTATGGTTCAATTTGCATGCATGATTTAGTTAAGACGTGTCTCAACACACTATCCTTCTTCAGTTCTAACTCTTCCCTGACGAGCTGTCGAGACAACAGGAAAGCATCCTTTACAAATGTTATGTCATACTTGGATACTTGCTGTGGTGTTAGAAAGAGATCCGGCCTACCCAGATCTTGAAGACAGTTTCTGATATATTTTAGCCATGGGATCTTGAGTTTCCCTTCCCAGTTGAGTGCTTCGAGGAGAATGTTTTGGGTAAATGGGATTTCGTCGTTCAGCCAGCAATTAAGCCAACACAACAGCGGTTTTACAGCAATCTTGTCCCCTAGGTGTGGCATGCCCAATTCCTCATGAATAGAAAAGTTGGCTGTGCTTTTTGAAAGACACAAGACTTGTTTTAAGAAGTTATTTTCAGTGGTTACAATGTCGCCCACTGGGACAAAGCCCCAAAGTTCACTCCCATAACTGGCGACGGCGATGCTTTTAGCTTGGTATAATTTCATCATAGCAACCACTGGTGTGTTTCCCATTTTGCGCGCAAAGTCAATTATTGCAGCATTGGTCCTTATTATTTCTCCTTTCTTTTTCCTTATTGCTGGTCCCCATGTGAGTTTGTGGTCAAACAATACACCAAGGTATGAAAAAGTTTTTGTTATGGGTATTTTTTCCCCGTTGATAAGGAAAGGGTAGGATTTTTTTGAGCCCGGACCAACCTTCATGACAAATGACTTGGTGTTGTTGATACACAGGCCCCGTGACTTCATAAATTGGAAAAAAGAGTCAAGTAATGTTTGAAGGCCAAGTGCGGTTCTAGAGATGAGGACGGCATCGTCCGCGTAGAGCTGAACAGGTACGCCCTTTTTCCCTATGTATGGGTAGTCAGTATTTGTTTTTAAAAGATGCTCCTCAAGACCATTTACATATAAATTAAAAAGAAATGGCGCTAAAATACAGCCCTGCCTTACCCCCCGATTTATTTTGAAGTCTCTGGTTACTTTCAAGTCTTTGGTATAACGAACATTCGCTCGAGTGTCACTGTGGAGGTCAGCTAAGAAATTGATTACGTTTTTTTCAACTCCCATATTTAAGAGGCCGTCCCAAAGTTTTCTTCTATCGACGCAATCAAAGGCCGATGAAAGGTCCATGAAGGCCATATTTAGGGTTCCATTTCTAGCCAGGGTATACTTGCCACTAATTAGATATAAATTCAGGCATTGAGTAATTGTTGAGTGCCCTGGTCTAAAGCCGTATTGAACGGGTGACATTACGTTGTTATTTTTGGCCCAGTTGGTCAGCCTGTTTAAAATGATCCCTCCCACTACTTTGGCTACTGAATTTATCAAAGAAATTGGCCTGTAACATGCTGCGTTGCTTCTGTCACCTTTCTTGTAAACGGGTACAATAGTTGAGGTCCCCCAGGACTTTGGAGCCCCAATTTTAGCTCCAGCATTGACAACCGCAGTGAGGATTGGGGCCCAGAGTGGAATATTTGATTTAAATAAATCTGGCGGGAGGCCATCTGGGCCCGGGGCCTTGTTACTGGTTAGACAACGAATCCCCTTTTCAACTTCTTTAACTGTAAAAGACAGAGGTGCTTCTTCAGGAAGTTTGGTTACTTGAGTCATCTGGGGATCGTCACTCTTGAAAATTAAGCTAAAATGGGAAATCCATTCATTCTTGGGTATGACAGTTCCAAGGCTGGCAGCGTTGGGTTCATCAAACATCGGCTTGTTGATTATGTACCAAAATTTGGAGCTATTGCCAAGAATTGATGGATCAAGCAAAGACTCCCAAATGTTCGCTTTTATGTCCCTTTTACGGGATGCCAAGGCTGATTTATATTCTGCTCGCAAGATTTTGATTTGTGCAGGGTCCCTTGGCTTATTCTTAAGAGCTGTTTTCAGGTTTCGGCTTGCTGCTGAACACACATGATCGAACCATCTTGGCTGTTTATCAGTTGGACCTTTTGATGGGACAGAAAGCATTTTGTCAATTCTTTGACTTAGTACAGTGAAGGCAGATAAAATAGATTCAGGAGGCGTAGAATCAGAGGCACAAAGATACAGTTCCTGTTCACAGCTCGTTTTAACAGACTCATGCAAAGTATCACTGTTTATCATCGTCCATTTCAAACGGCGGTTTCTACTAGTTAGTTTCAAAACATCCGGGTCCTTTTTGTTTTTCCGTAGTTGAAAAGGGCCCTTATCTAATTCCACTGAAATTGGATTGTGGTCGCTGAAAGTACTTTCATGTATATTGAATTTTAACACTGAAGTAGCCAGGTCAACAGAGAGAAGTATATGGTCTATAAAAGAGCCGTGCTCTGAGCCTTTGTATGTTGGTGTTTCAAAAACGAAGGAGTCCACATTCAGAGACATTGCAACCCTCAAGTTCAGACCATCTATTAAATTGTTCATGTTTGTTCCTCGCGAACAATGCGCAAAATGAAGTCCTGACCTATATCCGCATCCCAGGGAATCCAAGGTTGTCGTGGTCGGGTTTCCACAAATGTGTGCATTGAAGTCACCAACAATGACTTTGTTACGTGGTAATTTTGCCAGATTATCTCGCAGATAGATTTGGAGCTTAATAATGTTACACTCTCCTGCTGGCATTAACGAGTTGTAAAAGTTAACTAGAGTTAGTGCAATTTTGCCCCTACCGATCTCCATGATCTGGATGTTCCTGTTGTCCATCTGCTTGTTTTTTATCTGTGAGATAAGAGAGAGGCTGATGAATGTTGCAAGGCCCCCTTTTGACCTTCCACTGGGCGATGGAGTTGCTGGGACAAAGAAACTTTGGTACCCCTCGATGAAAACATTGTTGTCTGTGAGGCAAGTTTCCTGGAAGCACAGAATGGTAAAATTCCTAACGAAAGCTACCCACAGATGGTCATTAACTTTTGCGGCCAATCCAGCGACATTCCAAGACAGGATTTTTATGGAGTTAAGAACGTTACGATCACTCCGTAACTCTTGGGTCGCATTAGGTGATGGGTGCGAGTTTGAGTTAAGATGACTTGTTATTACTGTCTGATGATTTTTGCTGCTGTATGACAGATTATGGACTACAGTAGAGGAAGAACTGCCTGCATCAAATATGGGAGGGGTAAATGCTCTTAGAGAGGAGGAGTTTTCACGACAGGATGTGATCAGCTCTGCTAAGTTAATATTTGGAGCCACACTTCGGGGATCAAAGGTACTTACTAATTTGTTAGTACTTATTGCGTCGGTTGATTCTTGGGGATTTAACCGATCAGATAAAATACTAGGGGGCAAAACAGATGACAGTCAATCCACCTCATCCAGGTAGTCATAAGTATATAAAGCATCATATCTGTTTGATGTTGGGATCTCGTAATGATTTTGATACAGATAGGGATGTATATGATCTCGCTTGTAGGAGTGTGGGACAGGTTCCAATCTCTCAAACATTTCTTGAGGTGGATGATTATATTTATTTATTTATTTATTTATTTAGAAGCTTGTAAAGCGCGCGGCTACCTCCGGCGGAGGTGTCCCGGCGCTATGATAGCTTGAGTATCCCCAGAGAAAGTTACCAGATTCAAATCCACTAAGATGCTGAAGAATTTTAACGTTTAGTAAACAGCCAGGTTTTAAGTTTACGACGAAAGATAGGCTCAGACTCCATGAACCTGAGGTCAAGAGGAAGGCTGATCCAGAGCTTGGCAGCTATGACGGTGAAAGTTCTTCCGCCACTTCGGGAGAGCCTGAATCTTGGCACGATCAAAAGACGAAGGCTGTTGGATCTCAAATGTCTTACTGAAGACGAGATCTTGAGTCGTTTGCTCAGATATATGCTCTGCCTTCCCATGAGTGATCATATTGTGGTGGTTCTAGATCTAGGGTCATCCTCTGTTTAGAAATAGGAGGGGGTGCCTGAGGATGGAAATATGCTTGGGGCATCGGAAATCCCTCTTGACCGTGATGACGGTTGGTGTTTTTCCTATGACTAGTTATATTATGTGGGTAAAAATAACTTAGACCCATAGTACGGATCAGGCTATTTGTCGAGAGACTCCTCCAATTTGCGATGAATTTCGCCGCTCCTCTATCTTTAAAGGTGACTACGATGCAGTCTCCCTCTGTTGATTTAAATCTGGAGCCCACCCAATCTACTCTCTTCACATAAGAGATGGTCCCTATTATATGGGAGGAAAGTGGCCTATGGGTGGTTAGCCATTGCATGACCTTGTTCTTTAATTCCACGTAGGTTTACCTCCTGTTGTCAGTTAGTTTAGGAACCCCAATCATAACTATAGTATGGGCGTTAGACTCAGGTGGGAGGTTTATATGGGTAGGTGTTTTAGGCGTCTTAGAATCAAGCTGATAAGCCCCTGCTGCCTTGGTAGGAATATTCGTCGTGGGTAAGAAGGAATGCCTCAGTGGCTCAATGTTTGTTTTAACTACTTCTGGTGGATAACCCTCCGCGGCCCATTCGCTATCATCAGTGTCCTCCCTTGTCTGTGTGACTTGTGTGTTATTAGTAGGTGTATCTATTACCTTCACTAAAGTGGGTGCTACTTGTGAGGTTAATAATGGGCCCGCTATAGGAGAGGATCCCTGTTGCAGTGACGTTATCTCTTTAACAATACTGTTTGCTGGATCACTAGTATTTTTTACAGATTTTGAGTTGATTACTTTGAGACTTGTACTTGCTGGAACAAAAATAGAGGTTTTATCAGACATTTTTAACGATTTGAGAATGCTGGAGGATACTTCGTTTTGTGTTCTCTCAAATTTCCCTAAGGCCTTCTCAATATTAGCAATCCTTTTGCTGATGGGGTGTAAGAGAGATTTAATCATAGTTTCTATATCACTCAGAGAAGGTGTTTTTGTTATAGGTGTCTGGTCAGTTTGCCTTGTCTGCTCTTTAACTAAACTACTCTCCACGTTGTTCTTGTCAGATCGAGGTGTGTCCAGGTCTTGAGAGGGTGTCAACAGGGACCCCGCCATGGATGCTTCAGAGGGTTTCTCCTGTATGAATTTCTGCCACATATCTTTAATTGAACGTTTCGATTTGCCTAAAAGGCAATGAGTTTTTTTCATGGGATGTTTCAACTTTCGTTTTTTCTTATGGCGCTGGGTTTTACTTACTTGTTCATGAGTTAACGTCGGTGCCAATTGGGTGGCGGGTATGTGGTTTTCAATTAATTGAACCTCAGGATCTGGTGATGAAGTGTGCAAACAAGAAGTGTTACTACCACAATTAGATGAAACCAAAGGGCTGCTCTCCATTGTATTCCCTGTAGGAAATGTAAACAGGGATTTTGAGGTATTTTCCTTAATATGCGACCTAGGCAAATCTGTAAATGATTGCATTAGTAAGGATTCCTGAGAGTGTGATGTTTCGTCCATAATGTGTGTGTTATTGGTAGTATGCATGGACAAATTAGGAAAACACATATCTGGGGTCAGGGAGAGTCGTCTCTCAGTGTTCTGGATAGTGTCCGCCACTACGCTTATCGTTTTTTGTAACATAATGTCAATGGCGGTTATAGTGGGTAATGGTGTACTCACAGTTTTTAGTCTCATCGTTGATCTCGTTGCCATTGGGGTTTTCTGTACTTTAGTCATCCTTAAACTATAAACTTGTACCCAAGTGCCTTATGTTGATTGTATAGATTACCTTGATACAGGGTGTTCTCACGGGGAAAATTTAAAGGGGGGTGGCCCGGCCCGGCCACCTCCGGCCTCTGAGGGCCACAGAGGGCCCGCCCTTTGCCCGGGCTTAGGCCGGCGCGCCCCGCGCGCGTCCTCGCGGGAGGAGGGACCTGCCGGGGCTTTATGCGCCGCCTGGCGCGCTGGTGGATGTCGTCGCCGCCTCCCCCTGGAGGCTGCTGGGAGGTGGAGTCCAACCGGCGGAGCCAAGCCCGGCCGGTCGGAGTTTCAAAGCAGAATGGCGGAGCCAAGCCCGGCAGCTGCACTGACAGGTGCGTGTCCTCGTGGATCAGGGCGTCACTCAGGGAAGTTATCCGGATGCTGGGTGCAGTGGAAGTCAGGGGACTCGGCCCCTGCCGGGGCTTTATGCGCCGCCTGGCGCGCTGGTGGATGTTGTCGCCGCCTCCCCCTGGAGGCTGCTGGGAGGTGGAGTCCAACCGGCGGAGCCAAGCCCGGCCGGTCGGAGTTTCAAAGCAGAATGGCGGAGCCAAGCCCGGCCGCTGCACTGACAGGTGCGTGTCCTCGTGGATCAGGGCGTCACTCAGGGAAGTTATCCGGATGCTGGGTGCAGTGGAAGTCAGGGGACTCGGCCCCTGCCGGGGCTTTATGCGCCCCCTGGCGCTCTGGTGGATGTCGTCGCCGCCTCCCCCTGGAAGCTGCTGGGAGGTGGAGTCCAACCGGCGGAGCCAAGCCCGGCCGGTCGGAGTTTCAAAGCAGAATGGCGGAGCCAAGCCCGGCCGCTGCACTGACAGGTGCGTGTCCTCGTGGATCAGGGCGTCACTCAGGGAAGTTATCCGGATGCTGGGTGCAGAGGAAGTCAGGGGACTCGGCCCCTGCCGGGGCTTTATGCGCCACCTGGCGCGCTGGTGGATGTCGTCGCCGCCTCCCCCTGGAGGCTGCTGGGAGGTGGAGTCCAACCGGCGGAGCCAAGCCCAGCCGGTCGGAGTTTCAAAGCAGAATGGCGGAGCCAAGCCCGGCCGCTGCACTGACAGGTGCGTGTCCTCGTGGATCAGGGCGTCACTCAGGGAAGTTATCCGGATGCTGGGTGCAGTGGAAGTCAGGGGACTCGGCCCCTGCCGGGGCTTTATGCGCCGCCTGGCGCGCTGGTGGATGTCGTCGCCGCCTCCCCCTGGAGGCTGCTGGGAGGTGGAGTCCAACCGGCGGAGCCAAGCCCGGCCGGTCGGAGTTTCAAAGCAGAATGGCGGAGCCAAGCCCGGCCGCTGCACTGACAGGTGCGTGTCCTCATGGATCAGGGCGTCACTCAGGGAAGTTATCCGGATGCTGGGTGCAGTGGAAGTCACAGCACCAGTTTTGTTACATGCCGACCCCTCAGAGCCTTTTTACGTAGAAACTGACGCGTCAGACCAAGCTGTGGGAGGAGTGTTATCACAACGACACAAGACCACAGGCCAACTGCATCCGGTCGCCTATAGATCCAGAAAATTATCTCCCGCTGAAGTAAACTATACCATCACGGAAAAGGAGCTATTGGCTATCAAGGAGGCTTTTAAGGAGTGGCGACACTATTTGATGGGGGCCCAACATCAAGTAACGGTGTTCACAGATCATCGCAATTTAAAATTCCTGAAAACGGCCAGAACACTTACTCCCCGACAATTGAGGTGGTCTCTGTATTTTGCAGATTATGATTTCGTAATCACCTTTCGTCCTGGAGCCCAAAATGGGAAAGCAGATGCGCTATCCAGGATAGGTACCGAGTTTCAGAAAACCTCTAAAGACATTCAACCCATCATTCCCAGTGATAAGATCATCGGAGCCATAACCACCATTCAACTACAAGAATCAATTGCAGATGTCATGAGTGCAGAGGCCATGCAGAGATGGGTGGAGGAAGATACCAAGAGAAGAATAATTCAACAAATGCCCTATCATCGGAATGCCTTGTATCTACCGACAACCGAGTTACAACAGCAAGTAATGCAAGAGTGTCATGATGACAAATTGGCTGGTCACAAAGGAGAAGCTAAGACAGAGGAAATAATCAAGAGACATTATTGGTGGCCTAAAATGGCGTCAGATATTGAGAAGTATGTCAAGTCTTGTGAGATTTGCGCGCAGGGGAAGTCAGAACGGCAGGCTCCAAAGGGGTTATTGCAACTCCTACCCACACCTCCACATCCATGGCACACAGTTACATTAGACCTTATAACAGATCTACCTGTTAGTCAGGGATACAACACCATCCTGGTAGTGGTGGATGCCTTCTCAAAAATGGCCCATTTCACAGCTTTAAAAGGGGTGCCTTCAGCCAAACAGTTAGCTGCTCACTTTAGCGCCCAGATTGTCAAAATACATGGGATTCCTAAAATAGTCATTTCGGACAGGGGTTCCCAGTTTGTGTCCTGTTTTTGGAAAGCCTTTATGGAAGGGTTGGGAACAGAAGTAAGATTCTCCACTAGTTACCACCCCGAGACAGATGGGCAGACGGAGAGGGTAAACCAAGATTTGGAACAATATTTGCGACTTTTCCTTCTAAAAGAAGAAGGGAATTGGTCGGAATATCTGTGGACAGCAGAATTTGCTCATAATAATGCAAAGAATGCCTCAACAGGGTACTCTCCCTTCTTTGTGAACTATGGCAGACATCCAAACGCAACCATTCGACAAATGGAAACAGCAGTCCCAGCAGTTAAAGAAGTCATGTCACATTTGTTTCAAATTCAACAAGAGGCCATGGACAACCTACAATCGGCTAAAGCAAAATACAAGGAATATGCCGATAGAAAGAGAAAAGCAGGGCCATCCCTGGTTAATTGTGATCAGATCTGGTTAAGTACCAAAAATTTGAGACTAAAAGGAAACAGGAAGTTCCAACCCCGATTTATCAGTCCGTACCCTATAGAGGAACAAATCAACCAGGTTACTTATCGATTCAAACTACCACCCAAGTTAAAAATATACCCAGTCTTCCATGTATCACTGTTGAAGAAGGCTTCTACAAATCTGAGGTACCAATTACCTCCGAAGCCAATTCAGTTGGAAACCGGAACTGAGTATGTAGTAAAATAAATTTTGGATTCAAAGCGCTCCAGAGGAAAATTGTATTACTTGATAGACTGGAAAGGTTATGGCCCAGAGGAACGATCTTGGGAGCAGGAAGAGGATGTTCATGCACCAAGATTAATTAAATCCTTTCATCAAAGATTCCCTACCAAGCCAAGAAGGAAAGGACCTGCCTTGTTGGGGGGTACTGTCAGAACCCGAACTGTAGGCGCTGTTATTACCTATCCAACTGCGCTACTAGGTAAATCAAAAGAGACTGCAAACAATTGGAGTGACAAAGTGCGGTCTTGGAGACTTAAGAGGGCAGCAGGAATTCTAGTCTCTTTGACCACAGCTGCTGAAGATTCTATGTGGAGCGCGAACGTCCTGAAGAATGCGCACTTCACCGAAGAATCTAGCTGAGGTGGTTCGTTTTTCTGAACGACGAAAATTCCTGCCACACATTGTTCAAGTTTTAGTTTCTGAGTGCCTGAAAAATACAGTTATTAAAGATGTCGGAACTCGTACTCGGCGCGTGAAGTCAAGCGCGAGTTCCGAGGGTAATTGTGAGCGACCTGAAGAGATTTGGTAAAAGACTGTCGGCGATGCTGAGGCGTAGGGAGACCCATGAGGCGTTCTCGGAGAAGCAGCCTTCAGCTTGAAATTATCGGACATTCAGTTCCGGTTGGCAAGTCCGTGAATGAAGTAATCGGCAGCATCCAACCATTGAAGTCACAAGCTAAGTGAACTCTGCTGCTTGACGCCTGTGATATATATATGTATATATAACGAATTGCAACTATTGAAATATATTGCTGTTTGAAAAAGAACTCTACAAAGCGAAAGTCCAAAGAAAATGAAAGACAATATGTACATAATGTAAATACTTACCGTTAAACTGCTAAACTGGTGAGGAACTCCGTAAATCTACAAGAAAAAGAATAAGCTAGAGTTAGACACCAGAAAAGTTCCAATTGTTAAAAAAGAAAAGAAAATAGGAAAGACATTCTAACAGAAACCCATAATAAAGAAGGCTCCATTATTAGTGAAGTAAGTGCACCTTCCCAAAAGATAATAACATTAAGTGACATTAGGTAAGGAGCACTAGGAAAGAAATTAACCTATGTTTGCTATCTATTTATTTATAATAGTGACAACTAATGAGAAGAGCAGAGTTATATCAATTATTAAGAAGAGAAGCAAGATCCAGCTGCACTAGGGTGGGTGAGCAGAAAAACACGCAGTAAAAGGTTGGACTTCATGGGTTATAGGATGACAGGATTGTAATGTTGTGTTGTTGCCTTTAGGTTCCCATTGAGTGAGCCATCTGAAGGTAGAGACCAGAGGGAACCACGCAGGACCATTCTCTTCTCTGTTTATTATTTTATCCAATACCCCCTTCCCTTAGGGTAATGAAGGGAGGGTTCAGAGAGTATTGACCCACCGACATTGCCCAGAGGGATTTGGGTACTAGCATCTCTGTTCCTGTGCAAGAATTTGGTAAGCCAAGATCAAGTTAGTAGTTCTGACATCCCACTCCAGAGAGTGCAACAGTAGGGAAAGCGTTGGATAGCGTAGGGGTAAAAATTACTATTTCCACTCCAAAGGGTGCAAGAGTAGGGAAAGCGTTGGATAGTGTAGGGGTAAAAATTACTATATCCCACTCCAAAGGGCGCAACATTAGGGAAAGCGTTTATATAGCGTAGGGGTAAAAATTACTATTCCCACTCCAAAGGGTGCAACAGTAGGAAAAGCGTTGGATAGCGTAGGGGTACAACAGTAGGGAAAGCGTTGGATAGCGTAGGGGTAAAAATTACTATTCCCACTCCAGAGGGTGCAACAGTAGGGAAAGCGTTGGATAGCATGGGGGGTAAAAATTATTATTCCCACTCCAAAGGGTGAAACAGCAGGGAAAGCGTTGGATAGCGTAGGGGTAAAAATTACTATTCCCACTCCAGAGGGTGCAACAGTAGGGAAAGCGTTGGATAGCGTAGGGGTAAAAATTACTATTCCCACTCCAGAGAGTGCAACAGTAGGGAAAGCGTTGGATAGCGTAGGGGTAAAAATTACTATTCCCACTCCAGAGAGTGCAACAGTAGGGAAAGCGTTAGATAGCATAGGGGTAAAAATTACTATTCCCACTCCAAAGGGTGCAACAGTAGGGAAAGCGTTGGATAGCGTAGGGGTAAAAATTACTATTCCCACTCCAGAGGGTGCAACAGTAGGGAAAGCGTTGGATAGCATAGGGGTAAAAATTACTATTCCCACTCCAGAGAGTGCAACAGTAGGGAAAGCGTTGGATGGCGTAGGGGTAAAAATTACTATTCCGACTCCAGAGAGTGCAACAGTAGGGAAAGCGTTGGATAGCGTAGGGGTAAAAATTACTATTCCCACTCCAAAGGGTGCAACAGTAGGGAAAGTGTTGGATAGCGTTGGGGTAAAATTTACTATTCCCACTCCAGAGGGTGCAACAGTAGGGAAAGCGTTGGATAGCGTAGGGGTAAAAATTACTATTCCCACTCCAAAGGGTGCAAGAGTAGGGAAAGCGTTGGATAGTGTAGGGGTAAAAATTACTATATCCCACTCCAAAGGGCGCAACATTAGGGAAAGGGTTTTATAGCGTAGGGGTAAAAATTACTATTCCCACTCCAAAGGGTGCAACAGTAGGGAAAGCGTTGGATAGCGTAGGGGTAAAAATTACTATTCCCACTCCAAAGGGTGCAACAGTAGGGAAAGCGTTGGATAGCATGGGGGGTAAAAATTACTTCCCACACTACTCCCCCTT
Source organism: Lissotriton helveticus (assembly GCF_964261635.1). NCBI lineage: Eukaryota > Metazoa > Chordata > Amphibia > Caudata > Salamandridae > Lissotriton > Lissotriton helveticus. The sequence goes on from NC_136069.1 coordinate 513,958,383, forward strand.
TAACACACAACACACGACACATACAAAAAACACAATTAATATAAATATCAATTAATCAATTAATAACAAATAATATTATTACATTAATGTAATTATTAATTAACTAATTAACACATATTAATTACCAATCAATAATTAATTACCAATTAATAATAAATTAACAAGATATTCACAAGAATAAACAATATTTATTAATAATTTATTTATAATTAATATTATGAAATAATTAAAAAAACTAATTACCAATTAATTAATTAACAATTGAATAACAAAAAACACCAATAAATAAATACCATCTCTTTAATTCATTTAATTGAATTATGTCACACCCTATTCCCCTATAAACACACAACCCACTACACATAAATAAATCACATAAAAAATTTAATTGTCATTTAATCACTTAATAATCATTAATTACCAATTAATTATTAATTAACAATAACAAAAAATAATAAATATTACTACATTAACCCTTATTATTTTAATTAACTAATTAATAATATTTAATTACCAATTAATTTATAATTAATACTTATTTATTAATCAAAAATAGTAAAACAAAATATTAATTAATCAATTATAATTAAATACTACCCACCCTATTCCCCTATAAACCCACAATCCGCTCTGATACTAAAACGCAAAATGTAAACAAAATTACTAATTTCTAAACATACATTAAAAAACATGTTTAACAAACATATAAACAACATAATAAAATACATAACACTAAACACAATTTCGATATTAGTAACATACATACCTCGATATTCTGTCTATCGATATTATTGCACATCGATATTTTATACCATTAAATTAAAACATCGATATTATTGTATATCGATATTATAATTTCGATATTTTGTCTCTCTACCAGGCATGATACAGGAACCATTGCGAAATGCACAGGCGCAGCTGTCAGCCTGTCTGACATATTGAAAGGCACCCCACAAAGGACTCACCCACAGCTCATGATCCAGGGCAGCAAGGTATGTGTTTTAAAGGCAGACATCCATGGCCCACCTAAACGGACATCTTCTGCAGTAAAAGACAGGTTGCACGCAGGTGAAATAAGCATAGCGGAATATTAGCCTATAATTGATGCCCAGCTCAGCCAATGGGACACATACAAAGAGAAGCTGCATGCGGTCATGGTACAGTTGTAACTGACTGGGCTTGGCCTGGCCCAGAGGATGGTCAGACATGGTATGAGAGCACTCTTAGAACCAGCGCTCAGCTGTAGAGATGAAGTAATGATCTGTAAAAGCTAAATGCAGTATGGAATTTGGAGGAATGACACCTGGTGGCACTCCAGAAGAAGCATGAATCTAAGGGACAAGGCCAAAGCCCACATGTTTGAAAAAAGTGTGCATCGGCCTTCAGCATCAGACGCTATCAATAATTTGTGTGTCAGTTCACCGAGTAAAAAGTGGGAGGGCCGTGTTCAGCAGTGACTGAATAGCACGGGACAGTCCAGACACCTGGTATTCGAAGGTCTCTGGGCTGGTGTGGGAGCGACTACTTTTTTAAACAGACGCTCATTGTGCATCCACACTTATTAAAGTATGCTTTTGCTGTGGGAATGTGAGGTCACAAATGGCTATCCACAATCACATATGGGGGAGTTAGGATAACATTGCCACAAAAGGAACACGTTGTGCCCGCAGCAGTTGTGCTCATACAGGTAAAGCTAAGTATGCTTGGAAAATAGATTTAGCATGGGTATGTTGTCAGGGACTGGTGTTCATGTGGGTAAACAGGCATAGATCGCACACGTCACATGTGCAACAGTACTTGAGTGTTTGAATGCGACAATGTCCCATCGTCCACATGACAGAATGTGGTGTGATGCTGGCTCTTGTAGGCACACTGCTAAGGATTTCATTGTTCTGCCCTATGTGATCTGTGGCAACTTCCATCATGTCCATGTTGTTGTTATTAGGGGTTTGGGAGCACACTGCTTCACCTCCCAGAACAGTCCATCCCTTAGCATTCTGGTAAATACATTTCAGTCATGATGCTTACTTATCATGGGACTTAAGTGTCTCACCTGATTTGGGCAGGGAGAGGTACAGAGACTCGTTTGGATTGTGGCAGCTTCCTCAGCTGACACCGATCAGAATGTATCTTACCTCTGCTGATGTAGGATGATAACTCAACACACATTTGTCTAGAGAATCACAGCACTGACCTGCAGCAACCTTGGTGACACATGACAATGGTGACACAAGTAAGCATTTCAGCTGAGCTGCATATACCAGGATGCTAAGGGGTGAACTGTGTTGGAAGTTGTGGTTTTGTGCTCCAGTCCCTCTACTGTCCATGTTGATGGTGTTGGCCGGTGTTCTCTGGAAGGCATATTGCACAGTGTTGCCTGGTGGTGTGCTTTTGGGGTCATTCCATTATATGTCAACGCACTGTTATTTAGTTGTGTATATCCAGGTTCCTCCACTCTCTCAATAGATCTTTGCTTTTACATCTTCGGACACATTGCAATGTGAGTTAACAGGCTACTTACGTAATGAAAATGCTGTTCACACAAAGGCATAATGTTGCGAGTTGTGTTCATTTTACAATGAGTGACAGGTGAGGGTTAAAGTTAAAAGTGATGGTACATGGATGTTTAGGGTAGAACACACAAGGGTAGAGTTTCAAACTCCAAACAAACACTCACATCCTTGTGGCAATGTGTGTTCTGATTTACAACAAAGTCAATGTTCTGTGTTGCAGTGGTGACATTAGCGGTTGCTCCGAGAACTTATACGGCATTGTACTGTGCCACATGATCGTCGCAGGTTCTATTTTCAGATGCCCCCTCTGCCGTTTGCCAGGGGGGAACCTGCTGCATTCTCAGAGGTGTCTGAGTATTCCCTGTGGTGTGACTCACCCCTCCCCGTGGCTGCGGCTTAGGTGGTGTGACTGTCATTTGGCTGGCAAGGGGGGGGTGGTGGGCAGCTTTTAGAGCAGCAAGCATGTCCTTCAGAACATGCACGAGCTGGCCCATGTACTTAGCAATTTGTCCTAAGCGAGGGTCCATGGACCTCTGCAGCAGGCACTGCACCTGGCCCATATGTCCCTGGTTCTGCTGGTATGCACCAAGAACAGTTAGTATGGTGTCCAGGGCCTCTGTCTCATTGTCCTCCTGTGGCCTCCCACCTGCTCTGAAGCCACGGACCAGTGGCGTTGCCTGGTGCAGCCGCTGCACATCGTCCCTAGCATCCCTGGAAGGCCAGGTGGTATTCGCAACTGCTGGCACAGGTACAGTGTTGGAGGCAGTGGCAGTGATGGTGTAGGTGGCTGACACACAGGTCATAGATACGGGCTCTGCGTTGGTGGGGCAGCTGTTGTGGGAGTCAGGGTGGTGGTGGTGGGTTCAGTGAGGGCCTGAGCATGGGCTGTCATGGGCACGCTGGAGGGGCCAGATCGGTCCTCCTCACCTGAAAAGACTAGGGACTCTGCATCCGAGGGTTCACCTTCCTGGGGGGGGGGTCATCGATGGTAGAGTCACCTTCTGTTGCTAGTGAGTCACTTGATGGAGTGAGGTTATATTGTCAGCATGTTCTGCACACAGCACAACTTTTTTGTTCATGTTTGGCACATTTATTTTGAGATAACCTGACTTTTACCTTGGCATTACTAGGCATTCATGTCAGTTTGTCATCAGTCACACATAATGGCTTTCAGTGGGCCAGGTCTCACCGGTGCTGGGCACAGTCATTTATTTAAGGGGGCGTTGGTACAGGTCTCTATGGGTCTCTGTTTTGTGCCCTGGCCATTCTTTTTGTTTAAATGCATTAACAGCAGGCACATCGATGAGCACATGGTCACACTCCTCACTTCTCACTAGTAGAGAAGTTACGGCATGACGTCACGCCAGTTGAGCATTGTGGGGAAGTGAAATCCTATGAGAATTCATTTTGTCTCTGGAATTCACTCCTTTGAAGACTTGGGAGCTGCAACATCATTGTGGTGTCACCGGAGCTTTCAGTGGAAGTTTTTTCAAATTTAGATGCAAGCCATAGTTTCTCCTTCTTTATCGTATGAAACTGACAGACATTGACAAAGCCAGTAGTCCGGAATTGTAGTAGGTATCATGTGACTTGTTGTATCATATATCTGTGTGCAATGACAGTGACATAAAAATGCTAGTCGGGTAGATCAAAATGCTGGGAACAGATTTATGGCTAAGGTTTTTTAAGCCACGCCCTTAATTACATTGGCCATGCCCCTTTGAGAGACCCCCCCAGTTGTTTCATCCCTATTAAAGCCCTGAGTACCTACATTGCACATTAGCGATGTGACATGGCTGAAGGGCCAATTTCATATGTACAGATATTGTATTTCTGAGGACGTGTCCTCTGGTGCTAACTTGTTGATCTTCCAATTCAGTTTATGCATGGACATTTGGGATTTTTCTATGTGTATCTGACTACTATGCAGTGACTTTTGTGCTTAGCTCCAGTAGTTTGTGAGGGCTGACATGGTTTCCATGCATGTGTTTTGTTGAGCCGAGTCTTTCTGCTTTGAGGCAATGGGACTTGCACATTGTCTTTTTGTGGTTGCCTTCTTGTGTTCTGCTTTGCAGTTAAATGTGACTTTATCAATGAAACTGAGACTCATGTGGCCTCTCTATGGTATTAGCTGTATGTGCACTGCCTAAAACCTATGGGGGTTTCCAGAGACAGGGAGCCTTGTGGAAGTAGTTGTCTTGCTGTCAGGTCTCAACAACCCCTCCCCAGTAAGATGGCTAGCTACCTGTTAGGAGGCTCTTTAGACGGTGTTAGCTGCCATATGGCTGTGGGGTGGGGAGGGTGAGCCATGCTGTTTTGGAGGGAGGCCAGGCTGCTGACCACTTACCTGTGGGGTGAAGCTGAGTAAGGAAATGGTGTCCTTGTGATCCATTCATACTGCAAGCGTGCATTCCACATGAGTTTGATGTGGGCGGGCAATTGGTGCTCACTTGTTGTGCACAACAGTACATTGCAGTGTGATGTGCTCATTTTGTTAGTACTTACCAGCCTCCAGTCCCCCCTCGATTCATGTGAGACTCTCTAGATGCATTATGACAGGAACCTTCTCCTCCCATTCAGTGAAGGTTAGTTGTGGAATGGGAGGGCCGCCACCAGTTTTCTGAGCTGCCGCATGGTTCTTCTGGGTCCAAAGCTTTAGCCGGCCCTTGAGATCAAGCCACCCCCTCCTGATGTCATGCACAGTGCGTAGGGTGGCCCCTACGGCATTGACTTTGCTGTGGATCCTTGCCCACATCAGATTGTTTCGCGCAAGTGGGGTGTGTTTGACTAGGTTCACAAAGAAATGTGGTTCTCCCCTGATTGTCTCACCTACCATCACTTTCCAATCTTAGTCAGTGGATTTGGGCATTTTCTTTGGGGGCATGGTGCAAATGGGTGAGGGTTGCAGGGTGCAAGGTGGTGGTGGAGATATGTGAGGTGTGTGATGTGTGTCTGAGAGTGTTGTTGTGTAGAGATAGGTAGGTGTGATGTTGTGCTGTGTGAGTCAATGGTGTCCTGTCTCTCTGTCTTGGCTTGTGGAGTGCAATGGATGTTGGTCCTGGTAGGGGTTGATTTTGTCATGTGGTATGTGGGTGTGTCCACTTGTTTGGTGACCTCCAGATGTCTCTTCCATGCTGCGCATGTCTTTCCTTACCAGGAGCAAGTTGGGGTGTATCATTGTGGCGTGTGTGTTGTGATTGAGGGCTGCAGGGAGTATAGGCAAACTTTGGGCATTATTGTGGAGTTGGTTGTGTCTGCCATTAATTTGGAATATGTGCATGTGCAGCAGTGGGGCACAGTGATCGGTCCCCAATGCCCGCATTCTCATTGTAATTGGCAGTGGGGTCATACAGCAGCAGGAGCAGCCTTTTCCCGATCACCACAGTTGGATTTCCAGCTTATCCGACCGTGGTGGATGGTATTTTGTGGCATTCAGCTGCAGTGGTCTGATTTGGCATTCATTGCATCGTAATTTGACAGACCGACATGCTGCTGGTCAGGTGAGAGGATTTTTTCCCACACCATGGCGGATGGACGGCAGTTCCGTCCGGCATCGTAATCGGGCCCTGAGACTTTATCCTTCCAGGTATGCCAAAAAAAGGTCCATTATTTATCTTGAGTAAGGACTTATACCATATTGACATTTTCAAAAACAAAGCTGTATCTAGAGAAAGAGGACGAAAAGTGGATTTGAGCAAAGATACGGTGTTGTGTAATATAGGGGAATGAAGAAATTACATCCTAGCAGTAAAAGATAAAACTTCTTTAAAACTAATGGCAAGAAAAGAGATCCACTCAATGTCTAGCCAAAATGGAGAAAATGTCGAGAATAAATCATGGGTCCAGAGAGTCGCTTGGTGGAAAGCAAAAGCTCTGTGGTAACCATAAAAAGTAGGAAAATTAACACCTTCCACTAAGTTTGTTTTTTGTAAAGTAACTAATGCTACCCTCAGTTGTCTATGTTTTCAAAGAAACATAAGGAGTAACGTATTCATTTAAAAATGGTTTGTAATGTGAACTGACAATGTAGAAAGAAGATATAACAGTAAGAGTTGGTATCATCATTTTAATAGAGTCTAATTGGCCCCTTCAAGATAAAAATAAAGGATTCCAAGAAGAGAATGATATCAATTTTGATACTAAGTTCTGTCAAGTTAATTTTAACTGTGTCAGGGATGGAATTTGCAAACCATACCACCAAATATTTAATTTTTACAGACGTGTACCACTGATATCCATTTACTGAAAGTGTATTTAGTAAGCAGGAGAATCTATGTGTTATCCTTATTCATTTTATAACCAGAGACAGTAGAAAATAGCAAATTTTCTTGTAATAGAGGAGGCAGTGAATAGTCAGGTAAAGAAATAAAGAGAAGAATGCCATATGAATAAACAGAAAATTTGAAGTGCCTGTCTCCATAGGGGAAGCCTGAGATAGAAGGATTGGGACTGATCAGAGAAAGGGCTCAAGAGCTAAAAGTAATAATTAGGAAATAGTGGGAAACCTTGCCTAACCCCCCTATTAAGAGAAAAATATGAGGCAATCATGCCATTGACCATTACTGACGCCTGGGGAGCATGATATAGGAGGGAGATAAGAGCTATAATTTTACAACCAAACACGTGCCATTTTAAGGAATGAAATAAAAAAATCCCATTGTACTCTGTCAAATGCTTTTTCAGCATCGACTGATATGGCTGCGAGAGAAGATATAAAAGAAGGAGTTTTACTGAGGACATTCAAAAACAATCTTGCATTGTCTAATGTAAGCCTTCCCTTGATAAATCCTGATTGTTCTTTCCCTATAAGGTGGGTAAGAAAATACTCTAAACAAAGAGCTTAGCAAAAATTCTATCATCAACTTTTAATAAAGAGATGTATCAATAGGTTTTAAATTCCCGACCGTGGTGGATGGTATTTTGTGGCATTCAGCTGCAGTGGTCTGATTTGGCATTCATTGCATCGTAATTTGACAGACCGACATGCTGCTGGTCAGGTGAGAGGATTTTTTCCCACACCATGGCGGATGGACGGCAGTTCCGTCCGGCATCGTAATCGGGCCCTGAGACTTTATCCTTCCAGGTATGCCAAAAAAAGGTCCATTATTTATCTTGAGTAAGGACTTATACCATATTGACATTTTCAAAAACAAAGCTGTATCTAGAGAAAGAGGACGAAAAGTGGATTTGAGCAAAGATACGGTGTTGTGTAATATAGGGGAATGAAGAAATTACATCCTAGCAGTAAAAGATAAAACTTCTTTAAAACTAATGGCAAGAAAAGAGATCCACTCAATGTCTAGCCAAAATGGAGAAAATGTCGAGAATAAATCATGGGTCCAGAGAGTCGCTTGGTGGAAAGCAAAAGCTCTGTGGTAACCATAAAAAGTAGGAAAATTAACACCTTCCACTAAGTTTGTTTTTTGTAAAGTAACTAATGCTACCCTCAGTTGTCTATGTTTTCAAAGAAACATAAGGAGTAACGTATTCATTTAAAAATGGTTTGTAATGTGAACTGACAATGTAGAAAGAAGATATAACAGTAAGAGTTGGTATCATCATTTTAATAGAGTCTAATTGGCCCCTTCAAGATAAAAATAAAGGATTCCAAGAAGAGAATGATATCAATTTTGATACTAAGTTCTGTCAAGTTAATTTTAACTGTGTCAGGGATGGAATTTGCAAACCATACCACCAAATATTTAATTTTTACAGACGTGTGCCACTGATATCCATTTACTGAAAGTGTATTTAGTAAGCAGGAGAATCTATGTGTTATCCTTATTCATTTTATAACCAGAGACAGTAGAAAATAGCAAATTTTCTTGTAATAGAGGAGGCAGTGAATAGTCAGGTAAAGAAATAAAGAGAAGAATGCCATATGAATAAACAGAAAATTTGAAGTGCCTGTCTCCATAGGGGAAGCCTGAGATAGAAGGATTGGGACTGATCAGAGAAAGGGCTCAAGAGCTAAAAGTAATAATTAGGAAATAGTGGGAAACCTTGCCTAACCCCCCTATTAAGAGAAAAATATGAGGCAATCATGCCATTGACCATTACTGACGCCTGGGGAGCATGATATAGGAGGGAGATAAGAGCTATAATTTTACAACCAAACACGTGCCATTTTAAGGAATGAAATAAAAAAATCCCATTGTACTCTGTCAAATGCTTTTTCAGCATCGACTGATATGGCTGCGAGAGAAGATATAAAAGAAGGAGTTTTACTGAGGACATTCAAAAACAATCTTGCATTGTCTAATGTAAGCCTTCCCTTGATAAATCCTGATTGTTCTTTCCCTATAAGGTGGGGAAGAAAATACTCTAAACAAAGAGCTTAGCAAAAATTCTATCATCAACTTTTAATGAAGAGATGTATCAATAGGTTTTAAATTCCAGACCGTGGTGGATGGTATTTTGTGGCATTCAGCTGCAGTGGTCTGATTTGGCATTCATTGCATCGTAATTTGACAGACCGACATGCTGCTGGTCAGGTGAGAGGATTTTTTCCCACACCATGGCGGATGGACGGCAGTTCCGTCCGGCATCGTAATCGGGCCCTGAGACTTTATCCTTCCAGGTATGCCAAAAAAAGGTCCATTATTTATCTTGAGTAAGGACTTATACCATATTGACATTTTCAAAAACAAAGCTGTATCTAGAGAAAGAGGACGAAAAGTGGATTTGAGCAAAGATACGGTGTTGTGTAATATAGGGGAATGAAGAAATTACATCCTAGCAGTAAAAGATAAAACTTCTTTAAAACTAAAGGCAAGAAAAGAGATCCACTCAATGTCTAGCCAAAATGGAGAAAATGTCGAGAATAAATCATGGGTCAAGAAAGTCGCTTGGTGGAAAGCAAAAGCTCTGTGGTAACCATAAAAAGTAGGAAAATTAACACCTCCCACTAAGTTTGTTTTTTGTAAAGTAACTAATGCTACCCTCAGTTGTCTATGTTTCCAAAGAAACATAAGGAGTAACGTATTCATTTAAAAATGGTTTGGAATGTGAACTGACAATGTAGAAAGAAGATATAACAGTAAAAGTTGGTATCATCATTTTAATAGAGTCTAAACGGCCCCTTCAAGATAAAAATAAAGGATTCCAAGAAGAGAGAATGATATCAATTTTGATAGTAAGTTCTGTAAAGTTAATTTTAACTTTTTCAGGGATGGAATTTGCAAACCATACCACCAAATATTTAATTTTTACAGACGTGGACCACTGATATCCAGTTACTGAAAGTGTATTTAGTAAGCAGGAGAATATACGTGTTATCCTTATTCATTTTATAACCAGAGACAGTAGAAAATAGCTAAATTTCTTGTAATAGAGGAGGCAGTGAATAGTCAGGTAAAGAAATAAAGAGAAGAATGCCATATAAATAAGCAGAAAATTTGAAGCGCCCGTCTCCATACGGGAAGCCTGAGATAGAAGGATTGAGTCTGATCTGAGAAAGGGCTCAAGAGCTAAAAGTAATAATAAGGAAATAGTGGGCAACCTTGCCTAACCCCCCTATTAAGAGAAAAATATGAGGCAATCATGCCATTGACCATTACTGACGCCTGGGGAGCATGATATAGGAGGGAGATAAGTGCTATAATTTTACAACCAAACACCTGCCATTTTAAGGAATGAAATTAAAAAATCCCATTGTACTCTGTCAAATGCTTTTTCAGCATCGACTGATATAGCTGCGAGGACTGCATCTTCTGGGGTGAGAATCACACAGCCGATGGAGGCTGCAGAGAACCACGCCTCTGCGTAGTCTCCCGTGACCTGGAATCTGGACTCCACCCCTTCAATGGCGATAGCGGGACGCTAGCTGCTCTTGTCCGGAGCTCCCCGCTCGAAATGCAGGCAGAGTAATCTTGTTGCACAAGGACATCGGAAACGGGCGAAGGATAAGAGCAACGCCGAGAAAAACGCCGAGAAAAGCTGCTGCCGATCCAGTCTCTGCCATCACGTGTGTCTGGACCTGAGCTGGGCCTGAGCTCTCTGTTTAAGGTCAGACAGAGTCAGACAGAGTAATTGAACAGCAAACGCTTTGGACACTAGGAGGAGGTAAAAAAAAAATATACAAAGTTGCTGCTGCAGCCCTTTTTTTTTTCTTCACCCTGTGTATTGGATGGACTGTGGTTGGTCTATGGAGCAGTGTCTTATGTTTTCCAGGAGGTGCCTTGTAATACTTTTTTTTAGCTATCAGCTGGGAAACTCAAGCACATTTTTCTGTCCTCTGTCTTTGAGATGAGTAGCTGTTTGGGGTGGTAGTTACTTGGACTGTGGATTGTAGATTGTTATGGACATCGGTCACCCCCAAATCAGCTAGACCAATAGATCTCTGGATCAGGACCAGAGTGCACCACCCGGATTCCGTTAAAACCCGGTGCGGACTTTTTTTTTTTCTTTTTCCTTTTTCATTTTTTTTTAATACCCAATATCAATTAAACCTGAAACAACCTGAAATAACCTTGGAATCCTGCAGTGAAGGAAAAACGAGGGTGAAAGGAAGGTGTAAAGGCAGAGAAAAGGCAAAGAAAAGGAGAGACCACAATGGGCAAGCCCATGAAAGAGGGAGAGGAAGTGGTAAAATTAAGTAAAGTCGAAATGGCCGCCCGTTCAAAGGCAAGGACCCGACTTGCTCAAGCCAAAAAAGCCGCACGTAAGGCACGTAAGGCAGCCGAAGCCGAACAAAAGAGAAAGGTAAAGATAAGATTAGAGAGGAGAACTCAGCTGAAGACACTACGCCGGAGTCCTCAGAGGATGAACTTTCTCCCTCCTCTCCCTCCCTCCCTCCCTCCCTCCAAGATGAAGGTCATATGAGAATAGCCGTAGAGGGGTGTAAAAGTTTGGGTTCTCTGGATCAACCTGAGGCAGGGGCTCAAGTACAGAACCCCACTCCTACCCCTACCCAGGTCTCGGTCTCAGTCTCAGTCTTAACACCATCCCAGACAATGGAGGAAAAAAGGAAGAGTGATAATGGAGCAAAGGAACTGAGACACTTCCCTCTATTTGCCAAAAAAGTCTCCCCGAAATCTCTAGCGCCACCACCTCCTCCACAATCTTCTATTGTCTCTATTGACATTGCTGATACTAGAGACTTTGTTCTAACGGAGAGGGAGGGTCAAAGCTCTGAGGCTCTATCGACTTCTGGATCCCTAACCCCCCACTTGGCAAGGAAGGAGTCAGCCATGGAAGGGGAGACTCGACAGAATGAAACATCAGGACCAGAAGAGGCAGAAGATGCTAGTATACCCACGGAAGTAAGATATCAGTTAGATATCCGTGAAATGTTAAACCTGATCCTAGACGAAATCCGGGAAATAAAGAACAACCAGCAAACAGAGATAGCTGCTCTCCATGCTAGGATGGATACATTTGAAGAGCTATACATGGTGCTCCCGAGCAGAATTCAAGAGGCAGAGGGGAGGATTTCTGTCCTCGAGGATCGTATGAATCTAGCCTCGGGGGATGCCAAGGAAGCAGCAAAAAGAGGATCTCTATGGAGAACAAGCTGGAGGAGCTTGAAAATCACTCACGAAGATCAAATTTAAGGATTGTGGGGGTTCCGGAAGGAACAGAAGGCTCTGATACTGTCCAGTGGGTCAACTCCTTCATCCAGAAATCAGTTCTACCCGATTTTGAAGGAGACCTGACCATAACTAGGGCCCATCGAGTTCCAGCACAGAGGTTCGCAAACTCAACATTCCCAAGAACTATTTTACTGAACTTTGCAGATTACAGGATCAAGGAAAGGATTCTTTCGAAGGCCTATCAGGAACGCCAATTTGCAGTGACTGAAACTACAAAATGCAGGATCTTTTCCGATATGACAGCGGCAGCTGCAAAAAGAAGGAAAGAATTTGTAAAACTTCTGCAGTTATTCAAAGCAAATGGTGTTCAAGCCTCGATTGCTCAGCAATCAAAGCTGAAAGTTTTGGTCAGGGGGAAGTTTTTCTTATTTTCAGATTTAGATGAGGCGCAGTCTCTTTTGAAAGAGATATCAGGGGGTAGGGAGTGAAACGGAGCGAGAGGGAATTTCTTTGCGTTCACCTTCTTCTTCCCCTTTCCCCTCTCAGCCGAATGGTTTTTTCTCTTCGTCTTCTCCTGGTATCTTGTGGGCATCTTGCGAGGAAGGAAGAGGCATAGGGTGAGCTAGCATTCTATAAAAGGGGAAAACATTTTTTTTTTTTTTTGTAAAAAACGGGGTGGGTCCAGTCAGACGGGTCACTAAGGGTGTAGGAAGAAGACACCCAGTTGAGAAGGAAGGGAGGGAGGAATGTGGTCAGCGTGGAAGTACAGGGTGTTGCCACATTCCTGGGGTGGGGGGCGCAGGGGGTGAGAAACGCAGTAAAAAGCTACATAAGCAATGGATGTAATAGTTATTTTCTCAGTATTTGGTACTTAACAAGGATAAGACACTTCATTCAAGATGAATCATGATATATGTAAGATACTGTCAATCAATGCTAATGGTATGTTGAACAAACAAAGTATGGGGCTCTCTTGAAATGGGCAATCTCACTAAATCCTCAAGTAGTATACTTTCAAGAGACACATCTGAAAACGAATGACCCTAATTTATTTATTCCGAGATATTTTTGTCAAGGTGTTTTTTCATCTGCAGGGGTTGCCCAGAGAGGGGTAGCAATTTATTTCTCTAGGAATCTACCCTGGGAGTTTATTCAGACCAAAAGGGACTCCAAAGGAAGGTGGCTTTGGGTTACAGTTAAACTTCATGGGAAGGCTCTAAATTTTGTGAACTATTACGGCCCAATTCTTGATGATGTTTCTGCTTTGAAAGAAATTTATGAGGCATTAAGAGGTGTCCCAGGACAAATTATTTGTGGAGGGGATTTTAACTTTATCCAAGATCTGAAAAGGGACACTTCAAATAAAAATAAAAAACAGCTGAAGCCTCGAACTAAAGGCTCTCTCGAAGCATTCATAGTTGAATACCAACTACGGGATCCCTGGCGCTCCAAGAATGTAGAGAGGGAGCTGTTCACATGCTATTCTCATCGTTTCCGGACTGCATCCAGAATAGATTTTTTCTTGATATCAAGATCTTTGCAGATCTCAAATAATCTGATTGGATGCAATCCTTTCTCCGATCATGGCAGAATCGAATTGGATCTTGTTCTGGGAGGGGCCGATAGGGAGCGCCCGAGATGGCAGTTAGATCGTACTTTGCTTCAGGACCAAACCTGGGTATCTGGATTTAGATCATGGATTGTGGAATATTTTGAAATAAACCAAGATTCAGCTGAACCCTTCTCAGTCTGGGGCGGGTTTAAAGCAGCAGCACGGGGCAAGATAATCGCTTTCACAAGCGCCCAGGCAAAGGAAAGGAAACTAAAAATAGCTAAACTACAATCTACTGTCGAGGAGCAGTATTTATTACAGCTTCAGTCTCAACCAAACCATTTGGAACAAGCTAAAGCATGCTTAAGGGATTTTTTTATTCTCGAAGAAATAAATAACTCAAAAACTTTCCAGCAAAAAATCTATGAAGACAGTCAGATGGTTGGGAAATTACTAGCCAACTCTGCAAGAAAAAAACAGGAGTCTTCTCATATACTGAAAATTCAGGACCCTCTGAGTGGGATCGAAGCGGTAGAAAATGAGAAGATCGCTGGGATTTTCCTAGACCACTTTAAGAGAATCTATTCCACAAACTACCAGGTAGAGGAAGAAAAGATTCACGAGTATTTCGCGAATTCAGAGATTCCTAAAATCTCGGAATTTCGGAAGACACAAATAGATAGGGAATTAACTGTTTCAGAAATTCGTACAAGTGTAAAGGCAACCGCTGGGGCAAAGGCTTGTGGCCAGGATGGGTACCCTATAGAATTTTATAAAGTATTTCTTGCGGAATTAGAACAACCTCTATTAAAATTATTTAACCATATTAAATTAGGAGGTACCGTTCCTGGGGTTTTCAAAGAATCGACAATTATATGCTTTTTAAAAAAAGATAAAAAAAAGGATGATGTAAATTCATACAGGCCAATCAGCCTTTTGAACTCCGATTATAACATTTTTATGAAAATATGGGCAGAAAGATTTGTTCTCGCAGCTCAGGAAGTAATCCATTATGACCAGACCGGGTTTATTGCAGGACGTTATATGGCCGCAAATACGGAATATCTAATTCAGGCATTGGACTATCTGAACACCAATTCAGTGCCAGCTTGTATTTTAATGGTCGATGCCGAAAAGGCATTTGACTTGGTGAACTGGGACGCCCTATTTTATTCTCTCGGCCAATTTGGATTCCCGGATCAAATAATTAAGATGCTACATAATATATATTCTGGAGCCTCTGCTCAGGTAATAATTAACGCACAACAGGCCGGTAGGATCAATGTAACTAGGGGCACTAGGCAGGGCTGTCCCTTATCTCCCTTGCTTTTTACTTTTTTTATTGAGCCCTTGGTGGCAAGGATCAGGGATAATGCAGCTATCATGCCCCCCATCATCGGCATGTCTAAACTAAAACTATTTGCCGACGACATTATTCTTTATCTTGCTCCTGAAAAGGAGATAGTTGAGAACTTACTGAAAGAGTTTAAAGCCTATGAAAAGATTGGGGGATATAAGATAAATGCTAAAAAAACTGAAGTCCTTGCTTTAAATACAGATACAGGATTTCTCCCTAATTTCTTGCAAGTTCAAGCTGCGAGAAGAGACCCAATAAGATATCTGGGTATTTTTGTAACTGCAGAGTATGATATGCTTTTAGATCTAAATTACACTAGAATGAAAAATAAAATCAAGCATATGTTAGATAAATGGCTTTTGTTACCTCTGACAGTGATTGGTAGGGTGTCAATGGTTAAAATGTCAGTTTTGCCTTTACTTATATTTTTGTTTACGAATGTACAGTTAAAAATTAATCTGTCTTTTTTTAAAGGATTAGAAACAATGTTAAGAGGATTTATCTGGGGTAATAAAACTCCTAGAATTAAGCTCCCGGCGGTGCAACTCTCAATAGATCAAGGAGGGCTAGCGTTACCCCACTTAAAAACATACTACGAAGCTGCTTTTTTTTTATATAGTGGCAGGTCTTTTGAGGGTGTATCAGACAAGAGACAATTTTTTTTTGGAGAAGATGGTTCAAGAAGCGGGCTCTCAAATCCCAATTTTTTTAAAGACCGCAAAACTTCCCAAGAAATCGAGGTATAAGACGTTGAAAGAATATACAACGCGCTTATTGCTGCTTTTTAAAAAACTTGGTTCTGATGGTTCCCAATATCTAAGTTTGTCTGAATGCAGTAAAATAGGCCTTCCGTTAAGCTTGTCGAAGATTAAAAAATGGGATTTGTGTGGGTTTCGGGAATTGAGAGACTTGTTAGTCCAAAATAGGGTTATTAGTTGGCAAGAGGTGATAACTAGAACCAACATTTTAAGGCGACCGTCCTTTTTTGAATATCTACAGGTTATTCATTTTATTAAAAAGGAAGGAAGTGGTTTGTTGAATACCCCTAACAACTTACTAAATAACCTTTATGGTAGGAAGAGCAGCGGGATAGGGCAGTGGTATAAATTGCTCCATTGCTCTGGTCAATCCCCACTCATTGTTAAACATCTGAATAAAGTAAGTCTCTCGACCCAGTGCTTTTTTTCTTTGAAAGATTGGGAGGCTCTCTGTTTACTGGGAAACAAATCCTTGCGCGCTGCCAACTATAAGAGGATGGCCTTTCTGTCTCGTTGGCTAGCCTATTATACGCCTGAGGCTATGGAAAGAATGTTTCCTGGAACAGAAAACAAGTGTTTTAGATGTTCAGCACACGGCCAGGGAGGATAGTATCATATTTTTTTTGCCTGCCCGATGTTGGAGTCTTTCTGGAAAGAGATATTCGCGGAAATTGAATTGGCCATTGGAAAATCATTTCCGCCTACGGTAGAAGTAGCCTTGTTTGGCATAAGCAAGGATAGAAGCAATATCAACAAATCGGAGGAGGTATTTATATTTATATCATGTGCGGTCGCTCGCTCTTTAATACTACAAAACTGGAAATCAAGAGAAATTCCATCACGTATAAAATGGTTTAATAAGATGAGGAGAACCTGTCTCTTTGAAAAAGCATATGCGGGTAGAGTAGGTTCTATTAGGAGATTTGAAAGGAATTGGAAATATTTTGGGGATTTGGAACAACTGAAGGAGGGATGAGCAGCAAAAGAAGGATAAAGATAAAGAAAGGGTCAATACATTTGATTGCACTAGCACTTTTTTTAGGTATCACTTTATCATAGCTTTTTGCACATGCAGTTTCACTTTATTGCAGGTTTTTGCACTTATTTGCAGTGCCACTTTATAAATTGCGGATTTTGCACAGACCCTTCTTGATAAAATTGTTGTTTGTATTCCTTTTTTTTTTTTTTCGTGCTTGACGAATCTCTTCCCCTTTTCCTAATTCTAAGTCTGATATATATATGTATACAGATGTCTTTCTTTTTTATTTTTATTTTATTTTTTTTCTATTTTTAATGTGGTTTTTTTTTAAGTCTGTTTAACCATTGAAATGATTATTGAAAAAGAAAATTGTAAAGATGCGTTGTACCATTGATCATCCATTGCTATGTTCAATAAAAAATCTATTAAAAAAAAAAAAGACTGATATAGCTGCGAGAGAAGATATAAAGGAAGGAGTTTTACTGAGGACATTCAAAAACAATCTTGCATTGTCTAATGTAAGCCTTCCCTTGATAAATCCTGATTGTTCTTTCCCTATAGGGTGGGAAAGAAAATACTCTAAACAAAGAGCTTAGCAAAAATTCTATCATCAACTTTTAATAAAGAGATATATCAATAGGTTTTAAATTCCCGACCGTGGTGGATGGTATTTTGTGGCATTCAGCTGCAGTGGTCTGATTTGGCATTCATTGCATCGTAATTTGACAGCCCGACATGCTGCTGGTCATGTGAGAGGATTTTTTCCCACACCATGGCGGATGGACGGCAGTTCCGTCCGGCATCGTAATCGGGCCCTGAGACTTTATCCTTCCAGGTATGCCAAAAAAAGGTCCATTATTTATCTTGAGTAAGGACTTATACCATATTGACATTTTCAAAAACAAAGCTGTATCTAGAGAAAGAGGATGAAAAGTGGATTTGAGCAAAGATACGGTGTTGTGTAATATAGGGGAATGAGGAAATGACATCCGAGCAGTAAAAGATGAAACTTCTTTAAAACTAAAGGCAAGAAAAGAGATCCACTCAAAGTCTAGCCAAAATGGAGAAAATGTCGAGAATAAATCATGGGTCCAGAGAGTCGCTTAGTGGAAAGCAAAAGCTCTGTGGTAACCATAAAAAGTAGGAAAATTAACACCTCCCACTAAGTTTGTTTTTTGTAAAGTAACTAATGCTACCCTCAGTTGTCTATGTTTCCAAAGAAACATAAGGAGTAACGTATTCATTTAAAAATGGTTTGGAATGTGAACTGACAATGTAGAAAGAAGATATAACAGTAAGAGTTGGTATCATCATTTTAATAGAGTCTAAGCGGCCCCTTCAAGATAAAAATAAAGGATTCCAAGAAGAGAGAATGATATCAATTTTGATACTAAGTTCTGTAAAGTTAATTTTAACTGTGTCAGGGATGGAATTTGCAAACCATACCACCAAATATTTAATTTTTACAGACGTGGACCACTGATATCCAGTTACTGAAAGTGTATTTAGTAAGCAGGAAAAACTATGTGTTATCCTTATTCATTTTATAACCAGAGACAGTAGAAAATAGCAACATTTCTTGTAATAGAGGAGGCAGTGAATAGTCAGGTAAAGAAATAAAGAGAAGAATGCCATACGAATAAGCAGAAAATTTGAAGTGCCTGTCTCCATAGGGGAAGCCTGAGATAGAAGGATTGAGACTGATCTGAGAAAGGGCTCAAGAGCTAAAAGTAATAATAAGGAAATAGTGGGCAACCTTGCCTAACCCCCCTATTAAGAGAAAAATATGAGGCAATCATGCCATTGACCATTACTGACGCCTGGGGAGCATGATATAGGAGGGAGATAAGTGCTATAATTTTACAACCAAACACGTGCCATTTTAGGAATGAAATAAAAAAATCCCATTGTACTCTGTCAAATGCCTTTTCAGCATCGACTGATATGGCTGCGAGAGAAGATATAAAAGAAGGAACGTTACTGAGGACATTCAAAAACAATCTTGCATTGTCTAATGTAAGCCTTCCCTTGATAAATCCTGATTGTTCTTTCCCTATTATGTGGGGAAGACAATACTCTAAAGAAAGAGCTTAGCAAACATTCTATCATCAACTTTTAATAAAGAGATGTATCAATAGGTTTTAAATTCCCGACCGTGGTGGATGGTATTTTGTGGCATTCAGCTGCAGTGGTCTGATTTGGCATTCATTGCATCGTAATTTGACAGACCGACATGCTGCTGGTCATGTGAGAGGATTTTTTCCCACACCATGGCGGATGGACGGCAGTTCCGTCCGGCATCGTAATCGGGCCCTGAGACTTTATCCTTCCAGGTATGCCAAAAAAAAGGTCCATTATTTATCTTGAGTAAGGACTTATACCATATTGACATTTTCAAAAACAAAGCTGTATCTAGAGAAAGAGGATGAAAAGTGGATTTGAGCAAAGATACGGTGTTGTGTAATATAAGGGAATGAAGAAATGACGTCCTAGCAGTAAAATATAAAACTTCTTTAAAACTAAAGGCAAGAAAAGAGATCCACTCAATGTCTAGCCAAAATGGAGAAAATGTCGAGAATAAATCATGGGTCCAGAGAGTCGCTTGGTGGAAAGCAAAAGCTCTGTGGTAACCATAAAAAGTAGGAAAATTAACACCTACCACTAAGTTTGTTTTTTGTAAAGTAACTAATGCTACTCTCAGTTGTCTATGTTTCCAAAGAAACACAAGGAGTAACGTATTGATTTAAAAATGGTTTGGAATGTGAACTGACAATGTAGAAATAAGATATAACAGTAAAAGTTGCTATCATCATTTTAATAGAGTCTAAACGGCCCCTTCAAGATAAAAATAAAGGATTCCAAGAAGAGAGAATGATATCAATTTTGATACTAAGTTCTGTAAAGTTAATTTTAACTGTCTCAGGGATGGAATTTGCAAACCATACCACCAAATATTTAATTTTTACAGACGTGGACCACTGATATCCAGTTACTGAAAGTGTATTTAGTAAGCAGGAGAATCTACGTGTTATCCTTATTCATTTTATAACCAGAGACAGTAGAAAATAGCAAAATTTCTTGTAAAGACATTCAAAAACAATCTTGCATTGTCTAATATAAGCCTTCCCTTGATAAATCCTGATTGTTCTTTCCCTATAAGGTGGGGAAGAAAATACTCTAAACAAAGAGCTTAGCAAAAATTCTATCATCAACTTTTAATAAAGAGATGTATCAATAGGTTTTAAATTCCCGAGGGTTTTTGCAACCTTTATATATACGAGAAACTATAGCTTCTTGGATAGTACCAGAAGTACAAGAAGATGTAGTAAAATGATTCAATAAGTGGTACAGATGGCGAAGAAGGATGTTGGAAAAGTAGAGATTAAATTCTACTGTGAAACCATTGAGACCAGGCGTTTTCCCATTTTAAGGCTTCGCAAGGCTGCTGCAATTTTGTCACTAGAAAGTTCATTTGTTTAAAGAATCAGAGTCCAAATCAGGAGCGCCAGTATGAGGGGTGTGATGTAAATAATCCACAATTGCCGAGGAAGGAGGAGTTGATTCAGGCGTATAAAGAGATTTATAAAACATGAAAGTAGCCTGATGATTAGTAATAGACTTACCCATTGATGAATTAATTGGATCAATAATGTGCTGCTCCTTCTTTCCTTTGAGATAATTCACTAATAGCTTGCCAGCTTTATTTCTTCCTCCATAAGTTGGCAGGGTATGCTCAGACGTGAGTCCCTTGCTCACTTTGCCACTGAATTTAAGCAAGCCTGGCTGAAGACGGCTGTAATGCCAGAAACCGGTCCTAGGAAGCTTGTATCTGGTCCAGGGAAGGCATGGCTTGGCAGTTCAGGCTGGACTGTTCCTATGAGGCACAGGCTCAGACTGATTTGCATATGGCCATGTCTGAACTGGGGTGGCAGAGTGGGCTAAAGAATGGTGATGGATTAACCCAAGACATGTTGACTGGGTGTGAGTGTTTGATTGGTTCAGATGCTCCGTCCATCACTACCCCCTTTTGTACCGCTTTGTTCGCCATAGGTTGGTAGGGTATGCTCAGACGTGAGTCCCTTGCTCACTTTGCCACCGGATTCAAGCAAGCCTGGCTGAAGACGGCTGTAATGCCAGAAACCGGTCCTAGGAAGCTTGTTTACGGTCCAGGGAAGGCATTGCTTGGCAGTTCAGGCTGGACTGTTCCCATGAGGCACAGGGTCAGACTGATTTGCATATGGCCATGTCTGAACTGGAGTGGCAGAGTGGGCTAAAGAACGATGATGGATTAGACCCAGATCTGTTGACTGGGTGTGAGTGTATGATTGGTACAGATGCTCCGTCCATCCCCACCCCCTTTTGTAACGCTTTGTTCACCATAAATTGGCAGGGTATGCTCAGACGTGAGTCCCTTGCTCACTTTGCCACTGGATTCAAGCAAGCCTGGCTGGAGACGGCTGTAATGCCAGAAACCGGTCCTAGGAAGCTTGTTTCCGGTCCAAGGAAGGCATGGCTCGGCAGTTCAGGCTGGACTGTTCCTATGAGGCACAGGGTCAGACTGATTTGCATATGGCCATATCTGAACTGGGGTGGCAGAGTGGGCTAAAGAACGGTGATGGATTAAACCCAGATCTGTTGACTGGGTGTGAGTGTTTGATTGGTTCAGATGCTCCGTCCATCACCAACCCCTTTTGTACCGCTTTGTTCGCCATATGTTGGCAGGGTATGCTCAGACGTGAGTCCCTTGCTAACTTTGCCACTGCATTCAAGCAAGCCTGGCTGAAGACGGCTGTAATGCCAGAAACTGGTCCTAGGAAGCCTTGTTTCCGGTCCAGGGAAGGCATGGCTTGGCAGTTCAGGCTGGACTGTTCCCAAGAGGCACAGGGTCAGACTGATTTGCTTATGGCCATGTCTGAACTGGGGAGGCAGAGTGGGCTAAAGAACGGTGATGGATTAAACCCAGATCTGTTGACTGGGTATGAGTGTTTGATTGGTTCAGATGCTCCGTCCATCACCACCCCCTTTTGTACTGCTTTGTTCGCCATAAGTTGGCAGGGTATTCTCAGACGTGAGTCCCTTGCTCACTTTGCCACTGGATTCAAGCAAGCCTGGCTGAAGACGATTGTAATACTAGGAACCGGTCCTAGGAAGCTCGTTTCCGGTCCAGGGAAGGCATGGCTTGGCAGTTCAGGCTGGACCATTCCCCTGAGGCACAGGGTCAGACTGATTTGCATATGGCCATGTCTGAACTGGAGTGGCAGAGTGAGCTAAAGAACGGTGATGGATTAGACCCAGATCTGTTGACTGGGTGTGAGTGTATGATTGGTACAGATGCTCCGTCCATCCCCACCCCGTTTTGTACCGCTTTGTTCGCCATAAGTTGGCAGGGTATGCTCAGACGTGAGTCCCTTGCTCACTTTGCCACTGGATTTAAGCAAGCCTGGCAGAAGACGGCTGTAATGCCAGAAACCAGTCCTAGGAAGCTTGTATCCGGTCCAGGGAAGGCATGGCTTGGCAGTTCAGGCTGGACTGTTCCCATGAGGCACAGGGTCAGACTGATTTGCTTATGGCCATGTCTGAACTGGGGAGAAAGAGTGGGCTAAAGAACGGTGATGGATTAAACCCAGATCTGTTGACTGGGTATGAGTGTTTGATTGGTTCAGATGCTCCGTCCATCACCACCCCCTTTTGTACCGCTTTGTTCGCCATAAGTTGGCAGGGTATGCTCAGACGTGAGTCCCTTGCTAACTTTGCCACTGCATTCAAGCAAGCCTGGCTTAAGACGGCTGTAATGCCAGAAACTGGTCCTAGGAAGCCTTGTTTCCGGTCCAGGGAAGGCATGGCTTGGCAGTTCAGGCTGGACTGTTCCCATGAGGCACAGGGTCAGACTGATTTGCTTATGGCCATGTCTGAACTGGGGAGAAAGAGTGGGCTAAAGAACGGTGATGGATTAAACCCAGATCTGTTGACTGGGTATGAGTGTTTGATTGGTTCAGATGCTCCGTCCATCACCACCCCCTTTTGTACCGCTTTGTTCGCCATAAGTTGGCAGGGTATGCTCAGACGTGAGTCCCTTGCTCACTTTGCCACTGGATTCAAGCAAGCCTGGCTGAAGACGGCTGTAATGCCAGAAACCAGTCCTAGAAATCTCGTTTCCGGTCCAGGGAAGGCATGGCTTGGCAGCTCAGACTGGTCTGTTCCCATGAGGCACTGGGTCAGACTGATTTGCATATGGCCATGTCTGAACTGGGATGGCAGAGTGGGCTAAAGAACGGTGATGGATTAAACCCAGATCTGTTGACTGGGTGTGAGTGTTTGATTGGTTCAGATGCTCTGTCCATCCCAACCCCCTTTTGTACCGCTTTGTTCGCCATAAATTGGCAGGGTATGCTCAGACGTGAGTCCCTTGCTCACTTTGCCACTGGATTCAAGCAAGCCTGGCTAAAGACGGCTGTAATGCCAGAAACCGGTCCTAGGAAGCTCGTTTCCGGTCTAGGGAAGGCATGGCTTGGCAGTTCAGGCTGGACTGTTCCCATGAGGCACAGGGTCAGCCTGATTTGCATATGGCCATGTCTGAACTGGGGTGGCAGTGTGGGCTAAAGAGCGGTGATGGATTAGACCCAGATCTGTTGACTGGGTGTGAGTGTATGATTGGTACAGATGCTCCGTCCATCCCCACCCCCTTTTGTAACGCTTTGTTCACCATAAGTTGGCAGGGTATGCTCAGACGTGAGTCACTTGCTCATTTTGCCACTGGATTCAAGCAAGCCTGGCTGGAGACGGCTGTAATGCCAGAAACCGGTCCTTGGAAGCTTGTTTCCGGTCCAAGGAAGGCATGGCTTGGCAGTTCAGGCTGGACTGTTCCTATGAGGCACAGGGTCAGACTGATTTGCTTATGGCCATGTCTGAACTGGGGAGAAAGAGTGGGCTAAAGAACGGTGATGGATTAAACCCAGATCTGTTGACTGGGTATGATTGTTTGATTGGTTCAGATGCTCCGTCCATCACCACCCCCTTTTGTACAGATTTGTTCGCCATAAGTTGGCAGGGTATGCTCAGACGTGAGTCCCTTGCTCACTTTGCCACTGGATTCAAGCAAGCCTGGCTGAAGATGGCTGTAATGCCAGAAACCGGTCCTAGGAAGCTTGTTTACGGTCCAGGGAAGGCATGGCTTGGCAGTTCAGGCTGGACTGTTCCCATGAGGCACAGGGTCAGACTGATTTGCATATGGCCATGTCTGAACTGGAGTGGCAGAGTGGGCTAAAGAACGGTGATGGATTAGACCCAGATCTGTTGACTGGGTGTGAGTGTATGATTGGTACAGATGCTCCGTCCATCCCCACCCCCTTTTGTACCGCTTTGTTCGCCATAAGTTGGCAGGGTATGCTCAAACGTGAGTCCCTTGCTCACTTTGCCACTGGATTTAAGCAAGCCTGGCTGAAGACGGCTGTAATGCCAGAAACCAGTCCTAGGAAGCTTGTATCCGGTCCAGGGAAGGCATGGCTTGGCAGTTCAGGCTGGACTGTTCCCATGAGGCACAGGGTCAGACTGATTTGCATATGGCCATGTCTGAACTGGGGTGGCAGAGTGGGCTAAAGAATGGTGATGGATTAAACCGAGACCTGTTGACTGGGTGTGAGTGTTTGATTGGTTCAGATGCTCCGTCCATCACTACCCCCTTTTGTACCGCTTTGTTCGCCATAAGTTGGTAGGGTATGCTCAGACGTGAGTCCCTTGCTCACTTTGCCACTGGATTCAAGCAAGCCTGGCTGAAGACGGCTGTAATGCCAGAAACCGGTCCTAGGAAGCTTGTTTACGGTCCAGGGAAGGCATGGCTTGGCAGTTTAGGCTGGACTGTTCCCATGAGGCACAGGGTCAGACTGATTTGCATATGGCCATGTCTGAACTGGAGTGGCAGAGTGGGCTAAAGAACGGTGATGGATTAGACCCAGATCTGTTGCCTGGGTGTGAGTGTATGATTGGTACAGATGCTCCGTCCATCCCCACCCCCTTTTGTACCGCTTTGTTCGCCATAAGTTGGCAGGGTATGCTCAGACGTGAGTACCTTGCTAACTTTGCCACTGCATTCAAGCAAGCCTGGCTTAAGACGGCTGTAATGCCAGAAACTGGTCCTAGGAAGCCTTGTTTCCGGTCCAGGGAAGGCATGGCTTGGCAGTTCAGGCTTGACTGTTCCTATGAGGCACAGGGTCAGACTGATTTGCATATGGCCATATCTGAACTGGGGTGGCAGAGTGGGCTAAAGAACGGTGATGGATTAAACCCAGATCTGTTGACTGGGTGTGAGTGTTTGATTGGTTCAGATGCTCCGTCCATCACCAACCCCTTTTGTACCGCTTTGTTCGCCATAAGTTGGCAGGGTATGCTCAGACTTGAGTCCCTTGCTAACTTTGCCACTGCATTCAAGCAAGCCTGGCTTAAGACGGCTGTAATGCCAGAAACGGGTCCTAGGAAGCCTTGTTTCCGGTCCAGGGAAGGCATGGCTTGGCAGTTCAGGCTGGACTGTTCCCATGAGGCACAGGGTCAGACTGATTTGCTTATGGCCATGTCTGAACTGGGGAGAAAGAGTGGGCTAAAGAACGGTGATGGATTAAACCCAGATCTGTTGACTGGGTGTGAGTGTATGATTGGTACAGATGCTCCGTCCATCCCCACCCCCTTTTGTACCGCTTTGTTCACCATAAGTTGGCAGGGTATGCTCAGACATGAGTCCCTTGCTCACTTTGCCACTGGATTCAAGCAAGCCTTGCTGGAGACGGCTGTAATGCCAGAAACCGGTCCTAGGAAGCTTGTTTCCGGTCCAAGGAAGGCATGGCTTGGCAGTTCAGGCTGGACTGTTCTTATGAGGCACAGGGTCAGACTGATTTGCATATGGCCATATCTGAACTGGGGTGGCAGAGTGGGCTAAAGAACTGTGATGGATTAAACCCAGATCTGTTGACTGGGTGTGAGTGTTTGATTGGTTCAGATGCTCCGTCCATCACCAACCCCTTTTGTACCGCTTTGTTCGCCATAAGTTGGCAGGGTATGCTCAGACGTGAGTCCCTTGCTAACTTTGCCACTGCATTCAAGCAAGCCTGGCTTAAGACGGCTGTAATGCCAGAAACTGGTCCTAGGAAGCCTTGTTTCCGGTCCAGGGAAGGCATGGCTTGGCAGTTCAGGCTGGACTGTTCCCATGAGGCACAGGGTCAGACTGATTTGCTTATGGCCATGTCTGAACTGGGGAGAAAGAGTGGGCTAAAGAACGGTGATGGATTAAACCCAGATCTGTTGACTGGGTATGATTGTTTGATTGGTTCAGATGCTCCGTCCATCACCACCCCCTTTTGTACCGCTTTGTTCGCCATAAGTTGGCAGGGTATGCTCAGACATGAGTCCCTTGCTCACTTTGCCACTGGATTCAAGCAAGCCTGGCTGAAGACGGCTGTAATGCCAGAAACCGGTCCTAGGAAGCTTGTTTCCGGTCCAAGGAAGGTATGGCTTGGCAGTTCAGGCTTGACTGTTCCTATGAGGCACAGGGTCAGACTGATTTGCATATGGCCATATCTGAACTGGGGTGGCAGAGTGGGCGAAAGAATGGTGATGGATTAAACCCAGATCTGTTGACTGGGTGTGAGTGTTTGATTGGTTCAGATGCTCCGTCCATCACCAACCCCTTTTGTACCGCTTTGTTCGCCATAAGTTGGCAGGGTATGCTCAGACGTGAGTCCCTTGCTAACTTTGCCACTGCATTCAAGCAAGCCTGGCTTAAGACGGCTGTAATGCCAGAAACTGGTCCTAGGAAGCCTTGTTTCCGGTCCAGGGAAGGCATGGCTTGGCAGTTCAGGCTGGACTGTTCCCATGAGGCACAGGGTCATACTGATTTGCTTATGGCCATGTCTGAACTGGGGAGAAAGAGTGGGCTAAAGAACGGTGATGGATTAAACCCAGATCTGTTGACTGGGTATGAGTGTTTGATTGGTTCAGATGCTCCGTCCTTCACCACCCCCTTTTGTACCGCTTTGTTCGCCATAAGTTGGCAGGGTATGCTCTGACGTGAGTCCCTTGCTCACTTTGCCACTGGATTCAAGCAAGCCTGGCTGAAGACGGCTGTAATGCCAGAAACCGGTCCTAGAAAACTCGTTTCCGGTCCAGGGAAGGCATGGCTTGGCAGCTCAGACTGGACTGTTCCCATGAGGCACTGGGTCAGACTGATTTGCATATGGCCATGTCTGAACTGGGATGGCGAAGTGGGCTAAAGAACGGTGATGGATTAAACCCAGATCTGTTGACTGGGTGTGAGTGTTTGATTGGTTCAGATGCTCTGTCCATCCCAACACCCTTTTGTACCGCTTTGTTCGCCATTAGTTGGCAGGGTATGCTCAGACGTGAGTCCCTTGCTCACTTTGCCACTGGATTCAAGCAAGCCTGGCTGAAGAGGATTGTAATGCTAGGAACCGGTCCTAGGAAGCTCGTTTCCGGTCCATGGAAGGCATGGCTTGGCAGTTCAGGCTGGACCATTCCCCTGAGGCACAGGGTCAGACTGATTTGCATATGGCCATGTCTGAACTGGGGTGGCAGAGTGGGCTAAATAATGGTGATGGATTAAAACCCAGATCTGTTGACTGGTTGTGAGTGTTTGATTGGTTCAGATGCTCAGTCGATCACCACCCCCTTTTGTATCGCTTTGTTTGCCATAAGTTGGTAGGGTATGCTCAGACGTGAGTCCCTTGCTCACTTTGCCACTGGATTCAAGCAAGCCTGGCTGAAGACGGCTGTAATGCCAGAAACCGGTCCTAGGAAGCTTGTTTACGGTCCAGGGAAGGCATGGCTTGGCAGTTCAGGCTGGACTGTTCCCATGAGGCACAGGGTCAGACTGATTTGCATATGGCCCTGTCTGAACTGGAGTGGCAGAGTGGGCTAAAGAACGTTGATGGATTAGACCCAGATCTGTTGACTGGGTGTGAGTGTATGATTGGTGCAGATGCTCCGTCCATCCCCACCCCCTTTTGTACCACTTTGTTCGCCATAAGTTGGCAGGGTATGTTCAGACGCGAGTCCCTTGCTCACTTTGCCACTGGATTTAAGCAAGCCTGGCTGAAGACTGCTGTAAGGCCAGAAACCAGTCCTAGGAAGCTTGTATCCGGTCCAGGGAAGGCATGGTTTGGCAGTTCAGGCTGGACTGTTCCCATGAGGCACAGGGTCAGACTGATTTGCATATGGCCATGTCTGAACTGGGGTGGCAGAGTGGGCTATAGAATGGTGATGGATTAAACCCAGACCTGTTGACTGGGTGTGAGTGTTTGATTGGTTCAGATGCTCCGTCCATCACTACCCCCTTTTGTACCGCTTTGTTCGCCATAAGTTGGCAGGGTATGCTCAGACGTGAGTCCCTTTCTAACTTTGCCACTGGATTCAAGCAAGCCTGGCTGAAGACGGCTGTAATGCCAGAAACTGGTCCTAGGAAGCCTTGTTTCCGGTCCAGGGAAGGCATGACTTGGCAGTTCAGGCTGGACTGTTCCCATGAGGCACAGAGTCAGACTGATTTGCTTATGGCCATGTCTGAACTGGGGAGGCAGAGTGGGCTAAAGAACGGTGATGGATTAAACCCAGATCTGTTGACTGGGTATGAGTGTTTGATTGGTTCAGATGCTCCGTCCATCACCACCCCCTTTTGTACCGCTTTGTTCGCCATAAGTTGGCAGGGTATGCTCAGATGTGAGTCCCTTGCTCACTTTGCCACTGGATTCAAGCAAGCCTGGCTGAAGACGGCTGTAATGCCAGAAACCAGTCCTAGAAAGCTCGTTTCCGGTCCAGGGAAGGCATGGCTTGGCAGCTCAGACTGGACTGTTCCCATGAGGCACTGGGTCAGACTGATTTGCATATGGCCATGTCTGAACTGGGATGGCAGAGTGGGCTAAAGAACGGTGATGGATTAAACCCAGATCTGTTGACTGGGTGTGAGTGTTGGATTGGTTCAGATGCTCTGTCCATCCCAACCCCCTTTTGTACCGCTTTGTTCGCCATAAATTGGCAGGGTATGCTCAGACGTGAGTCCCTTGCTCACTTTGCCACTGGATTCAAGCAAGCCTGGATGAAAACGGCTGTAATGCCAGAAACTGGTCCTAGGAAGCTCGTTTCCGGTCCAGGGAATGCATGGCTTGGCAGTTCAGGCTTAACTGTTCCCATGAGGCACAGGGTCAGCCTGATTTGCATATGGCCATGTCTGAAGTGGGGTGGCAGAGTGGGCTAAAGAACGGTGATGGATTAAACCCACATCTGTTGACTGGGTGTGAGTGTTTGATTGGTTCAGATGCTCCGTCCATCACCACCCCTTTTTGTACCGCTTTGTTCGCCATTAGTTGGCAGGGTATGCTCAGACGTGAGTCCCTTGCTCACTTTGCCACTGGATTCAAGCAAGCCTGGCTGGAGACGATTGTAATGCTAGAAACCGGTCCTAGGAAGCTCGTTTCCGGTCCAGGGAAGGCATGGCTTGGCAGTTCAGGCTGGACCATTCCCCTGAGGCACAGGGTCAGACTGATTTGCATATGGCCATGTCTGAACTGGGGTGGCAGAGTGGGCTAAAGGACGGTGATGGATTAAACCCAGATCTGTTGACTGGGTGTGAGTGTTTGATTGGTTCAGATGCTCCATCCATCACCACCCTTTTTTGTACCGCATTGTATCGGGCGGGCAGCTAATTTGTCCAAAAAGCAAACAAGATGCATGTTTGTAGATTACTTGGATAGTTGGCTTACTGATAATTTATTTTTGTGTTACACTATGTTCAGTAATTCAATCAAACAATGAATCAATTGATCGATAAAGCACGCAATCAATGTGATCAAAAGTTCTTCTTCCTTTCTCTTTCTCTCTCATTTACTACTTTATCTCTTCATAAATACCTCCCTAATGTTAGTACATGACTAATGTCTAAACCCAGTGGAATGAATATACTGGCTTCCCATGACATTACAGGGAATAAATCAAACATCCCAACACTGTGTTACTGCACTATCCTCCTCTATCCTCTATTTAGTGTTTAAATATGGAGTGTCTTGCAAGGTAAATGTCAGATTTAGTTCTACTGGTTGCGAAATTTCCTGAAATGCCCGGGGTGCCACACGTATTACAAAGATAGAATGTATTGACTGATAAATGGCACAGATATCAGTACCAGCAACTTTTCCCTTAGAGAATGGTTTAATCCTGACTCGGCTTCAGCCAGAACAATTGCTAACACTCCTTTAATTTCCTTTCTTTCGTACAAAAGTGATGCTCTTCTTCGCTCTCACACAAACCATGTCGCTACTTATCCTGTTAACCTACCACTATTTCACATACTTCTACTCTGGGGCATTTATAGGTTAATGTTCTGTTGTTCGGGGAACAATTTGCTTATTAATATTTGCATATCAAATTACAACTTTATTTGATCTGCATGACTTAATATATATGAAGTAGGTTTGCTCACAAAGGTGACAATATGTATGGCGGTCTTACTCAAAATCCACAGAAAGTTGAACAATTTAACCCTATTCTTGTTTTACGTTCAATGCTCTAATTGTGTGTTAACTGCCCTACTGGTTCTTCTCACTTGATTCCCCAAAAATATGCCAAGGGGGCCAAAAAATTGCATCGGACATTTTGCCACTTATCATTTGTGGAGCGAAGAAATTGAAAGTCACACCAACTCATTTCTTATCAATAATTCCCTCTGGGTGTCTACTTCTTTTGAAGAAGTAATCCAAATTGCCCCTGCTGACCTGTGAGAGATTTCACAGCAAAATATCATCAATGTGATTCCTTATCTCCACCAGCTATCTTGTACCATCGAAATTACATGGTTCTAAATATCCAATCCACACCTAAACTTGCAGAAACATTGCAAACATAACTGCCTTCCATAGTTTAACTTCCTGCTTCTCACAGAAAACCGGTTTTCTGATAATGTTTTCAGTCCTATTTCACCTCTTTAATCCAGAAAAATATATACATTCTAAATTTTAGAAAGAAAAAATATATGGAGTTGTGTCACTATTATATTAAATGGCTATTTTTGCTGCTCTTTCCTTGACACTCCTTCTAAGTGTCATTTCAACTAACCAACATTTTTACATCATCTGTCATCAATGAAGTTGACAACTTAGATGTCCCATTATTTACCCCTTGTGTCTTATCATCCTAAACAGAGGGGCTTATTTATGCAAAAGTCAAGCAGTGCAGCAAGTCACCTTGCTGTGCTGTGTGACAGGGAAAGGGAAGGAATGCACTGTATTAAAGCAATAGGGCACATTCATGGCTTTTCCTCTGTGCTGGGGCCCTTTTGGCAGCCTACTGCCAACGCAGGTACCCTAACATCATGGTGCAAGGGAGCCTGTGTTGCATGCAGGATTGTTTTCATGCAGGAAAGGACACTGTCCTGCATGAAACCAATTCTTAGAGGCATAGTCCTCTTTGTATCTGTGCTTCAGAATGCCACACTCATAAAAAGAGAAAGTAAAGAGGGGAAATAAAGATGTCTGCTTGTTACACATCTCCTGGGAAGTTTTATCATTTTGGCACATTACCAGGTATGCAAAAAGAACAATTGATGGACAGAATGCAGAACAATATCATACATACACCCCAGTACAGAGATATGGGCTTAAATCCATTGTTTCTTTGCTCACCATGCCCTTCCAGTTTGGACACAAGCCATATGCAAATCAGTCTTGACCCTGCACCCAATGGGAACACTCCAGCCCGAACTGCCAGGCCGGGTCCTCCCCGGACTAGAAACAAGCATCCTAGCACCGGTTTTGGGCTTTCAGCCTCATGAGCCAGGATAGCTTGACTCCAGTGGCATGGAGAGACAAGAACCCAGGTCTGGGCATTCCCGTCCCACTCTGGGTGACAAATACAAAAAGAACAATTGATGGACAGAATGCAAAACAATGTCATACATTCACCCTAGTACAGAGATCTGGGCCTAAATCCATAATTTATTTGCTCACCTTGCCATTCCAGTTTTTGACCCAGCCATATGCAAATCAGTCTTGACCCTGCGCCCAATGGGAACTGTCCAGCCTGAACTGCCAGGCCAGGTCCTCGTGGACTGGAAATAAGCATCCTAGGACCCGTTTCGGGCTTTCAGCCCTAATCAGCCAGGATAGCTTGACTCCAGTGGCATTGAGAGCAAGGGGAACCACAACTAGGCATACCCGTCTCACTAGGGGGGACACATTCAAAAAGAACAAATAATGGTCAGAATGCAGAACAATGTCATACATTCACCCCAGTACAGAGATCTGGGCCTAAATCCATTGGTTTTTTTCTCACCATGCCATTACAGTTTGGACCCAGCCATATGCAAACCTGTCTTGACCTTGCGCCCAATATGAACAGTCCAGCCCGAACTGCCAAATCTGGTAAATCTGGGAAAGCATCAAAAACCATGAGAGTTGTGTGGGAACACTCATGTAACGCCCATGGAAGCCTTCCCAAGGCAGAGTAAAGCAATGCTACAATTTGCTCTGCGTTGCCTTAATCCAAAATCATGGAACCACTCAGGTCCATGCAAACTTGCCTTGCGTGGCTTCATAAATCTTTTAAGTTCAAGTAGAATTTTATTAGGGGAAACAAAATTGTTATTACAAAGAGCGAAATGAAATACAACATCAGCAATAAGGATAATAAACTAGGGTACCACAATAAATATCATAAGATAAAGAATGCAGGGGGAGAAAAATAAAAATAAAAATAAAAAGTAAATGAGGCTGGAAATGTGAAGTATACACTCGAAGAGGCTTTGTAACATGGGAAACAATGCAAATATATGTGTCATTTATCTAATGCCCAACATCTTATTTTATAGCTCTAAAATTCTCAGTAAATGAGGGTCCTCTCCCCTCGATAATGAACCGAGTTGGCATCTTTTTTAGTAGGCCGCCATAGAAAAACACTGGCCAGGCTGGTAAAAACTGGCTGAGGAGGCAACTCTAAAAAATGTTGCCCCAGATTGAAAATTCAGCATAAACACTTTCAATAGCTGAAGCTCAGTAAAGTTTGTGTATTGCAATGTGAAAAGGAATTGTGATATTCACAGAACATAAACAGTGTCACAGAACTTCAGGTCACAAAACTTCTATTCCCTGCTACAATGTCATTACTGCTAATAAAAATAAAAACCATGGCTCCTGAAAAGATATAACAAAGCCCATTTAAGGTAAGAAAACCTCCTTTAT
Source organism: Lissotriton helveticus (assembly GCF_964261635.1). Taxonomy (NCBI): domain Eukaryota; kingdom Metazoa; phylum Chordata; class Amphibia; order Caudata; family Salamandridae; genus Lissotriton; species Lissotriton helveticus. Next base: position 513,991,298 of record NC_136069.1, read on the forward strand.
TTCCAGTATATTTATATGCGACAGGCAGTGAAGGAGGATCGAAGTACCTGCTCTCCACAAATTCAAAAATAACAGTCTAACATCACTCCTACACTTGTCATAGTCCTTTATTTCATCATACTGTGAGACCCAACACAACCTCCCCGATTCAGAACTTTCCACATTCATATGTTCTTCCTGTTCACTTATAACACTGAGATTTGGTCTTTTGTTTCTTCATAGACTTGAACACTTTACTAAAATGTCCTTTCTTTTTAGAGTTCCATACTTTATCTGTAGCTGGGTATTAAGCAGAATTGCCCAAATGACTATTACACCCGTAATATATAAAACCATTAGTACTTTAGCCATCAAGTTTCTTTTTTCTTTTTACTCTTGTCCTTAATATCAGCTATCATATGAGCCTATGATGCCTGATGAGATATGGACATTTCAGTCATGTATGAGGCTGTAGTCTTAATACCAGCAGCTATTTACATTACTGTACGTAGGGTTAGATTAGGTTTGTATGAGTAAGCTGGGAAACGTAAACCCAATGGGATTGTATGCTTATCCAGTAACCCATCAACAGCCCACAAAGTCACAAAAACGAAAGACCAACAACAAGACAACGTGGACATTCTTTCAACAGGAAGAGCGACAGAAGAAAGGAAGACAAAAGTTAGGCATGGTAGGTGAGATATAAAAGGGACAATGTAGCGGGCAGGCGGAGTGAAGAGACTATGTGGAAAAGACGCAGCAGTAGAAATGAGGAGACCCCAAAAACCCGACCATTGTTGATGGAGGAGTGAGAGAACCGTGCAGTTATAGCACATGTTAGGACGGGAGAAACAAGGGAGCCAGATGTCGACTGTTGGTTGAGGGACCCAAAGAAACTCAAGACCGAAGACAGCTGTGATGGAGACACCAGGAGGCCACCACTTCAGCTGCAGTGCCTCCCAGATATTGATAATAGAAGGATTGGAGAGATGCCTGACCCTAGCCGTGATCCCGAGGGAGCGTGGCTTTACCAGGTGGTTTCCATCCTATTGGACTGGCAAAGGTGTTTGTGGCAGAGGGTGGAGGGAATCTATGAAAGTGGGTAGTTTAGTTGTTTTAATCAAAGAGAATTGGAGTGTTCAGAGGTTGTGTATGTTTTTTTAAAGCAGAGAGCTAATTTATGTTTCCTTCTTAAAACCCCAAAAGGGCTCTTTTCTCTTAATTCATGGAAGGTATTTTGAGATCGAACAAATGTAAAAGGTTGAGGAAAGAGATACAGAGAAGAAGTTTTGTGAGTGAAAGTAAAACAACATAAAGAGATAAGAAGGTTTTCCGAAGGCGGCGTCTGTTCCGAATGTCTGGCTGGCTTTGCCCTTCATCTCTTTTTGATATCGCTGATAGGCGCGTCAGCAGTGCTGCTGATTGTCTTCATGTGTTTGCTGCAGCTTTGTACCTGCGCTTGGCACTAAGAGGATAAACAGTGATTACATTTTCTTTGGAGCGAACTCTGCAGTTCAGGTTGCAAGTGTAAGCATAATAACCGGTGTGTTCGCTGACGCTAATGTCAACAAGTCTGACTTCTCATGGCTCCGTGGTCTTTGTGACGGTTCTTCGCGAAAAATCTTACTGCGAAGTCGTCTTCGCCGAGGGATTCCTGCACCCACTCCCGTTTTGGGTGCCGATGCCGTTTGTTTAGGCTCCAGGTCTGCGACCCGCAGCGCTTGTCATCTGAGCTTTCCAGCTTCCCAGGTGAGAGGCAGGGACGGCTCTAGGCTCATGGCGGCTCTAGGCTCATGGCGGCCCTGGGTAGGGAGCGTAGGTAGGGGGCCCTGGAAGAAGGGGTCCGGGCGGGGTGGAGCGCGGAGGCCAGTGAAGAGGGGGGGTCAGGTTGTTTGGAACCGGAACAGAGCCGGAGTCTGCCAAATCCCTGCCAGAGGCCGCCTCGCAAATATGTATCCATCCTCAGAGGATTGTTATATTAAGGATATATATTGGTGTGGTGGCCCCTGGGGTTTGGCGGCCCTGTGCAGGTGCACAGCTTGCACATGCCTAAAGCCGCCCCTGTGAGAGGGGGGTAAGAGCGGTGACCGCGGAGGGAGTGGCTGCTCGGCGTTGATGGTCGATTTGCAGCGCAGTGCAGCCAAAACCAGAGAACTGGCGAGAAAGGGGATGCAAGCACTGAACCGAGCACTAAGGATTTAAAAAAAAAAAAAACTTTTATGAGATTGTTGCCCCAAGGAAGACACTGTGATCTCTAAAAAAAAAAACGGAAACAACGGAAAAGAAAAAAAAAGCGTGGTAAAGGAAAGGAAAGAGAGAGAAAAAGGGGAAAAAAAGAGTAGAATCCTCTTTTTACAGCTTGGTGCTTTGGGTGCTTTGGACTATAGGCGATAGGCTACTGCATGCTTATGAGCTCCAGGAAACCGGCGGGGTGGCCATAAACTCCTAACAACTGATTTTGCCACAAAGGAGTGTAATTAGGGGAGATGCTCGCAGCCTTTACCGGACCTTGCAGCAGGCAACATCGGGGCACACGTCAGGGGAGAAAACACACTCCCCAGGAGACACCGGGCCGAGCGCTGCACCACCGCCACGCCCCTGACCACAATAGGCGTATTTAATCAGTCCCTCATTTCTGTCCGGCGGGTCAAGCCCGGGCCAAGGGCGGGCCCGTTTGAGCCCGTTCGAGACCGGAGAAGGCCGGGCCGGGCCCACTCCCTAACCGATCTATGACAGAATATCGACAGACAAAATATCGACCTACAGAAACATCGACGCTGGAATATCGAAGGCAAGTATATCGACATCCTATCTACAACATGGTAAGTACAAAAATATTGAAACAAAAATATCGATGTTAAAAATATAGTAATTAAAAATATCGTTTTATATCTGTTAAAATATAATGTGTAAAATAAAGTAAATACTTATAAATAAAATAAACATTGTTAAAAATATTTAGTAATGTTTAAAATTAATAAATAATATATATATAATAATATAACACTAATTAAACACATATGTAAAATATATATTATATATTTACTTAATAATACATTTTAATAATTAGTATACTTACTTATAAATTGTTTACAAATATTATAAATTAATATTAGATCTCCACACATAAAATAATTACATAAAAAAGTAAATAATTATTTTTAATAAATTAGAAAAATTAAATATACTTTCAATATTTTTAAAATTAATGACATAATACATTATCTAAATTAATTCTAAATAATAAATAAAACTACTATTTAAAGTCCCAAAAAACTACAGTATTAAAAACATTGGATAGCGTAAAACTTAAAATTACTATTCCCACTCTAGAAAATACAAAATTAGAGAAAACATTGTATAGCATAAAAATAAAAATTACTATTACCACTCCAGAGAGTGAAACAGTAAAGAAAACATTTGATAGCGTAGGGGTTAAAAATTACTATTCCAACTCCAGAGAGTGCAACAGTAGGGAAAGCGTTGGATGGCGTTGGGGTAAACATTACTATTCCCACTCCAGAGAGTGCAACAGTAGGGAAAGCGTTGGATAGCGTAGGGGTAAAAATTACTATTCCAACTCCAGAGAGTGCAACAGTAGGGAAACCGTTGGATAGCGGGTGGGTAAAAATTACTATTCCAACTCCAGAGAGTGCAACAGTAGGGAAAGCGTTGGATAGCATAGGGGTAAAAATTACTATTCCCACTACAGAGAGTGCAACAGTAGGGAAAGCGTTGGATAGCGTAGGGGTAAAAATGACTATTCCAACTACAGAGAGTGAAACAGTAGGGAAAGCGCTGGATAGCGTAGGGGTAAAAATTACTATTCCAACTCCAACAGTAGGAAAAGCGTTGGATAGTGGGTGGGTAAAAATTACTATTCCCACTCCAGAGAGTGCAACAGTAGGGAAAGCGTTGGATAGCATAGGGGTAAAAATTACTATTCCCACTCCAGAGAGTGCAACAGTAGGGAAAGCGTTGGATAGCGGGTGGGTAAAAATTACTATTCCAACTCCAGAGCGTGCAACAGTAGAGAAAGCGTTGGATAGCGTAGGGGTAAAGATTACTATTCCCACTCTAGAGAGTGCAACAGTAGGGAAAGCGTTGGATAGCGTAGGGGTAAAAATTACTATTCCAACTCCAGAGAGTGAAACAGTAGGGAAAGCGTTGGATAGCAGGTGGGTAAAAATTACTATTCCCACTCCAGAGAGTGCAACAGTAGGGAAAGCGTTGGATAGCGTAGGGGTAAAAATTACTATTCCCACTCCAGAGAGTGCAACAGTAGGGAAAGCGTTGGATAGCGTAGGGGTAAAAATTACTATTCCAACTCCAGAGAGTGCAACAGTAAGTAAAGCATTGGATACCATGACAATTAAATATAACATACTTACAAATAATTTTTATATTTAAATGTATTAATATTTACATTTTTAAATAACTAAACATCATTTAAAAATACCCATTAATATTAAAAAAATAGATTTGAATACATAATAAACAATAAATTAACAATAAATATTAATTAAAAAATAATAGTTACCAATTAAGAAATATTAGGCAATTAAATACTGTAAACAACAAAAAATATTATTAATAATTGATTACCAATTAAAAAACATTAAACAATAAAATTATTTGTATACCAAAAAAGACTTTTTATAACACATTAATTACCAATTATTTACAAATAATTTCCAATAAAAAATGTTTTAATTACCAATTAAATAAATTAATTACCAATTACAAAAATTAATTACCAATTAAATACATTAATTACCAATTACAAACATTAACTACCAATTACAAACATTAACTACCAATTACAAACATTAATTACCAATTAAATAAATTAATTAAAAAATAAATTACCAATTAAACAATTAATTAACAATTAAAATGATTTATTGCCAATTAATAATTAATTAAAAATACATACATTATCAATACCAATAAATAATAATAATTCATTACTTAATTACAATTAAAATACTTCCCACCCAATTCCCCTATAAACCCACTACCCGCTACAGAACTTAAACGTAAACATTAATTAAAATTAATCTATAATTCCCAAAAATTAATAATTAATTTAATATAATTAAATTACTTCCCACCCTATTCCCCTATAAACCCACAACCCGCTCTGGTACTAAAACATAAAATTGACTTAAAAATAACATTATAAGTATATGAAAATAGTTCACATATAACTTAAAACAAGTAAAATACTTAACAAAAATTATATAACACATACAAATTAAATACATACTAAAAAACATAACAATAGTACAAATATCGATATTAGTAACATCGAAATTACTTACATCGATATATTTGATATCGATATTACTGACTTCGATATTACTGAGATCGATATTAAAAAAATCGATATTACTTACTTTAGTGTCGATATTCTGTCCAACGATATTCTTGACATCGATATTCTTTGCCTTCGATATTTCTAACTCAATATTTGTGTAGGTCGATATTTACAACTCGATATTTTGACTGTGTACCCCTCCCTAACATCTGGCCTGAAAAACGGAAGCACAAAGTTGGCCGGTAAGTCCAGTACCTCATCAACAGGGGGTTTGAATTATTTACCAACTAGCAGAGATGGTGATGGGTGGCCATAAGGTCAAGACGAATTTGAAAAGCGGGGGTATGATGGGAACATTGAACAATTTTTTTACTAAAGCATCGAATGTCCTTGAGCAAGAAATATCATTCGTTGAGCGGCGGCTATCGATGGGCACGCTTGTCCATTCTCCCCAGCTGGGGGCTGCCTTCTTATCTGTCAACTTATCTGCACAGAGCCCGGCGTGCACCATTTCTTCCCCCCTCAGGGTGACAAATTCTCTGGAAATCACTCAGACACCCTTCATAATAGACCCAAGGCCACCAGCTGAATCATCACACCCGAAAACAAGGTCAATGACTGCCCAAACACTAAGGAGAAAAGATCCTTCACCTAAGCCCAAAAAAGCAGTTGAAAAGAAACGGGACATGGGTAATTGTACAAAAAAGTCCTCTGTTAAACAAAGAAGAAGAAGGCCGGAGGAATCTGAGTCTCAAACCCTGGGTCCACGAGAAGTAGAAGAAGATGCGCCCACTGATGTGGAACTCATGAGTGGTGTTCCATAAAATGTTCAAGTCCCTACCGTGAACAATGACTTCTGGACTAAAGTGGGGGTTGTCTTCTCTGATCTCTTGTCCCCTCTTATTGAGAGATTAGCTGCAATTGAAGCAAATTTATTGTCTTTATCTAATGCTTCTAATTAATCCCAGGGGGCGGTAGGAACCCAGAAGAGGGATGTTGACAAATGTCTAACTGTGATTTCAACTGGTTGGGTTGGAGGGGGTTCGGCTGGGCCTGTTCCACGGGATACAGACGCTGAATTTTTAGGCCAGGAGGGCAGGTCAATGGGTGTAGGGCCACTAGGGTGTGTAGTTGCTGCCTCCAATTCTAGCCAGGACCCAAACTTATGGCCAAAACCAGTATTAAGTAAGGGCCCTAATGCACTTATACAGTCACAATGTCCAGGCAACCTAAAGTCCGTTCAAATCAATCTACCACCAGATTCCAGCCCCTATGTGGTGGTCTTAGCAAGGGTCCCTGTACTGACTAACGAGTCGTACACCTCTCTTAAGAACAAGGTTACAGAATGGCTCAATAAACACAGGCCCCTACCTCCAACTGTAACCAGTGAAATATTACTTGTTCGGCTGGGCAATAGGGCAAAGGATCTAAATGGGGATTGCGTGTTAATTAACTTCAGAGACACACAACAGTGTCTCATATTTGCCATTGGGGTCTGTCTCACACGAACACAGTCATACAGCCTGTCATATTTCTATCCCCAGAGGCAAACTGGCACTAGCCAAGGCTCTGAGCAACCCTGGAATCGAGTGAAGGGAGGAAGTGGTTCGGGGTGGCACAGAGACCTTTCAGGTCCACCGGCCATAACCCTACAAAATAGGTTTAGTGGTTAAGATCAGGTGGACTGACGGTGGCCCAACCAGGGGACTTCAAGGGGGCTAGTGCTTGATATCGTTATGGCTGACAGAACACTGGCTGGTCTCCCAGATAAAAGGAAAAGATCTAGCACTAGCATGCCAAGGATGGTGGGCGAGAGCTGGGAGCCTACACCAATACTCTCGTTCAATTGTATTAACAATAGGAACCCTATTGGTAGTCGCAACGACCCCTTGTCATGTATTCCTATCGGTTCTGAATCGATCCCCCTATTCCTGACCCTATTCTAGTTAAACAAACCAACAAGTTAACTAGCAGTCAGCCCATGAGGCAGAAAACCCCCATGATGCAGATACCGTTATCTGACGCAGTCACACTACGGCACAGGAACGTGTTATCTGATTAGGTCATAACGCTTGCGATCTAATTAGACAAGCGATATTCCTCCAGCCCCAGATAAGGCATACGGAGTTCTCATAACAAATCAAACCTATGACAACCTGGGCAAAACCCTGCGGCCATTGTTTTGATTTCACCGAGAACTTTAGCAAAAGAATGTGCTAACGAGCAAATCGTATGACATCTTTATTGACGTATCTATGTCCATCCTTACGTCAATCTCGGCACCTTAAAGGTATAAATATTACCGATCTTGCCCTATGCAAACACACGCGTGGTGACGAGACGGAGCAGCCATACTTGCCGAAGCCGAGAGCAGAGCAGACCCCGCTGGCAGCAGCCCCGCCTTCCTGACGCGCTGAGAGAAGCTGCTTTCTCCTGCCGAGAGACCCAGCACCGGCGCTTCCGGGTAGCCCTCGCAGGCAGCCTGGAATATCGAGACCAGAGAAAGAGATACCATTCCTCATTCATCCTAACTTCCAGGTACAGAACTGAATAACCCCTCACAGAGAATTCTTTAGTTATTCACTTGGCAAAAACAAACTTAACTTAAACTGTAACTTTCTATTCCCGCCCACGTATTAGACTTAGGTCAGGTACACGGGGTAGGCGTATTTAGAAACCCCAGTTGAGTACGTTTAGTCAAATGTATATATGTATGTAATATATTTTATTCATTTTAAACATCTTATGGCTTAGAAACCATATCAATGTTTTTACAGTATTACTTTATACTATTGCTTTTAATGTATGCACTTTACTTAGCTATAAGTATTGCAATAATATCGATCCATTTCTCATGTATGAGAAAAGAGACTGATCAATAAATAACACCTTTTTATTGAACACGCCCGTCTCTTCCTTTTCTCTACATTCTGATGAGACTAAGAATGCACGTACTGACTGAGTAAAATAATTTGCCTTTTGTTCACACGACTCTCGAGATTGACTCTTGATTAGGGGAGAGCAAAGTTGTCATGTTCTATGGTTGTCAGAAACTAAATCCCTTCTTGTCTAATCAGGGAAGTTAATTCCTCCTTGAACATTCGAGAAAGTTTCTAGCGAACTCTGAGCTATGCTGGCAAACCCAAAAATTAAGTCTAGTATCGACAGTAGTAGACCTAGTTAACGTCTGGCCTAGGCCTTTACTGCTGTAGGTATTATTCCAATGCGCAGAGCCTATTGGGAAGATAGGAACTACACTACATGGCGCCCAACGCGTTTGGAAAGGGCGATAAAACTAACGTAAGACATTTAGAGTAACTCAGTCGTGCTTTCTCACTCAGACCCCTTTTCCCATTACACTCCAAAGACGTCTGGAGTGGGTGAAAGGTAATATCCTCCAAAACCTCGCAGGAGGGAACTCCTATGTATGGTTCTTGGTATAGTCAACGTTGAAGGATAAACAGTTCCAAAATATTGTGCATCTAATCTCTGTTTCCATAAGAAACCTGATCTGCAAACAAACATAATACCATCCTGTCGGTAAAATGGGAGACAGTGATGAAGAAAGAGAGGCAGTTAGATTAGCAACTGAACTCGCAGCAGCTGATGCTGCAGCACTAGACGCAGACGGGGATATAATACTAATCCCGGTCACCAAAAGGAAATCTATAACCTTAAAACTTATAGAAAATGGACTGACACCTAGGGGTGGCACAGTCATATTCGTAATTGAGGCACACGAATATCGGCAGACAGAGGTATATTATACATGGATACATTTTCCAGCAGCAAATGCTGTAACAAAGTACTTCCACTATTACAAAATAGAGGTACCACCTGACATTTACACTCCTTTCGAGGAGGTGGAAGTACCACTCAAATTTCAAGAGCATTTGCTCTTATTTGATGGCGCCCTAATACATAACAATCACATTACAAGGCTCGGTGCTTTAGGTAGACCAGGAGCAACGTGGCCGGTCTTAGCCGGATACACACCACATCCAGACATCGATAGGATGGCTGCAGCAGAGCTGTTAATACAGCTAAAACAATTAATAAAAATTCATAGACAATTAGTCCAATATGTAATGCGGACCTCAACAATTCAGCCAGCGATTAAACTTCCACAGCTGACCCCTCACCAGGGGAACACAAATAAAATTACACCACAGAACATCCAATCCTGCCTAGGTAAAGTACCGGCTAAACGGGAACAAATACCATTCTGGTTGGCACAAAAAATTACCCAAATAGAGGCGGTGTTTCCTGACACCACCCCGTTAGAAAAACACAGGATTCTGACTATCTGTCTTCCAATGGGAATCGCACCACACATTGAGGACTGTGACACTTGGGGTACAGTCTTTGCTTCCATCTACACAAAAACGCACGGTGTTCCATCCATTTCGGTGATACCAGATGTGCTAAAACAAATTCAAGACGAATATGGTCCAGAACCTGCTTTAACTCTTGGTATGAAATTACTGAAAGACTTCAAGCAGGTCTCGGCTATACTATTAGCCAACATAAAAGGTGAAGCAGCAAACGTGGCGATCCGCCAGAGGTTAAAAGAGACAGATATAGCAGACCAACCAGCTGAAATAGCCAGAATCATAGAAAAATCCTATGAGGAACTAGGTAGAGATAGTTTAGGTGGAATACCAGTAAAACCGCAACTGACTGAAAGTCCAGAAAAAATATTTTTTAATAATAATTCACCAAAAAAGAACTGGGATGGAAACAAACAATCCAATCCAAAAGAAAAGAAATTCCAGTCCCGAGGAAGGTCTCCTAGGCGAAGGGAGAAATCTCCGAACCAGAGACACAGGTCACCTCAGAGTGACCCCTCTGGGAAAAGATATAACCTAATAAATAGGGATAATATAAAGAAGCCTGATAGATATCAAGACATTGATACACGTCCCTCTCAATCTTTTCAGAATTCCTCGCAGAAATCGGAAAGAAGAGGACGATCAGAACAAAGAGAAGAGCACGCCAAGTCCAAAGACAAGGAACCTGCTCAACTAAAAAAGAAATTACAATTCCCAAAAAAAGAAGGTAGCCAGTATCAAGGTAGTTAACAATGCCGAGAATACTGAGGACACAGCTGAAAAACGGAGAGTGGGCTCAGACAATGCTAGACAGCGCAGCAGAAGTGAGCATAGCTCGCAAAGTCCTTATGAATCATCTGGAGACAGTGGACACGAATGAATATCTTCAAGTGGAAACTGCAGACACCAGGGTTAGCAAACCTCACAAGATATACGAGATAACATTACGTATAGAGGGAGATAAGACTAGGAAAATAAGGGGACTGTTTTGGGATAACCTCTCCAAGGGCTATGACATCCTTCTAGCTGAAAAAGACTGGCCACCAGAGTTTGTCAGGGAGTGCCCTCATGGCGAAGAAATAATTATGCCTGCCTTCTCGAATCATATCCCAATTCATAAAAAATACACACTTGCTAGAAAGTGGGCAGTGGCTCTAGCACCTGCTTTATATAAAAATCATGTAGGATGGGATGAGGACTCTCCTCCTCACAAAATCCAGTTAAAATCACAACCTACTGCACAAAGGCAGTACCCAATTAAGCAAGAAGCTAAAAAACAGGTAAATGAAATACTAGATCAGCTAGAATACCAGGGGGTGATTGAAACTTGCACCTCACAAATGAACAATCCTTTGTTTCCGGTCTCCAAACCAGACAATTCATATCGTCTAGTTTTGGATTACCGACACCTTAACACATGTTGCAAAACTTTTGCAGTGCAAAACTCACACAGTGCTGCACTAATGAATAACATAGTGCGCAAAAAATACAAAACAACCTTGGACATCTCCAATGGATTCTTTTGTCAAAACATAGCACCAGAGAGCAGATATTTAACTGCATTCTCAGTAAATGGCACTCAAAAACAATTCTGTCGGTTAGCCCAGGGGTACAAGAACAGCCCGGGGGTATTCTCAGCGAGAGTAACAGAATTACTACAACTATATGATGATGAAGCATTATCTTATGTCGATGACATTTACTTAACAGATGATGACTTGGATACTCACTTGAAGAGATTGAACACCATAATACTTGGGTTCGCTGCAGAGGGTTACAAATTCAACTTTAAAAAGTCCAGAATTGCCCATCTGACAGTCCTGTTCTTAGGATATGAATTATCAAGTGAAGGCAAAAGCCTGGCTGACAATTTCCTAGAGAAATGCGCCGTAATCCAAGCACCTAGAACACTAAAAAATCTTCAGTCGATTCTAGGCTTCCTAAATTTCGGAAGAACATACATTGCAAACTACGCAGAAAGGGTCAAACCCCTTTATGATCTAATTAAACCAGACTTTAAAACATCCAGTTGGACTCAAATACACACAGAAATTCTGAGATCCTTACAAACAGACATGCTAATTAAAACAAAATTAGAAACACGTGATAACACACGCAATCTTGTGATTCGAGTCATCCCAGGGAGATGCGGATTCACATACCTGACCTCTAATGAGGGAGAAAAGGTACCAATTGCATTCAAATCACACTTGTACACAAAAGCTGAACAGAGATTCAGCAACAAAGAAAAAATTGTTCATGCAGTTCAAACCGCAATAGCTAGAGAAAAAGACATAGCTGACGGTAGACATATCACAGTCAGAACAGCTGAATCAGCCTTTGAGGCATTAACAACACCATGTAATTCACCAACAACAACATTGGATCCAGAATGGTTACAATGGGTAAATTCAATCACAACGGACAAAGTATACTACTACTTTGATCCAGAACTAGAAGAAATGGAGAATCTAGAATATGAAAAAACATATCCTCTGCCATCCGACATTCTGCCTCTACGACATTACGCCTGTGTAATCTATACAGACGGACATGCTCAACCGTCCGTTTGGGGAGAACAAGCATACAACCCCACATGTGAGATTACAAAAGAAGTGTGGCGCGGAGGTAAACTAAAACCTCTATTAACAAAATCACACTCAGTAGAAACTAATTCAGAAAAACAAACTGAAATAATAGCATTGAAGATGGCGCTAGATAATGCGGATCGCGAATTCCCGACACTTATAGTGTCAGATTCATATTACTGCGTCAAATCATATAACAGCGATTTGCAGGCATGGATTCAAAACGGTTACAAAGATGACACAGATGCACCAATAAAGCAGAAACTGCTCTGGGAACAAATAGCTCTTTTACAAAAAGAACTACCAAAGACTCACGTGACTCACTCACTGAGTCATCAGCGTGATGGCGTTCACGTTGTAGGGAATTCATTGGCTGAAACAGCCGCAGCGGCAGCCACTAAATCGGCTCCCGTAGTTCAAAAAAAGCGTACATTAAAATACATTGACGGTGAAACAGTGCTGGCGGTGAAAACGTCATCAATTGGCGACTGCTCAGCGTTACCGATCAACTATCCACTCAATTACACATACATAATCGATGCAAACTCCGTCCCTTTTGCTCGAATCCCTGGAGTGGGGGATAGAGTGATTCCAAACATGGACAGGAGAAACTTGTTAATCGCAGATGCACATATGGGCGAGGGTCTCAGACACCTTAAATTAAAAGATTCTCTGGAAGAATTACAATCACGGTACTGGTGGCCAGGCATGAGCCTGCGTCACACCATGTTTGTAAAACGCTGCCCAAACTGCAATAGAGATCGCAGTGGGGAGAGAAACAGTTTGATACCTCGTCGTATTACGGCAGATAATATCAGCAGTAAAAAGCAGGGCTTGCGATTAACATATACAGGCTAGTTCCACTTATAATGTAGATCACCAGCACTCGGCTGACGTCCGGACTGTTATACAAGATTTGCGAGTCTAAATGGCATATACGCTAAGAGCTTGCTACGTTCGACCATTGTTTTCACTCAAGCCCACCAGCCTGGGGGGAAACATGGCCGAATGAGCACAGTCCAGCGGGAATCTTCTCACTTCCTTCCTGAGGGTACGGGATGGTGTAAAGAAAAAACCAAGGCATAAAGCAATCTATAGCAGAAAGGATATTAGGTTCAAGAGCTGGGTGGGTCAAACATCTAATAAGTGTCCAACGTAGTCTAAATAACTTGCCAAGAAATTCTCTGAAGGGATTCAGTCCGTACGAATTATTATTTGGAACTAGGATGTTGATCTCTGACCTTGATAGTCAGACTTCAGTGGTGAAAGAAAAAAGCTTTGATATCAAAGACCGTTTGGCTATTTTGCAGGACTTAAACAAAACAAGAAAAGACCTGAGCAACATAAAGTTGAAACAACAGCCAACAACCACTGAAGAACCACCACCTGTCCCAGCAAGACCTGTCTGGATTCCAAAAGTCGGGAATCTAGTCAGGGAAAAGATCGCGGTAAAGAAGGAATTTGGGCCTTCTTACAGAAAAGCAGTTCCTGTCTTGTCTGTCAACGGGACAAGATCAGTTGTACTACCGCCGCTTGCTGGTAAAAAGGAGAACTGAGTTGTATCCATCGACCTGGTAAAACCACAATATGTGGCCGATAACAAACAGTAGGCCAAGTGGACTCCCAATAAGTAGCAGAACACCAAGGTTTGCTACCAGTACAGAGGTCCTAACGAAGAGGCTCATCACATTCGAAACGCCTACAGAAGAACAACAAGGACTATGCAACAATGCAATAGAACTCAGACCTCTGAAAACCCAAATAAAAACATTTAGCAGAGACACACCAATCTATAATGAAGTACCAAGTGACAATGCAAGAAACAAAAATCCTGAACCAATTGGAACAATTGACAGAACTGCATCCGGCTACTTCATAAACTTCGATGATTCCTCTGAAGGCTTCAGTGAATCAAAGACACAGCCATCATCAAAAACCTTTAAAGAAAAAGCTAAAGAACTTTTGAAACAACTGAAAGAAACATATCTAATTTCTCCATGGATTGAATTTTGGGTGGGTTTTGGTGCATTTATCCTCATACTTTGGCTCATCATGGTACTTACTTTGGGACGCTTCATGGAGGGAAAATATGCTAAAATGGACACAGCAAGTCAGAACATCAACTTGATCCTCAAACCACACACATCTTCACACGTCGAGAAAAGAGAACTTTCTTCAGCCAACTTCACAGCCAATCCAATACCTGGTGGGGTCGCCTGGGACAACACTGACTATGAAATTTATGGTCCGGTCGAGATCCTGAAATATCCACACCAAATTAAGATCTCCTTGAGTGACTTTGTAAAACCAAACTCATTTGCTGATGATTGGGACTTCGAAAGCATTAATAATATGATGTCTGACTTAGTAATGTCTGCTAAATTTACCAAACATGATTATTTGCAGGGTTCTACAAATTATGATAGTATGTATTGCTAAACCACTATGGTAACCATTTTCTACATAGATCTGCACAACCTAGAAATGTTTTAAATTATAATCAATGGGAACATTGTGCAACACCTCCAAAAGGGAGCTCTAGAACCGTTTATGACAAATATTCATATTTTTCTGGTTTTAACACAAGTAATGCTGAAACATTTTATTTTAAATTGTCAAACAAAACAGGGACCAAGACCATGATAACCAACACAAAATTGATATATTCAGACTCATTTTTTGAACAAATGAATACTTTTGGATTTGATTATTGGGACAAAAATGTTGAATTGAAAAGTGTTTGGGGTACAAAAGAATGGCAAGTACAGGGTATAGAATCACTGTTTAGAGCCTGCATGATCCCAGAACAAATGATATTTTTAAATGACACTGTTCAACAAACCACCTGTCTTGGCCTAGCCAAAATCAAAGACTTAAATAAACCGTCTATTCCAAAGCCAACAATGTTTAGCAATAGCTCCGATACAGATGAAGAGATAGACGTAAACCATATGTTAAACCAAAACAGAACACATCCAAATTGGAAACAGTGGTTGATCTGGCCCACAGATACTAATAACTGTCAAGACAGATTCCTGAACAAAACACAGGGGTTCAAAATGACCAGGCCAGACCCTAGATATCCCCAAAGACATCACCCAGGGATAATAACCACCTACAGTGTGGGCAAATTATGCCTTCAATGGCTACAAACTTCCACACTGCCTGAAATTAAGCAACACCTAACTTTACTTACTGATGGTGCTGACTTGCGTGATTTCATAATGGGACCACGCAAACAGCGTCAAAAGCGTTTCATAGCAGCCTCTGTATATGCAGCATACAATGAGGCCTGGAAGGTTACTCAAATTGAAACAGCAGAGAGAATACGGGAAATTGACCGTATTAATTTGGAAAAATCACTTTCTGTAGTGGACAATGGGTTAATGACTCTGTCCTCCAGAATTTTTTCTTTGGACAGCATTGTGTCTTCAGCAATCGATATATTATCGCAAGACTTACTGTTATTACAACATGGTCAGTCGCAATTGCGTTCTATTGTACAGCTTGGCTGGACGTTACAAAATCTGCGTTCAGGCTATGTGCCTTGGCGTTTAATCAACACAACGTCACTATTCCAAATCTTTAACCTTACTGATAGACAAATCGGTATGGCGCAAAAGGGTGCTGATTATACAATCTTGAGCATTGAAAAACTTGAAAGATTACCAATGACAATGTCAGAACGACCTGTCAGTGAATGGATAATACACGGAATCATAAATATTCCAATCTCAACCTTCAGGTTTCAATACTGCCAAAAATATATACAGGCTGGCATGTACGAGAAATTGGGTAAGGGGTACCTTAAAACAACTTGGAACCTGCCCTATTCACATGCATGTGTCAGTAATAAAGGACAGAAAGTGTTTCTTAGTGGCAACAATTGTGCGATGTCACTAAGCGGCACGCTTCTGTGTAACGGAATTAGTTTGCATGGAGCCTGTGAAGGGAATTCATACAACCTTTCATGTCACCAGCAAGGCGCACCTGCAACTGAAATAGAACCATTCTTTCAAAGACTCTATAATGGGAGTTACATTCTTATTGTAGACCGCAGATGTTGTAGTCTTATGCCCGGGACTCCTTATCTAGTAACTACTACTGCGAAGGTCAAGTGCTGTGGACGCTCTTTGTTCCCCAGCTCCTTTCCAGACAGGGAGGCAAGGGCATGGCCCGATTTGAAAATTACTTCTATTCGAATAGATACTTTAAGCAGAATGAAAACAGTCCTTCTTCAGACGCCTACCAGGCTCTCGTCATCAAAAGAAACGTATGATCTACAAGTCGCAAGGACGACTGCAGAGATACATACATTATTATCAACTAATTCCCCCGTACATTTCGCGGAAATCCTGAACGAAATCTTAAATATTTCTGATACCAATGGGATCTCAGGGGTATTTAAGACAGTATTTTCGATGGCATTAACACCATTCAAAGCCATACTGGGTATTTTTCCAGATTTCGTCCATTCGATTTTTGGAGGACTTCCCCTGATCCTGGGACTAATTGCAGGAATCCTATTCTTAGTCCTTATTTTTCATTATGGCAACCCCTGTCACAGACAAAACTCTTGCGACAAGGGAAGAAACAATCCTAGCCATTGGATACCGGGACCGGATATCAAAAATACTGGGACTCTCCCGGCTTAGAGACCTGAACATGACCTGGTTTCTATCATTTCGACCAATGTGGCAAAGATGTGTTTTACCTGTATTGAGGTGTCTGCTATGCGGAGAAGAATGCGTGTTAGACACCTGTCTGACGCTACAATCGGATGCGCCGATGGATGCAGAAACATTGTTGAGCCCGATAAAGGTTCATGCTTTGTGCTGCCCTCAAAGGCTACCAATCCTGATGACGGCATTCGTGGAAGCTTCACCACTACGATTGATGGGTAGTGAAGTTCAAGATGAAAGCAGCATTGAACAGGTACGACCTTCTGTCAGTAATGCAAATCAGAATGTCAATGGAGACAATCATGCGCAAGAATGCATGATTACACCTATTTCCGAGTTAGTGGAACTTTCCCAGGAAGCTGTTGAAAGTTTTTTCGAAAGCCTAAATGATATGATGTTCTCACCCGAACAGAAATAGAGACTTTTGAGCAAGCTCGCACACGGCGTTCCCTGAATTCGGCCTTCAACTTTAAAAATAAAGTCACATGAACATTTTCGCTCCAGTTCACGGACAGCAGTTTTTTCAGCAGCCCCAAATATTTTTGCATATTTTTCGGGACACTATCTTCTGCTTAAAGTAAGAACTATTCTTAAAGAACTAAGGTTTCTAAAATGTAAATAGCTTATAGACATTAGCTGCCCGCTGGCATGTTCATAAAGATATTTTATTCTGTGATGGAATGGTCTCGAAACTTTTTTCTGTCAGAAACCATTTCATGTGTAATTCTCATATACCAAATAAGCAATAATGTATACAAATGCAATTACTTTGGCATTTTTTCTACAGCTTGAGTGCATACTATATATATATGTCTGCAATTTTTTTCAGTATATTTGAAAATTTCAAAATGCATTTATGTATTTTGGGGTGGTAAGGTATACACACTACTCTATAGTATGTTGTACTATGTTATACTATGCCTAGATTAGTAAATATGTCCATAGTTAGCGTGGAGTGGGTGTCATGTATTCCTATTGGTTCTGAATCGATCCCCCTATTCCTGACCCTATTCTAGTTAAACAAACCAACAAGTTAACTAGCAGTCAGCCCATGAGGCAGAAAACCCCCATGATGCAGATACCGTTATCTGACGCAGTCACACTACGGCACAGGAACGTGTTATCTGATTAGGTCATAACGCTTGCGATCTAATTAGACAAGCGATATTCCTCCAGCCCCAGATAAGGCATACGGAGTTCTCATAACAAATCAAACCTATGACAACCTGGGCAAAACCCTGCGGCCATTGTTTTGATTTCACCGAGAACTTTAGCAAAAGAATGTGCTAACGAGCAAATCGTATGACATCTTTATTGACGTATCTATGTCCATCCTTACGTCAATCTCGGCACCTTAAAGGTATAAATATTACCGATCTTGCCCTATGCAAACACACGCGTGGTGACGAGACGGAGCAGCCATACTTGCCGAAGCCGAGAGCAGAGCAGACCCCGCTGGCAGCAGCCCCGCCTTCCTGACGCGCTGAGAGAAGCTGCTTTCTCCTGCCGAGAGACCCAGCACCGGCGCTTCCGGGTAGCCCTCGCAGGCAGCCTGGAATATCGAGACCAGAGAAAGAGATACCATTCCTCATTCATCCTAACTTCCAGGTACAGAACTGAATAACCCCTCACAGAGAATTCTTTAGTTATTCACTTGGCAAAAACAAACTTAACTTAAACTGTAACTTTCTATTCCCGCCCACGTATTAGACTTAGGTCAGGTACACGGGGTAGGCGTATTTAGAAACCCCAGTTGAGTACGTTTAGTCAAATGTATATATGTATGTAATATATTTTATTCATTTTAAACATCTTATGGCTTAGAAACCATATCAATGTTTTTACAGTATTACTTTATACTATTGCTTTTAATGTATGCACTTTACTTAGCTATAAGTATTGCAATAATATCGATCCATTTCTCATGTATGAGAAAAGAGACTGATCAATAAATAACACCTTTTTATTGAACACGCCCGTCTCTTCCTTTTCTCTACATTCTGATGAGACTAAGAATGCACGTACTGACTGAGTAAAATAATTTGCCTTTTGTTCACACGACTCTCGAGATTGACTCTTGATTAGGGGAGAGCAAAGTTGTCATGTTCTATGGTTGTCAGAAACTAAATCCCTTCTTGTCTAATCAGGGAAGTTAATTCCTCCTTGAACATTCGAGAAAGTTTCTAGCGAACTCTGAGCTATGCTGGCAAACCCAAAAATTAAGTCTAGTATCGACAGTAGTAGACCTAGTTAACGTCTGGCCTAGGCCTTTACTGCTGTAGGTATTATTCCAATGCGCAGAGCCTATTGGGAAGATAGGAACTACACTACACCCTGTCTTTCTGTAGTTGTGCCCACTAACATCCCCTCGCCCCTAGCGCACCCAGCGGCGGGGACCAACATGGGAAGCATGATCTCACTTAGGGAAAGTGCTGAGGGTCCTGGCACAAATTCACTTAAAATATTATCGTGGAATCTGGCCGGGCTCCCCAGAAAATTGACCTGCCCTGATTGGGGCTCTTTTGTGAACGAAAGTGACGTCTGTCTCTTTCAGGAGACATGGGCACGCACTGAGTTACACCGGACAGGCTTCGTTACATTTTTTGTCTTGGCTCCCTGGGGCGGGAGAGGCCGCTCATACGGGGGCCTCACCATTTGGGTGGGTATCCACCTTGGTTGTACAATTAAGGTTTTGAACACTAACTCAATAGACATTCAGTGTGTGGTCCTTAGTTGGCCAGATGCATCAAAAATTGCACTGATCAATGTATATTCTCGCCCCGTAAATCTAACTAGTGAGTCCAGTACCATTGAGCACCTCTTCCGCTTTATCCCAACAATTCCGACTGGTACCCGACTGTTGGTTGGTGGCGATCTAAATTGTCACTATGAACCCCTTAAAGGTCTAAAAGATGATGCATTTACTGCAGAGGATGAGCACTGGTCCATACCTGCGATCCAGGCTCCCTCTCGAAAGGCTTGGAACCCGTTAACTATTCAAATTCTGTCTCTCACCCTAAACTACTCCTTAAGGGCTTGTAACGACCGCATTCCTTCTGATACCCCTGCTAAATACACCTATAATAAGCTGGGACAGATGTCTCTTCTTGACTATATACTGGTGGAAACAAGGGAGTGGTCTCTGGTCATTGATTTTAACGTTGTTACAAGAGCAGACAGTGACCATAATGCTTTTATTTTAAAATTGGGTCTACCCTATAGCTGTGGAAGCGATGTTGCATCCTCTGAAGGGAACGACGGTAATCTCACCGTCTCTAATGATAGACGTAGAGTTAGCTGGCACAAACTATCTGAACATCCGGAATTATTAGGGAATCTCTTTAATTCAATTCTACCCATGTTCAATGAGCTCGCAACACTAACCGGCCAACCTTCACCTCACGATTATCTATTGCAACAGGAGGAAATTAATAATAGGGTCTCTCATACTTTTGCTGAGCTACTGAATCCATGGGTAGGGGGGAGGACCAAAAGGGCTTCCCATAGCTCCTGGTACACACCAGCCTGCAGGAGGGTGAAACAAGAGCTTTTGTTGGCCATTAAGGACAATGACAGAATAAAAATCAAAATTAAGAGGGTAGATTACAAGAGGATAATTAACTGTGCCAAGGAAGAATGGGACCAAGAAAAATGGTCCAATCTTTCATTGGCACTGGAAGCTAAGGAATTCCGTAAATTTTGGAACATAGTAAATAATTGGCAGTGGTGAGCTGAAAGCAGCAATCAAACCGAACATAGCCCCTGACGCCTGGGAAGGGCACTATCGGGTTTTATATTCTCCAGAGGGCCTCACCGATCACACAGTGGATCCTGTGGTTCAGGCCGCTGTGATATCGCACCCTGAGGCGACCGTGTTTACGGTCCAAGAAGTTTATAATGCCATCTCCTAACTTGCCCCTGGGAAAGCCCCGGGCCTGACAAACTTCCAGGGGACCTCTTCAGGCAGAAGCCAGGAATCTGGGGTCCTTATTTTCAGATTATGTTTAACACGATTCTGAGAGGCATGACGGTTTCCTGTACTTGGCTGGGTGCAGCGATAGTGCCCATATTTAAAAAGGGCTCACCTCTGCTCCCATCCAACTACAGACCGATCAGCCTCATTGACGTTCCCCAGAAGATTTTTGCCAGACTCATTCTGGACCAGATCCAGGATTGGATGGATGAGTCGGCAATTCTCAGTCCCTACCAGGCGGGGTTTAGAAAGAATACCTCCACTGTGGAGCAAATTTTTCGGCTTCAAATTTTATGTTGGAAAACAGTGAGAATAGAGGATGGCAGCCTCTATACGGTATTTGTAGACCTTCGCTCCGCCTTTGACCTTGTCCCCAGGGCCAAACTTTGGGCTGTCCTTCTTGATCTTGGCATACCCACACACCTTTTGATGGTCCTGATGAGGCTCCACGAGGTAAACTTTGGGCAGGTCAGGTGTGGGAAAAATGGCTCTCTTTCATCTAGATTTCCCGTTGACAGGGGGGTAAGACAGGGCTGTGTCCTTGCACCGACCCTGTTTTGCCTCTAAGTAAACGGAGTAATCAAGCATCTCAATGGAGTCTCCCACAACGATGCCCCAAAGTTGGCCGGCAATAGGGTCCCGGCAATTATGTTTGCCGATGATACCCTTCTGCTGTCCAAAACCCCTATGGGGATTCAGAGAATACTGGATGGTTTCCAGGATTTTTGCACCATTCAAGGCCTGGAGATCAACTCTTCAAAAACTAAATTTATGATTTTCAACCCCCCACGAGTGACCAGGGCGAACCCCAGCCTAGGGGCGATACCCTTGGAAAGGGTCAGTATCTTTGATTATCTCGGGGTTACACTAAATGAAAACCTTACCTGGGGCCCCCAGCAGACAAAAGCCCAGCTAAAACTGGCCCAATTTTCGGTCGGATCCTCAAAGTATTCTAATAAATCTACAATCAAACCTCTGAGACCACCCATTGAGATCTATAAGGCAAAAGCCTGGGGTGCTATTATGTATGGGGCGAACTGTGGGGTTACTCACCGAGGTCTGAAATCACCATGACCGAAAACAAATTCCTAAGAGGGTTATTAGCTCTACCATCGAGTACACCACTTTTTCCCCTTAGGCTCGACCTGGGTATAAGACCGATACACGAAGAGCTAGCACTTAAACCCTTGAGATTTTGGTGCAGACTCTGGATTACCCCGGAGCTGCTAGAATATAGAGACAAACCCAAAGAGATTTTGTCTTTTCCCGGCTCGGGGAAATTCCCCTGGCTCGCCTAAATAAAGAAAGAATTCATGAGGTTAAAACTACTGGAGCTGTGGTTTAATCCAGAACAGGGTTGTATTAAACTTTCACGCACCCAGCTCACGAATGTTCTTCGTGTCGATAGTCTCACCACTTCCAAATGCAACCCACATACCGGTTCTATAACAGCTTCCTTTCTCCTGGCTAAAGATTCTTATTTTTAAGAGGAATTTTTAGACGATATCTACCCTCTTTTGGCAAAAAGACTTTATGTGCAGTGGAGGCACGGTGTTTTACTGCTCAGAGCCTTTACCTGCAAGTGGTCAACTTCCGCCCCGTCCACTTGTCCAGCCTGTAGATCTGCTGTTGAAAACGAGTTGCATGTGCTGTTTTTTTGCCCAGGCTACTCTAAGGCCAGGAACTACTGGCTGGTTCCCCTATGCAAAAACCTGGGCCTTCGAAGATGCATGCAGGCATTCAGAATATTAAAAACTGACACAACAGCAGTGATTGTATACGCCATTTAAATTTTTTGGGCTGCTATGTGGTTTAAGCGTAGAACGCACTTAATCCTGTTCTCATAGCCCATGGCCTGCTGCATTTTTTACATGTTCTTATATGTAAGATTATATTTATTGTTTTAACATTTTAACTGCGGCTAATACCTATGTAATTTGTATAACCTTTGGTGTTGCTAAATTCTGTTCAATTGCTTCTTACACAGTGAATTTATACTGCTATCAATATTACAATGTTTTATTAATCACTGTTTCTTTTATGGCGCACTGCCAAAATAAAGATCTTTTGAATGAATGAATGATAAGAACAAGAAGAAGGAATAGTAAGAGAAAAACTGAATATGACTAGAAGAGGAAAAGGACACACATAGAGACAGGATACATACCTAAAGATTATTTCTGTGTTCTTGTCCAAGGCATCCAGTCCCAAATGCAAGAAGTCACCACAAATGGGGAAAAGAAAAAGTGTCACCAGAAAAGGATGACAGAGAAGAACCAGAAAACTAGAGAAAAAATACACAGAAAGGACATACTAAGATCCGAAGTACAAGACAGTGGAAGTAATGCAATAAAGACCCTCCTGTTTGCATACATATCAAAATCTGTTTGTTTCATTTACCATTTTACATGTGGTGTCAGAAGTGGGATTTTTCCATTTGAAATCCAATCCAATCCAATCAGAAATTTGTATAGCGCACTACTCACCCAGAGGGTCTCAAGGCGCTTAGGGGAGAGGAGTTCGCTACTGATCGAACAACCAGGTCTTGAGTTGCTTCCTGAAGGAGAGGTGGTTCTGGGTATGACGGAGGTGGGAGGGGAGGGAATTCCAGGTCTTAGCCGCCAGGTAGGAGAAGGATCTACCTCCCATGGTGGATCTTCGAATGCGTGGAATTGCGGCGAGGCCTTGGTTGGAAGAACGCAGTTGGCGGGTGGGGGTGTAGAAGGTCAGGCGGTTGTTAAGGTATCTGGGTCCTAGGTCATGGAGGGCCTTGTGTGCGTGAGTGAGGAGACGGAACGGGATCCTCTTGCTGACGGGGAGCCAGTGCAGGTCTCTCAGGTGTCCGGATATGTGATTGTGTCGAGGTATGTCCAGGATGAGTCGTGCGGAGGCGTTCTGAATGCGTTGAAGTCTTTTCTGCAGTTTGGCAGTGGTTCCGGTGTAGAGGGTGTTTCCGTAGTCCAGGCGGCTGGTGACAAGTGCTTGGGTGACCGTCTTCCTTGTTTCGATGGGGATCCATCAGAAGATCTTTCAGAGCATGCGTAGGATGTTAAAACATGATGATGAGACGGCGTTGACTTGTCTGGTCATCGAGAGGGAGGAGTCTAGGATGAAGCCCAGGTTTTGTGCATGGTCCGTTGGTTTGGGTGCGCTGCCTAGGGCCGGGGGCCACCAGGAGTCGTCCCAGGCAGAGGGGGATGATCCCAGGATGAGGACTTCAGTCTTGTCTGAGTTCAGTTTTAGGTGGCTGTTCTTCATCCACTCGGCTACTTCTTTCATCCCTTCGTGTAGGTTGGTTTTGGCGGTGGTTGGGTCTTTGGTGAGGGAGAGGATCAGCTGGGTGTCGTCGGCGAAGGAGATGATGTTGAGGTTGTGTTGGCGTGCGATGGATGCGAGGGGGCTCATGTAGACGTTGAAGAGGGTGGGGCTGAGCGATGAACCTTGTGATACACCGCAGATGACTTCGGTGGCCTCTGATCTGACCGAGGGGAGGCGGACTCTCTGGGTTCTTCCGGCGAGGGACGAGATGATCCAGTCCAGTGCCTTATCTTGTATCCCGATGTTGCTGAGGCGTTGAATTAAGGTGACAGACCGTGTCGAACGCTGCGGAGAGGTCCAGGAGGATGAGGGCCACTGTTTCCCCATTGTCGGGTAGGGTTCGGAAGTCGTCTGTGGCTGCGATGAGGGCGGTCTCGGTGCTGTGGTTGGCTCAGAAATCGGACTGTGAGGGGTCGAGGGAACCGTTGGATTCGAGGAAGACGGCGAGCTGACTGTTGACGGTCTTCTCTATGACTTTGGCGGGGAAAGGGAGGAGCAAGATGGGGCGGTAGTTCTTAAGTTCGGTGGGGTCTGCTGAAGGTTTCTTCAGGAGGGCGCTGAGCTCGGCATGCTTCCAGCTTTCCGGGAAGGTGGCGGTGTAGAAGGAGCAGTTGATGATGTCCTGGAGTTGAGGGGCGATGATGGAGTTGGCCTTGTTGAAGATGTGGTGGGGGCATGGGTCGGTTGGCGATCCGGAGTGGATGGTGTTCATCGTGCGGATGGTGTCTTCGGTGCTGATCGGGATCCAGGCGCGGAGGGTGGTGGTGGGGGGGTTCGATTCTGTGGGTGGGGGAGTGGTCTGGTCGCCGAAGCTGTAGTGTATGTCTGCGATCTTGCTGTGGAAAAACTAGGCGAGAGAGTCGCAGAGGTCTTGTGAGGGAATGATGTCATTGTTGCCGGCGCTGGGGTTGGTGAGCTCTTTGACGATGCTGAAGAGTTCCTTGCTGTTGTGGGCATTATTGTCTAGACGCTCCCTGAATGCTGACTTCTTGGTGGTGCGGATCAGCTGGTGGTGTTTGCGGGTGGCGTGTTTGAGGGCGGTCATATTGTCTGTGGTTGGGTTTCTTCGCCAGGCTTTCTTGAGGGTGCGGCAGTTCTTCTTGGAGTTCTTGAGGTCGTCGTTGAACCAGGAGGCTTTTTTGCTTCCTGGTTTGTTGGGATGGTTTTTCAGGGGTGCTAGGTCGTCAGCGCAGTTGGTGATCCACTGTGCGAGGTTGTTGGCTGCTTGATTGGGGTCCGTTGATCTGGCAGGATGATTCTGGTTTAGTGATGTGGTGAGCTGGGCGGTGGTAATTTTGTTCCAGCTTCTGCGAGGGACCTGTTGTGGGTGGTGGTGGGTCGTGGTCTTTCTGAAGCTGAAGTGGACGCAGCTGAGGTCTGTCCAGTGGAGTCTCGTGGAGTGGTTGAAGGAGATGTGCTTGCTGGAGGAGAAGATTGGGTCGAGCGTGTGTCCGGCGTAGTGGGTAGGGGTGTTCACCAGTTGTTGGAGTCCGAGATTGGCGAGGTTGTCCAGCAGGGTGGTGGTGTTCCTGTCGTTGTTATTCTCCAGGTGGAAGTTGAGGTCCCCTAGGAGAATATAGTCATCGGAGGGGAGGGCGTGTGGGCTGACAAAGTCAGCGATGTCTTTGCTGAATTGTGTGCGGGGTCCTGGGGGGTCTGTAAATGAGGGTGCCTCTGAGTGTGGTCTTGGGGTCGGTGTGTATCTGGAAGTGTAGGTTTTCGGCGGCTGTGAGGGTGTCGACGGAGCTGGTCGTGATGCGGATGGTGTTCTTGTGGACGATGGCGATGCCTCCTCCTGTTTGATTGATGCGGTCCCTTCGGATGATCTTGTAACCGTCAGGGATGGCTATGGCGATGTCAGGTGCTGATGAGGCGTTCATCCAGGTTTCAGTGAGAAAGGCGACATCCGGAGTTGTGCAGTTGAGTAGGTTCCATAGTTCAATGGCGTGTCTGTGGACCGAGCGGGTGTTGAGCAGGATGCACTTCAGGTGGTTGATGTTGGAGCTCCGCTTGGCGTGAGCGGATGCAGTGTAGGTCTTGATGCAGCAGAACTTGCAGGATTGGCAGGTGAAGGGTCCATGGGTGCGCCCTGGCTTGGCTCGGTAGCAGTCGGGGAGTCGGCCGATGTTGAGTGCAGTGAGGGTGGCGGCGTCGTACGTTTGGCGGGTGGGATGGCCTCTGCGGGGTCCAGGGGGTCTGGCGCTGGGCGCGGTCCAGGCGCGTAAGGGCGCAGACGGGCTTACCTTTGGCGCGCCTTCGGCGCGTTTAGTGCGCACCCGCTGCGCGTGACCGCTGCGCGTATTCAACTCTGCCATAAGTGGAGAGTTGAGGGGGCGGAGCGAGGGAGGAGCAGCTGGGAGGCGGGTGCGGGGTGGCGAGTGGGGAGGGGATTGGTCTGGAGATGCTGGAGGGAGCTGGGGTGGGGCCGCGGGGGAGCAACGGCAGGGAGCGGGGAGGAGAGACGGGCTAAGGGCACAACAATGCAATAATAATGGCACAGGCAAGATCGGGGCCACAACCAAGGAGGTCGCTGGCACAAATACCAAAACAATGCAATAATACTGGCACAGAATGCAAGACATACAGTGCGAATACGATATCAGGTACACCAAGGCAATATGGATACGATACCAGGCACAATGGCACAGAATGCAGGAGATACAGTGCGAATACGATATCAGACACACCAAGGCACACCAAGGAGGGCCGCGCGGCGGGTGGAGCGACCAGTTCTGACCAGGTCAGGACGGTCTCAGCTCCTCGCCTCGCGGTTATTGCCTTATGTTGTCAGTGGGAGGGAGGAGCAGCTGGGAGGCGGGAGCGGGGTGGCGAGTGGGGAGGGGATCGGTCCGGAGATGCTGGAGGGAGCGGGGTGGGGCAGCGGGGGACCAGCGGCAGGTAGCGGGGCGGAGAGACGGGCTAAGGGCACAACAATGCAATAATAATGGCACAGGCGAGATCGGGGGCACAACCAAGGAGGTCGCTGGCACAAATACCAAAACAATGCAATAATAATGGCACAGAATGCAGGAGATACAGTGCGAATACAATATCAGGCACACCAAGGCAATATGGATACGATACCAGGCACAATGGCACAGAATGCAGGAGATACAGTGCAAATACGATATCAGGCACACCAAGGCACACCAAGGAGGGCGGCGTGGCGGGTGGAGCGACTGGTTCTGACTAGGTCAGGACGGTCACAGCTCCTCGCCTCGCGGGTATTGCCTTATGTTGTCAGTGGGAGGAGCAGCTGGGAGGCGGAAGCGGGGTGGCGAGTGGGGAGGGGATCGGTCCGGAGATGCTGGAGGGAGCAGGGGTGGGGCCGCGGGGGAGCAGCGGCAGGGAGCGGGGAGGAGAGACGGGCTAAGGGCACAACAATGCAGTAATAATGGCACAGGCGAGATCGGGGGCACAACCAAGGAAGTCGCTGGCACAAATACCAAAACAATGCAATAATAATGGCACAGAATGCAGGAGATACAGTGTGAATACGATATCAGGCACACCAAGGCAATATGGATACGATACCAGGCACAATGGCACAGAATGCAGGAGATACAGTGCGAATACGATATCAGGCACACCAAGGAGGGCCACGCGGCGGGTGGAGCGACCGGTTCTGACCAGGTCCTGACCAAAACCTTCTACGTGTTCTTGAGGAAGGACAACAAACCCTCGAATGGGCTCTGGAGCAGTAAATCAAGTCAGCAGTTATATAGAGTGGAGTATTCCAAGATACCCTCAAAATACAAGCCAATCAGCTGCATCAGCTATCTGAAAATCAACTATAGCTAACCACAGGAACATCTCATAGCTGAGGGCCTGTTCCTGTTGGTCTAACTGTTTAATTGCCAAATTATACACCCAGAATTGATCCAACCACCTTTCTCATAAACCCTGAAAAGCCAACTAAAGCCAGTCATGGGCACACAGATAGGTGGACTTATTATCTCATCCTTTTATTAATCTTGGAAAGTCAAGCTGCCTATCAAGCTCCCAGCCCCACAGGAAATAATCCATACATCTGAAGCAATCAAACACTCACACCCAATCAAAAGATCTGGGTTTGATCCATCACCGTTCTTTAGCCCACTGTGCCACCCCAGTTCAGACATGGCTATATGCAAATCAGTCTGACCCTGTGCCTCATGGGAACAGTCCAGCCTGAACTGCCAAGCCAAACCTTCCCTGGACCGGAAACTAGCTTCCTTGGATCGGTTTCTGGCATTACAGCCATCTTCAGACAGGCTTGCTTCAATCCAGTGGCAAAGTGAGCGAGGGGCTCACGCCTGAGCATACCCTGCCACACTTATGGCGGCCAAAAGCGGTACAAAAGGGGGTGGTGATGGACGGAGCATCTGAATCAATCAAACACTCACACCCAGTCAAAGGATCTGGGTTTAATCCATCACCGTTCTTTAGACCACTCTGCCACCCCAGTTCAGACATGGCCATATGCAAATCAGTCTGACCCTGTGCCTCATGGGAACAGTCCAGCCCGAACTGCCAAGCCATGCCTTCCCTGGACCGGAAACAAGCTACCGAGGACCGGTTTCTGGCATTTCAGCCTTCTTCAGCCAGGCTTGCTTGAATCCAGTGGCAAAGTGAGCAAGGGACTCACGTCTGAGCATACCCTGCCAACTTATGGCAAAAAAAGAAAAACAGAAGGAAATGATGGACGGAGCGTTGACAATACAAGCACTCACCCCCAGTCAACTGATTTGGGTTTAATCCATCACCATTCTTTAGCCCACTCTTCCACCCCAGTTCAGACATGGCCATATGCAAATCAGTCTGACCCTGTGCCTCATGGGAACAGTCCAGCCCGAACTGCCAAGCCATGCCTTCCCTGGACCGGAAACAAGCTACTGAGGACCGGTTTCTCGCATTTCAGCCTTCTTCAGCCCGGCTTGCTTGAATCCAGTGGCAAAGTGAGCAAGGGACTCACGTCTGAGCATACCCTGCCAACTTATGGCGAACAAAGAAAAACCAAAGGAAATGATGGACGGAGCGTTGACAATACAAGCACTCACCCCCAGTCAACTGGTCTGGGTTTAATCCATCACCATTCTTTAGCCCACTCTGCCACCCCAGTTCAGACATGGCCATATGCAAATCAGTCTGACCCTGTGCCTCATGGGAACAGTCCAGCCCGAACTGCCAAGCCATGCCTTCCCTGGACCGAAAACAAGCTACTGAGGACCGGTTTCTGGCATTTCCGCCTTCTTCAGCCCGGCTTGCTTGAATCCAGTGGCAAAGTGAGCAAGGGACTCACGTCTGAGCATACCCTGCCAACTTATGGCGAACAAAGAAAAACCAATGGAAATGATGGACGGAGTGTTGACAATACAAGCACTCACCCCCATTCAACTGATCTGTGTTTAATCCATCACCATGCCTTAGCCCACTCTGCCACCCCAGTTCAGACATGGCCATATGCAAATCAGTCGGACCCTGTGCCTCATGGGAACAGTCCAGCCCGAACTGCCAAGCCATGCCTTCCTTGGACCGGAAACAAGCTACCGAGGACCGGTTTCTGGCATTTCAGCCTTCTTCAGCCCGGCTTGCTTGAATCCAGTGGCAAAGTGAGCAAGGGACTCACGTCTGAGCATACCCTGCCAACTTATGGCGAACAAAGAAAAACCAAAGGAAATGATGGACGGAGCGTTGACAATACAAGCACTCACCCCCAGTCAACTGATCTGGGTTTAATCCATCACCATTCTTTAGCCCACTCTGCCACCCCAGTTCAGACATGGCCATATGCAAATCAGTCTGACCCTGTGCCTCATGGGAACATGACTGATTTGCCATTGAAAGCAACAGGAATGCAAGACTAGACTCCGCAGCTAAAGACATATTAAAATCAGCCCTAAGATGCTACCACCAGTAGTTATGGAACTCCAAGCTCACAGCTTTTGCAGATCACATCAATGCTGGCACTTACAGCAGCAAGGAAATGTTTACCATCCTCAAAGTTTGCACAGCACCTACTGTTGCCTCCAGCAACATCACCCCACTACAAGACCTTTACAATAGGCTCTCCGGATTCTTCTGTAATGGAACCACCACCATATACAGCAACTTGTATCCTCAACTCTGATCCCATCACCATTGCAATTCAAATTCACATCATGGTAAAAAATGAATCCTGATCTCGTGGACTGCCATCACCACTGTCAATATCTTTGCTATGATGAAGACCATTCACTCTTGGCCCCATTCGAACCTACCCCCACCATGCATTTACCTGCCTCTCACTGAAGCACTAAAACCCATCCTCAATGTCTCCATCGACCAGATTTCCTGATGCCTGGAAACATGCACCCATCAAGCCCCTGCTTAAGAAACCATCCACTGACCCATCCATGCTTTCCAGATGCAGGCCCATTTTCTTCCTACCATAAGCAACAAAGGTCTTAGAGAATGCAGCCAAACAATTCCTCACTGACCACCTGAGCAGCCACCAGCTCCTCAGCACCACACAGTCCAGATTCGGTCCCAAAGACAGCAGCACTTATTAACACCACAAACAGCATCTGCGTGATATTTGACATTCTCCTTGGTCTCTCTTCAGCATTTCGCATGGTCCCACATCCCATCGTCCTCAGGCCTCTACACGAGACTGGCACCAAGCACCCGCTCTCCACTAAATCTGCTCCTTCTTAACAGATAGAACACAGACTGTCAGCCTGGCATTTTACTCCTCATATATGGGGAAATTCATCTGTGTAGTGCCTTATGGTTTAACGCTCAGCCCCACCCTCTTCAACACATACATGATCTCACTGACCAGCGTCATCTGTGCACACAACTTCGATATCCTCTCATGCACTGACAATACGTAGCTGATACTCTGCCGCTCAGTTAAGACCCCCAACACAAGAAACAAGTTCACAGACTATATGACCAAAATCGCTAACTAGATGAAAGTGAACAGTCCCAAACTCAACACTGACAAGACAGAAGCAGGGATCTTTGCCAAGAACACCTCACCATAGGGCTCCAACTGGTGGCCAACTGAACTTGGACCCACATGCATATCCAGCACCCCCAGCAAACTGGACATGCCTACACAAGTCAATGCCATCACTACCTCCTGATTCCACACACTGAAGATCCGTATCTCCCAAATAGAGCTCACGTCACACCAGACCTCAGGAACTTCCACTTGGTCCTGATACAAAAACTCACTATTTTCACTCACACACATCCCATGCAAGGACAGTACCAGATCAGGAGGACGGATGTTTCCTTACAAGTGTGGAACAACCTCCCACTCAGCATCAGCGATTCCTCCTCTCTTCTTCAGTTCTGCTGGAAGATGACCAACCTACCATAGACAGGGCTAGGCTTGCACGCTTGCTCCACATGAGGATACGCTTTTGGGTGATATTGCACTTTACAAACACAAAAAACCTAACGCAACATAATGTTGAGAGTGTCTGCCCTACCCAGACACTCTCATGTACATTGCCCCTACTTCAACATTTTGATTTCTGTTTTTAGTGACTAATTCAGAAGGTAATAGTTTGGCAGATTGACCCACTGACTCGATGTATCTGACCTCCAACCTCAATGCCTATGTACTTGCCAACTACAAACTGTCATTTTCCAATGGCACCTTTTCAAGCCACTTTAAATCTTAAAGCAAAAAAATCATACCTCTGTTTCTCCTTGTCCAATTTGAACGATGTTTATTCATTTTTGCTCATTCCATTTTCTCTATCTTCTTAATTAGTTTAGGATTTCTTTTTTCTTGACTAAAATTAATGGCACTGCTTAAAATTGACTCCCACTACTCTGGAGATTTCCTTCTCCTTATGTCAGAAAGACCAGGAGTTGAGAAGAGATTCTCTAAAAATTGTTCTACCCTAGTACAGATTTGCTTATTAAGTTGGTAGGGTTCACCTACTCCCAAATTAATAACTCAATTTCTGACAGATATGTTTTGGCCACGTCCCTAACCAACATAGACCTCTTGTTGTCAGTAGGGTGGTGAGAATTCAAAAAGTTCAAATCTGCTGGTCATGTAAGTGTGCAACCACATGTATCTTACCTACACCTGGAAGGAATTCGAAAAAGGATTCCCAGCACACGTAAAACCGTTTATGGATAGAAAGATCTGTGACATGAGTGTGAAGTTCCATGTACCTGCAGATCCCACTCAAAGGGGGTGATTGAAGATGTTCCTGGGCATTCCAATGTATTGTTAACTAAGGAAGTTTGTCACGACCAACAAACAACAATGTTTGTAGCTAATAACATAATGCTATCATTCAGTTATCATCCTGTTATCATGCTGTAGTTTTACTTTTCAATGAAGGAAGGTAAATTGGTCAGCTTCAAAACTGTTGAGGGAGAAGGACAAGGGGTTGCTTGAGGGGTACCAGTATTTTCCATAAGGAGAAAAAGGGAACAAAAACACAAGGGAATCCATTCTATCTTTGTATAAGTGTTTGCCACAGAGATCTCACTATAGAAGGGATGCATTCCCTTAAAGGGAATTACATGTTTTTGCAAGATTCCATATGGAAACCTGCGCCAAGCGAAGGTTTCCATGTAGAGTCTTTGAAGAGTATGCAAACTTAAAAAAGGATTCACTCTAAACTGGGACAAACATGTAACCTTTTAATAACGACTCCAAAATATTGTTTGAGCATCATATCGTGGTCAAAATATTGTCAGTGCCATAATATCCCGGGACAGATATTTGAGGGTAATCATATGTTTACCTTTGCAGAGATGACCAATATTTAAAACACAGTATATAAACAAGCTGTGGCATAATAAATTGTTTCTCTCTAATATGATATATTTTTCATTTTAAATGACTTTCATTTATAAGTATTTGCTAACATGTTGATACCTAATCTTATACCATTTTTACTAGTTTACTGGTTGTGGGGTTTATTGTGTAATTGGATACACACAGTTACTTTATTTGAAAAATTATTGTTTATTTAACTAATTTTAATTCAAAACAAATGAAACAGTGAGCAGGAGCATCAATTGCACCTCACTCCTTATCCCAAAGTCATTAGGACCTATTCAGTAGATAGAAACGTTGCGGGCACATCCACTGCACCTGCTGTTTCAAAAGAAACAACCAAAAAGGTCAGAAATGTTCAACATATATATATGGAGTGCACCACACAATCAGTACACCACCAATATTAATCCACTCTTTCATATCACATATAAGGTAATCTTTATTTTTCTTAGAAATGGAACTGAACAGCCAATGTGTTTTGTTCACTACATGTAGTGGGTCTCACCAGGGCTGTAATATAAATATTCAGGGTATACAACCACAATATTACAACATTGTAATTGTAATTGTAAGTATTCTTATATAGCGCTACTGCCATCCTACGGGTATCATGGCACTCAGATATAGGAACACACAACCATCATGGTGAAAGAATCAGAACGATAGAGCATGGAGGATCAAGCTTTCGGAAACAGCCATGTTTTTAAGCTCTTTCTGAATTCAATTAGAGAATCAATCTGTCTAATACTCTGTGGTAACTCATTCCACAGATGAGCACCGACCACACTGAAAGCCCTTCCCCCCAACCTAGAGCGTTTAAATCTCGGAATTACCAGCCAACTGGCGCAAGAGGAGCGAAGGTGTCTCCGAGGGAGGTACCAGGCAAACCTTTCCTGTAATGGGACTGGACCCAATTCGTGTATTGCTCTGTACACCAGGCAGAGGGATTTAAAAAGGAACCTTTCCTTGATTGGCAACCAGTGGAGTTCTCTCAGGGCATAAGTAGAAGACGAATTACGCCGCAGGTTCAGCACCAGTTTTGCCGCGGCAGACTGGACTCCTGAATGATGTACTGAGGGGCCCCTAGATAAAAGGAGTTACAATAGTCCAGTCTGCTCATCACTGTGCTGCCTACTACCAGGGAACACACATCCTTCAGTAGAATTGGAAGTATCCGACGCAGAAAACGCAACAGGCCAAAGCACACGCTGGCTGTCTTGTTTGCCTGCGACTCCATTTGGAGGTTCTTATCTATTAGGACCCCCAGATTACGTATCGTACTGGAAGGAGCCAGCGGATCCTCCTCGGGGGTAAGCCTAAACTCCACCAGTATATGCGTAGACAGCTTCGCTGATGAGCAGTATAACACCTCTGTCTTCCCTCCATTGAACTGCAGGGAGTTCCTCTGCAGCCAATCTGCGGTCTGTCGCATACACTCTTGAAACAAATCCATAGAGACTGCCTGTTTTCCTTCCAAGGAGAACGCCAATTGCGTATCGTCGGCGTAGTTGACCAAGTCAACCCTGAACAATTTAATAATGGGAAATAGCGGCTGCAAATAAATGTTATAGACTATAGGTGATTTGTGGGATGTAAACGGTGCCAAGGTCTGTTGTCTCCCTGTCAAATAGGACCGCAGCCATTGCAAGGTCCGTCCCTTCAACTCTATTCTCTCCAGTCTCTCCAGCAGGATTGAGCGGCTCACTGTGTCAAACGTGGCCTACATATCGAGAAGCACTAAATCAGTGGCATTCCCGTTGTCGGCCCGCATCTGCAAATTATCCATCATAGTGGACAGAGCTGACTCCGTCCCATGCCCTGGCTAATGCTATTATTGGGGGGGTCAGGAGGGGTGACTCCCTTTCGTCCTGGTGCCTGGGAGCGTAGGCACGGCGCCTTCAGGAATGCGCTTATCACCTCTGAAGCCAGATGCAACCTTGGGTCTCAGGATAGAGAAAGAATAGTGTGCATTCAGCTGTTCTCTATAACTCAACTAA
The DNA here is from genome assembly GCF_964261635.1 of Lissotriton helveticus. Taxonomy (NCBI): domain Eukaryota; kingdom Metazoa; phylum Chordata; class Amphibia; order Caudata; family Salamandridae; genus Lissotriton; species Lissotriton helveticus. The sequence continues at coordinate 514,026,265 of NC_136069.1, forward strand.
CAGGGCATACTGACTACTGGAGGATAGCACGTGACCATTCTCAGGCCTGACGCGGACAAAGCAAAGATGGCGCCTGTGTGGTTTTCGGCTCGTCTCATGGTAGAGTACGAGAGAAATGGAAACTTTTACTTAACTGGACTAAACCTTATGGAATCATAATAGGCAGGATCGATAAGCATTTATATAGGGACATCATGCTAACAAAAGATACCTTATACCTCTATAACTATAGACAAATCGAATTTTATCTCTCAGAACCACCCTTTTAGCATGATGTAGCTAACTAAAAGATGCTAGTCCTCAAAGTGGCTCTTATCAATTTGCATAATATCCCTTATTTCCTGCTGGACGATTTGAGCATTTGCTATAGTGGGAGGAGAACTTGTTACAGAGGAAGTAATTTTTGCAGCACAGTAAGAACACCAAGCAGGCCCGCAATGCATACAAAGGCAACAGGTAAAGATGACACCTACTATGCCTGCTAGTATCATTAAGATCTTAAATCCCCAAGTGGACAAAAAAAAACGAACCACCCAGATAAGGACCAAGTACCAGTATCTGCATGTACTTCAGAAGCCAAATGATGTAACTTTTGGATGGCCAAATGAACATATCGAGAAGCACTAAATCAGTGGCATTCCCGTTGTCGGCCCGCATCCGCAAATTATCCATCATAGTGGACAGAGCTGACTCCGTCCCATGCCCGGGCCAGAATCCGAACTGGTCCTTGTCCAACAGATGATGTTCCTCGAAGAAGCAGGATAAGACCTGCTTACGGCCTTTTCCAAGATTTTGATTGGAAAGGGAAGGAGGGAAATTGGTCAGAAATATATCGGATTTGTCAGATCCAAAGAGGGCTTCTTAATCAGGGGCGTCACCACCGCCTGCTTCCATCCCTCCGGGAAGGTGCCTTCTTCCAGGGACTGACTGCATATCTGTCTTAACCAGGGAAAGGTAATTTGGCCATAGGTCTTCCACACTTTCTGAGGCAGAGGGTCAAATGGAGTCCTGAGGATATGCTTTGCGCCAAGATGTTAAAAGTTGACGTACCATAAAAAATAACATAAAGGGCTATACCTACCAACAGCCCCAATATTAAGTTATCAAATATTCAGTCAGTCGGCAGTGAAGAAAAAGGCAATCATTATTACACAAAAATACTCTATAGAGGAACCTTTCTCATCCTCACCCATCAGGTGCGCGGAGAAGACTGCCAGCTTACAGTCAATACATTGCATATATACCTTCAGATCCACACGTGAAGTCACCGTACATGGAAAAGGACTACTTGGCTCTAAGGCTCTAAGGAAAGACCATATATGGTACACAGGATTAGTTGGAAACTCTGCTAATGCTATTATTGGGGGGGTCAGGAGGGGTGACTCCCTTTCATCCTGGTGCCTGGGAGCGTAGGCACGGCGCCTTCAGGAATGCGCTTATCACCTTTGGAGCCAGATGCAACCTTGGGTCTCAGGATAGAGAAAGAATAGTGTGCATTCAGCTGTTCTCTATAACTCAACTAACAGGGCCTACTGACTTTTGGAGGATAGCACGTGACCATGCTCAGGCCTGACGCGGACAAAGCAAAGATGGCGTCTGTGTGATTTTCGTCTCGTCTCATGGTAGAGTACGAGAGAAATGGAAACTTTTACTTAACTAGACTTAACCTTTTGGAATCATAATAGGCAGGGTTGATAAGCATTTATATAGGTACATCATGCTAACAAAAGATACCTTATACCTCTATAACTATAGACAAATTGAATTTTATCTCTCAGAACCACCCTTGTAGCATGATGTAGCTAACTAAAAGATGCTAGTCCTCAAAGTGGCTCTTATCAGTTTGCATAATATCCCTTATTTCCTGCTGGACCATTTGAGCCTTTGCTATAGTGGGAGGAGAACTTGTTACAGAGGAAGTAATTTTTGCAGCACAGTAAGAACACCAACCAGGCCCGGAATGCATACAAAGGCAACAGATAAAGATGACACATACTATGCCTGCTAGTATCATTAAGATCTTAAATCCCCAAGTGGACAACAAACCCCAGAACCACCCAGATAAGGACCAAGTACCAGTATTGCATGTACTTCAGAAGCCAAATGATGTAACTTTTGGATGGCCAAATGAACAGACGGGGGGAGTCAGGGATATATATACACATTAGGAACTGCCGATCACGCGGCATGCTCCTCCTCGATCTGCCAAAATAACATTTAAAACCATCCTGTTCCGAAGCGAGACGAGCCTTGTAGCTTGAAGCTGCACGGTTAAGTTGATCAATTTTCCTGCAGTGGTATTGATTACCCTCTCGACTACCCGAGACAGACGCCTCACTTCTTTGCTAGTTATGATGGAGCCCCAGATAGGAAATATTCCCTTTGCGATATCAATAAAGTGCTGTTCAGGGGTATCAGTTTGATCTATTTTAGTAGTGTCGATTTCTCTTTTGTTCAGAACTGCTGACAGACCCTGCTCATCTAATCAATTACCCTTATGATAGTTAGAGGGGGCTATATAGACTGGTGGATACAGAAAAGGCAAATAACAGCGGCCTGTCCAACCCCGGGGAAGCCAGGTGTAAGCATTTTCACCACATACAAAATATACATTTGGGGGTGTTAATAATGGTGGACTGCTAAAGGTAAGTATAATTACACTGACTGTCTCCTGCTCCCTGGACACAAAATGCTGAAGTACTGTTCAATATGGGAACTGGGATGGCTTTGTCATCAGTAACATTTCTGTTTTGAAATTGTTGAAAATACTGGGTAAAATGAAACTCCACAAAATCAAGTATTTCGTTTCGCAACCATGTAACATTCTCATATTCAGTGTATTGGTTCATACAGGTATTTGGGTCTAATGAACCCTCCCCATCATTCCCCTGTGGGTCAAAACCTTGATGTACTTCTATATAGGCCAAAATCATCTCATAATCCCTCTCGGAATAACGAGCAATATCTACTGTATAATGCATGTACATCAGCGATAGCAACTTAAACCAGGCCTCACGAGTTCCCAAATATGATAAAGGGAATGAAATGAATAGATCATGCCTGTGCATCACAGAGGGTAGAAGACCACAAACAACAATTTGACGTATTAGTAGCACTATGCGTCTGGTGCAGCATTTCAACGAATACATTTTTAACATATGTCTGACGATGCCTTTCTTTATGCGGGGCTAGGGTGAAAAAGAAGTGTTCATGAGGCGGGGTAGTTGTTCCCAATACGATGTGCATAGGATGATGAAAATCTGAATACCCCAATAAACTCATTTGTATAATCAATAAAATTGCAACTGTGACTACGAAAGCTACTTTTACACTCATGGTCCAAGAAGAAAACACAGGGACATATATAGGCAAATAATGAGGTGCAAGGGGCCGTTCCTCTTCAGGAACTAAATGACCAAAAGGGTACATACTAACTAAAAGTTCAAAACTAAACTAGGGCGATGCAGTCCAACCTGTCAGAGGGTGCTTCTTTCCTGTGTCCGTCTAGAGCCTCACAGGCAGGCTCCTATCGTTCATCAAAAAGAAATCACAAGGCAAATCCTCACGCCAGAGTTACATTCCACACAATTCTGGAAGAAAACCACAATCCTGGGCCCGTTTTCTGTCTACATTTTAGTCTTTCTTTCTAAACAGAGTTATCCAATGTTTCAGGCTCTCAACGTGTTCAGTCCAGTGTCTCGCTCTGTACCCCAGATAGATTCTAACACACCCTATTGCTCAAGTCTCTCCTTATCTCTTACCATCTTCATCTGGGGTATTGTGTCATTTTCTGGGGCGCAGGTTGTATCAATCATGGCCAGGTATTTCCTGATCAGTAAACAAAACAGAAGGGGATACATTTGCGGCAATTGGAGTATCATGAACCTCTCGCGCAACTGTGGGGGCAACAGAATCCGGGGCAATTACTGGTGCAGATGACAAAGCCCCTTTCGTGCCCAACACTCCTTCTCCTTGCCCTTCTCCAACCTCCTGGGCATCGGAAAAAGGAACAAAATGAGGGGCTCGTTCGCTCTCTTGGGTCAGAATTCCCTCCTTGTTTTGTAGATCAAAAGGAAGTGGGAGAGGCAGGCGTTTCACGTGTGAAACGTGTATCCAATGCCGCTTGCCATCCACCTTTACCGCCGTCCGCGTTGCCAGAAGAATTTGGTAGGGCTTCGACCACCTAGGGTCCAGGCTTGATTTTCGCTGATAATTTCGAACGAGGACCCACTGTCCTGGCTCCAAACGATGTCCGGGACCCTCCGGCAGGGGTTGCAATACTGTTGATATCTGTTGATGAATGGAACGTAGATTTTTAGTCAAAGCATACAAATATTCCGTCATCATAGGATAATCAATTTCTCTGAATGTTCTAGGTCTTGGTATGCCCCAAACATTAGCTGGTCGTCCGAAGATGACCTCGTATGGTGACAAGCCTGATCGAGAGTGTGGAGTAATGCGCAAGGACATCAGAGCTAAGGGCAGGGCATCGGGCCATTTCAGCCCGGTGCCCTCTTGAATTTTTGCCAATTTCAATTTCAAGATTCCATTATACTTTTCTACCAACCCTGACGATTGGGGGTGTCAGGCAGCATGGAATTTTTGTTTAATTTGTAACCCATTGCAAACATGTCTGATAAGTTCTGCATTAAAGTGTCCCCTGTTATCTGTCCAGATCACCCGTGGTAATTCATAGCGGGGAAACTATTCCTTATTCAAAGCCTTGGCAGTCGCTAGAGCAGTGTTTTTCTTGGTGGGTAGGCTTCTACCCATTTACTGAAAGCACATAGCACAACCAGGACATACTTCAGATTATTCACGCGTTCCAGCTGGATATAATCCATTTGGAGCACTTCAAATGGCAAAGATGGGGGTGCAAAATGTCCACTAAGAACAGGTTCCCTGCCTCCAGGATTATGTCGCAGGCAGACCATGCAATACTGAACTAGGTGGGGAGCAGTCTTTGGAATATTCGGATTTTTCCACACCGGGTCCAACAATGCACAAATGCCTTTTGCCCCAATGTGTTCCGTACCATGGCCATTGTTACTACAGCATTGACTAGTGCTTTGGGGAGCAACTATCTCTGTTTTTCACTCAAATCAACCCAACAACCATTGTCATCTAATCTTCCCACTTCCTTCTCCCAACTGGCCAGTTCAGCAGGAGTAGCTTCCCTCTGTATCTCTCGGACACTTTCCATAGTGTTATCAAACATTTCTGTCTCCTCGACTCATCTGGCAGAGCTCACATACATCGGAGACATTTTAGATCTAGCGGTTTCTTTCGCTATTTGTTCAGCAAAGGCATTCCCTTCTCCCACTGCATCTACCACTGCCTTGTAAGCGCTACATTTGACTACAGCCACCTTCTCGGGTAATGTCAGAGCAGTCAGTAATCATAGAATCAGCGTTCCATGTTGTATCCGTTGACCATGAGAAGTGAGGAAACCCCTCTCCGCCCACAACCTGCCAAAACTATGAGCAACACCGAAGGCGTATTGGCTATCAGTATAAATGTTTACTCTCAATCCTTCGTTCAACTCACAAGCTCGCATGAATGCCACTAACTCAGCTGCCTGTGCTGACTGGTAGGATACTCGAGAAGCCTCGACTATAGTGCGGAGAGTGGTAATCGCATATGCAGCTGTCGCTGTGCCATCTGGTACTTTGAAACAAGAGCCATCCACATACAATTCCCCTTGGGGATCAGATAGAGGAGTGTCTGTGAGGTCTACCCATCCCTTCCTCTCTTCTTCAGTTCGAAATATACAATCATGTACGTCATTGTTTGGCTCATCCAAAGGAAGGGGTAGTAACGTGGCTGGATTCAGAGTGGCACACCTTTTGATTGTAATATGAGAGGCAAATAAAGTCAATTCATATCCAGTAAGACGTGCACTTGTAAGGTGCTGGGTCTTTGTTTTGTTCAATAATACATCCACAGCGTGCGGTACTGCCGGGTTGTCAGCAGCACAAGAGTGAGTAAATTGCCACTAACCTCTGCCTAGCAGCCAGTGGGAACGATGTCATGCAGAGAATCCTCCCTCCTCGCCTGAGCACTACCCTCCCCAGTATGACGGCACACAGCTAGGGAAGATAGCGCCCAAGGGAAAAGGGAAGGGGACAAAATAATAAATCCTGCTGGAACTTTGTACGTCCTAGGTCTGGTCTAGGTGTGTAATCAGGGACACTGCAGCTAAAATACAAAAGAAGACAATTACAAACAGTATTGGGATAGGCTAGACTAAAGCAATAGAAACCAAAAGTCATATGTCAAGCAAATGGGGAGTACCAGCAGGTGAAAGTAAAGCTTCTTGGAAAGGAAAAACAGCAGCCAGAATCTCAGGAACCGCTCCAAAGCTCTGGCCAGAATACTATCACTTGACTGTTACTTCACAGCTTGTAAATAGCAGCATAACACATAGTCTTGTAAAGTAGAAAATATACTGCTCGTCAAGTTCCTATACCGGCTATTTCCACCGGGGTATGGGACAAATGAGAAGAGTAAATAAATGCTCTTTGCGGGAATAATGCAGTACTGAACAAAAATCTTCAGAAACTGAAGAAAGCAGATGTACTACAGAAGCGCTTCTCTGCTTTTTTAGACTTAAGCCATAAACAAGGTACCTGGAGCCTCCTCGCCAGGAGACATGAACTGAGTCATGGCCTTCCATGCTGATAGAAGCAGCACGTGTCTGTAAAGCACCCCACCTCCTCACCGGGAGACGTGAAGGATGCACTGCAGTCCGCGCTGAGAAAGCAGCACGGGTTAAGTAAATACTTCTCTCCACCCGCCAGCAACTTTAATATCCTGTCGGAGGTGTTCAGGGGGCACGGAGACAGGAACACGGCAGCGCATGCTGAAAAGGGGACATCGGGTGGGTTTTGAAGTCCTCAAGGCAATTAACAGCTTAGACCAAAACAAATCCTAGCGGGAAGGAAAGCGTACGCTTTCCATCGAGAAACAGGCAAGATTGTCAAGCGCCCGCCCTTTGACCTGGAACAACTTATATAGTGGGTGGGTCACTGGAAACGGCTTCCTTAGTCCTCTGCTAGGCCCAATTGCCTTCTGGGAATTGTAGTGCTGTGACCTACCAGGCTCCCTAAAACATTGTCTATACTGACCTGGGCATAGATGAGAGTGTACGCTCCTCTGCCCTGCGTTCTTGTGACACATGAACGCGACAGGTACCATCACTGTGGGGTCGGTATTCAAAACGAGTCCTTCCGACTTTCGAATGGCCACCGCCACTGCAGCAGTAGCCCTTAAATAGCTAGGAAGGGCTCTGGCGACGTTATCCAACACCGCAGAAAAATAAGCACAAGGTCTTTGCTTACCACCAAATCCTTGTGTTAACACAGAAAGCGAGCAACCGTCCACCTCGTGTACATAAAGCACAAAAGGCTTTCGGTAGTCAGGAGTTCCTAAGACAGGTGCAGAACAGAGTGAATATTTTTAAGAATTAAAAGCTTTCTGACATTCATAGGTCCAAGGTAGAGGTTCACACACACCTTTAGTGGTTAAATACAGGAGAGATTTAGTAAGAAGAGAAAAATTGGGAATCCATTGGCGACAGTAAGAGGTTATGCCAAGAAAGGCACAAACATCATGCTGAGTACGAGATACAGACATGTTAGAAATAGCAGCCACCCGCTCAGGAGTTAGTCTCCTCCCCTCTTTCGACAGTAGATGACCAAGGTAGGTCACCTCCTGTCGCCAATATTGAAATTTGGAGAGAGATACCTTATTACCGTTAACTGCCAAATGTGACAATAATTTAACCGTGGCTTCCTTACAACCTTCCTCAGTGTCTGAGGCCAAAGTTAATTCATACAATACTGCTTTCAAGACCTGACTATAGATACTAAGACTCTCAGTGTACCCCTGGGGAGTGCAGCAAAATCTAAAACTGCGCCCAGATAAAGAGAAGCCGAAAATATGACGGCTATCAGGATGGATTGGAATACTAAAGAAAGCATTTTTTAAATCAATGACTGAGAAATACTTGGCCGTCGGGGGAATCATGGTAAGGATAGTAGTGATGTCAGAAACCACCGGATATTGTCGTACCACTATTTTGTTTATCTCCCACAGATCAATTACGAAGCGATATGTATCAGCATAATCAGGGTCGCTTTCAGTAGGAGCCTTCTTCAAGATCGGTAATATGGAGCTATTGCATATATTAGAGACCGTTTCCTCCACTACACCTTGTCAATTAAGTCCTGTATAATAGCTAATAGAGCTTTCTCACCAGCCGGCAAGATCTTATACTGAGGAATACGTGGAAAGCGAGCATTAGGCTTCAAAGTGATAGAGACATGCGGAATCTTCAAAAGATCAGCATCGGTATCTCCAGTCGCCCACAACGTTAATGGGACAACAGCGAACTCTGGAGGGAGGGATTCTTTTCTTTCAAAAATCTTTATTTCGATCACATGATCATAAAAGATGCATAGTATTTGTACACAGTAAAAAATGATTAAACATAGTGTGATCCAATAATTAAGAACATTTTAAAAAGAAGGGAAGCATGGGGTACGATAAAAGCAGTAAAAATTTCCGGGGTACTGTTATGTAAGTCTTTTCAACGCTCGATTCCGGATGAACCACATGGAGGTCAAAAATTTTGAAAGGGCGAAAACCACAATGGGAGAGAGGTCTGACTTTAAAATTCTATAGGCAGGTTGAAAAGATCTGAAGCCCAAGTTTTTAAGTAGCGGGACTAGCCAGTATCTCCTACTCCTCTCGTAGCCCTTGCAGAAGAAGACGGCATGAACATCGTCTTCTTTCTGATGAGCACACACTGGGCAGAGTTCTGTGGTGGATCGTGATTGCCAGGACGCTGTGAATGAAGCTAGAGGGAGGCATCCATACCTCCACTGTAGAAATAATTTTCTCGTTAGTGTAGGGGAGATTGAGTCAAGAGCACTTTCAAGATGGTAAGAGTCTTTCGCTTTGAGGAACAAATGTGTCAAGGATCCTTCTCTCGTGGCATCAATGGCTTTTGTCAACATCAATTCATAGTATGCTCTCACGAGTACTTTCTTTGGAGTCTTTACACAAAAGTTTAGGGGATCCCTCCATAGTTCCGGGAAACCCATCTCCTCAAGCGTTGCCCTGACATAAATCATCCACGGAATTCGTTTGGCGTTCCTTAGCTCTAGAAATTCCTGTAATTCCTCTCTGTAGCTTGTAAGGTCTGGGCTACACCACAGGCGCCTCCAAAAAGTTAGCGGTTTGAGTCCCAGCTCTTCTGTTATAGATCGAAGTCCCAGGTCTAGTCTGAGGGGGAGTAGTGGGGTGCTCTGAGGTAGAGAGACAACCTGTCTCAGGAATTTATTTTCAATTAGCTGTAATTTTGGGAGTTTGGAATGCCCCCACAATTCACCCCCATATGTGACACCCGCCCGGGCCTGGGTTTTGTAAATATGAATAATTGGGGATAGTGGGCGATAAGAAGATTTATTTGCCAGACGCATCGTGCCACCCGCCAACTGAGCCAGTTTGATGGTCACTTTGGTCTGGTGAGTCGTCCAAGTTAGATGTTCATTTAGAGTAATCCCCAAGTATTCAATATTATGCACACGTTCTAATTGGACATTGTCCAGCCTGGGAGGGGCTCGGTTATGGGGGTTTGGATTTAAGATCATAAATTTAGTTTTTTGTGGGTTGATCTCCAATCCACGTTCGGAGCAAAACTCCAGAAAGCCATCCAAGATGCGTTGGATTCCCATAGGGGATTTAGACAGCAGCAGGGTGTCATCTGCAAACATAATTGCAGGCACCCTGCTGCCTGTCAACTTTGGGGCATCAGTGTTGGCAATCCTGTTTAGGTGGGCAACAACCCCGTTCACAAAGAGGCAAAACAGGGTCGGTGCGAGCACGCAGCCCTGTCTCACCCCTCTGCGAACGGGGAACCTTTTGGTTAGCTTGCCACCTTTGCCACACCTTACGCGGGCATAGTTGTTGCAATGGAGTCTCATCAGGATTGCCAAAATGTCCCCAGGGACGTTTAGCTCTTCCATGACCTTCCACAGCCTCGCTCTGGGTACCAAATCGAAGGCGGCACGTAAGTCTACAAAGATGGTATATAGACTGCCGCCCTCGATTACAGCTGTTCTCCAGTAGAGTAGATTTAACCTGAAGATTTGGTCTATGGTCGAGACACCCTGCCTAAAACCTGCCTGGTAGGGGGACAGGATGTCCATCTCTTCTATCCAGGCCTGTAAACGATTCAAGATCAGTCTACCAAAGAGTTTCTGGGATATGTCGATGAGACTAATAGGTCGATAGTTCGAGGGAAGCAGAGGGGATCCCTTTTTATAAATTGGAACCACCTCAGCTCCCCTCCAAGTATCGGGCACCACCATTCCCCCCAAGATGGCATTGAATATCAGTGTAAGGTAAGGTGCCCATATCCCAGGTTCTTGTTTGAACAAGTCCCCTGGCACCCCGTCTAGTACCGGGGCCTTCCCTGCAGCTAAACCTTTTATGGCATCCCTCACTTCTTTTTCATTAAAGGGAGCTCCAATGGCGCTGGATGTGTATGTTATTATGTCAGTGTTTTGATCCCCCCTCCCTCCGCATACAAGGCTTCAAAATGACTTTGCCACACCAGAGGGGATATATTGGGCTCTATTGCGGAGGATAGGTCCTCCGTGCCATTCGCGACTATACGCCAAAATTTGCGGGAATCTCTAGTTGTTAGTGCTTTGGTGAGATTTTCCCAATAGTCATGGTCCCATTCAGCCCGGGCGTTCTCCAGGAGAGTTTTATACGCTTTTCTCCTGGCACGGATTTCTTCTCTGTTAAGGCGTTCTTTTATGGCGTGTAGCAAGAGGGTTTTAGCTTCCCTACAGGTAGCGTTGTACCAGGACATCTTGGGCGTGGGACCTTTCCTTTTCCCTGAGGAAGAAAATAAGTCCTCTTCTAAGGAATTAATCATATTGGCATGTATTTGTGCAAGCTTATCTCTGCTAGCATTATCTTGGACCTCATTCCCTACCTGGAAGGCAATCTCCAAGAAGGGGATGATCCGTTCATATAGCCGGGGTATCCTGTCTAGACTGTTAGCCAGTTTCTCCCACTTGACTTTCCTCCGATTGTTTTCTAGTAGGAGGCCCTCCTTGTCTTTGCCTGATCCGTGGGGTGTAACCTCACCCCCGGGCAGGGAAAGAGTCAATTCCAGTGCGTTATGGTCACTGTCCATTCTTTCAGTGACTTGGAAGTCGACAATTGCTGGCCACATAAATAGTTTAATCATTATGTAGTCCAGTCTAGATTCACTGCCAGTTTTGTTATAGGTATATAGGCTGGGTATGTCTGATTTACAACGACCATTGCAGGCCCTTAGACCTAGATTGAGGGTAAAGGCAGTTATCTGCAGGGCCAGGGGAGTCCAAGCCCTCGGAGGAGGAGCCACCGTCTCTGGAATGAGCCAGCATGTGTCTTCCTCATGGGAGGGACCATCACGCAGTCCAGGCAGGGGTTCGTAATGACAGTTAAAATCCCCTCCTACCAGGCATGCGAGATCAGATGGGATGTCTTCTAAAAGCCCTGCTAACTCGTCTATAGTACCTGATTCTTTGTGCATTGGTACTGGCCTTGAGTAAATATTGATAACTAGCAGCTTCGTGGAGTCAGGCCACTCAAGTAGAACAGCCAATAGGTCGTCCGAGGCGGTTTCTAGATAAGAGGCCTGACATCCTAGGTCCGTAGCTACCCATGTCGTGAGCCCCCCTGATGGCCTGCCCCTTCCCCCCCATTTGGCAGCTTTAAAGAAGGAGGCAAAGCCCGGGAAGGATATTTCCTCACGCGCCCAGGTCTCTTGAAAGAGAAGTTTGTTTTTAGAGCTAATATAGGAGCCCCACTCTGTGCAGTCAATTTTACTAGCAAGGCCTGCCACATTCCAAGAGGTCACTATTATTTGTGCTAGAGCAGTAGTTGCTTGACCAGGAATGGCGGAGTTATTGAGGGTAAGCTCTATGGGCGCCTGTTGGATTGTAGGGGGATAATTCATGCCCGTAGGCTTATTGACAGTGGGTGTAATTAAATTCATCGTACCACAAACTTGACTAAGTTCAACTATGCTGGGTGAATCGGGAGATGTCCTACTCTCGCTCGTGGGAACTGCCATTAGAGCATTCCGCTCCTCAACCTCCTGTCAGTCCACTGTTTCTAGGCTGCTATATCTGTTGTGCGTAGCGAGATAGGCAGGGTAGTGTAATCTGTAAGGCCCAGGAATTCCTCTCATGTGGGCACCACCCCCCCCCTCCTTCTCGGGACAGTTTCCCAGCCAGCCTCGTTCCCGTATGAAGAAAACTGTTCTAATGGTCTTCCCCTGTGTTGCTGATGGTCCAAACTCTCCCTGTAACAGTTTTCCCTACCCTCCAGCAGCTCTTGGTGATACCCCCATCTGTAGTCCTCTGTATTGTAGAGATTGGAGGGGTAGAAAAATGAAAGAGGGAGTGGTTGAACGACGGTACCAGAGTCCTCATCGGGAGCCCAAGTACAAATGTACGCGGCAGTGTTCGGGTCTCTAAAAGTGACCAGAATACAGTCTCCCCCGATTGATTTCTCTGTATAGCCCACCCACGATACCCTCCTAGCCATAGAAATGTCACTTGTTGTTCCTCTCGGAAGTGGTCTATTTTCCGAGAGCCAATTAATGACTTTGTTCTTCAATGAAGTCATAGATTCGAAAGTGGAGTGGTTTAATTCCGGTACCCCTGCCAAAACTAGGGTGTAGGGTGCTACCTCAGGAGGGAGATTTATAGGCTTAGATCTACGTTTGGGGTTGAGTTTCTCTCTAGTCTGTGGTGGATTACCTTTGGTGTTAGTCGGTGGCAAGGCCTTATCTTTTACTGCCGAGTTTGTTTTTGGAGTGGCAGTCGCAGTTTGTGATGTTAAGGTAGGGGCCTTATTGGCCTCAGGTAGTTGCATAGTATTGTTAGATATGGATTGAGTTGGTTTGGGATTTGTAAGGGGGGGCTTATTGTTTATTGCTGTGGGGGGTCCATTGCCCCTAGGGGGTTAGGACACAACCCCTCTTTCGCTATCTTTGTCCCAATGTTATCAGTTTTCCTAGAGTCGGCCAATTGCACTGTGGCCTTTTCGATGGTGACTAATCTCGCTTCGATTTTGATCAGTCTAGCCTCGAGGGGACTTAGCAAGGACCTGAGGAGAGTGCCTATATCCTCTAGTGTAATGTCATCAGAGGTAGTATCTAGTTGCACATTATTAGTGGACTGTGATAGTGTGGTTTGATTGACAGTGCTTGGTGAAGTTGGCATTACTGATCTTTCTAGTATTGGTGCAGAAGTAGCCCCCTTCCCCCCTTTACCTCTAGGTTTTTTTGGTGTGGGTGCTTTGATCTTATCATCGTCTGTGTTTGGTGTATTCTGCTTCCTTTTTTTTGGTATGGCCCCCTCTCTAGTCCCCCTATTTCTTTCTTTATTAGGTTCTGTAACTTTAGCTGCGACTGTGTTCTCTGTTGGGAGCGGTTGGATGATTTGGGAATTAGGTAGAGCCATGAGGCTCATATCCTCAAGATCGCTCGGAGCCTCGATGGTAAACTCTAGGTTATTAGTTGTGGGATTAGATAGTGAGCGGGTTACCTGGTCAATGCTGATACTAGTAGGTAAACCCGATCTATCTTCAGGTGTTCTAGCTTGAGCCATCGGGCCCATTGAAGATCTCCTTACCCAGTCTATTTCTTGGGAGATTCTTCGCTCGAGGACCTCAATTTCTTCAATCAGGAGAGAACCCGCTTTGGCAAAGTAGGTGTCGATAGGGCCTGTGACAACTCCCGCTGCCGCCAGGGAAGATGTTTTACTCCTAGTTTCCCTTGTGGTCATGTTGGTAATGTTTCAGACACCTCGGTATGGCAGACAAGAGACAGGGGCCGGACCGGACTCTCTCGTACTCGAACGGCCTCAAACGGCCCGCTCTTTGCCCGGTCTTCGCCCCGGCCTGCGTCCCGCGTGCGTCCCGCGATGCGGGAGTGCCCGAGACAGGAAATACGAGGAGGCTGGGGGCGTGTCCGCCGGGGGAAGAGGCACCAGCTGTGTAGAGCAGAGGCTGCTGGACCTCGCAGTCCCCCGGCAGGCTCAACGCGTTGCTGGCACTTTAAGATTGCTCACCCGGCCTGTCCTCTGCTGGGAGCGCGTGTGCTCTCTGCCGACCGCAGAGCCGCTCACACCAGCGGGAGACCGGCCCGGGGAACAGCTGAGCGGCACCCGCGCAGCGGGTGTCGCGAAAAGTGAAGGGCGAGGAAGAAGGCAGCCAGGCAAGAAGAACAGTCTCTGGCAATCCTTGACGCACTGGAAAGACCGCTGGTAAGCACCCACCACAGCCGATGGAAACAGCGATTGATATGCTGGAGGCTGGGGGCGTGGCCGCCGGGGGAAGAGGCACCAGCTGTGTAGAGCAGAGGCTGCTGGACCTCGCAGTCCCCCGGCAGGCTCAACGCGTTGCTGGCACTTTAAGATTGCTCACCCGGCCTGTCCTCTGCTGGGAGCGCGTGTGCTCTCTGCCGACCGCAGAGCCGCTCACACCAGCGGGAGACCGGCCCGGGGAACAGCTGAGCGGCACCCGCGCAGCGGGTGTCGCGAAAAGTGAAGGGCGAGGAAGAAGGCAGCCAGGCAAGAAGAACAGTCTCTGGCAATCCTTGACGCACTGGAAAGACCGCTGGTAAGCACCCACCACAGCCGATGGAAACAGCGATTGATATGCTGGAGGCTGGGGGCGTGGCCGCCGGGGGAAGAGGCACCAGCTGTGTAGAGCAGAGGCTGCTGGACCTCGCAGTCCCCCGGCAGGCTCAACGCGTTGCTGGCACTTTAAGATTGCTCACCCGGCCTGTCCTCTGCTGGGAGCGCGTGTGCTCTCTGCCGACCGCAGAGCCGCTCACACCAGCGGGAGACCGGCCCGGGGAACAGCTAAGCGGCACCCGCGCAGCGGGTGTCGCGAAAAGTGAAGGGCGAGGAAGAAGGCAGCCAGACAAGAAGAACAGTCTCTGGCAATCCTTGACGCACTGGAAAGACCGCTGGTAAGCACCCAGGGAGGGATTCACTTTTAGCAAAACACTGTTGAGTATGCTTGCCTGGCAATTGTATAGTCACATACACACCATCAGGGGAACAATGAATCTTTGCATGGAATTCATTTATCAAATCCAGTCCAAGTAGATTTTTTCCACAACGTGATGTCAGCAAGAACGGAGAATCCACTGTCACTGGACCTATAGTAATTGGGATAGGTTTAGAGATGGGGCTCACCACCGGGATTCCAGGGAATCCTACTGAAACTTTATTTTGCCCAGACAGAGCAGCCCCAGGGACCCAGCGGTACAAGCAATAGAGCTATTCATTGCACCTGTGTTGACTAGAAAGCTTTCGGAAGTCCCCATTAATCGCCCCTTGACATAAGGCCCTCGCTGATCAACGGTTACGGACACCTGGCCCCCACTCTGTCCGTTGCTGTCCTATGTATAAACATACCCATCTGTCCCGTCACTCACGAAATCCTCATTATAATACTGCCTTCCTCTCTGATTATCAAATCAATTTTTTCCTGACTCACCGTGTGCTATCTCTTCTCTTCTCATATCACTCCGATCCACTCCACCTCGACCTCTTCCTCTTACTGCTCCATTCTGGGCTAGTAACAAAGGACACTGAGCTCGCCAATGCAATTCCTGTTTACAATAAGCACATTGGTTCATTCCCAAAGCAACAGCTGGAACTCCGCCTCGCCCGGCTACCGCCCCCCACCACACGAATCCTCTGCCGCCTCCATCTCTGCCTCGTCCCCTGATTACTTGCTGCAACAACACTCGAGTCTTGAGATCCTTTGCTTTCTTTTCTGATTTGTCCTTACTCTTGTTTTCCCTGTGCTCATAATACTGAGCCATGCTTAATATGACAGAAGGGGTAGAAGTGGTCCAAGTACTCTCTGCAGCCTGCAGCCGTGCAGAAATTTAGGGTAACAGATTAGTCACAAAACCATTAACAAACAGCCCTATACCACCTTCCACTCACAAGTCCTGCCCACTAAAATCCATAAACACCCCTCGAACCGAGTAAAGAAATCGGAAACACTCTCGTCCTTTTTCTGTTTGCAAGCGGTTAATTTATCCCAGCCTACTTTCCGGGGCGGGATCAGAGTATGCATGTATGCAATGATCCGACCTGGTAATGCCAGAATCTCCGGTTTAGGTTTATCGCCTGGTTTCTGGTCCCGATCCCAATCCTTAAATTCCTCCCAGGTCTCCCCTAACTCGGCGGCATGATTCTTGTCATGCACCTGGCGGCACACATCCACAGGAACCAGTAAACCGAAAAATAACTCTATATCAGCCAGTCATTACAGCCGAAGAAGCAGTCTCAATGAGCTATTTGTAATAGGCAGTGGGATTCTTTCGGGGATCAGGAAGTTGTGATTTCAGAGAGAGGACCTCACTCCTTTTCCAAAGAGTATAAACCCATTGCTCCTGAAATTGTGCCTCCACACGTGCTCTAGTTACTTGATCATTGGCATCTCTTAACTCCGGTAACTCTGGATGATAAATAGGATGGACTTCCCGCATAGGATGCTGAGAATCCCAATTTGGGCATTTCAAATGCAGACGTTCTCTATATCTCATTAGAATCTCAACATTTCTGTACACATCTTCCTGTCCTAACTTAAACTTATGTACTCGATACAGAATGTCATACAAAACCTGAGGGGCTCTCCCGTCTGGGAAACACTGTTCCCATAGGGAAATCAAACGGTTGGCCATACTTTCCAAAGCGTACTGCTGCATAACCGGCTCGTTATCTCTAACAGTACTCCATATATCTTTGATAGTATGAATGGGGTTTAGTATCCACTGAGATGCCCGATCCACTACTAGCAGTCTTTCATCGTACCCCACCGCTGATCGAGTAAACAATCGTCGCACACTAAGAGTTCCCGGGACATGAGAAGGGGTTGAACCAGCTACGGTAGGGGTTGAACTTGCAGACAGCGACGGCCAAGTCGGGTTTGGGGAAGCCAGTACCAACGGGGACATGGCAGGAGATGACAATGCATCAGTTAATAGAGTAGTCATTCCAGGTGCCGAAGATGATGAAGCGTGAGGAGTTCCCAAAGGGGCCAGGGAAGTAGATGCGACAGGTGCAGAGGCAGCTGGGGATGAGGCTGCAGTTAGAGGAACCACAGGGTATATACGCTGGGGAGCATAAGGAGGTGGGGGGCGTACCTCCAATAAATCATCTATCTCATCCTCATGTTCCGTTCCAGCTGCATAGCTCTTATCCACCTTTAACCTAAATTGCCTATTCCTACAGTCAATGCTTTTTTCAGTCTTTTCTTTATAATATGCTATAGCCTTTTGTGTGATGGTCTGGCCTCCCTTTATTTGACATAGCTTCTTCTCCCTAATGCGCCTGCACTTTGCTTCTTTCTGCCACATATTTAAAGAGTCGAACATTGAATGGCAACTTCGTTTTGCAAATAATTGATCCTGTAAATACTGTATCTTTTTCTCATCAAATGACCCGGTTAAAGCCATTGCAGTTCCACGTTATGCTTGGTATATTTATGCCACAGATTATTAAACAAAATAGGTGAAATGCCATGTTTAACATACATATCAAACCTCGACTACCCTCTGGCGGGGCAGGCTGACTTTCATCCAATCGCACGCCTTTTCGGCGGCAACAACACCTAAAACACAATTTACTAAAACACGACATCTTTATGCACTGGCAATTCAATTACATTCAAGAAAACAATCTTTCATGGCCATGTTCATACATTCTTAACCTTTCACTACAGAATACACACATCACAAAACAAACAAAAAACATACAAATTCCAATTTGACATGTCCTTTCTAAAACCAAGGAACGGAGCCCATAGACTCCCGTTCATGGAGAACTCGTTGTTCAAATCACCAGACCAACATATACCAAGATCAGGCAGTCCAGAGACTACCAAAAGGCCATCAGACAGGAATTAACCACAGACGGACCTACAGACCATCCCCCGATCTTCCTGGTTACCCCTCAAGACTATTCTGAATAAGCCCGCTGCCTTAGCGTCGCTCCAGATATGTCCTAAAGGCTACCTGGGTACAACCGCGGCCTTTTACGAGAGCAGTCCGGCCGAGTGCGCACCACAAGTGCCACACCAAGGCGTCTGATCAAAACCTCTATTATTCACCAAACAAGTCCGTGGAGCATCTGCCCATGCAGCCACAATGCCACCCCGTCAGATCTCCAAAGTTCTCTGTGGTACACCGACCACCAAATCCAATACAGTTAACTGCTTCCAAAACGCGGCTCAACAGCATAATCCAAAAACACCAAAATCAATACACTCACCTGGTGCACACAGGTATGATTGCGTGTTCTCCACTGCCAACTCCTGAAGACCAACACTGTCAGCTCCTGGGTTACGCCCTTAGGATTCCGGCAAAGGGTCACTGGCAGCTGGGGCTCTCTGATCTCGAGAGCGGAATAAGCTGTAATCTTTAGTCAGTCCATCCCCTCGACCAGAGCTCCCCTTTCTTTGTCCTTCTTTCCCCGGCTACGGGAGGACGACCCCAAACGCGGAGTCCCACCAGAGTTGCCAACTGACGTACCATCAAAAATAACATAAAGGTCTATACCTACCAATAGTCCCAATACTAAGTTAGCAAATAATCAGTCAGTCAGCAGTGATAAAAAAGTCAATCTTTATTACACAAAAATACTCTATAGAGGAGCCTCTCTCATCCTCACCCATCAGGTGTGCAGAGAAGACTGACAGCTTACAGTCAATATACTGCACATGTACCTTCAGATCCCCACATGAAGTCACCATACATGGAAAAGTTCTACTTGGCTCGATGGCTCTAAGGAAATACCATATATGGTACACAGGATTAGTTCAAAACTCTGCTTCTGCTATTATTGGGGGGGTCAGGAGGGGTGACTCCTTTTTGTCCTGGTGCCTGGGAGCGAAGGCACGGCGCCTTCAGGAATGCGCTTATCACCTCTGAAGCCAGATGTGACCTTGGGTCTCAGGATAGAGAACGAATAGTGTGCATTCAGCTGTTCTCTATAACTCAACTAACAGGGCCTACTGACTACTAGAGGATAGCACGTGACCATGGTCAGGCCTGATGCGGACAATGCAAAGATGGCATCTGTGTGGTTTTCGTCTCGTCTCATGGTAGAGTACGAGTGAAATGGAAACTTTTACTTAACTAGACTTAACCTTTTGGAATCATAACAGGCAAGGTCGATAAGCATTTATATAGGTACATCATGCTAACAAAACATACCTTATACCTCTATAACTATAGACAAATTGAATTTTATCTCTCAAAGTAAGATCGGTAAAGATCTGAAAGCTATCCAGGGTACACAACTGACCCAGATCCCCTTCCATTGCCTGTAGATCAGAGGCCTGGACAACAGTTTCGTTATCCACAGAGGAGCCAACAATCTTCGCCACTTTATCCAAGAAATGGGAAGCAATATCATCACACAGTTTCTGTGAGGCCACCACTTTATTACCCAGGCAAGTTGGGGCGGAGATGTCCCTGACTATCTTAAAAAGTTATTTTGTCCCATTAGAGGACTTGGCATAACAATTTGCTTTACACTCTAGGATAAGCATCTTGTACTTAGTCTGTGCCGCCCTCAACTCTAGCTTGTCCACCTCTAGGTACCTCTTCCTCCATTTTCTCTCAGCCTTTTTACATAGTTAACGTAACTGTTTCAGTGCGTCGTTATACCATGGTGCTGAGATTTTGTTTATAGTTCTTATTTTTTTTATTGGGATTAGTTGATCCAAAGCATCCGTGATGTATTTCTGGTAGCTGTTATAGTTCTCCTCTACTGTAGCAGTGGCACAGAAGAGATTAGCAATTGGTGGTGTTAGAAGGGCACCCGTCCTATCTAATTTCGCCCATTCCCCACCTTTCCGGTAGGCCGCTGGAGTTTTGGATTTTTCCTTCAGACCAGGTAGCATGATTTTAAAATGAATTAAATAGTGGTCTGTCCAATTTTGAGGTATAATGTTCAAAACCTCGGTTTCCAGAATGTTGGCAAACAGAAGGTCAACAATGTGTCCTCCCTGATGGGATCACATAACAATTAAAACCAAAATATAAATATCCTACGAATATACAAACAAAGACACAGGAAGAGGATGGACCAAGAAATAACATAACATCAATATTTAACAAAAAAACAACATACAAACGGACTAGCTCAAAATTAATACTAACAACTTTTTACTGGAGCAAAGAAAAATAAATAGAAATATTTAGAGAGTAAAGCCTAGTCAGTCTTACTGGTAATTATGGCCAAAAGCAAAGTGAACTTTATATATTCTGTTAGATCTGGGGGACTCTAGTTGGCAATGGTTATCACCTTTGTCCAAATAGGGGCCCTTACTTCTAAGTCAGGATAAGGGGATTACACTCCTTAATAACCCCTGCTCACCCCCCTGGCAGCTTGGCACGAGCAGACAGGCTTATCTCAGAGGCAGTGTGTTAAGCATTTGTGAATATACCCAGTAATACAGTGAAAACACTACAGATGGACACAACACAGGTTTAAAAAAAATAAGTATTCTTTATATAGACTTAACAGAAGACCACAAACAACAAAAATCCACACTACTTAAACGATGATTAAAGTCTCTTAGTTCAAGTTGTTGGTAAATGCGACAAATTTCTCAACAAAGTACCTAGATGCGTAACGCAATGTGAACAAAAGGCTTGCAAAAGGGGTTATGCGTCGGTTCCGTGACCCTAGGGATCGGTTGCGTCCTTCCTCAATGCTTGCACAGAGTAGGTAACTCGTCGTGAGCCTTACCGGTGCGGAGGTGATGCGTAGATTCTCGGCCTGCGGGCCCGTTGTGGTGCGCAAGATGGCGCCTTGATGCGATGCGACGATCCGGTTGCGATGCGAGAAGATGGCGTCCTTGAGGCGGCGATGCGATGATGATGCGATGACGCCCTGGCAGCCTTGCGACGACTCTGTACTTTTGGAGCCGCGACAGGCCCTGCGACACGCTTCTCCGGTGATGCGATGGCGACTCTCACGATGGCATCACGCTTCTCCGGTGATGCGACAGCAGACAGCTTACATGAACACACGCTTCCAGGGAGATACGACGAAGGCTCGCTTCTCCGGCGTTGCGATGATTTCAGCTGCGGCTCGCTTCTTCTCGATGCGTCGCGCTTCCAGCTCACAGCGGCACGCAAGTGTCTGGAGTCAGAATTCCCAGCAAGGAAATTCAGGAGGGAGCTGGAGGTGAAGTCTTTTGTCCCTGAGACTTCAGCAGGAGGCAAGCACAGTTCAAGCCCTTGGAGAATATTCTGTAGATGAAAGTCCTTACAAAGTTCCTTCTCCTTTCCCTTGGCAATGAAGCAACCACTGCAGGCCAACCCAGCAAAGAGCACACTGGCAGAGGGCCAGTCCAAACTCCTGCAGGATCCTTGGTTCTTCTCCTTGCCAGAAAGTTTTCTTGTTCCAGAAGTGATCTAATTTCTTGGGAAAGGGATCCCAATATTTATACCCCAAATTCCTTTGTTCTCTGACGGCAGAGAGGCCTCTGCCTACTCCAAACCAGTTCCTGAGCACTTTGTTTACATGACTCTCTTCTTCCTTTCACTGTGCAGGGCAGAGACATCAGCCGGCCCCACAGGAGGTGGAGCCAGCACAGGGGAGGGAAGATACAGCTCTGGAGCACTCTGTTGACATGATTCCTCCTCTCCTTTCACAGTGCAGGGCAGAGACAATAGACAAGCCACAGGGGGTGGAGCCAGCATTGTAGAGGGAAGGCCCAGCCCTATTCAGGTCTTAGGTGCGACTCCTCCCTCCCATCTAGATGCAGATCTCTCTATTCACCACTGGGCTGCCCCAGCCTGTCTCCTGAAACTCCCCAGCCCTGTCACTCACAAACCCAGACAAGGAATACACAACCCAGCAGAGGCATGCCTGGATGGTTAGACAAGCAAATACCTGCTTTCTAAAAGTGGTATTTGCAAACACAGAATATTAAAATAAACTTTACTAAAAGATGTATTTTATTATTCTGAGTTCAGGCATACTAAATTCGAATTTCTACCATGTTCCCTGAGTCAGTTAGGATTATAAGAATGTAATAATCTAACTGCTCATTCTGGCCTATGAGAACAGGTAGCCTTCAATAGTGAAAAACGAAAATGGCTGTAATTCACTATTAGAACATGCTACACACATCAGAGCATGTCCTTCCTTACACTTACAATTCACCCTGCCCTCGGGCCTACCATAGGGGTGTCTAATATGAAGCAAAGGGAAGGTTTAGGGACTGGCAAATGGGTGCACTTGGCCAAGTCGACATGGCAGTGTTAGACTGCACACAGGCCTTGCAATGGCAGGCCTGGGACACACTTTACAAGCTGCTTCTGTGGGTGGCACAACCAGTGCTGCAAACCACCAGCAGCATTTGATTTACAAGCCATGGGCACACATGGTGCACTGTACTAGGGGCTGACAGATAAATCAAATAACCCAATCATGGAATAACCAATTAGAACATACATTTAACATAGGGAGCACTTGCACTGTGGCACTGATTAGCAGTGGCACAGTGCCCAAAGCATAAATCCAGCAAAAACATATCTAAACAGAGGAGGCAGTCCATCAAAAATGGAAGAGAGACTCATGCCAATGATGCCAGGTCTAACATAGTCATATCCAGATTAGTAAGGTCTTGGTTCACTTATTGTTTTGACTTCAAACAATGCTAATCAGTTTTACTGATAAATGTAACCAAGATACCAATTATTTCTGTACAGCCATAAGATTACAATCTTCTCAATGAGTGTTAATTGAAGGAAACTAAGGACACAGGAAAGAGAGGTAGAATGGGTAAGAACAGACCTTGAATATTGGCTTTCAAAATCTTTGTGTCAGGAAATAGTGAGCCGAAAGACTTCCTTAATTATCAATATAAATGTGTGGTGTTTTATCAGAATTCAATTCATCAGGTCCCCATATATTTATTACCGCGAATACATTACCTCATCAACGTTGCATGTAAGGCAAAAGGCACCTACAAATAATTTTTTTAACATTTCACTAAAACCTTTGCATTAATACGTTTGTTCTCAGTAACTGTAGTATTACATTCTATCTAGATAGAGAGGGTTCAAACAATTATATTCTTATTTAACATATCCATAAAGTATTTTTACATGTACTGTCTTTGATAAAAAGGCAATTTGCTATATAACAAAAAGGCCCCCTCGGCAGCTGCTATTTTAATGAATTCTGTCATGGTAGGTCCTTATTTAAAAACAATTACGTTATGTCAAGAGTCAATACTATCATCGTCCTATACCCCTTGTTATTAATTATCGCAATGATACTGAGAGTGAAAGTCGTACAAGGTACAAAAAGGTATAAGTGCTGCAACCATCCCAAAAAAACATTTGTGAATTTAGCATCATTATGTGTGCTTGTAACCTTCCCTTAACTCATTCGAGGCGAAGATGTAATATTATGGCAGTGGAGCTATACAGGCCATAAGTGAGATAGAGCCATACACTACGCATTCAAATCTATAATAAAGCTAGCATGCAATTTAGACCTCGCACAGAGGTCTTACCTTGATACATGCCAGCGTCTGCCATCTCCCGAGCTGGCGTGTCTGAGTGAATCCACTTTCTGTAGGGTCAGTCTGCGTATGCATGTATAACTAATACCGTGTCTACATAACACACGTCATATTTCTTAAAGGGATACTACTAAGAATAGGAATTGACCTGTTGTGCCAGAGTATGGACAAAAGCTGGCCCGTACTTTTTATTTTATAAAAAACTCTATTTTTACTACACAATTGAATTCTTCATATATATGGCCTAGATCCTATGACAAATACTTAAACAACAATTCAGATATAAACAGAAAAGAAAATCTGTGAGCTGTGTACAGAAAAAGAGGGTCTAACAGAGGTTATATAAAGTATCCGCCTGTGCACTATGCTTGAATTTTTTCATCTTATTTTATTTAGATCGTCATCTAGCACCAGGTTCAGTGATAGTCAGTAGCTTATAAAAACAATATTGTAACACTGTAGTAAATAGCAAACCATAGCTAGTTGTAAGAAGGCAAAGCTGAAATAACTATAAAATGTCACATAACCTCTGTTTGTATAGATTGAAAATAAAAACCTAGTGTACATAGTGACTAAGGCGATGAATATGCATAGCCGATTAACAGAATTAAAAAAACATTAATAAGATCTATAAAAAGTAATGTAGTTCCTCATCTGTATTGTGACCCATCTCTATGCACCATAGGTGGTAAATCCAACGCGCCTCATTTTGTCTAAGTGCAAGTTCTCTATCCCCAGCACTAGCTCTGGGTGGGACATGATCAATTCCATGGAACAAGATATCTAATTTCCCAGTGTGATGGTGCAACATGTGTGAAGTCTCTGGATATCTAGGCCCAGATGTAGGTAATAGCAAATTACTGAATGGTAAATACCGAATTTTACCGATTCGGTATTTACTATTTGGTAATTGCTATATAGGTAAAAAATTCGGTAAAAATACCGAATCGGTAAGATTCGGTAATTACCGATTTGGTAATTATCGATTCGGTATTTCCTATGGAATCCTATGGGCCTTGAAGCCCATAGGATTCCATAGCAAATACCGAATCAGTAATTACCGAATCGGTAAATTTACCGATTTTACAAGGGGGACAGGGTGCCACTTTGACACCCTGTTGCACCCCTGTTTCAGGCTTGTGTGCCATGTGACACACATACATGCCCTTAGGGCATGTCTGTGTGCCACATGGCACAGGTGTACATGCACAGATGTGCATGTACACAGGAATTCGTTATTTAACATGTAATAGTATTACATGGTAAATACCGAATCCTGAATGGCCTGTAGCACTGTTAACAGTGCTACCTACATAGCAAATTACAGATTCAGTATTTTTACCGATCGGTAATTTTACCGAATCGGTAAAATTACCAATTAGGTAAAATTACCGAATCTGTAGGTTTTTCAACCCCCTACATACCAATGTCCAAATACCGGTCGGAAACGGCCGAAAATCGGTATTTTCGGCCGTTTCCGACCGGTATTTGGACACCTACATCTGGCCCCTAGTGTCTACGTGCCTGATTGCCCTAAAATGTTCCTGTATTCTAGTTTTTAAAGGCCTTACAGGGCTGCCAACATAAATGTTGTAACAATTGCATTCAAATATATGTGTCACAAACTGGGTTTTACAGTTGATAGCATGGTGTATTGTGTGAGTGTATCCAGTGATATGACTAAATTGTTTTGTCTTATTCTTGCAATATTTAGAAACACTGCGATCTTCGCATGTAAAGAACCCCTCCACTGGTTTCAATTTTGGGTGGATCTACTGGTGTTACATAGCTGGGACAATGCAAGTCTTTGATGGTCCTGCCCCTCCGGAACATCACACTATCTTTGTATGTTATTATCTATCCTTGATTCCCAATATGCCCTGTAATAAGGGCCAATGCTTCCACAGAATCGTATACACCTTGTTGCTGTGTTTGGGGAATTTGATGACAAATGACAAGCGACTATATTTGTGTCAGTTGTTGCTGTTTTTTTTGCTAAGAGTATTTCTGCTAGAAGTGTGGTTCATTCTTTTGTCTGCCTGTTGTAACACCATTCTCTTGTAGCCTTGTTTTATAATGCTGTCTTTGACCTCCCCTATATTGGCAGAGAGTTATCTGTCTCACTGCAATTCCGCCTTACTTGTACCATCTCCCCATAAGGGATGTTTTCAATTGTGGACCTAGGGTGGGCACTGATTCCATCGAGAGTGCTGTTACATGTCGTGGGTTTGTGGTAGAGGGTGTTATGTATGTCTCCCTCTTTTGCATAAAACCTAATGTCCAAGAAATCAGTTTTCTCATTGTCATTATTCATAATTAACTGCACATTCTAGGGGCTATCGTAAAAACATGTGTGGTATTCAATGAGTTGGTTCACAGATCCATTCCAAATCAGGATGATATCATCGATTCCCCAAAATGTGATATTTTCCAACCAGGGGGAGGCATATTGCCCCCAGGCATGCTCCTTCTCCCACCTGTCCATAAAAAAGCCAGAGTATTAAGCAGCACATTTTCTACCCATGGCAGTCCCCTGTGTTTGATGGTACCACTGTCCGCAATGCAGGAAGACGTTTTTTGATAAGATTAAACAATCATATCCATGATCATGGCATTATGTTCTTATGCATGTGTACATGCTTGTGACAAACATGAGGTCCTCCGACCATTGGACATCCTTAAATTTGTTTAGAATATCTTTTGTCCTCGATGAAGGCTGAAAGATTGCATTCAAAAGTTGTAAGAATCTATCAATGTACTCAGAGAGGCTTTCAGTGGGAGACTCCACCTCTGAAATAATATGCCTTCCCGGGGTGGAAATCACCCCCTTTATGTATCTTTGGAAGAATATATATACAGGGAAAGCAAGGATTGCTAAAGTGAGGTAGCAAAATTCGTACTCCTATATCACATCATTTTCTCGGCAGTCACGCAGCCTCATGTTAATGTAAATGGCCAGTTCTTTGGTTGGATTGTAAGGTACGGGTTCATAGCATGCAATATCAATGAGTTGTCTATATAGCTCACGCATGTAGTCATCTTTAGTTTATCAAGACGACATTCCCACCCTTGTCCGACTCCCTTATGATAATAGAACCGTTCTTTTGTAAGGTGTTGAATGCCAACCTATCCTCTTTCGCCAAAATGTAAGGCCCATTCTCGTGTCTCTTATGCCCAGGAAATAACTAATGTAAATCCTAAGTTACTTTTTCCTTAAACAAGTCAATGTTTTGATGAATGATAGGGGGCATAATTTGGATTTAGGTTTTAGACCGCTATCAATATCTGACCTGGTCACCATCTCCAGGTCATCTGCTAATTGTTCCAGAGATGGAGTGTTGTCTTCTAAAATGGATATTAGTAGTTGTAAGTCTTGGAGGTCAGATACTGTATATTCTGGTGGTTATGTTATTCGGTATGTTAAGTTAAAAAAGTTTTCTAAAGCGCTCGTACACCAGTTGGCTTCATGGCGCTGGTTCTAGGAGGGGCTGTTGCTGAATCGGTCACAGTTTATTCGTAGGCCTGAGTATACAACCAAGTTTTAAGTGATTTCCTGAATTTCAGTAATTTGGTACTACACCTGATTTCCAAGGGGATTGAGTTCCCGTTGTTGTAATACTTTATTCGATAGCAAAGTATCATAAAAGTAAGTACATTTCATCATTTTGTAAGGTAACATTTTTGTTAAAAACAGAATTCAAAATACAAAAAGCAAGGCACAGAATAAAAATTAGAATACACAATCGCGTTAAAAATCAGATCCAATCTATTTTGCTCTAAAGAAATTTAAGTAACAGTTGCTAAAGTGATAAAAATTGTGCGGCTCAATTCCCTAACCCCACTCTAGGTTGTGCAAGCTTTGTGCGTATCTGCCATGCTTTCCCCAGATATGCCACAGATGACCATCATAGATGTAGTGTCCGTTGTCAGGATGCGGAGAGCCGCTGAGTGGTGTCTTGTTCCCAAAGCTCTACGGACTGGTTTTAGCCATCTTCTCCTGGGCCCACTATAGGCCCTGCAGGCAAACCAGAAGTGGGCTAGGGACTCAGTGGGATTTGCACACCCTGGGCAGGTGGCATGGTGGTACGAAGAATCTCTCCAGCGTCTGGTAAAAACTTTCTGGGGGAGAGTCCCGTACCTTAATTTTAAGAACAAAGTTCTGTCTCTCGGTGATCTAATAAAATCAAGGCAGGGTTCTAACTTCCTCACTGGTTTATGGTCCAGAAACTGATCAGTTAAAACACCCCATTTTGAGCTTTCAAGGTCCCTGGCTTGGATCCACTCCCAATAGATTTTCTAAATAGTTTCTCTTGGGGGGGTGACTGTGACAACCATTCTTCACTTAAGCCCAAGTTAATCATCAGTACCCTTAGCTTATTGAACCAAACAATCTTCCTTGGGCTGTTCAGGGTAATGATTTCATCTAGGACTGCAGCATAATGTGCCAGCTCCGGAGTCCTTCTGAGGCGCACCCAATAGAGTAATGGGCGCAAGCCAACTATATCTTTAAGGGAGCGGCGACCCATATCGTGGAGTAATGGTTTTAAGGGGGTAGAAACCGGGAGACCCACTAGCTCTCTCAAAAACTTGTTCTCAATTTTGACTAGCTCAGGGACACTATCAAAGCCCCACAGTTCAGACCCATAGGTTGCAGCAGCCAGTGCCTTTCCATCATAGACGGCTAGAGCAGGGGCAATGGGTCTACTAGAGGTAGCACGATGGTCTCTTGAGATTGCTCCCGACACTCTTTTAAGATTCAAGAGCATTTTGGCTATATGTGAGTCCCATTTCATCTTGTGGTTTACCCTTACTCCCAGGTAATCAAATGCATTCACTTCCTCTAGGGGTGAGCCATTTAGGGTAATGTTGATCTTCCTAAGGTTTTTGCTTTGGGATAATACCATCAGTTTTGTTTTGGTGGTGTTGATTGTGAGCCCACGCTCCTCGCAGAAGACACCAAACCTATCCAACAGTTTCTGTAGGCCGGAGGGAGTCTTAGACATCAGAAGGGTGTCATCCGCAAAGAGGAGGGTCGGTGATTTTTCGCCCGTCAGGGTGGGGACATCCGCTGGTTCCTCCCTCAAATGGTCTGCCACCCCATTTATGAAGAGGGAGAACAGAGTGGGTGCCATCACACAACCCTGGCGGACCCCCCTCTGCACTGGTATTTTCTCAGTTAATTGTCCCTCATTCCCCCATCTAATTCTAGCATAAGTGCCATCATGGAGTATTTTTATTAACTCTAGGAGGTATCGCGGTAAGCCCATGTCGTGTAGGACCTGCCACAATTTGACGCGGGGTACAAGATCGAAGGCAGTTTTAAGGTCTATAAAGGCCAAGTGTAATGAGCCTTTGCCAATATGTAGCTGTAAATCTAAATACTTGGTCCATTGTGCCAATATTCTGCCTGAACCCTGCTTGTAGGTGCGTTAGGATATCTCCCTCCTCCAGCCAGACCAGCATTCTAGAAATGAGGACTCTCTCTCGCCCCCTTTTTGTAAATTGTGACAACCTCTGCTCCTTTCCAGGAATCTAGGACTAAATGGCCCTGGAGCAAGAGGTTCATCAACTGAAGGATAAGATTGGCCCATGGGATAGGATCATAGAGAATTAGATCACCCGGTACGCCATATGGCCCGGCGGCCTTTCCAGGGGTTATATTTTTGATGGCATCTTGAGTGATTGAGTTCCATAATCTAGTAGCCAAAGTAGCAAACCTACTTCCCCCTTGTCGCTTCAGCTTAAAAAGTGGGGATTACCAGAAGTTGAAGATGGGCTGATCAAAGGTTGCATGATGGGGAGCATCATGAGATAAGGCTGTCTATGAATCCAGGGCCCTGGCCGTGAAGAGATTTAAACAGCAGACAACCATCTTTAAAAGCACAGCATAGAGGGATGGGGAGCCAGTGCAACTTCCTTAGGAGAGGGGAGGCCTGATGCCACCTAGGTTGATCGTGAATCAGTCCAGCTGCCTGGTTCTTAACCATCTGCAGCCGCTTTGTGAGACCGAGAGGAAGGCCAAGGTAGATTGCGTTGGAATAATCTAGGTGGGATAGGACCATGGCTATCACAACTTGTATTACCGCTGCTTGGGTGAGTAGCCTATTTATCTTTCTAATCCTGCGCCGTTGGAAAAATCTGGAGGAAATCACTGAGTCTACCTGTGTCTTCAATGATAGATCATTGGATATAGTGACACCAAGGCTCTTTACCGAGTGAAAGGGGATTGGAGGGGAACCTAATTTGTTTGGCTAATAATGTGGGACCCAAAAATTCTGGCTGCCACCCGTCAAAACCAGTTTGTTCTTTCCTGGATTCAATTTCAACTGATTACAGTCCATCCAATTGCAAATATACTGCATGGTGGACTGAAAATCGGAAACTGATTGGGGCTAGTTATTGATCATGAAAAGCAGTTGTAGGTCATCAGCATAGTTAAAGGTGACCACCTTCCTTTCCTTTAAAGACTTAATCAATGGAAGGAGGTAAAGGTTGAACACGTGTGGGGAGAGCGAAGAGCCCTGTGGCACCCCACCTTGGAGGCCATGAACTGGCTCAGACCGACTGCCTGGGAGCGATTTTCTAAGAAAGGACAAATCCAGCTGACGGCTGCGCCATGTATGCCAGCATCCTTGACACGGTTCACCAAGATCCCAGGGTCGACCTTGTCAAAGGCAGCCGATAGGTCCAAGAGCACCAGGGCCTTATCAGCCTTCTCCCGTAAGTAATCCAGTACAGGTGTGATCACTGTTTCCGTGGAGTGGGCGGGACGGAAACCTGCTTGGTGTGGATCAAGGAAGCTGGTTTGTTCCACAAAGTTTGGACAGACATTTAGCCACATGGGCCTCGAGTACCTGTCTGTATCTTTTATGTAACGCACGTAATCCTAAATCCTTATGTTTTGAAACTGGTTCTTATGT
Organism: Lissotriton helveticus; assembly: GCF_964261635.1. Classification (NCBI taxonomy): domain Eukaryota; kingdom Metazoa; phylum Chordata; class Amphibia; order Caudata; family Salamandridae; genus Lissotriton; species Lissotriton helveticus. Next base: position 514,056,840 of record NC_136069.1, read on the forward strand.
AAAGCGCTCTGACACCTTCGGGTAAAGTTCGTGCTATATAAAATCGCATTAAATAAATAAATAAATAAAATAAGGAGCGGGCCCCCTGCTGCTCTTTCATCTTCCCCGGCGGGCACCCGCAGCTGTGGCAGCCCATGATCACAGGATCTGCAGCCTCCATCCACCTGTGTGGCCCGACCGCAGTTTGTAGATGGGCGGGTGGGACAGGTTAAACGACCACAGAGGATTTTAATTATAGTGCTCACCCACTACATATGACGAAGCCGCTAAACCCCCCTGAGAGAGCCAAGATAGACATCAGCTTTTTGTCGAGCATGAAAGCTGGGTGGAGACCTGGGTATTTGTTTTAACACCCCTCCAGCTAATGACACGGGCGGACTGTGGTGCCCAGTACAGGAGCGTGGGAGCATTTAGACCAGGGATCATGTGTGTGCAGCAGTGGTGAAAGGAGGTGGAAATACTGAAGATGTTCCTCCTTTTGACTGTCTGGCTCCTTTTCCTCTCTTGTTCTTCCTCCGTTGGGTCGGCTCCCTGGTTTTGTTTGGACTTGGCCCTCATAACTTTTGGACTGGAACTCGAGTGCGCCCCGCCATTTTGGAACCCTCTCCTGTTGTCGCTCTTGCCCTGGGTGCATGTTTTATGTAACTCATGTAATCCTAACTCCCTATGTATCGCAACTGGTTCTTTTGTAAAGCACTCTGACACCTTCGGGTAATGTTCGCGCTATAGAAAATCGCATAAAATAAATAAATAAAAATAAGGTATGGGAGCGATGAGATAGGGCAGTATTTAACAGCGTTTGGGGGTCAGCCCCAGCTTTCTTTAAAAGGGGGATCTCAGTGGCCTCTTTGAAGGCCTTTGGTACACAGTCCTGAGAAAGAGAGCTGTTCAGTAAAGCAAGCGCTGGGCCCGGATGGGCAGTAAAAACATATTTTAAGGTATGAGGGGGACAGCAGTCCACGGTAGAAACCGATCTAACTTTGGACAGAGGATTGTGAAGGGTCCGGGCATAAATGGCCGGGAAGGAATCAAGGGAATAATAATTTGTGGGCCTAGGGGTGGAAATTTCCTGGGTAATGTGTTTGGGGATACTGGCTTTGATAGAGGAGATTTTGTCGATGAAGAATTTGTTCAGTGAGTCACATAGGATTTGAGAGGGGATAGGCCTACAAAGGACTCTATCTGGGTTGGACAATTTGTCCAGAATTGTGAAGATTTCTTTTGATTGGTTATTGGAAGTTAGAATCCTGGAGGAGAAATGCGCTGCTTTAGCATTTAGAATACCTTTTTTGTAATCCCTCATAGCCATTGAGTAAGTAAGTTTGTCTTTTGGTAGGTAGTTCTGCCTCCACTTCCTCTCCAATTAGCAGAGGGCACGTTTTTGTGATTTTAATTCAGTGGAGAACCACCTCGGAGCCTCGAGGTGGTGAGCTATTCTTATTTTTTTCAATGGAGCATGTGTATTGCTGGCCTCAAGTAGGCAAGTGGAAATGGTTTCCTCCTGGAGGTTGACATCAAGTGTGCCATGAGGAACTGTGTTAGCCAGTGTGGTGAGAAGGTAATTTTGTCAATGGCATTCCATTTTCTTACCCAACCCTCCCCCCCCCCCTTTAGTAGGGTGTTTGCCTAAAGGAGGGTTAAGGAGAATACATTTAATCAAGTGATGGTCTGACCAAATCTAAGGTAAAACTGAGAGTCCGGCCACTGCTAAATTATTTGTCCAGATTTGGTCCAAGATGTGCCTTTTAGTGTGTGTAGCTGTGGAAACCGGTTGAGCAAAATTCAGATTGTTTCATAATTCAGTTAGCTCAGCAGAATGCAGCCCTTCTTTTGTGTCATTAGCTCAATAGCTAAAATCGCTTATCAGTAGAACTCTGACATGGTTAGTTGCCAGGTTGGCCACTTTTTCGGCCAGAGAGTGAAGAAATAATGGCATGTGTTGTGGGGGTCTGTAAAGTAAGACACATATGAGCGGGGCAGTGACATATGAGTGGTAATGGAGGTTCAACAAATGGGGCATGTTTCTTCTGGATTGCATTAAAATAGTTCTTTAATTTTAACAATGAAATGAATTTATATAAATCAACAAAATCACCCACAAAATTTCTCACATGGGTGGGACAAAACCCAGGGCCCTTTTTACTACTGCACATTCGTTCAAGTTGAGTACATAATTGGATAGATTGACAATTTCCAAATCATCATGAATACCATTTTCTTGTATGTTATCTGAATCTACATTCCTTGTCTCAACATCCCCAGCCTCTCTATTCAGATTACAGTCTAAAGCTTTGGGGACCGTGTCTGTGCTCCTGGCCAGGTAGCTTCTTTGCGTTTCGCTCCATCTCCTGCCTCCCCACTGTGTTTTTGATCTCTTCTTTGTTGTTTGTTGCGTGGCAAACACATAGAGATGATGGACGGAGAGCTGAAACTTTTCAGAAACTCACCCCCAGTAACAGAATGATCTGGGTTAAATCCTTAAAGTCACAGTGTGCTACAAGGGACTTATTTAGGGACAAAGAATCTCAGTTGTGAGTAGTACATACGAAACAAACTCAGGTGTAACGACAGAATATCACAATTAGTTTTACTCTGGAATTAATCCAAGGAAGGATAACAAAAGCGAACACACGGAGAGAGTTTATAATTCTGAAAATATTCTGTATTGATATAATGAAACAATCAATTTACATTGTGGGAGACAGGAACATAGAAATAAATCAAAGCAAAAGAACTGCGAAAAGAGATGTAGTTAATCACATTCCTTCCGTTCACAGCTCAAACATCAACTCCTGATCAGTATAACAAACAACCAAAAATAATTAATAAACTCTGGTCGAATGATGGTGACAATGCAGCGCTATTAGGAGATGATGGAGGTGTCGACGTTTCGGTCTAATGTGCAGTCGTCGAATAGACCATCATCAGGACTAAGCATTTCATTGCAGAAAGAACTCCCTGAAATTTCAGTTGTATAGGTATTGGATTTGGTTAACCACTGGTGAAGAGAATTTATGGGGGATGAATCCGATCTATTGCTCTGGTGTAACGGAAAAATTCCGTTGTATAATGAACACAAATCAGTAATGATGCGTAGCTTCGTGTTTTTGGTCAAACGAAGAACAGCGTTGTACGTCGGCATCCGGGATCATCTGATGATAGATGCCGGATGCCGACGTACAACGCTGTTCTTCGTTTGACCAAAAACACGAAGCTACGCATCATTACTGATTTGTGTTCATTATACAACGGAATTTTTCCGTTACACCAGAGCAATAGATCGGATTCACTTTCTGCTGCTAGGAGGCCATAGTGTTCCGTGGAGTCTAGTAAATATTTTGCGGCAATGCCGTCCAGCGAGGGGGTAAAGTGTGAATGTGATTCCTGGTTCCTGTGGCGTTATGGGCCCTAGGCCCACATACTGTTAAAAGACTGACACCGACACCGTGGTTATGGCTAATCAACTGGCTACGAGCACATGCACTCTGGCCTTTTTATTGACGGGGCCACTTTACTCGTGGCACCCGTGATGGATGGGTATGGGGGGTGCGGTGTGTCCAGCCCTTGAGGGAGTGGCTGGGATTACGAGTTCCTGCGGGACACTAGAACGTGTCCCGCAGGACACTACATTCCTTCCCAACTTTATAAAAGAAAAAACAACATGTTAGTCCAACCTGTGGGGGCAAACAGTTAACTAGAACACCACAGGGTTCATCAGTCCTCTGAGACAGGTGGCAGGAAGACACCAGACGTGGGCTGATGACTCTGCCTGCACCAGGACCTTCTAAGTTGACACTCGTAGTTTAACCTGAAGGGTTCAGGACAGGACCGCTGAATTGGAGATGTCCTCTGCATAGCGTCAGTTCACTTGTGATGACATGTCTTGCATGACTTCCTTTTTAATTGACACGGTGATGGTCCGTGGTGATTTCAAACAGTTCTTTCAAGGGGATGCGTCTGAGCATGGCTGGAGTTCATTGTGACAGTCCGTGGGGGTGTTGCCTGATCACTTGTCTCTGTGGACCCTTTTGGCTGCAACCGATGACCCGTCGGTGGGGTAAAGTCTCTTTTCACTCTCCCACCTGGAGAGGCCCATTGCCGGGGTTTCTGCTGGACTGCAGGAAGGCTATGCAGGGGCCACTTGTGTGCCGACTGGGAGCAGCTGCAGGACCACCTAGGAGCCATTACTGGGTCGCATGCACAACCCTCCAGGGGATTCAGAAGGGATAGCACAGTTTACAGATCTTATAGTAAAATATGGCATTGATAGAAGGGATTTTTTTAAATACCTGCAGGTTAGGAGTTTTTTGAGTAACAAGCAAGGAGGGCCTGCAGGATATGATAGTAATGAAATTATGGAGAAAATAAAGATATGTGCGGACTGTACAATTAGATCTTTCTATGCATGTTTGGGAAAGGGGAAAATTGACGATATCGATAAGTATAGCAATAAGTGGATTGAGAAGCTGGGTGGAGCACCAGAAGGGTTTCAGGATTCACTAGAATTGGGTCCCACCATTTTGTGTTCAGCTCCCCTTCAATCCCAGCATTATAAAACCTTGTATTCATTATATGTCACCCCAGCTAGAATAGCAAAATGGGGAGGTACCACGGGTACCACTTGTCCGCGTTGCAGCTCTTTTGAGGCAGATATTGTACATATCTTTGCCACTTGCCCTCAACTGCATACTTTGATTAAAAATATAGAAGGCTTCCTAGATAGGTCATTAGATATTCAAAAAACTTTAACCCCTTCCTGGTTACTGCTGGGGGTAGGCCCAGATGGGGGAAACCTACATAGAGAATGTATTTTTATGGCCACCGCAGTATATAGATTAACTATAGCCAGGGCATGGCTCGATAGAAACCCACCGGTTATGCAAAATTGGCTGGCTAACCTTTTAGCCGCTTATAATCTGGAGAAACCTGTATATGCTCGAAAAGGTATCAGGGGTAAGATGCGAGGACTAAGAATCTGGGAGCCCATAACTAGCTGGAAAGATGCCTTGGGCTCGCATTAAGTTTGTTCGTATTTGACTGTCGCTAATAGTATATAGTATTGTTGTTGTTTGTTTGAGTCTTGCTCTTACCCTCACTTTTTCTTTATCCTTTTTCCTTGTTTTTTCTCTCTTGGCTTTGTGTTTGGTTATTTCTCGAATTTAAGAGGCATTATGGAGAAAAATGTACTGTATATATATATATAAAGATATTTTGTAGCGCTTAAAATGACATGAAATGTTTAAATGTACAATGTGCATAATTTTTTGAAAAATAAAAAGATATACTAAAAAAAAGTAAATTATTATGGTTTATTGTCCAGCACTTTCCCTGAGTTATGTTGGATTTGGAGTTAGAATAGTAAATTATTATGGTTTACTGTCCAGCACTTTCCCTGAGTTATGTTAGATTTGGAGTTAGAATAGTAAATTATTATGGTTTACTGTCCAGCACTTTCTCTGAGTTATGTTGGATTTGGAGTTAGAATATTAAATTATTATGGTTTACTGTCCAGCACTTTCCCTGAGTTATGTTAGATTTGGAGTTAGAATAGTAATTTATTATGGTTTACTGTCCAGTACTTTCCCTGAGTTATGTTAGATTTGGAGTTAGAATAGTAAATTATTATGGTTTACAGACCTGCACTTTCTCTGAGTTATGTTGGATTTGGAGTTCGAATAGTAAATTATTATGGTTTACTGTCAAGCACTTTCCCTGAGTTATGTTAAATTTGGAGTTAGAATAGTAATGTATTATGGTTTACTGTCTTTCACTTTTCCTGAGTTATGTTACATTTGGAGTTAGATTAGTAAATTATTATGGTTTATTGTCCAGCACTTTCCCTGAGTTATGTTGGATTTGGAGTTAGAATAGTACATTATTATGGTTTACTGTCCAGCACTTTCCCTGAGTTATGTTGTATTTGGAGTTAGAATAGTCAATTATTATGGTTTACTGCCCAGCACTTTCCCTGAGTTATGTTAGATTTGGAGTTAGAATAGTAAATTATTATGGTTTTCTGTCCAGCACTTTCCCTGAGTTATGTTATGTTTGGAGTTAGAATAGTCAATTATTATGGTTTACTGCCCAGCACTTTCCCTGAGTTATGTTAGATTTGGAGTTAGAATAGTAAATTATTATGGTTTTCTGTCCAGCACTTTCCCTGAGTTATGTTATGTTTGGAGTTAGAATAGTCAATTATTATGGTTTACTGCCCAGCACTTTCCCTGAGTTATGTTAGATTTGGAGTTAGAATAGTAAATTATTATGGTTTACTGTCCAGCACTTTCTCTGAGTTATGTTGGATTTGGAGTTAAAATAGTAAAATATTATGGTTTACAGTCCAGCACTTTCCCTGAGTTATGTTAGATTTGGAGTTAGAATAGTAATTTATTATGGTTTACTGTCCAGCACTTTCCCTGAGTTATGTTATATTTGGTGTTAGAATAGTAAATTATTATGGTTTATTGTCCAGCACTTTCCCTAAGTTATGTTGGATTTGGAGTTAGAATAGTAAATTAATAAGGTTTACTGTCCAGCACTTTCCCTGAGTTATGTTAGATTTGGAGTTAGAATAGTAAATTATTACGGTTTACTGTCCTGCACTTTCCCTGAGTTATGTTATGTTTGGCGTTAGAATAGTAAATTATTATGGTTTACTGTCCAGTACTTTCCCTGAGTTATGTTAGATTGTGAATTAGAATAGTAATTTATTATGGTTTGCTGTCCCGCACTTTCCCTGAGTTATGTTACATTTGGAGTTAGATTAGTAAATTATTATGGTTTATTGTCCAGCACTTTCCCTGAGTTATGTTAAATTTGGAGTTAGAATAGTAAATTATTATGGTTTACTGTCCAGCACTTTCCCTGAGTTATGTTGTATTTGGAGTTAGAATAGTCAATTATTATGGTTTACTGCCCAGCACTTTCCCTGAGTTATGTTGGATTTGGAGTTCGAATAGTAAATTATTATGGTTTACTGTCCAGCACTTTCCCTGAGTTATGTTAAATTTGGAGTTAGAATAGTAATTTATTATGGTTTACTGTCTTTCACTTTTCCTGAGTTATGTTACATTTGGAGTTAGATTAGTAAATTATTATGGTTTATTGTCCTGCACTTTCCCTGAGTTATGTTGGATTTGGAGTTAGAATAGTAAATTATTATGGTTTACTGTCCAGCACTTTCCCTGAGTTATGTTGTATTTGGAGTTAGAATAGTCAATTATTATGGTTTACTGCCCAGCACTTTCCCTGAATTATGTTAGATTTGGAGTTAGAATAGTACATTATTATGGTTTACTGCCCAGCACTTTCCCTGAGTTATGTTGTATTTGGAGTTAGAATAGTCAATTATTATGGTTTACTGCCCAGCACTTTCCCTGAGTTATGTTGGATTTGGAGTTAGAATAGTCAATTATTATGGTTTACTGCCCAGCACTTTCCCTGAATTATGTTAGATTTGGAGTTAGAATAGTACATTATTATGGTTTACTGTCTTTCACTTTTCCTGAGTTATGTTACATTTGGAGTTAGATTAGTAAATTATTATGGTTTATTGTCCTGCACTTTCCCTGAGTTATGTTGGATTTGGAGTTAGAATAGTACATTATTATGGTTTACTGTCCAGCACTTTCCCTGAGTTATGTTGTATTTGGAGTTAGAATAGTCAATTATTATGGTTTACTGCCCAGCACTTTCCCTGAGTTATGTTGGATTTGGAGTTAGAATAGTCAATTATTATGGTTTACTGCCCAGCACTTTCCCTGAATTATGTTAGATTTGGAGTTAGAATAGTACATTATTATGGTTTACTGTCTTTCACTTTTCCTGAGTTATGTTACATTTGGAGTTAGATTAGTAAATTATTATGGTTTATTGTCCTGCACTTTCCCTGAGTTATGTTGGATTTGGAGTTAGAATAGTAAATTATTATGGTTTACTGTCCAGCACTTTCCCTGAGTTATGTTGTATTTGGAGTTAGAATAGTCAATTATTATGGTTTACTGCCCAGCACTTTCCCTGAGTTATGTTGGATTTGGAGTTCGAATAGTAAATTATTATGGTTTACTGTCCAGCACTTTCCCTGAGTTATGTTAAATTTGGAGTTAGAATAGTAATTTATTATGGTTTACTGTCTTTCACTTTTCCTGAGTTATGTTACATTTGGAGTTAGATTAGTAAATTATTATGGTTTATTGTCCTGCACTTTCCCTGAGTTATGTTGGATTTGGAGTTAGAATAGTAAATTATTATGGTTTACTGTCCAGCACTTTCCCTGAGTTATGTTGTATTTGGTGTTAGAATAGTCAATTATTATGGTTTACTGCCCAGCACTTTCCCTGAATTATGTTAGATTTGGAGTTAGAATAGTACATTATTATGGTTTACTGTCCAGCACTTTCCCTGAGTTATGTTATGTTTGGAGTTAGAATAGTAAATTATTATGGTTTACTGTCCAGCACTTTCCCTGAGTTATATTAGAATTGGAGTTAGAATAGTAAATTATTATGGTTTACTGTCCAGCACTTTCTCTGAGTTATGTTGGATTTGGAGTTAAAATAGTACATTATTATGGTTTACTGTCCAGTACTTTCCCTGAGTTATGTTAGATTTGGAGTTAGAATAGTAATTTATTATGGTTTACTGTCCAGCACTTTCCCTGAGTTATGTTATATTTGGTGTTAGAATAGTAAATTATTATGGTTTATTGTCCAGCACTTTCCCTAAGTTATGTTGGATTTGGAGTTAAAATAGTAAATTATTATGGTTTACTGTCCAGCACTTTCCCTGAGTTATGTTAGATTTGGAGTTAGAATAGTAAATTATTATGGTTTACTGGCCTGCACTTTCCCTGAGTTATGTTATGTTTGGAGTTAGAATAGTAAATTATTATGGTTTACTGTCCAGTACTTTCCCTGAGTTATGTTAGATTTGGAATTAGAATAGTAATTTATTATGGTTTACTGTCCCGCACTTTCCCTGAGTTATGCTACATTTGAAGTTAGATTAGTAAATTATTATGGTTTATTGTCCAGCACTTTCCCTGAGTTATGTTGGATTTGGAGTTAGAATAGTAAATTATTATGGTTTACTGTTCAGCACTTTCCCTGAGTTATGTTGTATTTGGAGTTAGAATAGTAAATTATTAGGGTTTACTGTCCAGCACTTTCCCTGAGTTATGTTAGATTTGGAGTTAGAGTAGTAAATTATTATGGTTTACTGTCCAGCACTTTCCCTGAGTTATGTTATGTTTGGAGTTAGAATAGTAAATTATTATGGTTTACTGTCCAGCACTTTCTCTGAGTTATGTTAGAATTGGAGTTAGAATAGTAAAATATTATGGTTTACTGTCCAACACTTTCCCTGAGTTATGTTAGATTTGGAGTTAGTAATATTAAAAATACATATCAAAATATTTTTTTTAATATCTTTTTTAATATTTTGTAATGTATTTTGAATTATTTAACATTATATTTAATAACATATGTATAAAAATGATGAACACATTTTTTATTTACATCACATGCATGTAAAATTATAAAGTACCATAGTAATAATTGATTGTACAATAAACAGTCTTTATTGTGTTAGTTGTGTTTGTAGATGGAAAAATGTATACATTTAAAAAAAATACATTTGTATTTAGTGATGGTATAACATTGGAGAAAATGTTATCTATACATTGTACATTTTTACAATCATTTTTTATTAATTAGCATATTAAATATTATTTTATTTTCATAAAATTTAATATGTTAAATAATTTACAAATATTTTGCATTTACAAAAGTATACACATTACATTGTTAACATTTGTTTATTATAAGAAAATGAAAAGTAAATTTAATAAACATATATTTAATATACATTAATATTTTTGTTATATATATTTTAACATAAAATAAGTTATGTATATTTTACAATATTCATATGTTTATTTTAAACATTTAAAAAAACATAAAAAATTGTATTCAAAAATTTGAATACATTTTTTTTAAAATCATTTTTATGGGGATTAAGTCCTATTTTTGTTTTAATTATGCTGCCATTTTGTTTTCTTTGGTTCACTTTTTTGACTATCTACATCGCTGTTTGGGTCATTTGTGAAGACAGAACCTCGCGGTTGGGAGCTGCTTCGTGTTTTTTAATGTAAGTTTAGTTTTTATTATTTTTAACTTACTTTTAATGAATTATTCAGTTAGTAGTAGTGTATTGGTGTTATTGTGTGTATTATTTACCTGTTTATGTAAAATGTACGTGTTATTTAAGCACGTTAGTGATAGAGTACTTTGTTTACTATGTAATATGAATGTAATGTTAATGTTTTGCATTTAAGTATTACTGTATGTATTTTAATACTTTTTACATTTTGTTTATTCGCTTTGTGGGGTTATTATTTGTTGTGGGTGGGTTCTGTATGTTCTTTATTTACAGGTGCCGGTTTTGGTGAACGGATGGAATTGCTCTCGTTTTTGTTTTTTTTAATTAAGGAAAATGTTGTTACTAGTGTCTTTTACTAGTTTATATACATTTCCTTTTTTTTCAGGATTTTGGTGCGTTTTTTATCGTGATTTATTTTCGGGTTTTTAGGGTTACGTTGTCAAGAGGATTGCTTCGTTGGAATATTTTTATACAGTTGCATTTTTTCATTTTTTGGAGTTTCTTTCCACTATGGGGATTGTTTTTTGCTTGCATTGGTTTTTGAAGCATCTATTTCGGACAGATTCTACAGCTACAGAATCGTAAGTAATTATTTAATAATTTTTTGGGGTGGGTTATGTTTATTGGTGAATTTGTATTTAATTTAGTTATATTATGTCTTGTGATATTAATTTCAAATGTATAGAACATGACATAATTTAACTAATATTATTAAAAAAAGGTCTGTGTTATATATCTTTTTATGCTTAGCAAAATTATTTATTTTAAAGGATGGATTTTGCTATTAGATCTATGTATTCTAGACCTTGGATACTTGGGTACATTCTTGATTTTTGTTGGAGGTATTCGTACATATTTATTGTTTGTTTGCTTAGTTTTGGTCCTATTTTTGTTAGAGATTGTTCTATTCTTAGTTCTTCGTAGCTTTGTTCTTTTTTGATGCATTGGATTAGTTTGTGAAGTGTTGGTTGTTGTCTTCCTATTGTGGCTTGGAAGGCATTATGCCATCCTTCTACCGGGTTGTTGGTTTTGGCTTTTTGTGCTATAGTGCTAGCGTAGACATTCCACCAGGGAATTTGGAATTTAGGTTGTCTGCGGTGACCTGAACGATGTAATCTTCCTACCCAGGTGTCTTCGAAATAGTCTAAGAAGGGAGTTAATTTATGTTCATTAGTGCGGTAGAAAGAACTGTCAATTAATAAATTGTAGTAATTTGCGACTTCTGTTGTAGGGACGTACGCTAGTGCTATTAATTTTTTGATATGGTAAGCAAAGTTGCTGTTTGTAGAGTACTCTATACTTAAGGTAGATTTTTGTAGGTGTCTCCATATACTTTGATTGTAGTGATAATAACACCCTTGTATTGCAGTGTGTGGGTATATTTTTAGTATAGCTTGTATCATAGCTATTTCAAAGTCTACTATGATTCTTTGAGGATAGTAATTTTCTGTCAAATCTTTGATTGTAGTTAAGATTTCTATGTAGGTTGCATTTGTTTTATTTGGCAGCAATGTATAAATTAAGGGGATATTAGTTTCCTGGTATTCACCGTGGATGGTATAAAGTTGATAAAAAGGTTTTGGACACACTCTAAAAGTTCCGTCCATCATCCATGTTTCACAATGTTTTAGTTTTTGCAAGTTGTTATTTGTTTCAGGATATATTTTTATTTCTTGAAAAGTTTGAGGTGGAGGTGGAGTTGGATCAGATGCTCTTTTAGTTTTAGCTATTAATCTTTTCAAGTTGGGAATTGAGGGTAACTGTCCTGTTACGTGTTCTGGGACAGTGGTTAATACATTTTTCAAAATTGTAGTGCTTGTGTTGGGAGCCTGTACTTGCTTCTCTGAGTGTTTCTAATGCTTCCCTTACTTCTACTTCGG